>NW_024429205.1:21770000-22370000 GCF_017639785.1 Mesocricetus auratus | reverse complement strand
GGTTTTGGTAAAGGGCTGGACGGTAAGTTTGTGAGGCCGTGCACTTTCCATCACAATTCCTTGTCTTCCCTGTGGAAATGTAAAAGCATCCTTCAATGATATGCTCATTAATGGGCATGACTGTGTTTGTAAGAATTTAATTGGCAGATAGTGTCTATTAAGTACATAGTTTTATGTGTCTTGAAGTGTTCGTTTGGGTTTCCTACCACTTAAAAATGAAAGAGAGGGAAGGAGGGAGGGAAGGAAGGAGGGAGGGAGGAAGGAAAGAAGGAAGGAAGGAAGTCCTTTGTTGTAAAAATAGGACAAGATGTTCCCTCAGCACATGGGCTCAGCCTGGTAAGGACAGCTCTGTCTTTGGTGAGATTTGCCTGCAGGGACAGAAGTTCTTGTCTATAAGGCACCTCTGTATGAGGCTGAGCCTCTCTCTGTGGTTCTCTGGAACTGTCAGTCTTTGTTTCTGGCTCCTTTATTGTCTGGAGGAGCTGCTCATTTAAATCTTTAACACTGAAGGAGAGCATATGGGGAGGTGCTGTCCACTCCAGGGCTCCCTCCTCCCTCTTTCTGTGTTCCCTTATTTCTCCTCGTCGCTCTTCTAGTATCCTCTTTCCCTTCCTTTTCCTTCTCCGCTCCCTGTGTCTCTGTGCTGTGATTATCCATATTTTAACAGAAGGTTTTTATTATTTTGTTATAATTATTTGAAAGGATTTTATGCTTCCTGTCTCTGGCTCAAAAGATTGCTGAGAGACAGTATTCCACTCCTCTTGTTCAGAATCAGATAAATAAAAGGTTGTTTGTTTGTTTGCTTTTAATTTGTAGTTGAGACTCTCTGAATAGCATCCAGGTGAACAGACCCTTCTAATGCTCAGTATCTGCTCTCTGCCCAAGGAAACCCTTCTCTAAGAACTCTGCCCCATCTATGTCATTCCTGCCCAGCCAACCTTATTGCAGAATGGACAGAGTCTGAGAGGCAGACCCTACCTAACAGAGGCTATGGTGACCCTTTGCCTAGGGCTGAATTTTTCCAAGTTCTAGAATAGATGATTCCAAGGGCTGAGTCTTAGCGTGCACTCGGGCTGAGACTCTCCCATCTCATTGTGTGACACTGCAGTCTACATTAAGTGATGCTTAGGATCTCTGACAACCCAAAGTCTTCTCTCTCCTCCCCACAGGCAAAACTCTCAGAATTTCCAGCTTCCTCAAAATCTGAGGTGACTTCCCTGGGGAAGAGCTTCTAAAATTTAAACCAACTTCCTATGCAATAGTGACACCATATGTGTACATCAACTCTTTCCCTAAAACATCATCTTCCGGGCTTAGTGTCTATATTATCTTGAGTATCGATCACTCCTGGTTGTTCTGCTTTCTCTTTCTCTGCAGAGTCCTAGGTTTTAATAGTTTTTCCTTTGATATCAGCAGTTTAATTGTGCAGTTCTTAGCATGCCCTTGAGAGTGTAATGAGAAATAAATAATTCTAAGCAGCCTCCTGGAGTAATGAAGGATAAACTCTATCCAGAGGCTCCCGCATTAAGGAGATTTGCTAATAGTTGCAATAATGTTGAGTTACTCCCAATCAGATGGGGAGATTCCTTCAGGTCCAGAGTTATTTCTGCCATGTTATTGCAATGTTAGGGATCAATCCCAGGGCCTCATGTATGCAACTCTACAAGCTGAGCCTCCTGGGGTTGTAATGGATCATTCTAGGCCATTTCAGAAGTCCCCAGCAGAAACTGGATGTGGAAAGACCCTATCCCCATGTGACAAGTTAATGTTTGTTCTTCTGGAACCATTTTGTGCCCCATGACTGAATGATGGTGAAGGGACTCTGCCAACCTTCTTATGCCTCTACATCCTAATGTGTAGAACTCACTCTCTCTCTCCATCCATCCATCCTCTCCCTCCTTCTTTCCTTCCCTCTCTTTCTCCTTCTCCCTCTTTCTCTCCCTTTCCCCCATCCCCACATTTTTCTCCTTTATTTAGGAGAAAAAGAGAAAGAAAGACATATTTATTGGACATGTACAATCCTGTACTGGGTATGTGTATTATTGCCCATACCATCGAGGAATTTTAGTATTGGTTCCATTTTATACATAGGAAACTAGACTGAGTAGGTGAGGCTAGGTGACTTCCCAAGTAACACAGCTGCTAAGGGAGAGAGATGGTGTGTCATGACCTAATCATAATCTAAGGAACTTGAATGCCCCAGGAGGACTCGGTAGGAAGCTGTCACTGTTCGACTGCGGCTATAAAGAAGTAGGTTGTTTGATTCTCAAGCGTCTGCTCTAAGGTTAAAGATAAAGGTTAAACAAAACAAACTATCAAGTGTTTAAGCCACATAAAGGCAGTGGCCACAGGCCTTACTGGGATTGACAATGGCGGCTGCCCTGAGTGCTCAGTCTTCCTCAGATGGAATGGGGTCTGAAAAGGAGCCTGAAAATGCAAAACTCTTTTTCTCTCCATGAGAAGTACCGGAAGGACCCAATGTAATTTTGTAGGTGGACTCCACATCCTTGATTCAGACTGCACACAAGGGTCACCCTGAAGCCTCACCCATGGCCACACCAATGCCAGGGACTGCTTTTCCCACCTAGGAAAATAACCAACAAGACATACACCCCTCAGAGCAGAGTCTTCCTCTTCCTAACCTGCAGTCCCACCCACCCACAGGAGCCCTTCCTCCATGCAGAGGCTGTGGGATCAATAGGGGTGTAGAGCAATTCACTGCAGGGTGTAGTTAGCACCCTAGCTCTTTCCTCCAGAGCACCTGTTCAGAGCCCACTGAATGGTGCCTCATACAGCAGGCGTATTTAGTAGCCTCCTGGAAAGCACGCTACCCAGAAGGAGTTCCTCACTAAGTTCAGGTCTCAGTTTGATTATTCTCTTCCCCTCTCCTTTCCCCAGCCACTGTCTCTTGGGCAGTGACACTTGTAGCCTCTATAAAATGTAGCAGGGAGGGGAAAAATGTCTCTATGCTGTTGACAAAAGAGAAAAGGCACTCTGTTCAATCAACTGTGAGGGAGACTGAATTATTTATACTGCCTTTGTCAGTCACCGCGCAAGGTAATTTCATTGCTGAATTTTAAGTTTTTCATTAATTAACCACTTTTTCAGTTCACTGCTCAGCATCTAGGCATCAACCCACTGCAGAGCCATTTCCAAGGGCTGAGGAGTGGGGGGGTTGGGGAGAGCTTGGCTTTTGCCCTGCTGTTCCCAGTGACATATGGCTGTTTCTGTGGTTTTGTTTTTTTCTGCAGTTACTTTGGCTGTGTGCTGGAGCTGATATTGAATGTTTCATTTAAGGCTCCGTCTTACCCAAACTGTCTGCAATTTTATATGTCACAATATATATGTTACTAAATCATCCCTGTGTCATCTTTCTCAACGTTCAGTTATTAAAGCCCATTTTTCATGCTAAAATATTCCTCCAAGAAATGGCAGAAGGTACGCACATCCCAAGTCCACTGCTTAACTCCAATCGACTGAACCTCTGAAACTGAACCAGGAACTGAGAAAATGTAGCAGAATCAGGAAAATGCTTTTCTTAGAAACAGAATGGGATTTAGACTGGAAAGGAGATTTCAAAAGAAAGGCAACATTTTACCTGAACTCTCTGGATAATTGCCTCATATTTTCCTCTCCTCTCAGAAAGCACAAAGCTGGCCAGACTTGCCCCAGGAATGGTTTGTGACGTGGCATGACTGTGAAGCGTCTTTCTGAATGCACCGTCAGAAGATGAGAGTGTCTCAAGGACTGCCCTAATAGAAGCAGAGCAGGCAAAACTGTGTGACCCCAAGGGGTATACATGAACACCTACTGTGTGCTGGGCTCAGGCAGGGACTAGGCACACACAGAAGAGCACAGTTCAGTCCTTGGCTGGTCATGAGGACTTTGAATAAGATGCAATCAGTGATCCTGGTTGTTGGGTCTTGGGAAAGTCAGACTTTCTGAGGCATGGTCCTTTGAACTCATTGTCAGTTAGCCATAGGTGCCCTGTCTGCAACGATGGATGGACATTCGGTTCTTAGGTTATGGGCAAGTAGTTTCCTGTAAGTAAGCTCGGGAGAGGTGTGATGTGGGTTCTGCTGCCTTTGGTCCTCCAGGATTTTCTTTGGCACTTAAACCTACATAAGTCACTTTGATCAAGTGGTCACATAAACACATAAGTCACTCTGATCAAAAGCAACATAGTTACTGGGGAAACTTAATAATCATAAAAGTTGTTCTCAGCTTCTGATGAAAAAGCATCCACACTGCACTTTGGGGGATGCATCCTCTCAGCCTCTTTCCTTTCCACATGCTCACGCCCACCATCTCCATATCCCTCCGCAGTAATGCTTTGTGATTCTCTATTAAGTAGAAATCCACCCTAACGACCTGCTGAATCATCTGTTGCTATCCTTCAGCCTCATCACTTATTCTCAGTGTGTACATGAGTTCTTTCATTTAACTCAATTCCTCTTCAAACTGTTTCCGTTGTCCTTGCCATTGGAATAAATATGTTTTATGTTAGAATATTCTGGAACCTACATTTTAACTCACTCCCCAAATTATATCCATTAGGCAAATTTTGAATTTCTGGCCTAAGCTCTTTGCCCAAGGTTAAGATTTTTTGGCAAAATTTCCCCTAGAAATCTTCCACTAATTTAGATTACTACCAACAATGTATGTGGTATTTGTTTCTCTTGATTTCCTGGTCTCTCAAGAGATCACATCTTTGTTTTGTCTAGTTTGGGGTTTTTGCCCTGAGTTTTGAACCTATGGCCTTGTATACTTCACCACTGAACATCTCCATTTCTTTTGTTTTTATATTTTCTGTTTTGACATAGAGTCACGTTAGGTTGCCCAGGCTAGCCTTGAACTCCCAGTCTTCCTGCCTCTGCCTTCCATATAGCTACGATTGTATACCTGAGTCACAAGGCCCAGCAGGGGTTCACTGCTTAGCATGTTAAATTTACCTGTGAGAACATGCCCCCAAATACTATCAAAGTTCCGGAAGGATAGGAGTCAGTGGGCCTAGAACGTCTTTCTTCTTTTATGGGGATACTGGGAGTTGATTTTGTTAACTGTCGTCGATGTCTTGAACACAGTGAATCATACTAGGAACTCCTCTCTGAAGCTCTAGAAAGCTCTTTGTAAACATAAGGTGTGCAGTCGTGCAGGATGGAGCCTGTCAAGCCAGTCAATGACTGGTTGTAAATTATCCCTGGTGAGCAGCCACCATCAACAGGCTGGAATGAACTGGATGCACTAGTGAAGGGACCCAGGCAAAAGCTGCCATCCAGGATGAGTTTATGTAGCATCTGCTTTCCAGGCCTGGCTCTTCTCACTGCAGGCTCGTAGCTCGTCTAGGTGTAACTTGCCATCAAGAGCAATGCCTGCGGATACTCTAACGAGCCACCCTGGAAGGCTTTCCCAAGGTAGTGAGGATGGATTTGGCTGTGTCACACAAAGTGCTGGGTGTTAACAGTGGTCCTTCCCACCTATTCATAGATTTTCCTTTCTTTCTTTCTTCAGTTCCTCCTCCTTTTTATAACTGCTCTAATTTAATCTCGCCAATATCGAACTCATTCGTGAGAGGTAATAAAATCCTCTAAGGAATAAAACAGAGTTTATGTTGAGAATAACAATCTATCAATTTTTGCAAAGCACTATTAAATTGCTGATGTATGGTAGAGTCTGAGTGAAGCAAGGCTTCCTTAGTGATATCACCTGCTCGCTCATGGAATAAGCCAAAACTAGGAGAATGTGGCTGCTAGGGGCTGGGGCAGGGGCTGGGAAGTGAGAGCCGCTACTGGGTGCTCTGAAGGCTGGGTGCCATGAGTTCTTCTTGTTTTCTCAGACTCCCTGTGGTGGTTGTTAAATATGACTTCCCCACGCTCACCTTCCATTGTATACTCTCACAAACTGCACCCTTTCCTTGACCTTGCTAAGTAGCAAACAAGACTTTAACATTGACCTATGCCCACTCCCCTGCCATCCTGTGCCCACCAGGCTCTCCAACATGAAACCCCTTGCTACTGTGATGGTTGCTTTCAAATATAAAGTTGATTGGTTAAAAAACACTGAATAGATATGGATCTATCTGCAACCTCCTACATGTCAGCATCCAGTTATACCAGCACCATTTGTTGAAGATGCTTTCTTTTTTTCCGTTGTATAGTTTTAGCTTCTTTGCCAAAAATCAGGTGTTCATAGGCGTGTGGATTAATATTGAGTCTTCAGTTCAATTCCATTGATCTACATGTCTGTTTTTATGCCAATTCTAAGCTGTTTTATGGACTATAACTCTGTAGTAGAACTTGAAGTCAGGGATGGTGATGTGTCTCCAGATGATCCTTTATTGTACAGGGTTGTTTTCTCAATCTTGAGTTTTGTTTTGTTTTTCCATATAAAGTTGAGTATTATTCTTTCAATGTCTGTGAAGAATTGTGCTGGGATTTTGATAGGGATTGCATTGAATCTGTAGATTGCTTTTGGCAAGATTGCCATGTTTACTATGTTGAACCTATTTATTCAAGAGCATGGGAGATCTTTCCATTTGCTGGTATCTTCTTTAATTTCTTTCTTTAAAGACTCAAAGTTCTTGTCATACAGGTCTTTCACTTGTTTGGTTAGAGTTACCCCAAAATATTTTACATTGTTTGTGGCTAGTGTAAAGGGTGATGTGTCTCTAATTTCTTTCTCAGCCCATTATATATAGGAGGGCCACTGATTTTTTTTAAGTTAATCTTGTATCCTGCCACTTTTCTGAAGGTGTTTATCAGCTATAGGTGTTCCCTAGTAAAGTATTTTGGGTCACTTATGTAAGCTATCATATCATCTGCAAATAGTGAAAGTTTGACTTCTTCCTTTCCAATTTGTATCCCCCTGATCTCCATTTGTTTTGTTTTGTTTTTGTTGTTGTTTTGATTTTTTGAGACAGAGTTTCTCTGTGTAGCTTTGTAGACCAGGCTGGCCTTGAACTCACAGAGATCTGCCTATCTCTGCTTCCCAAGTGCTGGGATTAAATGTGTGTGCCCCTACCACCCAGCTCTCTCCTAGAAGTTATGCAAGGATTCATTGAGAACAAATCAGATCACCTGCCACAGACAAAGCTGATCTGAAAGGATACTGTTCTCGTTGTCATCTAGAATTGTGTTGTATAGCAGCCACACAGAGGCGATCAATAATGGAAGTTATGGTGATAGTTGCTGTGGGTATGAAAAAATCCCAACTTATTTCTGAGAACAGCCCCCCAGTCAGTGGCCCTATTAGTCCTCAAGGGGATTCTAGGAAATGTCCTACTTGTAACTGGCTTGAAAGGCTGGAGGCCCAGTAAGAGGTTGGCTCCTGCCCATCTGGAAAGATCCATAAAGGGAAGATCTAAAGACAAAGTCTCTTCCTTTCAGGAGAACACACATAGCTTCTGAGGGCCTTCATGTGGCCATTATTCAGGCAGAATAGTTATGTACGTAGAAATGCCACCCCTGTAAGAATAATGGGGTTGGTTCCCTTGCTTATAATGGTTGAAGTGGCTAACTGAGTTTCACTGGTGCCTTTTGTCTGTAGACGCTGAATCTAGAATGGATCCAACTATCAAACTGGTTTCTGGATCTCTTCTACAAAGAGTCGCAGACAGTTGGTCTCACCCCACACTTACCCTTACACCAGCATTTCCTAGAGACATTCTTTTGTAGTTTCAAAGCTCGGGTCCCCATGCCTGCCACATCATAATATTCTCAAGCATATGACAGCAGCATTTAGGTTTAAACTCAAAGGTGGTTCTCATGGCAGGCCATTTGGAAAACAATCTTTTGTTGTAAGCTGCAAAGAAGGCCAAGGATATACAGCCTCACCTTAGGAGTCTAAGTGAGGCTCAGAATGGTCACTGCCTAGTCCACCATGACTCTTCCTTTCATATCAGGAGGTTGGAAAAATCACTACTGGGTGTGTTTCATTTGTTTCATCAGGGGGTAGTTATTTCATTTGAGGAAATCAGCCTGACCACTACCCTGGTACCTAAGCTGTTGTTTCCTAGAGAAGAACCTGGAGGATACATTGTTGCTGGCATAGCCAGGGTCTTGAGAGAAAGTAAACAAAAGCCAGTCACTTGCCTTTGTCTTGCTTTGTAATCACACAAGAGAACGTAGGAGTCCTCTAACTTTAAACTCTAGAAAATTTACACAATGGAGTATTACTCAGCGGAAAAAAAACAAGGGAATCTTGAAATTTGCAGACAAATGGACGGTACTAGAAGAAACCATCCTGAGTGAGGTAACCCAGTCACAAAAAGACAAACATGAATCTTCATCCAGTGGCTGATGAAAGCAGAGACACCCACAGCTAAACACTGAACTAAACTCCTGGAACCCAGTGACAGAGAGGGAGGACTGACGAGCAAAGGGGTCAAGACTGCGCTGGTGAAACCCACAGAAACAGCTGACCTGAACAAGGGGGAGATCTTGGACCCCAGACTGATGGCTGGGAGGCTAGCATGGGATTGATCCAGACCCCCTGAATGGGTGTCAGTGAGGAGGCCTCTATATTTATCCCTGGCATACAAATGGTCTTTGAGTGCCCATCCCACAATGAGGGATGCTCTTTCAGCCTGAACTCTTGGTGGAGGACCTAGGCCCTGCCCTGAATGAAATGGCAGATGCTGGATATCCCCCATGGAGGGCCTCACCCACCCTGGGGAACAGAGTGGGGATTGGGTGGGGGACTTGGAGGGCTAGTGGGAGAGTAGGAGAGGAGGGGAGGGAGAGGGAGCTGGGATTGACATGTGAAGCAAGCTTGTTTCTAATTTAAATAAAAAATTCAAAAAAAGAATTAAGAAAATATTATAAAAGAAAAAAACTCTAGAAAAAAATACATCCACATAAACAAACCATGAATTAAAATAAGCAACCCCCCCCCCCCCCCGTGCTGGGTGGTGGTGGCGCACACCTTTAATCCCAGCACTCGGGAGGCAGAGGCAGGCGGATCTCTGTGAGTTCGAGGCCGGGCTGGACCGATAGCCTCCGAAACAATACAGAGAAACCCTGTCTCGTAAAAACAAACAAACAAAAAAAAAAAGCAACCCCCAAATGACTCATGGGCAGCTTAGCTAATCTCTGAGTCAGACTGGAGCCTTAGATGTTACCTTGTTCTCAGACCTCTGAGTCCTTATTCATCACAGTTGCAGTGATCCCTTGTGTTCTGCGTTTCCAAGACTTGTTAAATGTGTGCGATTGTTATTGCATTGACTAATCTCTAAAGAGGGATGGAGAAAGAAAAGAGGTAGGTTGGGGACAGGCTGGCAAACCCAGTGTGTGGCATCTCCTCAAAATGACCACATTGCAAGAGAAATCTAGGTGGTGGGCGCTTTCCACAGTCTTGGATCCAGGAAGCAGAATGTGTCCTCTTTTTGTTGGAAGGTTCATTGGGTAACGTCTGCTCTTGGACTGTTTTGTGTTTAGATTTTGATAGTTAATATAGATTAGAGAAGTCAAGAAAGTTGTCTGCTGTCCATCGGCATGGTTGATTTGAAGTAGGTCTATCTACCTACAAAGTGCAGAAGGAAGCTGAGGAATCTGTGGGAGCCAACCCCTTACATGAGGAAAAGGCCATTGGTTTGTGTGCCACAAAAGTCAGACACTGCCCACTTCCTCTAAATAGTTCTTTAAGCCCCTGCCTTTCCTGTCTGGAGGACTTTGTTTATTTCTAATGCAGGCATGACTCTTATGATCATTGCTGCTATGGAGAGGGATGAAATCTTGAAAATGATCCTTTTCAATGACTATCCCCAGGACCAAGCAGAAGGACGGTCTCTGAGGTATTTCCTTAGCCCATTCCCTAGCGATACATCAACCCCTATCCCTCTGGAGTCAAGCGACCCTTTCTGAATAGCAATGTGTTTCTTTTCCATTTTGTAGCCCAAGTTACCCTATTACCACAATACCCTGAGCATATTTATGTAATAAACCATATGTAAAGTCACTCCACCTAGGTACCCAGCTTAGATAATGAGTATTTAATATATGTAAGTTGAATTTGAAATGAATTCTTTAGAGCGAGATACAGGTAATTGGGCTGACTAAGAAACAAATGTATGCTCTCACAGTCTGGGCCCTGTGCCAGCAGAGAGAAGTCCAACATGGCCACTGTGCTCTGGGAGTCCATGTTTTTGTGAACAAAGTCATGTAAGGGCCCAGCTTCAATCCGCAGCATGGAATTTAAATGAAGTCATCAGATGGTGGTGAGGGGTGGCTTGCTTTTGATCTTAATTTATCATTGGGAACCAAAATCCTTTCCCAAATAAAATATACCTACTCTAGCTTCATCCCTGTTGCTGTGATAAAACACTCTAAAAGCAATCCAGGAGAGAAAGGGGTTTATTTCAGCTTACAGGTTACAGTCTGTCACTGAGGGAAGTTAGGGTAGAAACTAGAGGGAGAACCCGAAGCAGAAACCATGGAGGAGGGCTGTTTCCTGGCGCACTTGGTTCATGCATAGTTGGCTTTTTAAAACCAATCCACAACCACTATACAGGGAATGGTGCTACACATGGGGAGGGGGGTCTATATCAATCAACAATCCAGAAAATGTCTGGCAGACGTACTCACAGGCCAATTTGATATGGGCAGTCTCACAACTGAGAATTCCTTGCCAAGTAACTGTAGCCCCTAGGGTCTAGTGTGTGTCAAGTTGACAGTTAAAGCTAACTAGGATAATGCCCCACCCATGTAAGTTCCAACTCCTATCTGCTAAGCTCTTGCTGTGCAGTGCCTTTCTGCTGTTATTCCCAATCTTCATCCACTGAAACACTTGATGGAAAATTAATAGTTCATAGATAAGTCAGAGCAATGAGAATTCCATTCTGCTGACATTGTCTCCATTCTAGCAAATTGGATCCACGTTCACTTGGATGAGTAGCTTGTGAAGTGCTATACTCAAACGCATAGAGTTTATAGATGAGAAATTTTAGGAATCTAGCTTTTGGATGTTTCCCCCTCCTTTCCTCTCCTCTTTGCAATTGTTCTGCTATTGAGCCAATGCAGTGTGGTGGCTACATTACTGGGACTGTAATGGCCTTATCAAGGAATGTAATTGCCCTGCTGGACTGGCCCTGGGCAGTCACCATCTGGAGGATGAACATTCAGAGGCTACACAATTCAAAGGGGAAATTGTCAAGCTAGTACCGAGAGCTGGTTGCAGGCCTAGAAAAAGAAAGCATTCTGTGAACAGATCAGGAAAGTGGGCATGAGGTCGAGGAAGGGGAGCCAAGGGGTCCGGATAACTGTTTTCAAATAAAGAGAAGTCTCCTGTGTGGAGACAGGATAGGCTTCTTCAATCTTGTCCAAAGAGCAAAATCAAAACTTATGGGTAGACATCACAAGGGGCAGGGCTGAGCATAAACTGGGAAAGATAAGCCAGCAGTTACAGTAGCTTCTAACAGAAGAAACCAGCTCCACCCAGGCATCACCCACCCTTAGCATCCCACTCAAGGCAGACAACTATACATGGATGAGAAGGGATTCTGGCCTTGACTGGGATGAGCATCATAGAGTTGACATAGCCAGAGGGAATCTGTGGCTTCTCCTTGTCCATTTTTTAAGTCTACTATTACATACTTTAAATCCATTATGAAGCATTGGATGAGCAAGGCCTGGGGTTGGTGATTCCCACAGGCATCTGCTTGAAATCCTTTACACAGACCTCTTCCCAGACCCCATCCCAGACCAGATCAACCACAGAGTGGGAGAGCAGAACCCAGGAGTCCATGTATTTTATGCCTCCCTCTGGTGCAGTTTCCATGGGGATCCAGGAGTCATAACCTCTGATGCAGTTGACAAGATGTGTGACTTTTGAAAATCAAGCTTATTTGTCTTAAGTTAGCAGCATTTAGTGTTAGATTCTTCTGGACGTGTTTAAGCTTGTATTAACAGATAACTCTGGCACCCACAGATATAAAGACTGTATGGAGTTTTGGTTATGAACATGCATTATCCATTTTCAGACATTGAATGTAATCTTCCTTATACTCCTTTGCCTAAGCTGACACAAGGTGGGACCTTCCTCTACACCTAGTCCTGCCCCCTTCATCCAGTCACCAAGACCCTGCTGCATAATCACGGTCTAGAGCAGCAGAAGTCTGAGTGACTCCCTCCACTTTCCAAATCTTTTGGAGGATGCATTCTCTCTGTCCCCATACCATGGTGGCTGCAAGCCAAAAGGAGGGAGAGACAGTCACCAAAACTAAATAGAAGAATGGAGATGGCTGAGTTGCTATCAGATATCATGTGGCCTTCTGAGTCTATGCTGTCCAGTAGAAATGTGATGTTAGCTACAAGAGTAATTTGAAGTTCTTTGGTAGCCTCACTATAACAGTAACAGTAAATAGGTAATATTAATCATAGCATATTTTATTTATCTCAGCATATCTATAATGGTACCACGTCAACATGTAAAATATTAAAACCATTTCGCTAAAATTATCTAAGAATTATCATATTCTAATAAGATACTTTAAAGGACATTTAAATTTATTATATACTAATGATGATAGTGTACATAATTAAGTGGGTTTTTTTAGTAAAAATAGTTCCATTATCCCCAAAGGAAACATCCAGTTCCCCTTCAGTCATTTCTAGTTTCAGTCACCAGACTCAGCCAAATAGTAATCTGTTTTTGCCTGAATAGCTATAAAGTTGACCATAAAATATATAATCTTTTATGCTCAGCGTCTTTCTTTCAGCATAATACTTTTATATTTATTCATGTTATAGCACATACCAGCCAAGAGTTCCTTTTTAATTGCTGTATAGTATTCTGTTGCATGGATATACCATTGTTTGTTTAATCCATTCACCAGTTAAGAGATGTTTGACTTTGTTTCTACTCTTTGGCTATGATATACATTAAAACCACTCTCCATTCACATACAAATGTTTGTACATACTTAAGTTACCATTTCTCTGACATAAATACCTAGGAACAGGATTGATAGAGATATGCTAACTTCATCATTAGCATTTCAATAAACTACAAAACTGCTTTGTAAAGGAAGAAATATGCTGAATTTAAATAAAAACTAAGTCGCCTAACTCTGGTGCGCCCGTGATATTCCTAACACAACTGAATTTTGGCTAGCCACACTGTGAATGTTTAACAGCTTCATTATACCTGTATCTTAGGATATCTGTATTAGACAATAGCCATCAACATCTCTCCCCAGTGGCCCATATGGAATCAAAAGACCCATGAGAAGAATGTGTTTTGAGACCCAATACATACACACGCATACACAAGCATGCACACATACATGCACACATGCATACATGCATACACACATAACACACATACGCACATGAATTCCTTCCTCTTCTCCCACATCCTAAACATGTGCATGGCAATTTCACCCCCATTACTCTTCATTTATGATTTATTCATTCACTTTTACTGAATGATGTGATAATTAGATTGTGCTAAATAAATGTACTTTACAATAATTTATCCATGTCTTGCTGAAACACATTTCTCCTGGGATTGAAGGTGATAAATTAACAGAAATATACCCCACAAAATGAAGATATAGAACCTCATTAAGGGTTGATCGCAAATATTAAGAATGTGGAGAGACAACCAAGATTAGAAAGCAGAACATTTTAAACTGTGTCCTAATTTTGTATCTCTATTGCATGCCTGCGATGCAGCTTCCAGGGCCTGAGTCTCTGTTGGACAGGAGTTGGGGATCTGTTCTCCCATCCACATAATTACTTTTATCTAAAACCTAAAGATCTCTGGTCTCTTGGTCCACTCAAACTACCTACAGAGTGAGGTCATAAATATCAGAAGGTACCCTGCAGTACCCAGATTGCTGAAGAAGTTGTTGACATTTTGTTGGGGACTTGAATACCATCTCAAGCAGCTAAGCTGAAGTCCGGCCAATTTTCAGATACTTTCCTTGGCTCCAGATATAGGTCACTTTCTCTGAACTTGTCAAAGTGTGTTAAGTACTGGATACATATAATACAAATGGACCGCTTTATACATAGATGTGTAAGTGCTTGTAAACTGAAAACTATATACCATCCTCTTAAATATTCAAATTTAAGTTATTATTGTAAATTTATGAGTTCTTACGTATCCCTAAACCTATGTTCTCTTTCAGTTCAACCAAGAAGTTCTTTATGGTCATCTTCTATGTGCTAGGAGTGAAATATGTGATCAGGATAGTTGATATAGAATGAATTCATTATAGTTTGTGACTGGAATAAGGATAGTCGGTGATAATAATTCATTAATCTTTAGGGAATGTTACACATGAAGTCGTGACTGGTAGAGAGTGGAACAATATCAATTTTGCTTGAGGGAGTTGGGAAAGTCATCCCAGAGGAGGGAACCCAGGAAGAGTTAGTAGATCTATGGGTGGAGCTGGAGAGAAACATCAGAAGGAGAGGTGTTGGCAAGGATCTGGTGACCTTGAGGAGAATGCCACCTTTGATTGGCTATGGCTGGTCCTTTGGGTTGGAGAATGGTCACAGAGTAAACAAAAAAGGTCTGAGGGAAAGGAGATGCAAAGACAATGATGGGGGAGGCTGAAAACTTTTGGTTTGATCCCACAGGTGAAACTAAGAGCCATAGAAACTCACAGAGGAGGCAGTGGAGATGCTTAGCCAAGGACTAACCATGAGATGAGCAGAATTGTGTCAACATGGGCTTAGAAATGGCCAGTGCTAGCCATCTTTGAATCTATAAATTATTTCAGGTTCCTTTAAGAAACCAATATGTCTGAAGTGAATAAAAGGCAAGCTGTAGATAAAGGAAACCATGCAAGAAAGAAGGGAGAACTCTTCAGACAGGCTTGATATCTGTCCTTTGCTGAAATCAGAATACTTGGAATATTAGGACTCCTTCAAGGAAGGCAACATAAGCATCCCTGGCCAGCCTTTCAACTCTTGAAGGGAGGCCAAAGACTTGACTTGGTAGAGTCCTGTGTCAAGGATGTCAAGGATTCACAAAATTAGTTGATACAAGCTCAGTCTCTTTGGGGTCCAGGTGGATGACAGTGGGTAGCAGACCAGACATTTTCAAATGTGCAACCTAAAATCCCAGTATTAATTACAGTTAAGGCACCGGCATCGGTGCCATTTGTATTGTATTATTCTTACTTGATCTTCCCTGAGGGCAAGAAGGGTGTTGAAATCTATTATTGATTCATTAATATATGTCCAAATAAAGGGGGGAATGCTTCACTTGAGAGTCCTTGACTTTGAGTTTGGTCTTGTGCTGTCAAAGAGTACCCACTGACCTTTGCTAACCACTCTCAAACTGGAAGCATTTGTATATCTTTTGCGGAAAGCTCGGGAACCTATCAACAGGCTCTATCCCCTGGGGCCAGAAAATCCAACTAGAAGTATTTCAAGGGAGAATGTGACTTTCTTAGCCTGGGAAAAAATACTGTGTCCTGGTGGTCATTTGGGTCTTGAGAACCCAGCACCCTCAATATAGCTTCATGCTTCCAAAAGTGTTATTTCCGACCTGCTCTAGGCGACTTAGGAGTGAGATTTAAAGGATGTGTCTCAGTTTCAGGGCAATGCGTATTTCCTTTATTTCATCTTTTTCTATTAAAAAACTTGCATTTGCTTTGTTCAACCATCAATCAGTCAGTGAACGTCTACCTGGTTAGGACCCACACAGAACTTAGGGAAGAAAATATATGGTTTTATTACACATTTGTGTGACAAATGTTCCTATCTGTGGAATAGACTCCATGCTTTATGAAACATTGCAGAGTGGAAGGCAGATCATAAAACCGAAGCATTTGTAGAGATAGTTTTGATTTAACTAGTTAGAATGGAAAGAAGAAAGAAATCAAAATATGGAAATGTAATTTACTATGAATTGTCTGGAGGAGGGATATTTACAGCTCATAAGCAGAGACTAAACAGCATGAGCTTATAAACTCCAAGTGGAGGCTACCTCCTGTCCCTTGAGGCCTGATTTAACAAGCCTTGAGAAGCCCGGGAAATGTCATCAGTATGCCAGTGTAGGTGGAATATTGATCAGGGAACCCTAAGCCAAATGTACTTCCAGGTTTCAGTGAAACCTGGATAGTCCTCAAAGGCCCCACAAAAAATCGCTCGCAGAACCTAAGACTTCTTGATACTGACACCTGCGATTAAACAAGAGCGAATCCATGAAACCACACTGGCTGCCTTTCTGTTTCCCTTCCTTGTCTGACACAGTCCAAGCCTCTATCCAGTGGCTGTGACCTTGAGAAGTGGTCCCTGCTGCATTTCCTGCATTCTTCATCATTGGAATTTGTCTTGACATCACACAATTGCTTAGGACAGCTTGTTTGCCGCAGTAATAGTGGTGGTGATGATGTTAACGAGAGTGAGCAGTTATTGAGACCTTGATGAATATTAGACTCCATGCTAAACACTTGAAAGTGGGTTTCCACTGTGAATCCTCTCCAAAACTTTGATAGGAAGAGTCCTGTGGTGATTTGAAAGAAAAATGGGCCACATAGGCTCATAGGGAGTGGCACTATTAGGAAGTGTGGCCTTGTTGGAGTAGGTTGGCTTTGTCGGAGGAAATGTGTTACTGGGGGTGGACTTTGAAATCTCAGATGCTCAAGCCAAGCCCAGGGTTGCTTTCTCTTCTTGCTACCTGCCAATCCAGAAGCAGAACCCTCAGTCTTCCTCTGCCTATCTACCTGCACTCCGCCATGCTCCCACCATGATGACGATGGACTGTACCTCTGAACTTTAAGCTGTCAGCCCCAATCAAATGTTTTCCTCCATAAGAGTTGCCGTGGTCATGGTGTCTCTTCACAGCAATAGAAACTCTGAGACAGGTCCCACCACATCTCTATTTCATAGAAAATACAGAAACTGTGCCTTTTCTTGCAAATAAAAGCTGGGCCAAACCCTGGCTCAGCTGGCAATAACTGCTGTAGGGACTTAGGGAAATTTATGTTTGCCCCCAAAAGGTTCAGTACTCAGTCTGCTAAATGGGCAATAGGCAGGTCAGCAGGGAGAGGAGCACACAGTAGTGTAGCATGCATGAAACGATCACTGGAAAAATGAGTCCACAAATCCAGTGAAATTGAGAAATGTTCATATTTTCCTTCTTAGCAGGGAGGGAAGTGGGCACTGTCGGCAGTTTAGAGGGAGAGTAAATGATTTTGAGGGAAAATGAATGGGCATAAAGAATGGACAACAGCTTGTGATAAAGTTTACATGAGTTCCATCAACTCGTGTGTGTGTGTGTGTGTGTGTGTGTGTGTGTGTGTGTGTGTGTGTGTGTGTGTGTGTGTGTGTGTGTGTGTAGACTAGAGGACAACCTCTTGTCTCTCCTTTGCCTGGAGGCCTCCAAGTAGCCTAGGCTGGCTGGCCTTCCCCATCGCCCCAGATCTGGGATTAAAAGCCTGTTACCAGGCCTGTAGTTTTCTCATGGGCAGCTATGGATTCTGAGGATTGAGCCCAGGTCCTCCATGCTGCATGACAGGCACTTCACCAACTGAGCATGTTCCTCACCCTCACCTGGCATTTCAAGTGGCTTTTCTCTGCACACCATGGCACCTCCAACAGTTTTATTTTGAAAGTGTATCTCTAAGCATTGGAGTTACCTTTTTCTTCAGTCCTAAACATAAACTTATATCTTCGCCCTTTATTTCTTTCCCTTCTGGTTTCTGAGTCTCAAAGCTTTCCTCCATCCAGAGAAATAAAGACCCTCTTCCTATCCAGTTTCTTCATAACTTGTGGCCATTAGGGTGCAACATCCATGATGCTAAAGGCATCTTGGGCTATTCACTGGGGTCACTTCCCCCATCCATTTCTGAAATCAATGTAAATCTTATTCATTAGATCCATTCCAAGAGGGGTGAGGCAGGTAATGACCATGTACGGGAAGCAGACTTCAAAACCCACCCATAGACATGCTTACAGTTGACCAATCCCAGTTCAGAAAAGCTGAACTAGGATTTCTCTCACGGCTCCTTGACTGAGGAGTCACCATATTGCAGCAGCCTGACCCAGTATCCTACACCTGTTCCAGTGCCCATGGAAACCTGTCAGATGAAGAAAATAAGTGAAGCTGGCAAATGGCCACTGGCCTGCAGCCTTGGGATCGGGCCACAGGTGTGGTGAGGACTGGGAAACTGGGAAAACATGACTATTAGGGAGGGGACATGGACACTCAAAGCTGGTCAGCTCTTGAGCCCAATCCTGGCCCAGCATGGTCAGGCGTTCCTCTGTCTACTCCCAATAGAGAGCAGCCGGTTACCTTGGTGTCGATGTAATGGCCATTTCTAGACAGAGAAATTCTGATAATCGATCCATGAGAAGCCAGTGCTGGTCAAGACTAGATTCACCTGTGAACCATGTGTGCCCAGGGCTGGTGCCCAACGCTGTTTTCTTTCTTTTTCACTAACTTACAATTTCTTTTTACTTTAAAAAATGTAGTTTTCATTTTACATACCAACCCCAGTTGCCCCTCCCTCCTCTTCTCCCACCACCCCTGCCTCTTCCTTCCCACCCACCCCCCCATCTGCTCCTCATAGGTGGTAAGGCCTTCTTTGGGGAGTAACAAAGTCTAGCACACCAAGTTGAGGCAGGACCAAGCCTCCCTGCCCCCAAATCAAGGCTGAGCAAGGTATCCCACTATCGATGGGCTCTGAAAAGCCTGTTCATGTCCCTGGGATAGGTCCTGGTGTCCCTGCCAGCCACCCCCCAAGATCAAGTCATACAACTGTCATCCACATTCAGAGGGTCTAGTTCAGTCCCATGCAGGTTTCCCCGCTGTCAGTCCATAGTCCGTGAGCTCCCTCTAGCTCAGGTCAGCTGTCTCTGTGGTTTTCCCCATCATGCTCTTGACCCCCCCCACTTTGCTCATATGATCCCTCCTCCCTATCTTCAACTGAGCTCCAGAAGCTCAGCCCAGTGCTTGGCTGTGGGTCACTGCATCTGCTTCCATCAGTTACTGGATGAAGGTTCTATGATCACAATTGGGGCAGCCACTAATCTGATTAAAGAGGAAGACCAGTTCTGATACCCTCTCTGTTATTGCTAGGAGTCTTAGCTGGGGTCATCCTTTTAGATTCCTGAGAATTTCTCTAGTACCAGGCTTTTCCCTAACCCCATAATGGCTCCCTCTATCAAGAATATCTCTCTCATTGCTCTTCCTCTCCATCCCTCCCCCAACTCATTATTCTTGATCCCTCATGTTCCCATACCCCATCCCCTCCATTCTACCCCCACTCCCAGTTTACCTAGGAGATCTTAACTATGTTTTCTCCCTTCCTGAGGCCCTCCATGTGTGTCCCTCTTAGGGTCCCCCTTTTTACCTACAAAGCTGTTTTCTTAATGTCCCTTCTTCAAGACCTGACTATTACTTTGCAATTTGATCTCACTTGAAATTTAATGCTTTATTCTGTCTCTAATAATAAGTGAGGAAGTTCTGAATAAATCTGTTTACAGTATGATTTCCATGACTTTTCACTTAGTTTTAGTGTTTTCCTTTTACCCAACCTACTTAATGATTTCTATGAATATAATTGTGCTTAAAATATCTAGCCAAAGACTTATAAAGCAATCAATATCTCCTTAATAAGATTATTCTTATGCAATATTATTGAAAGTAGTGCTACAGAAAGCCATTATGGAATACTCAAGTTCATAAATATAAGAAGGCAAATTGGTAGACATATATATACATATATTTAGATAACATTTGATAGCCTAAAACTATTCAAATATTTACAATGAAAATTATTGTGACAGATATAATAAAGGGTTAATGGCGGCTTAGTTTTAAGCTCTTACAAATCAACAGGGAAAACACCATGTTTCCAACAGATAACTGAACAAAATAAATTTTAGCAGACAATTCACAAAAGAAGAGAAACAAGCAATTAAAGAGCACATGGGGAAATGACTCAGCATTGCTAGTAATTAAAGGTAAACGAACTGAAACCACAAAAGTTAACATTCCCAATTCAGACAAGTGAAACTTGCCCATTACTGAGAGATAAAAACCTGAAGCTTCTCTGTTAAGCAATTTAATAGTTAGTGTAAACCAGGGATTTGTTTCTGGTAAGCAATATTGAGCTCCTTTTGTGTGGTAGACATTGATTGGGTGCAAAATGACCAAGGTCCATCCCTACTCTCAAGTATGCATGCTCCCTGTGGGAAACAGACGGAAGTGATCTCATCATTTATGCAGAGAAATGACAGAGGCATCTACAGAATACAACAAATGTGTGACCAAGACCAGGGAGAAGTCTGCAGGGGTTAGAAGATGTCTTAATCCATTTGTGCGGCTGTAACAAAATACCTGGGGCTGAGTAATTATTAAGCAATAAAAATTTATCCTTATAGGTATAAGAGGCCAGGAAGCTCAAAATCAAAGTGTCAGGAGAACCAGTGTCCCATGAGGGCTACTCTCTGCTTCAAGATAGAACTTTGCTACTGTGTCTCCTGAGGAAGAAGGGAAGGAAGGACAAAGGGAGCTTTAACTAGTTGCCCCAGTCCTATAATAATTCACCAATCTATTCATGGGGGCAGAGCCCTTATGACTAAATCACCTCCTTAAAGGGCCTTATTTTATTTCACATTAGTATACCACTGCAATGGAGATTAAGGTCCAGCATAAACTCTGACCAAGGCAGGTGCATTCAAATCACAGCAAGTCTGCCTGAAGAAGTGATGCTGACCTGAATGTAAAAGGGGATTAGAGTTTATGTAACTGAAGAAGAACAAGGATTGGGGGGGGCGCAGAAGAAGGGAAGAGGGCATTTTCGGTGCAAGGCAGAGCATGAACAAAGGCATTGCGCCTTCAGGAAGTATGAAAACATCAAACATGGCAACATCAATAAGAATTACAGTAGCACCCAGTATGGGGCAAGAGCTGCAGGAGGAGTGTGGGGGTCTGGTCTGTGCTCTGCTGCAAGGAACTTCTTCCCTGAGGCAGGCTGAGGTATGGAGCAGGGAACAGCTTCAGTCAGGTGTGCCTTTAAAAAGAAATCATGAACCACTAAGGTTTCCTGTATTAAAAAGTAGAGTACATGAAAACAAGCAATCCAGTTTTTAGATGGGCGTATCGGTACTCTGTGCTATATTCCAATACCTGACAGAAGAGGGAGTAAAGGTTTATTTGTATGCACCCTTTCCACCCATCATAATGGGGAGGGCTATGGCAAAGTGGCTTCATCCAGGGTAGCAGGAGCATGCAGTGTAGATGCCTCTCATTGCAACAGACTGGGAAGTAGAGCAAGCTAGATGAGAATTGGGGGTGGGTATAGCATCCCCAGGGCTCACCTCCTGAATGCTCCACAGCCTTAAAAATAGCACCAGAATCCGGGAACCAAGCATTCAAACCATGGTGACATCCCAGATTCATATTGTAACAGTGGGAAACAGGCTTCTGTGGACATTTCTCTGGTGGAACCATGAAGAATAAGCATAGGAAGCGATGCTCAGATTTACTACTCTTCATGTGAGGACTCACTAAGACCAGTGTTAGGGAAATTAGGGAAATGAAATACAGCACCACCGTGAGATACCATGAATTATCACATGACCCGGCAGTTCCATTCCTAAGTATTTACCCTAAAGTAGGGAAAGCAAACACCAAGCACACTTGTACACCGGTGGCCATGGCCACTATAGTCACCATAGTCAAAATGTAGACTCAATCTAGTTGATATCAATAGATCAATAGGTAAACAAAATATGGAATGTAAATGCAATAGGATAATAGCTGGCCTTAGATGAAATTCTGATACATGCTGCAAAATGTATGAACCTGGAAAACATTATGCTGAGTGAATAAATCAGACATAAAACAAATATTCTGTGACTCCACCTACACAAGACATCTAGACTAGGCAGACTCATGGAGACAGAAAGTAGGGTAGAGGTTACCAGGGCTGGACTGAGCTACTAGGAGAGAGTTGCTATCTGATGGTTCAATGAAGTTGTTTTTATTATGTTATATATCTCACAACAAAGTTTCCCAAGTAGCAGATGCTTTAGAAAATCATATAAATAAATATATGTATGTATGTATGTATACATATACATATTTGCATACTTTTTTTTCGAGACAGGGTTCCTCTATATTGTTTTGGAAGCTGTCCTGGAACTTGCTCTGTATGCCAGGCTGGCCTCAAACTCACAGAGATCTGCCTGCTTCTGCCTCCCGAGTGCTGGGATTAAAGGCATGTGCCACCACCGCCCGGCTTTGCATACATTTCTATGTGTGTAAATATTATATATGTAAATATTCTACCAAGCAGAGTTGCTCATTTGCTGTCTCGATGAATCCTCTCAAGTCTCTTATTTTGCCATAGGCATATTCATCCACTTACTACATTTTACAAAATTGGGGTAATATCATGTAACATGAGAAATAAAAGACCCAGAGATAGATATTGGGGTTCAAGTTCCAAGTTGAAGATTGGAGAAGCAAAGCAGCCAAGCCAGGAGATCTTACTTCCACCCAGCTGAAATTGCAATCCTGTCTCCACGAATCCTCAGAGGCGAAAGGTTCTTAATTGTCTCCTCCTCCTTATATTCCTTTTTCCACCCAGCCATATCACTCCTGTCGCCACCTCCCTAGTTCTGGGATTAAAGGTGTGTGATCCCAGGTTCTGAAATCACCTTTGTGTGAGCTGTTTCTTTTAGGACTGGATCAATTTCTTGTAGTCAGTGTGACCTTAAACTAACAGAGATCCATCTACCTCTTAATCCTAAATCCTGAGATTAAAGGTATATACTACCACCACCTAGCTTCTATAGCTAACCAGTATGACTGCATTCTAATTTTGATCTCCAGTGGCTTTAATAAATCATGACACCACAATACCATCCATGGTGTTTTTGACTTTTCTACCTAGTGATAGACTATTGTCTTCATTTCTTTTCTGTTGCTATGATAAAATACCCTAAGGAAAGCAATGTAAATGAGAAAGTGCTTATTTTGGCTACAGTTCCACAGGGATCTAGTCCATCATAGCAGGAAGGCATAGCCACAGGCAGGAAAGATGTGCTACTTTGCTTCTCTGTTCTGTGACAAAAAATCAATGTGGGGAGAAAAGGGGTTATTTCATCTTACACTTCCAGGTCACACCCATCCTTGAAGGAAGTCAGGGCAAGAACACGATGCAGGAACCATTGAGGGAGGTTGCTTACAGCTTGCTCTCTGTTTCATGTTTAGTTTACTTTCTTACACATAGGCCCACCTGCCTAGGGATGATATCACCCACAATGAGTTTCTACCCTGCCACATCAATCAACAGTGAAGATATTTCCTCAAAGACATGGCCATAGGTAGTCTGATCTAGGAAGTCCCCCAGTTCAGATTCCCTCAGCTGTCTCTGGGCTGTTGTCAGGTTGACAGCTGCCTGGGACAGGAGGCATAAGGGCTAGTCACAATACATCAGTCTCAGAAAGCAGACAGAGACCAGGAAATGGGGCTGGACTATGATGCCTCAAGTGTCCCCCTCCCCACCTAGTGATCCACTTTCTCCCATGAAACTCTACTTCCAAAGGGTTCCTGGACCTTCCCCCCAAAAGCACCAACAACCAGGAACCAAAATTTGTGAGTCTGTGGGGAACATTTCAACCTCAAAGCACAACTGTGTGCATCTCAGTGGAAAAGCATTGTCACAAAGCATGTCTGCTATGGAGACATTGTCACAGAGTTTGGACCTTGCCTCCCCTTCGCTTATTTCACTACCAGCTGTTTGGCCCAGAGGAGTCGCCTAACCTTAGGCTGGTTTCCTAATCTTTACAAAGGAGATGAGAATAATATCAAGCACATGCATTATTAAGACTTAAATTATATCCTAAATAACATGGTGCTCAGTACTCAATAAAAGAAAAGCCATTGCTATTAATATTAAATAAGCCTGACCTATGCTTAAAGACAATATTTTAATGGCCCCGAGAGTACTTAATTGCATAGATACACCATACACTTTGTTTAATGACTATTCTGTTTTGAATAATATACTAGTTATTTCTAAGTATGTGTTCATATAACTAATATTGGAAAAACTTTGTCTTTACATAGACAAAGATGATCTTTGGAATTATGATTCTCCTCCTACCTTCACTTCCCAAGTTCTGGAGTGCACCTCTACCCCCAGTTTATCTGGAGCTAGGGATTAAACTCAGGCTTCATGGAACACCCCACTATCCCTCACCAACCCTCACCAACCCTCACCAACCCTCACCAACCCTCACCATCCCTCACCAACCCTCACCAACCCTCACCAACTCTCACCAACCCTCACCAACTGAGCAGTACTCTCAGCTCGCAAACAAGTTTGTACAAACAACTGCTTATTTCAAGGAAAGTCCTGGAAAGGAAACTGCTGGGCCGAATAATAAGGACAGTAAAAGGATGTAGATGTGTGTGGGTGGACGTACCCTCCAGAGTGTAATATTCATAGGCACAGAACGTAAATTTTAGGTGTAATAATAAAATAATTGGAAATGATCTAATGACTTAAATTACACATTCCATATGATGTCCACCCATTGCCATCTATTAGTGTTTATAAAGATGCTTTCAAAGTCTACACAGAAACCTAGAAAATGCTTATAACCTGACCTTAATTTGAAAGATCATGGAACAAATGTATTTAGTAGGGATGTTAATTTTTTAAGTCTGTGCACGTGAAAAAGCAATGTCCAAGCCATAGGAAGTGTGAGCAGCAGAACAATAGGTAATTTTATTCTCTTATTATTTTCTTCTAGACTGTACTTAATGAGGATGAACAACCTGTTTAAAGAAAGAGTGATTTTCTTGGGACAGTACGATTTCTTCCTACAGTAAAGGCTGTCACCGACATTTAGTCTCACTAATTGTACACAATCATTAAATAAGTACCCGTAAGAATGAAGCCCACATTTCAGTCTCCTGGTGCAATGTTTTCCAGATACAAAGTCACCTTCATGAGCCTTATCTGTACGTTCAGACGCTGTGGAGCTTGGAGGTTTTCGCCTCGCAGTGTTGGCATCGGCAGCAAGATCGGGCAGCCATTATTTCCCAAAGGAAATTAATCTCAGAGGAGTCCAGAGATGCAGCTTCATGCTGCCTCCCAGTCACAGTGCAGCTACCCCGGCAGGGCTGTAACCCAAGGACAGGCCCTAATTGTCACTCACCTGCATGGATCTCCTAGGTCTGGGACTCTCGTCCATATTCCCTTGAGCTGACAGAACGTGTAATTGATCTCTTTCATCTGAAGAGCAGGCATAGCAAGCACACTACCCAACCTTCCAGGGTTGTTGTCCAGTCAAATGCGGTGATTTGGGTAAAATGCTAATGTGGTGATGACGCTCGGGAGGCAGTAGGTAAACGTTAGATACCGCTAATGCCATCAGCATGCCTGGTTCCTTCTGCCTTTTCAGATAAGGTGCCATGAGACCTGGGCAAGCAGGAACTGCTTTAGCTCAGGGGGAAAAAACCTCTGATTTGGAGCCAAGTGTTCTGGGCTGTAACGGTGATTGAAGCACTCTCTAATCCAACGGCCTCGGCAAGCAAGGCTCTCATCCCTCCAGCAGGATGTCCAATAGCAAAATAGTTTGAAGCAAAAGAAAATGTTATTTTGAATTTTGTAAAAACAACATTGTGCAAAGTCAGGCATAACAAGTGAACTTTATCATTTTTACTTATCCCAATATATATAATATTATCATTTCAACAAGTTAATAAGTCTAAATAATTAGCATAGCATTTTATACTCCTTTTTCGGTGTCTATTTTATACTGACATCATATTTTAATTTGAAGCTAAATTTTTGACTTAAATATTTCATCTGTATTTCATAAAATATGTATTTCAAAAATTAGAGTCACATACCCACATTGTTCCATAGTTTTTTCTTTTAATTTTAATTTTAAATAGCTTGTTTTATATGTCAATCCCAGTTCCCTCTCCCTCCCCTCCTCTCGCACTCCCCCCCACCCCACCCCCCGCCATACCCCCCATCCTCCCACCCTATTGCCAATTCTTTCCACATAGGGGATATCTAGAGTCTATCATTTCACTCAGGGTAGGGTCCAGGCACTTCCCTAAGAGTCCAGGCTGAGAGAGCAACCCTCTTTGTGTTATGGACACACGATGTCTGTTAGTATTCGAGGGATAAACACTGATCCACTGCTCAGGACCCCATAGGTAGTCCAGGCCTCCTCATTGACTCTCACATTCAGGGGGTCTGGATCGGTCCCATGCTGGCCTCCCAGCTGTCAGTCTGGGGTCCAAGAGCTCTCCCCTGTTCGGATCAGCTGTCTCTGCTGGTTTTGCCAGCCCATTCTTTGCCAATTTGCTCTTCGCTCCTCTCTCTCTGTCGCTGGGTTCCTTGGGTTCTGTTCAGTATTTAACTGTGGGTGTTTGCCTCTGCTTCCATCAGTCACTAGATGAAGGCTCCAGGATGGTTATAGACATCAAGTTCACTATCAGGAATAGGCAGGCATTCGAGGTGGTCTCTACACTATTGCTTAGCTTGCCAATTGGTGTCATCCCTTTAGATCACTAGAGGTCACAATGGTGCCTGATCTGTCTTCTAACCTCCCTCTTCCTCCTATCCTACCCCCCCCCCCAGTCAACCTTCCTGTTCCTCCATGACCTACTCTTTCTTCCACTTCTGACCCTCTCTATTTCCCAGGTCCCCCTCTCCCCCACCCCTCTCTGTGTTCCCCATCTGTTCAGAGGATCTTGCCTCATTTCTCTTCTCTTGGGTACCATGCATATCTTTTAGGTTCTTTCCTGTTTCCCAGACTCTCTGTCAGTGGAAGTGCAGACTGGCACTCTCCTGATCCATATCTAAAATCCATATGTGAGTGAGTACATACCATATTTGTCTTTTTGTGACTGGGTTACCTCACTCAGGATGGTTTCTTCCAGTGCTATCCATTTACCTGCAAATTTCAAGATTCCATTGTTTTTTTCTGCTGAGTAATACTCCATTGTGTAAATGTACCACATTTTCTCTATCCACTCTTCAGTTGAGGGGCATCGAGGTTGCTTCCAGGTTCTAGCTATTACAAATAATGCTGCTATGAACATAGTGGAGCAGATGCCCTTGTTGTATGAATTTGCCTCCTTTTGATATATGCCTAAGAGTGGAATTGCTGGGTCTTGGGGTAGATTGATTCCCATTTTCCTGAGGAATCTCCATACTGCTTTCCAAAGTGGCTGTACGAGTTGGCACTCCCACCAGCAGTGGAGGAATGTTCCCCTCTCTCCACATCCTCTCCAGCATAAATTGTCTTCAGTGTTTTTGATTTTAGCCATTCTGACAGGAGTAAGATGGTATCTCAGAGTTGTTTTGATTTGCATTTCCCTGATGGCTAAGGATGTTGAGCATTTTCTTAAGTGTCTCTTGGCCATTTTAGCCTCCTCTATTGAGAATTCTCTGTTTAGTTCTGTACCCCACCTTTTAATTGGATCCTTTGGTGTTTTGGAGACTTGCTTCTTGAGTTCTTTGTAAACTTTGGAGATTAGCCCTCTGTCAGATGTGGGGTCAGTGAATATCTTTTCCCATTCTCTGGACTGCCTTTCTGTCTGGTTGACTGTGTCCTTTGCCTTACAGAAGCTTTTTAGTTTCATGAGGTCCCATTTGTTAATTGTCGATCTCAGTGTCTGTGCCACTGGTGTTATGTTCAGGAAATGGTCTCCTGTACCAACTCGTTAAAGAGTATCTCTCACTTTCTCTTCTAAAAGTTTCAGTGTGGCTGGATTTATGTTGAGATCTTTGATCCATTTGGACTTAAGTTTTGTGCAAGGCGATAAACATGGATCTATCTGCAGTCTTCTGCATACCAGTACCCAGTTATGCCAGCACCATTTGTTGAAGATGCTTTCTTTTTTCCATTGTATAGTTTTAGCTTCTTTGTCAAAAATCAAGTGTTCATAGGTGTGTGAGTTAAAATCAGGGTTTTCAATTCGGTTCCATTGGTCTACCTGCCTATTTTTGTGCCAATACCAAGCTGTTTTCAGGACTATAGCTCTATAATAGAGCTTGAAGTCAGGTATGGTGATGCCTCCTGAAGTTCCTTTATTGTATAGGGTTATTTTGGCTATCCTGGGCCTTTTGTTTTTCCATATAATTATAATAGCATAATCAAGATTTCCATTTTTAAAGTTTAAATTAATTAAAATCAAATAGAAAACTCAGTGCCTCGGTTTCTTGTGTGCACTTGTACATGTTCTAGTGCATATGTACATGTGTACACATGTGTGAGCATGTGTGCAGAGGCTGACATTGCTGTCTTCTCAGTTGTCTTTTTGATTCACTCTCTCATTGAACCTACAGCTCCCGAATTTTGTTAGACTGACTGGTGAGCAAATTCTGTCATTCTCCTGTGTCCTTTCCTAATGCTAGGATTGCAAGCACCTGTCACCGCAACCTAGCTTCCAAAAGAACATGTGTGAAAACCAAATCATCACTCTTGTGTAAAAAGCAGTTTCCCACCTGGACTCCTCTCCAGCCCCGGCCACCCACCAATTCAGCCACGTTTTAGCTACGCAGGTCTCCATTTGGCTAATGTCCGGAGAGAGCATTTATTTCTCTTTGCTGTGGTATAAATCTCAAAAGCTACCGAAATTGATGACCTGTCCCAGAGAATGAGGATGGTCCAGGGTCCAAAACTGGGCCAATGTCCACAAAAGAACAATACTCATTCTAAGACTGGTTCATATTATTTCAAAAGTGTGATCCATTTTACAAAACAACACAAGACACCAAAACCACTGTGTGTGTTTTTTACACTTGTGTGTGTGTACTTGTGTGTGTGTATGTGTGTGTGTGTATACTTGTGTGTGTATGTACTTGTGTGTGTGCATCTACGTGCAGATGGATGAGAAGCATTATTTCCCAAAGGAGATTTACAGTAAAATATCTCTAAACTTCATCTATTTCTTTCTCCTGCTAGTCTCCTCCTCCCACTTCGTATTTAATAATGGTCATGACCCATTAAATTGATTTAATGGCTCACTAATGGGTTACAAACTACAATTTGAAAAACATTGAACTTAAGAGCCCAAACTTCCAGGCATCTCAAAAATTGATTTGTTTTGTGTAATAAATAATAACATTTCTGTAGCCATCATTCAGTTCCAAGAGGTAAAACATCTTCTCCAACATGAAAAACAAAGTCTGACTCTATTTTAGATAAGATAAGGGAAAATAAATGAATTACCATCTCTTTTGCTTCAGTATCATTTCCTTATCTGCCCAGTAAATGTCTGAGGAAGGAGGCTAATCCTGCCCTTGCCTTGGGTGCTAGTGGCCAGCCTATGATGAGACCCCTACACCAAGCATCCCCTGTAACACAAAGAGCATTCTTTCCATTGGGGTGACTTGGGCATTTGAGATTCTGCCTCACCCTAGCCAGAGTGGCCATAACCAAGAAAGCAAAAAACAAATTCTGTCAAGGATATAGGGAAATGAAAGCCTTCAGATACTGCTGATGGCAATGTAAACTGGTAAAGCCTCCAGGGAAATCAGCAGTCAGAAAAAAATAAAAACATAGCTTGCATTCAATGCAGCTATACTTTTTCTGGGCCTGAACCTAAGGAGCCTAAGTCAGCACACCATAGAAAAGCTTGCTTATGATCCAAGATATGGTGCTAGCTTCAATATTCATCAACAGAAAATTTGATAAGTATGTGATTGTATAAATACATGTGTATATATTAAATTTAGTCAACCATAAAGGAGAATGGAATTATGTTAGTTGCAGAACCCTGGATTGAACTGGAAATCATCTTGTTAAGTAAAACAAGCCAGAGATAGAAAGACAAATATCACATTCTTTCTCCTATGTACAATCTAGGTGTTGTTTTTAATACACAGACAGAAAGTCAAGGGAGAGAGGAGAGATTGGGAGAACAGTGGCGAAAGTGACTAAGAGCAAGGTACAATCACACGTGTAAATGAAAATGTCAAAGGAAACCCATTGTTTTGTATGCTAACTTACAAAAAGAAATGAGAAGGCCGGTTACAAAGGGAAAAGAATAGAATTCCTGATGTAGGCGGTTGAGACCTAGCATGAGTCTCCAACACCGCCATTGGTGGCATGGCACTTGTTACATTTCTACTATGTGAGCTTTCCATTCCATGTCCCTGCACGTTCACCAGGCAGACAGCACACCTCCAGGAATTATGTCCACATCCCAGGGATGAATAAGAAGGAGAATGAGAAAGGGGAGGAGGAGTCAGAGTTGGAAAAGGAAAGTTTTTCTCCCAAATCTCCATCCAGTATCAAATAAAGTATAAAATGCCCCGTTAAATGGGAGTTTCAGATAAGCAAGCAGGGATCGCTGTCTTTGTAGTACCAGTGCGCCTCATTCAGTGCTGGTCCTGCAGAAGTTGTTAGTGACTCGTCTGAAATCATGTCTGTGATGGCTCGCTTTATGTCATCTTGACACATGCTAGGGCCATAGGAGAGGAGGAAACCTCAGTTGATAAAGAGCGTCTAAAAGATCAGGCTGCAGGCAAGCCTGCAGGGCATCTTCTTAATTAGTGATTGATGGAGGAGGGCTCAGCCCATTGTGGGTGGTGTCATCCCTGGACTGGTGGTCCTGGATTCTATAAGAAAGCAGGCTGAGCATGTCATGAGGAGCAAGCCAGTAAACAGCCCCCTCCATGGTCTCTGCATCAGCTCCTGCCTCCAGGTTCCTGCTGGTCTATGAAACTCTAGATAAAATAAACCCTTTCTCCCCCAGTTGCTTTTGACTGTGGTGTTTCATTACAGCAATGGAAACACCAACAAAGATGGTATCAAATGGGAATCTTGTATTTTTATGTGCTGAAACCGGCACAATATGATCCAATGCTGCTTATATTTCACTAATCACAACTGCCAATTACTTACTCCCCACCCCACCTGCAAGGAAAACTGGTTAAATCAAGTCACATTTTTCAACTTCTAGTCCCAGCAAATGAGGAAGAAGAAAAAAGCTGGTGTGGGTGTTGAGAGATTAAACTGTGACATTTCCTATTGGTTAATTTTGTAGATCGTAAATTTCAGGGTATTCTGTGTTTTTGAAACTGCTTTATCATTCTTTGTTTCCTTTTCAGTGTGTGCTTCCATGCATGTGACTGTGGTGTGTGAGTGTGAGCTATGGTGCAGGTGTGGTATATGAGGGTGCACGCGTGTGTGTGAGGAGTGGGTGAGCATGCCTGTGCTCAGGCTTGGGAGCTTGAAGAGAGTGTCAGGCATCTCCCCTTGCCACTTTCCCACTTATTCTTTTGAGGCAGTGTCTCTGCCTGAAGCTTGTGGGTTTTTGTTTTTGCTTTTGTTTTCTGATAATCTGACAGGCAGACAGATCCAACAAACTCACAGTCTCCACCTGACATAGTAATGAGGTTACAGACGTGTGCGAGACAACGTTGGCTTGTTACATGGGTGCTGTGGTCGGAACTTGGGTCCTATTAGCTACTAAACCACCTCTTCAGCCCCAGAGACGTTTAAACTGTGGTCAGATGGAAGGCACTGCAAGGTTTAAAACAAGGAGAGTGGCATGCTATCTCTATTTAATATGATGGATGCAGCTATTATTTGCAAGCTATAAGAGGGTAGGTAAGCTTTAAGTGGAAAGGTTGGCTAAGTGAAGCCTGGGTTTTTTTTTTAGAAACTTCTACTCACCATATAAAGAATATCTCCCTCCTTGCATGCACATTTCTCCTTCTGAGCAATGAATATGGATAAGCAGGTGGTCTCTGGGATCCCAAGAAGGCACACGGATGACATGAACACATATCTTCAGTCTTCCCTCAAACTGGAGCTACACAGCTTGGTTTGTTTATGGCCCATCAGCCTCCATCAGCTACGGAGCTGTTGAGAGCCAAAGTGCCAGGAATCCTGGAACACTAGGACTTATTAGTTGTTTGTCAACAGGGTCTAGGTACACCTAGGAGACAAACCTCTGGACATTGCCTATCTGTGAGTGAGTTTCTAGGGTGGGAAGGCATGCTTAAATGTGAGCGTCTAATATGCCAGACTGAAGGAAAATGAGAAAGGGACCTGAGACAGGCCCTGACCACTCTCTTCTCTGCTTCCTGACTGTACAAGAAATGTGAATTGTAGCGAGCTGCCTGTGTTCTCAGCTACGGGGCTAACACTTCACAATGACATGAGGCGAAGGGCTAGGATGTTAATGAAGACAAAGACAGCAGTTCATTCTTACAAGGAGAATGGCATTCATTTTAACAAGGGTGGAGCCTTACACACCAATGGCAGGCATGGTGGAAAATCACCACGGTTGGAAGCCTACGTTTCCAGGGCCCTCGGGCAAAGAGTAGGCCAAAAACAGGAATTAGCATTTAGACAATAAGGATGGACAGAAAACAGGAACTTGTATGCAGGCCTACTGGGAGGAGGGTACAAGAAGTGTTTTGCTAGAAGCTCCTAGTCACAAGCTGGTCAGCAGACCCCCCATGGTGGAAGGGTGTAACATTGAATTCTGTGTAGCTATGCAAAGTCCCTCACTGCCAGGACTTCCCTGTGTGATGAACGAAATCTCAAACTGTAAGCCAAAGGAAATCCTCCCCTTCTTAAGTTGGTCAAGTGTGCAGTCACAGAAACTAGAGAAACAGCTATTGCACTAAGTGAAGATCTGAGATCTTGTGAGGCTCCTGCAAGGAAAGAGAAACAATGATTTAAAAGAGTTAATTAGGATCTGCAAACAAGGCTCAGTGGTTAAAAAGGAACTACTGTTCTTGCAGAGGACCTGAGTTCAGTTCCCAGCATCCAACAGGCAGCTCACAACTGCCTGTAACTTCAGGTCTTACAGATCTGACACCCACTTCTGGCCTCTGCAAGCAACTGCACTCACATGCACATAGCCTCACACAGACATACACTCACTGTTTAAAAAGAAAATGCAATCTTTTAAAATTACTAGTAAAAATAACCAATGGAACACACAATGTAGTGAAGTTTGCTGCCTCTTTGCTAACATTTAACAAGCAACAGAAGATTATTCTAGTCTTAACATCTGGGACACAAAGCACAAACAGAACAGTCTGGTTCCAGAGTTATGAATGTAGGTGAAAAGACAAACCCTGTGCTTTTCTCTGCAAAGTGGAGAGCCACTCTGTCCCTCAACTCCATCCCATCCATTTTACCCAGCAGAGAATTCTCTTGTCTCCCCTCCTCCCTGCTTTCTCGTTGAATTAAATCAATTGTTTCATTTTCATCTGGTTCCTCTTTCTCCCTCTCGTCAGATCAAGTGCTGTTCTATTTCCTCCAGGATTACCAAAATGAGCTCTTGGGGAGAAAAAGGTTTCTCAGCACTTTAGCTTCTGTTTCCTTCTATTTATTTGTTTTGCTTTTATTGTCTTTTCTTGCTGACTTCCCAGGACACGCATCCACTACGCAGAAGTCATTGGCTTTCCCCTTTTTCTTAAGTGAAACTCTGTGGATTAAAACAAAAACATCCGTGTGCTTCTCTTAAGCAATAGTTTATTCTTTTCTTAACATGGGCAGAGATCTGAAAAGAGATGCATAAAAACAGACTCATAGACACACAGATGTATGTCTATAGGTATGTGTGGGACTATAAATATGCACATTTATCTGTCTTTATATCTGTCCACATATACCAAAATGCAAATATCATTATGCACACGAGCATAAATATGTATTATTGTTTCTAGGGAAACTTTTCCTCAATTAACTTGGACCTTAGAGGTTGTTTTGCATTTTTTGTTTATAGAAATTTATTAAATGTGAAAACGTGTCAATACCTCTGTGCTGCAACTTGACTCATTGTGTTATAAGTAATATACCAGCAAGAAAACCCACCTCTTTTCACTTTCCTTACCTTCCTTAATGAGCACACTTGTTTTTTTCTAATTGTTTGATTTCAAGAGCTAATAAATATAATTTCTCTTTAAAGTACTTCTATTCCAAGTGAAGGCCAAGAACAACAATCCATGTAGGTCCTAGTGGAGGAGGGAAACAGGTTATTGAAATACTTCACATGGAACCAGTGTAAGCCAGTCGAAGCGCACTGGGCCCTAACCCTGCCCAGGTGCCTTCCACAGAACATAGCTATGGCCATGCACTGTGCTGAGCTGCTTGCCTAGCTGTAAGGATACGGCTGGACTAAATGTTCTCCAGAATCCTCTAAATCCTTGATGCTTTGTATGTTTGCCACACCCATCCTGGGAAAGCATGCTGGTGGAGATGACATTGCCCACTCTCCTAAACTCCAAAATTCTATTCTATACCTTAGCACACAAGTCAAGGCTGCATAGGGTAGGAGAATTTGGAGCGGAAAAAATAAACAATAAGGAAATTCTTCCGGGGACTCTATTTACTTTGGCCAATGCATAGAACCACACCAACAGACTTCCAGATACTACCTAGCCAGTGTGGGGCCATCTTAAGCTTCCAAGAATTGTTTCAAAATTAGGAGCCACATGTCTGAGCCCCACCTCCTTTGTAACCTAAGGGAAAGACAAATGAAGAGTTTGAGATTGGTTGCTGGTCCTGAGTCTTCATGTTGTGAGAGTGCTGTCGGAGGAAAATGATGGTGGGAATACTGTAGGCTAAACATAGGATATTTGGCTGAAAACATCCTCATAGACTGCTATCACAGACAGATTCTCATATACTACTATTATGGATAAGCTGACCCTCATAGACTCCTATCATGGATAGACGGATTCTGGGTATTATGGTATTGTTTAGGTTAACAATCTGAAACCTTTGTTCTAAATTACAGGCCCACCACTCATGTGCAGTTGTCCTTTGTCAAGTCTTGAACCTCTGTGCTTTGGAGTGTTTCCCCAGTACAACAAGCAATTAACCTACTGACTGCCATATTTAGTTTAAATGGCATTCCCAAAGTCAGATATGGTATCAAATTAAGAGTCTCCTCAGACAGAGACAAAGAAAGCCTCCCACAGGCATGCTTCTGCATAAGGATCTTGAATCTCATTTACAATATAGTCTGGAATTCAGACAAATATGAAGGCATAAGATATGTATGATGCAGAAGTAGAGAGAAATTTAGACATAGATACCAATAGATTATTCACCTCTGCTGTACCTTCTTATATGTTGTTATTTCTTCTTACTTCCTGCAAATGTTTTCTGGAATGAAATTATACTCAAGAAGAGCTTCTATAGCACACCACACCAAGTGAGTTCTATGATGTAAGGAGTTTGGATGGTATTCAATTTTGTATTCTACTCCTGAGGAGTCAAGACATTTACTGACATGTTGGAGTTCTGAAACATCCTTCAGCAGAAGGGTTTGTTATTTTTTTTTTTATTTAATCCAAGAATCCTGTGGCTCTTTGGCTCACAGAGCTTCCTCATAATGCCTATTAAGACCCCCATAGGGCTGCTGTTCTTTGAAGACACACTGGGAGTTGGTGTTATAGTATTCCCTGGTGCTGTTCTGGGGCCATGTGTCATTGTGAGGTCTGCATGCTCCATATAGCACTTCTGTCTATATCCCAACCCTTGAAACCTCCCCTGTTCCTTAATACCCACATAACAGCACTGTCATCATGATCAGTGAATGAATTATAGCTTGTAACAATGAATTAGCAGTTTTGTTGCACTATGAGCAATTAGCCAATGATCCAGAATCATGTTTGATTGACAGTGATAGAAACCCATCTATCCCTGCATTTGTTTACTCATGTTCTCGCTCAAAGAACACGATAAAGAGGCTTCCTGCTCAGCATGGTAGATGGAGCACACATTTGTCTCCTTCTCTCCTGAGGTCTTCCTAGGATTATATATTAAGAGTTCAACAGAGGAGTAAATTCCAAATCACAAGCAGAGCAGGAGAGGAGGCACAAGTGGTCCCTTAAGCACAAATAGGAACTGTGGATAGAGGAAGTAGAATAGCATGGCCCAGAGTATGCTGGGAGTATCCTACTCCTCACCCTTGCTCAAAGGAAGAGTAGGAAGGGAAGATCCCTGGAAGGAAGACAAGGGCAAGAAGGATGCATGAGGAGTCTGTGTGTTGACCATAAGGTACCCACTCCTCATCAGTAATGTTTTCAGGGGGAAAAGACAGTAGGATGCTTAACCACAAGTGATAAGGAAATGGAGTTCCTCTCTAAAAATTCCAAGTGGATTGAGACTGTTGATGCCCAGAGTGGCATATCCTTTATGGTGGCACTGGGGAGTGAGATGCCTGCTCCTGTTACTAGCCATCAGGAAAGTTCCTAACATGAGGAACAAGACCCACTTATGAACATGCCTTCCTAGTCTCTGTCTAAATGTGAGGAGCTCGTCAAGGATCACCCACTTATGAACTTACCTTCCTAGTCTCTGTCTAAATGTGAGGAGCTCGTCAAGGATCGCCCCACATAGCAATAACACAGCAGTATGAAAAAGAGGCTTACACAGGAAAGAAAGACAAACCAGGTGACATAAAGGGAAAAAGGGTCAATTAAATTCCTCGGACCTAGGAACATCTCAGAGAAGTCAAAATTCCAATGTGGCACAATTTTGATATGTGTGTGTGTGTGTGTGTGTGTAAGAGAGAGACAGAGAGACAGAGAGACAGAGAGACAGAGACAGAGACAGAGACAGAGACACAGAAAATTCAGTTGATCCCACTGACTCCTGAAGCAGTTTCCTTGTCACACAGTATCTTCTTGAAGATTAGAGAACATTAGAAATGTAACCATTATTCAGTACAGCAAGTAAATAAATAAATATCCTTCAGGATAAAAGTAGTTCTGTTTATTGATTTTCGATGTTTGGCATCAGCATATAAACAGACCACAAAAGCCTTAATCATTCTTACACAACCTTGACAAGGTGAAGGAAAAATAAAGCTGACTGGGAGGTGGGTGTCAGATGAGTCATGAGGACTAATAGCCCAGCTGGCAGTAAGCACTCCAGCGGTAACTGTCCGAGGCTTGCAGAACAAGCAAGAAAAGCCTCTTGCAAAGTTCAAAAGCTGAGCAGTTGCAAACAAATAGATGTTTTAAAAATCAACAGGAGACCTGGGAGTGTGGTAGGGTGCTCTTCTAGGCTTGATCTCCAGCACAGCCCAAGACCTAAAATTAAATAAAGAGCCAATGACTACTCATTGATATACCAATAGAGTAATGCATCTCTTAGCCTCATCACAGAAGCTTCTATTTGCAGTGGGTGGTGATTGACACAGAGACCCAAGACTGAGCAATGCTCACAGAATAAGAGACTTGAGGGTACTCAGCCCTACAAAGGCCATCTGCTCTTCCCATGGCTCAGGGATCATTGAGGAAGAGGAGATGGAAAGACTGTAGGCGTCAGAGCCATGAATGACTACAAGGAAATGGTGTCCCCCTGCACAGCAGGGGAGCCGCACATGTGACCACGGTGGTTAGGACAGCATGCACAAGCCTTGTGCAAACTCAAGCCAAGGCAAACTCTACCATGCAGAGGGTCCTTGAGCACAAAGTCCCCTAGCAAAAGAGATACTGACAATTGTAGCTTGTGGGAAAGAATGATTCATTGTGTTTTGTTTTGTTTTGTTTTAAGAGTGTTGCTCCTGTTAAGTGGACCAAGCCCCAATGGAAGGCTACGAACTAAAGAATATATATGTAGCACAAGTTGGACTTTATAGGAAAGAACAAAACAAGAGGGAAAAACATGAAGTTGGATGAATAGAGAAGAGAGGTTGAATCTGAGAAGTGTTGAGAGAGACTGAATATGATCAAAACAGACAGCAAAATTCTCAAGGAACTAGTAAAATTAAAGATAAAAAAGGAATATTTAAACAAGGTATAATGCCATTAATGTGAACAAACTACAGTTGTACCCACAAATGACACTGTGATCATATTTTGAGTAATGTGGCCAGTCATCTAAAGACATTAGAAATTCTTACAAATATGCTTTCCAGTGGGTGGGATGTGGTTGGAGAACAGAGCTTGGTGACCGTTCCCAACAAATGATTCTTGTCACTTGTCCTTCCCTGCTTGTTCCTGTAAATATCACTTTGATACTCTAAGATCACTTGAGCACCCATTGTGATACTGTGTTAAGTACCAGACAGCCTCAGAGCAGACTCATGAAACACAGGATGCAAGGCCAGGAGCCCTTACTAAGGATGCGTTTGTATAAAGTGGGAGAGAGGAAGGCTGGGCAAAATTCACAGTTTATCTCAGTAGAGAGTTCACTGTGTGCTTGGGCAATTGATTGAAACTGTTGGTGTAGAACCCTCAGAGAGATGAATTAGCGGAAGAGGTGTTTAGGACTTGGGGGCTCTGGGACTTGCCTCGGCTCCTTTGGATTACTAATATTCTAGTCAGGCAGATAGAATTACTGACAGTTTCAAGCTGAAGGGGATCCTTAGAGACTAGACTCAACCTTTCACTGTATAAACAAAGAAAGCATGGCCCTGGCAGAAATAGGGCTGAAACTCAGTCCCTCTGATTGATTCATGTTACGTGAGCTTTATCTGGCCTGGATAGGTCCTACTGCCCTTCTCTGCCCCAAAGAAATACACAGACACTACATTGGTTACAAGCTGTAGGTTGGTGACTTGGGCTTCTTATTCTTAACCCATAAGTACTAATTGTATTTCCGTGTTTTGTGGCCTTATCTTACCAGAGGAAGGTCCAGGGACCTGTTATTCCTCTAGTGTCCTACATATTGACTGCTTAGCGTGTCTGCAGAGAAGAGAAGAACAGAGAGCTATTTCCTGTTTGTCCCTGCTTATATTCTGATTCTGCCCAGCTCTGCCACTTCCTGCCCAACCAATTGGCCAATCAGTGTTTTATTCATTAACCAATAAGAGAAACATATACACAGAAGGACTTCCCCCATCAAGTTCAATTCCAGTTCAATGCTAGATCAAAACCCTCTGGGGCGGAAGAGATGGCTTGGTGACTAAGAGCTCAGCTGCTCTTCCAAAGGACCCAGGTTCAGTTCTCAGTATCCACATGGTAGCTCATAACTGTCTGCAACTCCAGCCCCAGGGGATCTGATGCTTTCTCTGGCCTCTATGGGTACTGGGTACACTCTGATGCAGAGAAATAACATGCAAATAAAGTAAATGATATTTTACTTAACAACAACAACAAAAACAACCAACACTTCCAAATTTAGACGTCGTACTCAGTAAAGGCACCGGATTTTCCCACACATCTCCTATGGGTCAGGAACAGCCTGGTCACTTGTGCCTGCCATATGATTTCATCCTCATAGCAGCTGCACATAAGGTAGATTGAATCCCCGGTACACCTGAGCAAACTGAAGACTTAGAGACTTTAAATCACTTTTCTTAGGTCTATAAAGAGACAGAAGTAGAGCCTGGGTTGACAGCAGTTTGTCTGACCTCTGACATCATGAACTTTAACCTTTTCGGTTCATGACCTTAGGTGTATAGCTCATGCTTTAGGTCTTGTTGGTTGAAAGGAGAAAGCAATATGGTCAACCACCCACACTAAAGGAAACATGGAGGCAGCTGCTGTGTTCAGGCCCCTTCATCTGTGTCTCTACTTCCCCTGGGGCTGCCCTGGGTGAAGGCCTGTGTGTGTGGCCAGGCCTTCCTTCTAATTAGACAGGACCCCAGGAGACTTCTTTTAGCTCCAAGCTATTCTGAGCAAAACAAACAGGAATGAGAGAGAGAGAGAGAGAAAAGAAAGAAGAGAGAGGGGAGAGAGAACAGAGAGGGGGAGAGAGAGAGAGATCCTCACTGACTTTAAAAGATGTATACTGACAACATCCAAGGAGCTTATGAAATGTATTTCTCCTTTTTTGGGCCAGAGGAAACTGGTGATGAAAAGATAGCACTCGGCTACAGAGTTTCATTGAGAATGAAAATACTTTAAGCCTGCTCTCTTATTGATAGTCCAGTTGCACAAAATAAAATTCATATAAACATCGTCTCTCATATTAGAAGTGGAAAAAGAATCCATTCCCCAGCCAGCTTTGAAAGAGCCCCGTTATTGAGGTACTGTAACTCTAATTACAGAGGCAGAGTTCCACGTGTTGCCACACCCAGAGTGAAGAGCAGCGCTGCAGGAGGGTCCCCAGACCCAAACCCCAGCAGCTCTGCTGGACTCTCGAGGCTCCTTTGTGTTCGCATGTCTGTGATCTTCCAGGAAAAGGGGGCACTGCCTTCGTTTCTCCTACACTCTTCCTGCTGCAGTTCAGAATCAGCTGGCTTTTACTCAGGTCTCTACCAATGAAATCAGAGAAGGGTCTCTGGCCGGCACACAACTCTTGCTCCTTTCCTTGGAAATGAATACATAAGACACAGGATTGTCTTCTTTGTAACCTCAGAAAGTATCCCCAAGAATCCTGAGAAAGACTCTGTCAAGAATGATTCTCTCCAGGACCCTCACCCAGTCTGGATGGTGACATGGGACCCTAGCACGGGAAACCCCAGGCTTCCCAGAGACCAGCAACCTGCATCCTTCCTTATCATAGCAACATACTAAGGGTCTTGAATTTAGTGGCAGCCCTGTCCTAATGGGGACTGGAGGTAGAGGATGATCCTGATGCTCGCACTGGTCTCCCTTCCTGCACCATCATGCGAGACCTCTACAAGTACTGCTCTCATTGTGTCCCTCCCCTGCTCAAAATATATGGCTCTCTACGAGCTACAAAATAACAGCAGAAATCTTCGCCCAGGAATTCAATGCTCTCTGTGGTGCCAGCAGCCACCTTCCCTGCCCATCTTTGCTCTTTGTCCTCTCTCCATATTTCCCACACTCAGTCAAGCATCTTTCTGCATTTATGTTTTTATTTGTATATGTTGGTGCTACCAGTGTTTTCCCCCTTTAAGACACAGGGTCAAGGGGCTGGAGAGGTGGCTCAGCAGTTGAGAACACTGGCTGCTTTTGCAAAGGGCCAGAGCTCAGATCCGATCGTCAATGGGGGCAGCTCACAACTGCTTTGTAACTCCAGCTCCAGAGGCTCTGCACCTTCTGGATTCCATGAACTCACCTGCACCCAAGTGTACGCCCTCAATCCAACTCTCTCTCTCTCTCTCTCTCTCTCTCTCTCTCTCTCTCTCTCTCTCTCTCTCTCTCTCTCTCTCTCTCTCTCTCTTTCTCTCTCTCTCCTTCCCCACACTGTCCCTCCTCCCCCCTTCTCTCAACACACTCATAGTTTAAAAATAAAATTTAAAATATTTTGTAAAAAGATACAGGGTCAAGATATTTTCATAATTTTTCAAAACTATTGGCTCATTTTCTGTGCATGGTGTTTTGCCTGCATCTATGTGTGTTCAGGTGCCATCAGAGGTCAGAGGAGGGTGTCAGATCCCCTGGGACTGGAGTTACCGACTGTTGTGGAATGTTAGTTGAGGATATATTACATTCACCTACGCTATGGAATATTCGTTTAATGGTGCAAAGATGTGTTGCATTCTTTTATATTGCATTTGTTTAACTCTGTGAAGCTGTGTTACTTTGCCTGCCCAAAATACCTGATTGATCTAATAAAGAGCTGAACGGCCATTAGCTAGGTGGACTGGCAGGCAGAGAGAATAAATAAGAGGAGAAATCTATCTCAAGAGAAGAGAGAAAGGAAGGTGTGAAAAAAGGAGACAGAGAGAAGGATGCTAGAGGCCAGCCATAGAGTAAGAAGGAAAGAAAGACACATAGAGGCAAAATGTAGTTAAAAAGAAATGGGATAATTTAAGTTAGAAAAGCTGGCTAAAAACAAGCTATGACAAGGCATTCATAAGTAAAAACAGTGTCCATGTATTTATTTGGGAGCTGAATGGTGAGACCCCCAGAGTTAAAAAAGAATCCAACTACAACTGACAATTGTGAGCTGCCATGTGGATGCTAGGAGTAGAACCTGGGTCCTCTGGAAAAACAGCAAATGTCCCTCACTCCTGAGCCTTCTCTCCAGCCCCTAGGGTCAAGATGATTTCTCTATGACCTTCCCACCTAGACCAACAGCCTCCTTCCTCACATCCCAAGGTGCTTTATCCGTTGTAGTCTGTGTGTTACAACTTGGTAACCCCTACTTCTGAGTACCCTTCTTGCACAGAGCTTTTTATCTGTGGCACGCTTAGAGTTCCTTGGGATGCTGTCCTGTTCCTACCAGTGTCCCTGATGGAGAGTGGTGACTCGGAATAATCAGCCAGTAACTGCAATCAGGAGGCAGAACAAAGTGAGTTAGGAAGGGACCTGACCCAGTGCCCACCTGCTCCTCATCTCCTAAGTGCCCCCCCCCCCCGGGTGCCTGACCTATACACCCAGACTGAGCTTCCCTGGACACACTTTAGGCAAAGGAGCCTGTGTAATGAGTAACAAAGAAGGTGCTGAGGGAGAGCACTGCTTGGCATTCTGGAGGCCTGGCAGCTGGTCCTGACTTTCAAACACTTTGTAATCGATGCCATGCCCAGCTCTGAGTCTGGGGTTCTAATCTCTTTTCTCGTTCATGACAAGAACTGTAAATTGAGGGTTAGGTATAGATTAGGTAGTGAGAGTTACAGAGCAGTTTTCCAAATGCCCATAGGCCGTGCCGAAACGATTTAACAGATACAGCATGCAGATTCTATCACTGATCACATGCCCTAGACCTGGCTCGGAAGCATCCTCACACTCACTTCATCCTTGGTTTAGCCTTAAGTTACTTCTACCAGCTTTTAGCACGTGACACGTTTCCGATTCTTGGAGCAACGCCACCTTTCTCAGGACGGTGCTCCTGGTAAGGAGTCTGCTCTCTTCTCTTCACCATTCTTCATCACAGACCATTAGTTCATTTGCCGAGCTGGTAAACAGAATTGTGCAGAAGGAAAGCTTGGCAAGTACCAGAGGTGGTCTGAGAAGGCTGAGCCCTCATTAGCTTGTGCCCATGAGGGAAGTCGGGGGTCGAGAGACTTAAGTCTCTGGCGCGAAAGGAGCAGCATCTGCTGGTGGAAACGCTCAATGCAGAACTGCAAGTAAAACTAATGCATCGCAGGGAGATCCTGGGACAAGAAAACGCTGCCAGGCTGTTTATGCAAATAGCCTTCTCCAGGAACGTCTGTTTCTCGTAGGTCATCTGGCCTCTGCCGCTGGAATCCGGCTAGTCCCAGAAGGAAACTCTGCCACAAGTGTGGAACCAATGGAGATTTCTAGGGTCTGTTTTGTGGAAACCAGTTACACAGTGACATGACTCAGAAACTTGAGCTCTGAGACAGAGCCGCGGAGATTACTGGGTTCACCTAAACCCTCTCAAACCTTCTAAGGTTGAGCTGTTGTTTTGCATAAAATCATTTAACTACTAAGCAAAAAAGAAGTCCTTTGAAATAGATGCTTTTATTCCTGTTTCATTAATAAAAACAAAAGCAAACAAAACTACCCCAAGGCTCAAGGATATAGAGCCAATTAAGTAGGGGACACTAAGCTTATGTCTTAGTATTGTATTGCTGTGAAGAAACACCATGACCACAGCAACTCTTTAACAAGAAAGCATTTAATTGGGCTTGTTTATAATTTCAGAGGCTTAGTCCATTATCATCATGGTGGGGAATGTAGCAGCATGCAGGCAGACATGGTGCTGGAGAAGCAGGTTAGAATTCTACATCCAGATCTGCAGGCAGCAAGAAGAGAGGGAGACTCACTGAGCCTGGCTTGGGCCTTCAAAAAAAATGTCAAAGCCCACCTCCAGTGACACACATCCTCCAACAAGACCACACCTCCTATAGTCCCTTCCGGACAGTTCTCTCCCTGGTGACCAAGCATTCAAATCTGTGAGACTATGGGTGGTTCTCATTCAAACCACCACAGCTTAGAACTTTGTCCTGAGTGGTTTTCAAGGTTGCCATCTACCTCCTCCAGGACAGACTGGGCTGGCTGTGTACAAATCAGTCAGGAGACACCCGGCACGTGTGAATTCACTGCTGTTGACCTTCACACCCCTCCACAAAGCTGCTTCTTGACCTTCTGCCGGCACAGATCTTCACATGGCTTTCCTTTCCTCTCTCCAGGCTCCTTCCTCCTGCTGAATGCCTCGGCAGATTCCAAGCATGCCATCCTGAGCCCCTGGATGAGGAGCAACAGCGAGCACTGCACCCTGGCTGTCTCAGTGCACAGACATCTACAGCCCTCCGGGAGATACGTAGCCCAGCTGCTGCCACACAATGAGGCTGGAAGAGAGATTCTCCTGGTGCCTACTCCAGGGAAGCATGGGTAAGTCTTTCCCAAGGTCCAAATTGATTCTTTGAGAAGGTGATTTGGCTTCCAAATGCACATTTCCAGATTCTGACATCTACTTAAGACTCACAATTGTCCTTTAATGGGTAGGTCCAGATTGAACCATTACTGCTAATATCCCCCAGGTAGCGCCTTGAACCTTGATCTGTATGGGCCCCCCAGAACACCCTGGCTAGCAGTCCTTCCAAAGGCCAGAGGACCAGCTGTCAGACTGGGAACTTAATGTGTAGATGTTAAAGATATTCATGTCCTGGGGTCCAGATGGAGCCAAGGAGCAAACAGCTAAAGTTAAACAGTTGCCATGAAATCAATTTAATATGCCACAAAATGGGTTTTATCAGTAGAATGTGAGCAAGGAAGGGTAAAGTCAAAATAGTGTAGCCACCCAAGCAGATCCTATGAGACTATGCAGCCTGAAAACAGGATTAGTCAAGGACACAGTGCAGTGTTAACCCAATAGAGATTAGAAGAGAACTTTATTCTAGAACTTTCCAGATGTGCACAACCCTGAGGTCACCCAAGGCCAACAAGAGGGAAGCCTGCTGAACTTTCTGGAAATGTAACTTGCTAGCTCAGTGATCCATCATGCCTCTACAAGGAATAACGTGGGAAAGCAACTTGAACTAGGCTGTCTGCCTTTTTGTCTCCCTCCATTCCTTTCATAACTCTATAAATAGCATGTCAAGGTCTCAGCTCTAAGTGGCCACATGGTTGATGACTTTTCAGTGAGCAAGGGTGATTATCCTTCTTTGTAAGGATTATGTTTTAAAATTTTCTGACTTTACAATTACTCTTGGATTTGGTTTCTTCCTAAGAAAATTGCTTTTGAGAAGATTCCCTTTTGACCGATGCCTGTCACCCATCCTCTGTCACTGTGGTGTGCGTAGGTGGGATCCTGACTATTGCTTTTCCAGTGAGGCTATAAGATTTCCTCAGTACTTCCTTTGAAGTCTCTTTTTTTATCCCATGCTAAGGATCTGTCTGTATTCAGTTGTATCTAGAAGAACTACATACCACAGCAACCCCAACAGAAATGAAATCCTTTATTTTATTATTTTATTTGTATTCCTGAGTTTTGTTTATTATTTCATTGGACATGACAAAAATGTTGCAGACCTGAACTCATAGGAGCAGTGATCACCTGCACAAGATAACACCAGTTAAAATTCCAGCATGGATAGAAGAGGGACCGTGAGCCTTGGCTCCTGGCTAGGGAGTTATTGGCAGTTGATGGTTATTAGGGAAAGAAAATTCACTTTTCTTTGGGGGTATGGCCACTGGTGGGTTCCCCGTGTTGCAGCGGATGGCCCCACATGGAAGTGCATATAGGCAGTACCAATTGGTCGAGACTCGCTGGAGAGAGTCCAGTGAGGTGGGGTATGTGCAGGGGTAGGGTTCTGTGAGACAGAGTATGGAGGGTATATATGATCATGAAACATAGTGTCAATTTAGGAATGACATCTAGTACCAGTAAGGATGCTAACCCCATAACTAGACTCACATCCCTCCTTTTCTTTCTGGAATGCCTCTTTGGGTCTCTTGCTCTACTCTAATCACTAGAAATAAGGAGTGTCATGTGCCTGAACTGCCCATTGCTTTGGACAAACTGTTCTCGGGTACTAAGGCTTTTTTCAGCCCGGTGTTCTTTTCCAATGAAAAGCCCAAAGGATAAGGCCTCCCAACCATTGGTAGGCAGGACCAGTGGTAGCCTCAGAGCAAGTCTGCCTTATAGGTTGATTATTTTGACTTATCATTTCCAGCATTCCCTCCTCAGGCCACCTGGTAGAGACCAGAGAGTCCTGCTTGGAGCTGCTGAGCCTTCAAGCAATGAATCCCTAGGGTTCCGGGAGTTGAGGCAGAGAATCACTGATGTTTAGGTGGCTGGAGTTAGAGACAAGCCTACAATGCCATTGAGTGCGAGGGGATAGCAACACCTCCCACAAGGCGGGGGAGTCAGGAAGACAATGTGCTTCTGTGATTACCACCCAAAGGGTGTCTGTTTCAGTATCTTCCTGTGTTCACCACGGTCAAGTGAGTTCCCATTTTGTGGCGGAAAGCATATATACAGATAGAAGAAATGGAAAGTGACATTACTTGAACCAGTTACCACACCCTGTCCCTAGTTTGTGTTCTTTCTAAAAAGTGTGAGTGTGTAGGGGTGGAGAGTAGGGGACGAGGAGGACTAAGAAAGAGAAATGAGGTAACAGAACCACGCAAAAGACACCTGTCTTTAATCCTCCAGCTCATGGTTGTCAACATTCCTAATGCTTCAACCCTTTCATGTAGTTCCTCATGTTGTGCTACCCCCAACCATAAAAGTACACCATTGCTGTAATTTTTCTACTGCTATGAATCACAATGTAAATATCTGATATGCAGGATGTCTGATATGTGACCCACATGTTGAGAAATACTGTTCTAGTTCCTTAAGACAAACAAGCCTAGAGTCACATGATTCTAGTACCTTCAGGGGCAGCCTTCCCTTCACACATGATGACACCAAGGGGACCACCACCCCACTATGTAGATAGGCCATGAACTTCCTTAAGGCTGCCATAGCCACCAAGGTCAAGATCCAATCCACTGTCCAATGTGACCTCTTCCTGGTCACCAGGGGTTTTGGGCTGCTTCTGCAGGGTGTGAAATGAGACAGGAGAGGGGAATAAGGATTCTGCTGAGACAGATCTGGTGATGTGAACTGCCACATCTAGAGAGACTTTGTCCCTGTCCTAGGCGCAAGAATCTCAGGGGGGAGGGGCGGGGGAGAATTCTCATCCTTGGCAGAACCATTGTGGGCTTCGGTGATGTACAGGAATGATTCCAACTTTAAATTAGAGATGCCTTGGGCCAGCTTCTTTCTTCAAACTAGATCAATATGATGAGAGTATGAGGTGTCAGCACAAGGGACAATCAATAGCCCATTCTACTGCAACGAGGAGTTCTGTTCTCCTGGGCATCTTGGTAACTTGGCAGACACAAGGTCCTTGTCCAGAAAATTAGAGAGCTTTGGGTATTTGTAAGTTAGATCGTGGTGTCTTGGCTTCATGTTACTGATATTTGGGGCAGAAGAATTCTTTTTTGTTAGGTGGGGCTGGCCTGTGCATTTTCTACCTGTAGTCCTGGCCTCTACTAAAGCAAGTGACAGCAGGGCATTAGCACCCATCCCAGATGTGCCAACAAAAACATCCCCAGATATTTTTGTAAGTGTCCTCTCTCAGCAAAAAAAAAATGTTCACACTGAGAACCAATCAGTTCTGTGGAGCATTGTAGAGCTGGGAGAAACTATGAGATTGGCCTGGTTCAAACTTCTCAATTTATAGATGTAGTGACTGTAACTAAGGCCGAGGAAGAAGGAAACTTGCCTCCTGTCACATCACAAGATTTATTTTGTCAAATTGAGTGCCTGCAATCTTGCTCTCATGACAGTGTGTCAGTCACTGTGGTTGGTCATGGCTTACAATGACATACAAAGCCTAGTTTGTACCCTTGAGTAATAACACAGCTATGGCTAAAATTTATTTAGTACTTCCAAGATGTACCAGCCAGCCACTGCTTTACCTCTTATAGATGTTTTCTTACTTAGTACTAATAAAAACACAATGAAATACATTACTGCCATCATCCCCCTTATTGCAGATGAAGACACCCAGTGAAGCCAATTAACCCAGCTGAAGTCAAAGGCTGGGCAGTTTGAAGGTGCTATGAACCTACCCAGCAGTCAGACTTGAGAACATTTTCATCCGTTGCTGTCAGAGCTCAATCAGGTCATAGTAGTTCAGCGGGAAAATCATAGTTCAAGAGCTGTGTTGAATGAGAAAGTCCTGGATTTAAAAATCCTGTATTGCTCTTCAATGGTCAGCTTTGATGAGATCAGAGAGCCCTGGATATTTGTAAGTTAGATCAGGGTTCTCTAGGCTTCATGTGACTGACATTTGTTAAGACCACAGAGGTATAAAGAATTTACAAGATCAACCCCACTACCAACAGTGTTCTGTGAAAGAGCCTTCTGGCTTCAGGCAAATCCCACGTCCTCTTAAGCCTTTGTTTCCTCATCTGTACATGAGGAATTCTGCCGCTGACCCTGGCCATGCGCTACTGTGGGTCCTCTTCAAGGACAGGGACAATTCTGTATATGGGATGGAATGCAACTCGAGTGAGGCCATGCTTGATACCCTCATTTGGTCTGACCTCATAGAGGTTAATCTGGTCTCTGCTTATGGGGTTCTTCCAGAAGAAACCAGTGGCTTTTATTACTCCCACAGTAATATAGCACTCAGAACAGCTAGGGGGACAAGTGACAGCCATGGGATGTTGACAGTGATGGCTACAAGTGGGACTGACTCCTCTCATAACAGGTGATGGCAGTTTGTAGACGAGTCACTGGAAAGCAATATTCAATGTTTGCAGCCACAGGGGAGGGACTATCGATAACCGAGTCAGCTGGGGAGAGCCTGACTCAGAGGAGCAGGCTGAGGAATGACAAAGTCAGATTCCACCAAGTCCCCACGAGCCCCACAAGCTTCCACAGTGACAGCTCAGGGAAAACAGCAGCCTGCCTGGAAGCACTTGGAGGCAGAGGAAGGGCAGTTGGGGACTCACAGCAGCTGCTCACATTCTAGACACCTGGAAAGCAATAGAGTGTGTCAGAGCATGAGCAGCCAAGTCTGCCAAGACTGCCTGGCTTTAGAAGGGGTCTCCTGGGTGACAAGAGATGTGTGCCCAGTCTGCTCACCACCCAGCCAAAATGACTAAAGAAGTAAGGAAACAAAGAACCAAGGCTGTCCAAACAGTCCTGGGTCTGGCTGGCTATTGATAGACAGAATGCATCAAAGCTAGAAACGAGTGGTCAGTAAGCCCGCGTGAATTGAATGAATATGATAATACCTATTTAATGTGGTGAGCTGTGAGATGACATGAGGAAAACGGGTCACATGATGCCCAATTGTCAGAAATAGTTAACAATGCTAAATCCTTTTCCACATAAGCATTCATTTTCCAGTAGTGGTATGAGTGCCTTGCTTGTAAGAGGTGCCAAAGATGACAGAGCCAAAGAACACATGGCCATGATTTTCAAGGAACATCCAAACCATTAATGAAAACAAGTCACATAGCAACAGCTATGTGTTGTAGAGATTGCAAGAAGCCTAGCCAGATTCTGCCTCTGCCCGGTGAGCTGCCTGCCGTACCATGCTGGCCCAGTGATGTGTTTTAACAAGATCGATCCCACAGCAGTCAGCTGTGCATAGCTAGTGCCCTCCTGGGTTCTGGAACATAGGCTTAAGGGCTTGTGGTGTTTGAGGCTGTAGGAGAGAATTTCCTGGGCTCTTTCCCAGACATCTATCTCAAGTTCTCCCTGCCTCTCTAAGCACACAGATTTCTCCTGCGGCCATGACTATCAGGGGGATTTTATTATGTGTGACCAGAACTCCACGGTGTGTGAAGGGAACAATTGGTCCCCAAGGGCATAAGAGTTGCCAATCGCTTGAATTGCTAATACTTGAAAGGCATACATCTAAAGGATATGTTGATGATAGTGAGGTTTGAGATCAGCAAAGCTGTCAGGAGCATCTCAGTGCCAACATGTATATTGCAGAAGATGGAAGAGCACTGCAATGCTCTTCCATGCAAACTTTTACCTCCCTACCGACATCAGCCCCAGTCCCAGAAGAGACGGAAGCCTGGAGCCCCCATCAGTTTTCGTGTGGGGAAGTTGAAATCTAGTAGCATGATGCGACTTTAGAGGTCAAGCTGCACACTTATGGCAGAGCCAGGACTCATCATATGCGTACTCAAGAGCTTCTGTGCTCTTTCCCGCCATCCTCCTGACTCAACAGCTGTGATAGGAAATGCCCGCATCCCTTTCCCTCAAATGAAAATCTGCAGATACCTGCACAAGTGTATGTCCAGCCTGGATGCCACTCTTACTTAGGCAAATCTGTTCTGACCCAAGACTTCAGCTTTAAAAAGTAATAATGACACTACCAGATGCGCCAGAGTAATGTAACCCAAAAAAGAGATTGGCATTGGAGGCATGGTCTGGGTCCTGATTCTTTCTATGGTTTGTAGGGTGAATGACCACAGCTCTTTCAGCTTTGGTGTCTCAATTCCTCTGGAGGACATCACAGAGGCACTCTGCTACCACTCAACATCCATTCTACACCATTGACCCCTCTCCAGATGCTGCCCAGGTCTGGACCAAAAGGTCTCTCCATCTCTCTGCGATTGGTCTCTCCCAGCGACCACACAGGGGCAATTCTTTCTACCTCTCCACAGGGACCTTCCCTCCCCAGCACACAGAATCTTGGCTTTTCTTGGAAGTTGACAGGACAGGATGGTCTCAAGGGGCTGAGTGAGGGAAGCACTCAAGTGAGAAGATGCCACAAGGCACTCACTTCTGAAAGGATTGCTTTTCCTGAGTTGCTCTGGGTTTAACTTCAGACTTCCCAGGCACTGTGGCAGGTCTGGCCAAGGCAGAGAAACCAGAGCCTGTAGCAGTCAGCATCCTTCTAGAGTTCTCCTCAAATCCTGCCCGCATGATAAATGGGATCAGGAATAAAAAAAAAGGTGATCATTTATTGAAATTGATGCCCTCGAGTGGCAGTGTCACAATGATTTAATTTGAGGCCCAGCTTTTTCTTACTTTCAAAGTCATTCACGGTGTCAGCGTCTCTCTCTTTCCCCTTGGTCTGAATAACACACTAATAAATATACAATAAGGGCTTTAATGTCTGGGTGATTTACACTAAAAAGGGAGCACCATTCAAAGGCTTTAAAGATAATTTTTAAAAGCCTTAAAACTCACACTCTGGCTTGTCAGAGGCATGTTTCCTGGATATGCCAGCTTAAAAACAATCATGAAATCAGGGTTCTCTGAGTACAGTGGTTGTGGACACATCACCTATGGGCTCTCGGAGCTTGTTGTCCACTCACAATGGAGAGCTTGGGGGAACCTGAGTTTCTCAGTAAGATGGCAATAATTACTCAACCCTATGGCTCATTGTGAAGCTCAAACTAGACAAGGTGTGGAACCTATGCTAAGCATAAACATGATCAGAGTCAAGATATGAATTCATTTCCCTCATCCTTAGAGTGATTAACTGGGCTCTTTGTATGGGAGTCCAACTCACTACCTGGAGTTACCATATTTCTCACTATTTTGTTTAATAATATTGAGACAACCTTTAAAATGTTGAAATTCTCTGTTGGAGTTGGCCTACCCTCCAACATGGTAGATCTGAAAAGTTGATGACAAAAATCAGAACCACATCAAAACAAAACAAAACAAGAAACATATAATGAGTCCTATCCTCAGCCATTCATATTATTTTATTCACCTTCAAGGGGGCATTAACAAGTGTACTTTTAGAAAGCTCACTGGAGACTGCACTCTACATCAAAAATTAAGAGTCATGGTTATCAGCCTGGCTTAATTGCTTGATCACATAAACTGGTAGCTTTACATAACCACTTGACTAAGCAGTAAGGAGAAAAGAAAAAGCTGGGAAGTATATGAGGAACTGATGTGAGGTGGGTAGTCTGTGTTCTTCCTGTCATCGGTAGATACTCTGAAGATGACAGTCTCCAACTGTAGGTAGCCCAAGCTTGACCCCGCAGTCCTCAAGCTGGGACAGCCGGGATGTACTTGAGCCGTGTATGTGACTTGTCTTTACTGGAATACTTGCAAAAGGATTTTCAAAGACACAGGACACTGGGAAGTGGGGAATACAGCAGGGGTTACCAGACCTGATGGAGTCAGAGAAAATCACTTCCCCACCCATCCCCACCCATGTGGTTAGCCATCTATAGAATCATCATGATAAATGTACCTACACTAAATATCTATACATCTATCATCTGACCATATATGTGGATTATTTCTTCATCTCTACACATATCCATTTGATGTTTTTCTGTTGACTTAGTGGCTGCATATGAATCTACTGATATTTTAATTACTGTTTGCCACCCCATGTCCCCTCAGTCAGACCCCACCAACCACTCAGGCCTCTGCTCTGTGGAACTTCCAGTCCTGCAGCCCCAAGTCTGCTGCAGCTGCCACATGTAGGTTTAAATTAGGGTTCTATTGTTCTACTTATCAATAAGACCCAGAAGTCAAAGGCTAGGGTGAAAGCCTGCTAGCTCAGAGAGGCTGAGTATCAACTAGCTGACCTTGCTTTTTGGTCAAAGACACCGCAAGAGACACGCCTCTTCCCTCATCCCAGAAACAAGAGGAAGCTTAAACTCTAGTCCCTGCACTTCTTCTTGGTCCAAATTGCTGACTTCTCTATGGTCAATTCCAGTCAGCTAGTTGCTGGCTCTGCTCCCTTATTCAAGGTATAATTTTATTGGGCAGTCTCAGGAGTGTCAGAGTGCAATCAAAATATCCCACAGTATCCATCTATACACTTATCCATCCATCAATCCATTCATATATCAGACTTGCATGTGTTGACTCTCATCTGGATCCCATCTTTGTTCTTTGGGAGCAGCTTCTCGCCAGTTAATAGTTATGGTGAGAATCCTCTGTGCTGTGCCTATTTGGTTTACCAGGTACATCAGCATCCACTAACCCATTTCATCTTCACTTGAATCTTCGTCATGCACATTATCCTCATTTTCTAGATGAGTAACCTGAACACAGGAAGCTCTGTGATTTGTCTGCAGTCACTGACAGTTCAGGGGAACACAGTTTGCTGGGTTCATTTCCTTTTGTCTTGTCATCTCCCCAGAGGGCCTTGCAGTTGTGTCCTGGCCCTATGCCTGGCTCTGAGGAAAGACAGAACTGTTCTCCTCCATTAGCAAAAGCTCTTCTCTCAGAAACTCATGTAAAGCTGAACCACAGTGTTGAGAGTGGAGACCTTGGCTTGTATATCTTTTGTTCCCCAAGGCATTTGGCATAGGGTGAATAGCACATAGTAGGCATTCAGTGACAGCTGAGTAGATTGATTTAATCATAGTTCCACAAGACAACACTTTTCAAATCTGTGCTCTTGATACAAAGTTAATGTCAAGTCTTAGGTGGAGATTACAGAAGTGTTCAGTCAATGGGAAGATGGAAAGTCCTGCCTCCCCACCCCCCACTGCCACCTTAGGATAGATATGTATTCCTCCCTGGGACTCAGGAAGCAGCTGTCAAAGTGCACCTCAACTGTGAAGGTTGCCACTAAGTACAAAGGACAATTCCTTCCCTGGCAGGTAGAACTTTTACTCACAATTGCTCTCATTGACAGGCGTCAAAAAAATAATATAATAAATGAAAAGACCATCAGCTTCTGCCAGTTTTGACCTTCGTGGTTTGACAGCCAAAGGCTTGTAGTGGGGCCTTCTGAGCTAGCTGCTCTTGTCTTCCTACTCTGCCCTGGTTATTTGATGGATTGAACCCCAGAAGGATGAGAGAATCGTGAATACCTGTAACCCTTGGCCTGTCAGAATGGCTTCTGGGCAAATCCTGTAATGATAAATAGACATTGTATACAAAGAGAAGTCAAAATGGATTGAAAGAATAACTTCTCACCTCAGAAGTGTTTATTGAAGCTCATCATTTCCAGGCAGGACAGAGATATTAGAATAAATAGAGGAATTTAGGTGACAGCCCATTGGGGCAAAAAATTCTCTCATTCATTCATCTTCTCTGACAACAACACTTATGATTTTCCTCAGCCACTGGCATCACTGGGACACTGGTAGCTCTTGCAGTTTCTAGGATTTGGACAGCAGCAATTATTGCAGTTCTGTGCGGAGATGGTTGCAATGATTGTTTCACTTAGGTGCTATGGGAGTACTGGTGGTCACTAGGCAACATAGCCCAAAGAGCTGTCTCTAAAGGGAAAGGGGCCCGGTCATGTGGCTAGGAGATGACTGTATCTAGCCGTGCAAGAGGCTGGGCAACATGAGGAGGTAGGTGATGTGCTGGGGCTGTGGCATCCTTTGTGTCTGTGAAGCCTCCCATCTATTCCTTCATCAGTCTCTTAGAGTTCTTATTCCTTCTTGGGCTTGTATGACAACAGTCATTATCTGCCCACAAAGACTACTTCAAGGACTCTATTCTCTGGATCCACGTCACCCAGCCTGTGCTTGGAACAATTGGCCTTGGGTAGAAGCTGAGAGGACCACCCTGGGGTCCAGGTGCTGTCCTCATCTTTCTGCTGCTCTCTTCTTTTCCAATGAGGACTCCGGTGCCTATGGAGGGAGTACAGATGCAAGAATGTCTCACCATAATGCAAATGGGCCTCAGAGTAGAGACCATTGTCTTCGTTGAAGTTGGCTTAGATTCCAGAGTTTCCTATTGCCCCTGCCTTCCCCCTTTTTCAGGAATAGGGAAAGTGAGTTATTTTTTCATAGCTTGATTACCCACTGCCCCATTTCATCAGAGAATCTTACACACCCTTCAATACCTAGTGCAATATCGTTTCTCTGACAAGACCTTGTAGTGTTTCCCAAATGGCTTTGAATACCAGTGGCACCATGCAGCCTGGGGACCCTCACATGCAATTACTGACCTGCCCTCGATATGGTCTCCTGTTGGCTTCTAAATTCTCACACATAAAGGATCTTGCAAGGACAAAGGTAACAGCCAGAGAGAGCCAAGACCTGTAGCCTTAGGGGACAGCCCCTTCCATCCTGCATTCTCCTTAATTTGCATGCAGAAAACCAGTGAGGAGGAGGAGGTAGTGAATGGAACTTACTCACTACTCATTGTCCATCCTCCAGCATCAGACCTTATTCTAAGCCTCTTCCAGTGAAGATGCTGAGAGGTCTTCCCAGCATCACACAGCAGGTATGAAGATGGCATTGAACCCACGCCATTCAATGCTACATTTTATACTCCTGGTCACAACCCTATGTGTGGCACTCCCCACCCCAACACCAGCTGGTAACTAACAATAAACAATTACCAGTCATTACTTATTCTTAAGAAATCCCAGTTGCATACTACTTGTGGCATAAATCGCAATCCTTCCTCTTCAAAACTAAAGGTGAAATTCAAGAGAGTTGTCTCACAGAGGAGACCAGTTTTGGACAGCCAGCACATAGAGGAACAGGGGCTGAGAAGCATAATACCCATACTGCTGGAAGTATGGTCCATCTAAGGAAACAGGTCCCTGCTCTCTTGTCTCCTGAAGGTCCCACTGGGGTAGTTCCCTTCACCTTCCAGAAGCCAAGCCTGCCTGTGACGAGGACACAGAATGGGGTAACAGAGTCAGCGGCTTTTTTTTAAACAAACTGTCTAGACAACCGAAAGTGATGGCTCCAGGGTTTGAAACAAAAGCACCGCAGCCCACATGGTAGCCCAGCTGGACTTGCCATTCATCCTAGCCTCAAAGCAAACCTCTTTGTTTCTTATCTCCTAGCCTGCTCCTAGGCACTCCTCTTCCCCTTCTGTTTTGTTTATAGCGTAGCACTGTGCATACATGCCTCACTAAACTCCGGGCTCTGGCAGAAATGCCTTCTCTTATGGTTCAGAGCCTTAGTTAAAAGCTGTAGCCACCATGGGATTTCAAATTTAAAAGGCTTCATGAAATCTGCAAACAGATTTGGTGCAGTGTTTACTCCTGAGAGAATTTTACATCACTAAGCTCAGTGAATGAGCGTCCCTACAGCTTTCAAATTACTGATCTTCTCCCTTTACCACTGGGTGAGGGTTTTTTTGTTGTTTTGTTTTGTTTTTTGTAAGAGAAGGGAGGACATTTAGGGAAAGTCAGGACTTCCTGAGCTTTAGTTTGGGGCCCAGGCATGAGAGTCACTACAATCCTCCCAGAGTCAAGAGCTGTCCAAGAACTGGGTCTTCCTGCCCTACAGCTCAGATGCCTAGTGCATAATGGGCCAGGGAAAGCAGTATGCATTCTGGCCACCCCCCTCCCCACCCCCATCCCCACATTTGTGTGTGCAGATGTACATATGTGTGCATGCATCTGTAGGCAGTAGTCAACTCAATATTTTCTCCTCAGAAGACATCCACCTTGGTGGTTGTTGTTTTTAAGATAGCATCTTCTCACATTGTGGCCTGTAGCCTACCATTAGGCTATGTGTGCCAACCAGTGAGCCCCAGGAATCAAGCCATCCATCGTGGGCTGAGATGACAAGTACATACTCCCATGCCCAGCTGTTTACATGGGCACTGGGTATCCAGTCAGATCCTCATGCTTGTGGGATAAATTTTTTGCATAAAGATGCCCAAGGAGGAAGCCATAGCAGCCTGAATTCTCTCCCGCTGTTAATTCTAAAGAACATTAATTGAAGTCCTTAGAGCATCATCAGAGACCCTTCCTGCAGGAAGTCTCCAAAAAGACCAAGAAGAGATTGTGATAGCAAAAGCAGGTGAGTGTTGCAGCCTGTTAATATGCTCCTGACCACTCAGTGGATGCCTGCCCAACAGAATTCCTCCTCAGCACAGTTCCCAAAGCCTTGGTCTGGCTGCCCAGTGCTTCAGACTGGCGCAGCCCATTTCTTTGGCCATTCAGATCAAACCATCCTGTGTTGTCCACATAAAGCAAAAGTTTCAGACCTCCTTGATCATCAAGAACAATCCTCCTGATTCAAGAAGACATGCTTTAGCCCCTTTCCCACGAAGCCTCTCTAGAGACCTCAGACCCATGCATGCGGAGTTGATTTTGTTTTCCTTTATATGAACATTTCCCGGCCACTCCACAATCCTATTAGAGGTCTCATAGCACTGGGCCACATTTATTCTTATCAATTAGGCTCTTTCAGAAAAAGATGGTCATTATTTCCCTTCATACTTCCAGCGCAGTGCTCAGCCCAGTATGTGTTCAGAAAATGCTTATTAAGTCAACAACTTCCTAAGTTAATTGGACCAGAAACTCTTTGAAAATAGAAACATGGCTTTAAGGAAAATAAAACTACCAAATCTCATCTCTATTCTCCATAAAAGCTCACTTCCTTCTGTCTCAGAAACAAGATCACTGTGTTCACAGCCATGAATACAGTGACTGCCTTCAGGCATCAACTCTTCCAGTCATGGCCCTGGCCATCCCACACTGGCAGGCCAATGCTGGCCTGTGTAAGCTGTGGAAATGGATCCCTAACATCCCAATGAGCTCTGATCGCCTATGCTGTGTTCACTTCCGTCTTCCCATTCTCTGGGTTATACCCTGTGTATTTCCTACTCTCCTATTCAAGGCATCTACTCGGTATCCCCCTCCCCTTCCCTCACCCCGTTTCTTATTCCTGACTTTCCTAGTCTTCATATAACCACTTAACCACACCAACTCCTGTTGAGTGGTTTATTTTTTTTTTCAGACAAGCTAAACTGAATTCCAATTACCTTCTCTCCAACTGTTCCTTAAATATTCCCTTCATTATTTTGTTTTTCTCTCCCAGGACTAAAATTCCTCCCTGACTGCATGAAATTGCAATCAGAATTCTATTAAATGTTTACCTACACACCTCAGAGTGACTCCCCTGTATTGAGTTTTGGTCTTCCTTGTACTGACTTCCTCACCTCCCCTAGGGAGCTCTCTTATTTATCTAGCCATCTTCAGAGACTTAGACTATTTCCATGTCAAAAAGAAGAGAAGAAAAGAAAATCCTTACTTCTCTGTCACCTTTCCTGCTGAACTGTCTGTCACCTTGTCCAGCTTAGGGATGGGCTCTGGCGTATGGACAGCTTTTGGCAACAAGTGCAACTGTTGCACATGAGCCAAGAAATTCAGTGATTGGCAAAGCCAGAGTTCTAGTGGAAATGAAACCCCTGTACTGTATATCCATGACCCCTGGTTCCTGGTCCTATGGAAGCTTCTCCAATCTCACATTTCCATGTGACTATATGTGAGTCCAAGGCACAGTAGAACTTAAAAAGTGTTTCAGTTGAGGCATCTTGAGGCATGAAGGAAAGTAATTGAATCCCACCTCTTTCTGCAACCCCGAGCCCATGGAAGAGCCTTTTCCAGAGCTCAGCTCTGACTTTCTTGGCCTCAGTCAGTAGTGCATTCATCAAAGCTCAGCTTTGACCTGCTCTAGCCAGTAGGCTGCCAGCCATGTTGCAAAACAGATTAACCCTCTGCAGGTCAGCTGTAGCTCCTTGGGAAAACTTGATAGTGGTCCTTTGGCCTTGAAACTTTAGAAAGTCACCCAGTACCCCGTAGCTGTAAGCCTCCAGGGTTTCTCCTAGCCGTGGTGATACCTTGTAAGATCAATGTAACAATGACAGCCAGCCCAAACTGGCTGTTTACCATATTCACAGTACTAAGGCATATGGTTGCATTTAATAGTTCAATTTTTTTCTATAAATGAGTACTACAACAATGCACACACGGCTCCCAGGATAATATCAGTATCTATTAATTCCCTCTGCTCGTCTACAGTTGTATTGATCTTTTGTTTGCCCCCCTGGAGTCACATAAAGCAAGCCCACTTCTACTAAGGCTCGTTGTCATCTCTTTGAGGATTACTTCCCCCAACCCCTGCAATGATCTGGCTTTTCTATAGCTCATTTTTCAGAACTCTGTTCTTCATTCAGAGAGAATCTTCCCAATGAACCTCCTCCTACTGAGATAGTCGAAGCTTAGCTCACTGTGTTATTAGCTGCGTCCTGGTCTCCGAGTCCCAGCCAACACCATGAGGAGCCATAGAGGCTGCTAAGCATTTCACAAAGACCATTTCTTAGACAATTCGCATCTTTTCTTCCCGAGGGAGACTCCTCAAGCTTCTCTCTGGTGGTAAGAAGGACTTTCCTGTTTGCCATCACCATTCCTTAGAACACATCTGATTCAAAAAGAAATTTAATTCCAGCCCCAATGTCTGTGTCATCTCGCTTCGTTTGTCATCCCCACAGCCTGCCAGCTTTACCCCTTTGTTCCCCTAATTGCCAAAGACGTTTTTATACTGAGTCAATTGCATCAGGCTCAATGCAAAATGAATCAATTTGAGAGGAATATAAGCTGCACTCTTGTCTCAAGTGTGCGTTAACATTCAGATGAGCTATTTAAAATGGGTCCAGGTTAGTGCCAGAGAGACAACCTCATCATTATTCTGACTCATCCCTTGCTGCCGGACTCCAGGGAGGGGAGCTGGGGAGCCCTCTCTTAGTCTCTAGTTCCAGGGAAGGGCGTTGGGGAGCCCACTCTTAGTCTCTAGCTCTCTGGGGAGAAATTCCACTAGGTGATGTCTTTGAAGAGCATGGATTTAAGGGTCTGGTGGACAAAACCCAGTTTGCTTTGGTGAGCTCACCCTGAAATAGAGGCGGGTAGAGGAGACAAAAGTGAGGAGAGATCCTATGCCTGCCCCCTCACTTGCTCGCTCCTCATGCCTCATGCACACATATACATGCAAAACCCAGGTCTAGCTCTGACCCTACAGCCAGAAGAAGTCTTGGGACACAAAACAAAGAAAACACAAGAAGGAAACGGCACCTGTCAACACTCTGATCTCAAAAAGCAACAATGTTCTAGAACTGGTGAGAAAGCAAAGCTACACTGTGGTGACTGGATGAGCTAATTCTTCTATCATCAGGAGAGGCAGATAATATCTCCATCAGTAGCAGGAGGTTTAAAGACGGGAGCGAGGGGCAATGCAGGAACAATGGCCTGATTTATGCTTTTTCAATCACCTGGGCTCATGGCCTAAAGTGGTAATGGACTCTATCCATCAAAAAATTATTCTATCTGGCATGCTGGCTTCTGAAGAAACCTGGATGTCCTCACAGAGAATTGGTTAAATGATTTAATGTGTGTGAAAGCTCTTAGCACAGTGCCTCAGTAAAAGGTGGGGGAATCTGCTCGGTCTATTTTAATTATATGCTCCAGATATCATGATACATTATACACACACAAGAGAAATAAAAGATCAGTTGTACAGTAGAGACCCCACAGCCCTGAAGTGTAGAGCCACCAGCCGTGTGGAAGTGGCAGTGGCGCTTTCTCAGGAAGATATGCCAGAACATCCCCGTACCCCAGTGTCTTCTTTATGGTCTTTGAAGTACCTCCGGTCTGTATAAGCAGCAGTCATGCACATTTCTGATTTTTCTGCTGGTGAATCAGCTTTATCAAGACATACACACCTTATGTTTTCATTTTAGTGTCTTCGAGTCCAAAACAGTGCCTGCCACAGACAGGTATTCAAGAAACGGTGAAGAGTTAAAGCTTTCAAATGGAGTCATGCTTAAGGCTAGAGATGGCTCAGTTGGTAAAGCACCTTGTATGCAAGCATGAGGGCCTGAGTTCAAACCCCAGAGCCTATGTAAAGACTCAGGTGTGGAGACAGATGTTCATAATCCCAGTGCTGTGGAGGAACGATGGGAAGATCTGTGGAGATTTCTGACCAGGGCATCAGTGACCCTCTAGTCCCAATGATAGCCAATGTCTCAAAATAAGATGAGAGAGACACAGAGGGGGGAGGTCATTCTGGTTTGTGAGCAAACAGCGATGATGAGAATGACATCTTCCTTCCGTTTTCCAGGAGAGCCTAAAGCAGTGGGGTCCCTAACCAGCAGCAGGAAGGAGACAAGGCTGATTCCCTGCAGTATGAGGCTTACTCTACACCAGGCATCGTTTTCAGTCCCTTTACCTATGCTTAGCCATTTCATCTTCACAAGAGTCCTGTGATGTCACATCATATCAATCCCACTTACTAGATGAAGAACTGAACTTCCTCAGTCACACACCTAGCGATGATCAAAGGTACAATTTGACCCTATGGGGTCTCACTTTGGAGTTTGTGATACTTGAATTCTTTATGACCTCTCCAGATAAGACACCATGGTCTGGGCATGCAGCTCCATTAGTAGAGTGCTTGTCTTGTCTAAGAAAAACTTGGTTCGGTCCCCATGGGAAGTGTTCCCTGGCTCTAAGAAAGTGGTCTGCGTTGGCCCAGTCGGAATCAGGTGACACGTCTAGTGGCAGAGGCAAATTCCATTGAGATCTCCTCCATGTCCCACATCAAATGCCATCTCTACTTCCTAGTCAGTGGGCCTCCTTCATTTGGCTGCCATCAGACCCAGGAGAGACAATGACACGCTATCCTCTGGGATAAACGAAGAGCACAGCTGTAAGAGGCTTTCAGTGTGCTCAGGAGAGGTGGGCTCTGACCAGTCCTACGTCCCCAGGTCATGGGTAGATGAGGACCGGGAGTCAGAATCTGATCTACACACCAGCCATCCCCAGATGAGCACTTAGTAAAGAGCTTGCTTCATTTTATTCATAGCCAAAATTAAATAACAAGCCACTAAGAGGGGAACTGCATACATAATATATTATCAGATCAACCCAGACGATGTCGAAATGACCAAGTCCACATGCATTCCTCTGCTCTATAGAGCCAGACTCCACCTCTCTCTGTGTCTGAGCCCGCACTAAAATCCCTCAAACCTGAGGCCCCTGGTCTCTTCCCACCCCAGTAAGCCAAGCCAGAGGTGGCCTCCCCCGGTTGCATGTTGGGGGCTTCCGAGACCCCCCCCCAGAGCAAAAGTGAAAACAGCTCTTTTCCAATTGGATCATGAAAATATTTCCCTCTGACCAGACTTCCTCCATTTGCTTGTGCCTTTTGAAGCCTGTACTTAACTGCGTTTAAAGGGGGAGCAGCTACGGTCCGAGAATTAAGTTACATCTGCATCTTTTGTGTTGGAACCGTTTTACCACGTGTTTCTGAAGCTGCTTACAGACAGGTTGGTCTTGATGAGACTAATGTATGTCCCGCCAGGCTTGCTATAATTAATAGTCTGCTTCCACGACGGGAGAGGGAAAATTGTGTATTGATTCTCAATTCAAAAAGAAAATCAGCAATTGTTTCCCACAACCCCATGACTTCATGCTGACTCCCTTCTCTTCCCAGACCTCACCCCAGGTCCACCCCCACCTCTTTCCCAGGGATGTTCCTCCTTGTCTTCATTCACTGCCCTGTGTATTGATGCCCAGGTGACATACCTGCACACATGCACATAAAATAAATGAAAACACACGGTTTGCTAAATATGCAGCACGATGAGTCCTCAGGTCATTATGACAAGAGAAAGAAGCCAGAGACTATGTGCTTCCGTTTATATATAACCCTCAAAAATGCAAACTGGTCTGCTAAACTGATAGAAGCTGGGCAGTGGTTGTCCAGGAAGTAAGGAAATAAGGCTGACTGCTAAGAGACAGCGGAGCCTTTGGATTACACAACAGGAGGGCTGCAGATAATGGAAGTGTTCTATATTTTGAATGCATTTTTGTGGCTTTCTACTGTAAAAGGCCATCATAAATTATCAAATTAGGCCCTTTTTCTTTAAACAAAAAGTTATTCGCGTGTATTAATTGTACAAAATAATTGAGTTTCGTTATGATATTATAATATGTGCATGTAATGAGCACTGATTATAATTATCCCCCCATGGTCTTGTCTTATGCCCTCCCCTGTGGCCTTCTGTTCCTCTTCTTCCCATCAAACTCTGCACTTTAAGTGGATGGCATTAGTTTCAGATAAATTATGCATTTTACTAAGGTGATTTTAAAAGTACCAAGAATGCAATGGGAAGACCAAAAGTCAAGAGTGAAATCAGAAGGTGATGAGAAAGTAAGGTGTGCATTCTCAAACACGGGCATCTTAAGAGTTTAGATGTGAAAGTCTACTAAAGACTAAGGTGGCAGCTGGAGTAGGAGCGCTCGGAGCCCACCTGTCCTTCAGTCTGACTCGAATGGCTCAGGTACAGCTGGACAAGATAGAGCCAGGAGGGTTAGGTCCCTGCTTCATGAGTAACTTCCCTCAGGAAGATTCCCAGAACGTGGCTACATACTCCGTGTTCAACTCTTTAGAACTCTAGGGGCTGGAGAGATGGTTCAGCAGTGTCAAGAGCTCTTGCTGTTCTTCCAAAGAACCTGAGTTCTGTTCCAAGAACCCACTCCTTGGTGTTTCACAGCTGATCTGTAACTCCAGTTCCAGGACATCACACACCCTCTTCTGTGTGCACAGTGAGACCCCATCCCAAACAAACAAGAAACTGCCTAGATTACAAAATAACCCCTCGGTACCTGGAAGGTACTCAGTTTCTTTGTCAACTTCCAGGACCATCTTTGTTTAAAAACTGAGTAAGGATCTCTCGTTTCCCTAGGGGATGTGTTCTTTACTGCTAGCTATTGAGTTTTTGTAATGAGCTAAACATGTTACAAACACTGTACATATCGAATACTTGGAAAACCCCATGAAATATTATTAGCTTTTACTTCCAGGGAATAAAACTAAGGCTTGGGGAAGTAAGGCAACTCTCCAAAGTAGCAGAGCAGAGATTTGAACTCAGATCCTTTGATCCCTAAAGCCTATTCATGAGTATTACAGGAACAGCCCTTTCCTGGTTGCAGCCCACGTGTTATAATCTTTGCGCGGTATTGCAAACTGGTATAGAGTGAAGCACATTGTGGATGCTAAACAAATATTGATTCATTCATTGATTGATTCCCTTAACTAAAATTGTATGCTTTAAAATAGCAACTACCTGCCACCAGGGACTCCTAAAGGGCTTTAAAAATATCAGTTACTAAGGACTTTTCATCCATGCCAGATCAGAAGGAATTAGCAGGAGCCTTAGGCTTTTGTCAGTGGGAAAAGAGAGAGCCCTTGGCTTCTTGGCTTCCTACTCTCCACTCACCTACCTGTCCACTCACTTCCCCTTCCCTGTAAGAGGTACATTCTAGATACTTCCATCAGTCACCTTGCTCCAGATCCAGTATGTGACCTACCATCACAGCTATGACCCTGAGGGACCCTTAGGGGTACAGAACAGGTCCTGGAACTGCGGTTTGGTTTTCCTTCTCATTGTGATATGGCAGGTCCCAAACCTGACCCATGCGTTGGTGACAATTGCTGCACAGAAATGTCACCACCCATCTTGCTAGCAAGGCTGTCTGTCTAAGGTTGTCTTTGTTCTTCTGGCTCTTTGAGGTCCCATGTCTCCATCATAAGTGTTTGCCTAAAAGCCTTTTTGGAGTTATTGTAAAACAACATTCTGTGAGGCATAAATGAGAACAAAAGAAGAGAAATGCGTACTAAGAAATCTAACTTCCAGTTTACGTATTCTCGATTTTTGCACAATTTGGGGTGAATCACTCACCACCTATGACAAACAGGAGGAGAGAGGGATTAGGATTCATTCATGAGTCATGGCCTTCAAGGGTTTCCAAGAAACCAAGACTGAAGTACTTATGAGGAAGGGAGAAAAACACCTTCTCCTGGATTTTAGACTTTATATTCATTGAAAAGCACAGAAGGAGAGATGGAACGCAATTGTACGCATGAGTACAGAGAGCTTTCATGGATCTAATTTAGTCTTAAAACTGCCTCTTCCATGCTTGAGGGAGGCTCGTTCTCCTTAAGCCTTTCTACCATGACCGGATTAGTTTTTTTTTAATAAGCTCCTTTTAATGTAAAAAAGGTGGGACTATGTTAGAGATGCTCCCACAGGAGATGAAGGAGTCAGTGATGGTCAAAGGTCAAAGCTAAACGTAAACACTGAGCATGCCCACAATCTATGCAACTTGTTTATAAACATTCACAACAGTCAACGCTCTTTTTGTCCAGTAGTTTCCATTCCAGAGAGGTCTTTAATATGTCACCGTGGAGGCTGTGGCATATGTGTTTGCACATGCATGGGTATGTGCATGCATGTGTGTGAGTGCATATGTATGTGAGTGCATGCATGTGTGCATGTATGAGTGTGTGTGTATCCATGTCTCTCAGGAGTCTGTCCACAGGTGGCGGGTGCGGGAGGCAGGGGATGTTCTACACATTACTCCTGCCTCATTTCTTATCATTTCTCCTTTCACTATAGTAGAAAAAGTTCTCTCAAATCAGACTCACACAGGAAGAAGTTTGAACATTGCTCTGATAATACACCCTGCTTGATATCTGTGAGAAGACACACTCAGGAAGCACTGAGTGGGGTTGTTCAGTGTCTGCCCTACTTTCGAATCACCTGAGAAGCCAGTCAGGATGCAGATGGACTGAGGAGGTCAGGGATGGGGCTGGCAGTTTAGTTTTCTAGCCAGCTCCCTGTTCAAGCTGAGGCTGCTCAGGCTAGACCATCTCAGGGAAAGGCACAGTGAAATATCATCTCAGTGCTCACACACAGGTGTGATACCAGAACAACTAGAGTTGAGTGTGATTTCCTAAATTCTTGCCATTGCCTGGGTGCTGGTGAGAAATTCTCTCAAAAGGGCCAGAAAGACCCGGCAACAGTGGTCATTTCTGAGTGCTCACCTCACCAAGTTGTAGTTCAGACTTTGTTTTTGCAGGCCTAGACCCATGCATGCTCAAGACCCAATGCTAAGCACTCACAGAAGACAGAGAAGCTGCTGAATATCATTTTAAATATTTAATAGAACACAAAACAATTGTTGGAAATCTTCCCCATGGTTGCATAGAGAGCCATGGGGCAGGCAAAATTGGTTCCAGTCAGCTGTAGCCAGCAGGGTTCCAGAAGCCTGGTCAGAGTGACCTTCATTGACCATGGGACTTAAGTGACGTAAGGACTTGTAAGCTAGGTCATTCCTGCTGCCATCCTGAGAAGTTTTGCCTCTCTAGACGTTTGGGGTCAACTCACTCCCAGGTCTTTCAAACATGGAATGCTCTGAAGCCCTGGCTACGGTCCACAGAAAGAACCATGAAAGTCTGGTCCTGCTCACCAATGGATAGACAAAGCATTCTTCTCCTCTTCTTTTTATTGTCGTTGGTATCTTTGTATCTCTTGTTGTTTTGAGACAAGGTCTTGTGTATCCCAAGCTGGACTCAGAGCTCACTTTGCAGCTAATCCTGATCCCCTTGCCTCTATCTCCCGAGTGTTGAAATTACAGGCATGCACCACCACGCCCAATTTACTTAGTGCTGGGGATTGGTCCTAGGCTTGTGCATGTAACTCAGTTAGTCTACCAACTTGGGCACCTCCCCAGATTTCTATTGATATTTTTAAATGATACAATATACGTAATAAAATTACCATCTCAACCAGATTTTAAATATCAGTTCAGAGGTGTTGAGTACACCCATGTTGCTCTGCAACCATCAACACTTTGTCCAGAACTTTTCCAACATCCTAAACTGAAACTCCATGCCTATTACATACTAGTTCCCATGTCTCCTTAACCTAGCCTTTGGCAGCCACTCAAATTTCTATAAAAATCAGACTATTCTAGGTATTTCACATCAATAGACTCATGTACTATGCGCCCTTTTGTGTTTTGGCATAAACTCTTAAGATTCAATAAGATTGTAGGGTGTGTCATAGTTTCCTTCCTTCTTATGACTGAGTAATATTCTGTTTAATGATATACTGCATTTGCTTTACCCACTCATATACTGACCACTTTGGTTGCTTCTGCCATTTTACTGGTTTAAATAATGTGTGACTGTGAACATGGCTATACTATTATCTCTTTAAGATCCAATTTTCCATTCTCTTGAATATATACCCAGAAGAGAATTTTTTACATGAAACGACGATTCTATTTTGAATGTTTACGGAGTCATCATATTGTTTCCATAGCTACTACATCACTTACACTTCCTCTTGTAACAGTACACGTGGATTTCTATTTCTGCACATCCTCACTTATATTCTGTCCTTAACTCTAAGTATCATTCTCATCTGTAGCCCAGGTCATTGCCCGAATGTCTCCCAGAAATGCTATTCCAGCCTTCTTTGCTCCCTCCACATCTCAACTTGTAAATAAAAGAGCCGCATTTCTAAAAGGTTAGATGCATCAGCCACTGGCAAGCTCATTGTATCTGGCCCTGGGAACCACTAGGACTTATCTAGCAGTAAAAGCAACTGGCATTTGTTGTGACTTGTTGGACAGAATCAAATAAAGGAAGGCAAGAAGCATGCAGAATCATGCACAAAAGACTGATCCCGATTCTGAAAACGGAGTGCATGGAGAAAAGATGGAGTCCTGTTGTCCCTGAAGCTTTCTTAGACATCCTATGGTCACAGTCACCTTGGAAATCCCTGACCCTGAAGATCATCTGGAAAGGAAAGATACCTCCTGAGGGAGGGCATGCTCTGGGAGAGTGAGCCACAGCCTGCAGCAAACCAGAATTCATTAGTTCAGGGGATTGCTGTAGAAGCTCTAGTGGATTTTATCCTAACTCTGCTGCCTCTTACATGACATGAGGCTGAGTTTTCTTCCACACCCATTCAGCCCGTGGAGAATGAGGCCCTGTGAGGCTGATGCCGGCTGCTGAACCAAGCCAGATGAAACTCCCCTTTTTTTGGGGGGGGAGGGGGATCTAAACTCTTCTCAGCCTCTCACTGTCTTTTTTTTTTTAATGATGCTATGGTACCACTTGACGGCCTTATGTTACAGAAAGAACTGCACAGGGCTGGCCTCTTGGAATGATGGTTTTCTCTGTCGTTCCTCTAATGCGCGGATGGATAAGGTTCCGCTGTGGTTCCTACGCCGCTTTCATTGATTGGCATGACACAGCTTTCTGAAGCCTACAACCACACACACAGGGCCCAAACAAGCCTAGGGCCCAGCCCCTGCCCCTCGAACCTTTTCCACCCTAGGTTGGATTCCAGTTACCTCAGGAGAGCCTGACACAGTGTAGATCGCCTCCTGCATTCTTTGGGACCCGAGGGCAACCAGAAGCTTGAAAGAGAAAGGTGTCCTTGTGACACCTAGTGCAACTTCCTAGCGGCATGGGGTCTCACTGAGCATTTATTAGTCTATGTGAACTTCTCATTCGTCAGGGTGATCATTGCCTGGAAAGGCAATTCAGTCAGCTTAGTGAACGCCAGTATACAACTGCTGATGTCCCAGAATTGATGGAGGAACAGAGTCCTAGACTGCCAAACCTCTCGTGGAAACTTGGGAAGGCTTGCTAAATATTTTTGCTTGTTTGTTTGTTTGGATTTTAAAATTGTTTTTGTTTTGTTTTGTGCCTGGTTAATCCATGGGGTTGGAGAACTACCTCTAGGGTAACCCCATTTAGTAGGCAAGTCCTCAACATTCTGGCCTCAGGATCCCAAGGCAGAACAAGTCCCAGCTAGGCCTCACTGAGCAAAGGCTTTCCCCAGCAGTTTTAACATTTACTCTGAGGACTATAAAGAATGAACTGGAAGAGAGCTGAAGTGGAAATAGGGAGGTCGCTTTGGAGGCTATTGCTGGTCCAGGTGAAACTCTACAGTGCCCTGTACCAAGGTGGTGAGGACAGACTGGATACTATGATATGACATGAAATGTCTTCATAGGTCATAAGCTAGAGCCTCGGTCTTCAGCCAATGGTGTTGTGTCATTTTGAAAAGTTCTGGAAACTATAAGAGGTGTGGTCTAGCTAGGTGAAATAAGTCACCAAAGGTAGGTCTTTGCAAGTATCTTGTCCATGGCTTCCCCTCCCCACTTCCTGTCAGACACGAGGTGAGGAAGTTCCTCTACCACACACTCTTGCTGTCTTCACGATTTTCCCAAATACATGGAGTCAAGCAACTTGTGAGCCCAAAACAGTAATTTTGCTGTGTTTCTCTCTGATTTTTTTATATAGTGATAAGAAAAGCAACTCATAAAATAGGCAAATGGTTAATATATACTTCGGAAAGGAAGTGCACACACAGAGTTTTCTCTCCATGCGTCTGAGGGAAGGAACAAGGGAGGAGATGGGGTAAATCACAGCCTTGCAAATGGTCTGACAGTGTGGGAGGCAGCTAGGAATGGGGATGTAGGGAGAAACTGGACAGGCCTTCAAGCTCATCAGGAGGGATGGGTTTGGTCCTCTAGAAAGTGGGCAGCCACAGAATGGTGATAAACCCAGTGATATGCTAGGCTGGCACTGTAGATGGTCATTCTGACAGTCAGGCAGAGAATGCAAGCAGGGAGCATGGCACCAGAGAGCAACAACCAGGGTGACATCAATGTTCCACAGAGGTGATGGCCTAGAATGGAACAGAGAGCCCAGACTGCCTGTGGCCTGCTGACAACCCAGGTGTCCTGCTCCATTAGGATATGAAGGACAATAAGCCTCTTATCAGGGAGATACAAACAGTTGGGATATGTATCAGTATGTCACTTTACTATCAAATCTTTGGGTGATTTTCCATTTGTCTTAGAATAAAATGTTAGCCTAAGGCCCTGATGGCCTGGCCTTGCTTGCCCTGCTCCTCACTCGCGACCGTTGCCTCCACTCTCTAGCTGCCTTTCTTCAAGCCACAGGCCTTACGTACTAACTGTTCCCCAACATGGAGCCTTATGCTGACATCTGTAGAACTTCACTCGGATCTCAGCTTAGAAAGATCACCACCTTGGGAATGCTTGTGCTGGGTCTGGTTTTTCTGCCTCAGCATTTCATTTAGTTCCTTTTAGCACTACTTGCAGTCCATAATTAATGAATATTTGGTTCCCGGTTTACTGTCTGAATCCCCTCAATACAAAGGAGTTTCATGCAAGCAAGACTCTTACGTATCTCATCACACCCAGAGGATTGTTAGTACCCAATGACGCCCTTAGCGCTGGGCTGAACTACTCTAAAGACCCACCTAGTGTGTGACTGTGCCTTGGAACTTTTTGGGGGGTGGCAGTGTCTCTCTATATGGCCATGACTGAACTGAAACTCACTGTACCTACCAGGGTAGCCTCAGTCTCATAGAAATCAACCCGCCTCTGCCTCCCAAGTTCTGGGATGTAAGATGTGTGCCACTATACCCAGCTTGGAACATTTTCTTAAGCTACTGTTTTGTTTTGCTAGAAAAACATACTTTAATGGAAATGTTACCTCTTCCTAAGTAACATTAGTCCCGAGGCCACCATGTGCCATTGGCTAGTAGTCAGGTCCTCATTCCCCTCTTGGGAAGTTGTTTGCAAAGACAGCTACCATATCCATATCATCTGTGAGGCGTGAGAGGAGAGGCCATGTCTGCCTCTTCTCCAGGATGCTTCAGTCAGTCACAGGCATACGCTGGAACACAGTAGCCTCATGGCCTGCATGCCTGCAACCCCAGCATCGCAGATGCTGAGACAGATGGATGCTCTGTCAAACACCGGGGACCATCCTGGACTCTTGAGTGAGTTCCAAGCTCTCTTGTGCCATAAACCAGATCTCTGCCCCCTCCGAACAAAAGAAGGGAAAGGAAGGAGGAGGAGTTGTCTAGTAGCAAAGAATTCCCTGGGCATATATGCCGTGAACTAGTACCAGGCCCAACTTGGGTCATTTGTGTCTCAGTTTCTTCATCTTCAAAATGGGAATAATAATTACTACAAATCTATTCCATAAGGTTAGCACGATAATAAAATGGCACATGCAAATGTAGTCTGGAAAATGTGAATGTAGTCACCTAAAAATATGTCTTAGGTCGTCATTAAGTAACAAGGCAGGCAGGTTACACATCTGAAGACAAAATTCTCCGAGGCTCTGCCTTCTTCTTCCTTATTGCTAATTGGTTGCCCACCATAAGCACGTGTCTGCCTCTCACCGGCCCTGTCCCTGGTGGATAGCGTCTATACAGTTCTGGATGAATCCATGGCATTTGGATTCACTTTGCACCACTGCATTCTGGTTTTTCTGGAGTTCTTTGCTTGCTCTCCATCTGTAATCGTGGCTGAGTGATTCCCTCAGCAATTCCAGTTCTACTTCAAGAAAACTGTCAGCAGTATACACGACACCCAGCCATCCATCTGTGTAAGAGATAATGTAATTCTAAGACAATATTTAACATTGTAGGACGAGGCATAAACTCAATATGTTTTCAGACAGAGTTGGGAAAAATGTGCTCCATCTCATTAATCACAATAAGAATGAGGGATGGGGCAGATACCCAGGCTGGTGTCGTTCCCTCTGAGTTAATCTGTCTTAATACCAGGCCTTTGATAAAAAGAATGCCCATGTCATTGTTCTGCTTGTTCAATGGCAATTTACATTGGGGGAGCTCACGATTTATGGAGTAACAGGAACCTCTCCATAATAAAAACTTGAGTGATCCACCCTGTGTCTGGGCGTAGCTTATACACAAACACCCTCTGGGGACAAAACTCCAAGAGTGGGATTTCCAGTTATGTCTTTATAAAACTGATATATTCGTGGGTGCTTGCTGAATTCACTCACTATTCATGAATTTTTACTGGGCACTGGCTGGGTGTTCCAAAGGTTTGGCTTGGGTTTTAAAAGCTATGAAAGGATTCAGGGATGGTCTGTACCCTCAAAGGACTCACATTAGGGAAGTTGTGACATGGCCGTTAAGTGCTGAAAGTCTGTTGAGTGTTACATTTCATTGAGTATTATATTCATATTGTACCTATCACAAGTCCTAGCAAAGAAACTGTTAAAAATTATTTGGTGATAGGTTGTCTATTGATAGATGAATGGATAGACAGAAATCTGATACAAATGTACAAATATTATTGAATCTTTAGAAGGGAAAACTATGTGATGGGACTTGTAACATGGATTAACCTTGAATACATTAAGAAATAGGACACATGCACACACACACACACACACACACACAGAGAGAGAGAGAGAGAGAGAGAGAGAGAGAGAGAGACATGCATGCACATGCATGGTTTCACTTCTGAAAAGTACTTGTACTTGTTCTTGGAAGGAGAAAAATGGAGAGGTATTGTTTAAGTGGATGATGCTGATGGTTGCACAGCCATGTGGATGTACTTACTGACCCTGAACTGCAGCCTTAACTGTGTTCTATGTGATGTGTAGACTTTCCAATAAAAAAAAGAACTATAAGAGAAGCAATAAATCCAGAGAGCACTTGGGGTAAGAGGTGCACATTAGCTTTCAAGAGATCTACACTGGAGGAATTTGAACCTGCCTTGGGAAGGATGAAGAGGTATGGGAAAATGCTATGGACACACTCTGGGGTGTCCTCCAAGCAAGGAAGATGGAAGCACGGTCAAGGCTCTCAGAAGCATCAGAGCAGTTGGGGGGCATAGAAGTGAAGAGTCGGAGCCTTTCTAGGAAGACCTTTGGAGGTCGGAACTGATACACCAAAGATCTTTGGATTTGGCAACTAAGAAGCAACAGGCAACCCTTGCTAGAACATCTTCAGAGACTGTGGGCATGAGGGTGATCTGTGGAAAGCCAAATGTCAGGGAATGGATCAGGCTTTGAACTATGGAAGTACAGGAAGCTGAATGACTCAGAGCAACCCATTGAGGAAGGGAAGGAAGACTTCAGAGGACTGGGGGATTTACATAAAGAGGGGGTGCTCCAGAAAGATCAAGAGTGACTAAAAATGTGAGGTAAGGGTGTCCTTGTTCCTTTGAATTGGGAGGAGAAGGTTTCAGGGAAAGCCAAGTGTTAAAGAGAACTTGAAGGACTCCAAATGGGTAGAAAATAGGTGGTGAGGATTTGGGCTAAATCCCGATGCTAAGGAGAATGCCCTAGGGAAAAGCTGGAGATCTGGGAGTTAGAGAGGCATGGAACGCAGTGGACAGGAATCTAATCTGAGTGAAACCCTGGATCCTTGAGGTTAGAGCCCCTGTGTTTGTGTAAGGAGACCACTATGCCCTGAGACAAGGGCTTCCTGACTTCTGGTGCCCAGGAGGAAGAGAACAGATGGATTACCTATCAAATTAGGGATTATGCAGGTCAGCAACAGGCCAGAGGTACAAGCTTCCATGGGCAAGCATGAACACAGAAAACACCAACGTCCGTGAAGTCTGGGATGGATGACAATGAAATCAGGATTCAAGGTGGCTCGGAGTACATGAAGCCACCAGGCTCAGGCCATGATGAGGGTGGAGAGCTGGATGCAGAAGAAAGAGTCAGGGAGGTCAGAAGGAGAGGGGCACCGGGCAGCCGGGAGCTTTGGATTCTGAAAGAGTGAAATGTAGCTTAAGGGGGAGGAAAGGTTCGAGAGACATGATGGAAGGAGGGGGCACCATCCAAGTTTAAATCAAGGAACCGTTAGGACCCCCAATGTTTGTAGGGGTTGAGGTGTTTCTGGCAATGGCAGGAGCTTGCGAAGTAGAGGTAGGATGTTAAAAGAATAAGAGCAGTGACTGTGGAGACTCTAAGAGGAATGTTTACTCTGCCAGATAGAAAGTAGAGGAGTTTGCAGGAAGCTAGAGTGTGGGTAGGTGTGGTTGAGAAGACAGGGGACACCAGGACAGGAAGGGACCGAGGAACGGAGGGAGTAAAGGAAGAAGGAAGGAGTCAGCCTGGGGCAAGAATGGACTTCCCCAGGAGAGTGTTCACTGTGTACAAAGGCGAGGACACCATGTGGGATGGAAAGGGAAAGCTGGGGTTGGGATTTTGGATCTGAGCAATAATGCAGAATAGCTGGGTTACAGAACTGCTTGGAGACATGGGTCAGGATCTAGAGGAGCGTCAAACGGTGGGGACAAAGTCATCGGAACTCAGTGCTTTTGAAGAAGTTGACCTTCTTGGTCTGAACTCAGAAGACTCTCAGGGGTGCTAGGAAGGCACTTGGGTGTTGAATACTTGAATGTCACAGGACCAGGATCACCAGCTCATGTCTCAGAGGGAGAGCTCCTACTTCTGATGTGTGGGTCTGCCGATTGGGATCCTGGGTCCTCCTTTGACAGCCAGCCTCATGGAGCTAGATAATAAGCAGCAAGCCTTTTCTTTACTCAGAGGAGGAAAATCTTGCCCTGCAACTTGGACTCATTTGCTATAAAATAGTAGTGGTTGAAGCGTGGGCTCTCCCTAGTTTTGTGCACTACTGTGAGTCTGTGTCCAAGGCCTAGTCCTGACACTGTTTCTGCCTGTGCTCAATTAGAACGATGGTCCAACTCTGCATTCTCTCTGTTGGTGGGAGGAAAGACACTCATTAGGAAAAAGCAAAAGGCCTTAGCTGAATAATAATGTCTCTGTGTACTTATCTCAATCAGGGCGGCTGTGAGCACAAAAAGCTCCTTCTTGAAAAATAGAAAAAAAATCCTCTGTCTCTGAGCAGTCAAGAGCAAAGGCAAATGATCAAAAGTCCCTGACTTGGCCAGTTTAACTGGCTCGATTGGGGGCCTTCTCCTTCCTCCTGCAGAGGAGCCTTTGTGCAGGACTCAAGCTGTGCAAGGGCGCCCATGTCTCTGATTTCAACCTTCATGACAAACAGAGACATGACTGTCAGCAGCACACTGTTCCCATTTCACAGATGTGGATACCAGAGCACTGAAGCTGCAGTAAGTTCTCTGTATCCAGACTCTTCCCCCTACATACCCAGCATGCTCCAGTTCCTGGAAAAGGCCATGTTTCAAAATGATTCTGTTTTCATTTCTTCCTATTTACATCACCAAATGTGCTTCCTTTCCCAAAAAGCCTAACACTTAATGAAGGATGCCTCTCCCTCCACCTCAGCCTATCACACTGCCTCCTCCTCTTGCTTCTCAAACCGTATTTGGAATTAATCATATCACCCACAGCCAAAACGCCATCCCATGTGGAAAGAATATAGCTGTAATATTAGGAAGGCATGGAATAAATACTGAAACCCATAATTCTTTATCATCTTCTCAGCTCCCATCTGCACTTATTGAAATACATTTGGCCAAAAGAGGAGGTGGGTGGGTAGGAAATGAGTCCTAAAGAAGTTAATAGTAATAGCATAAGAAATTGCATTTTGACTCATAATATTACTTATTATAAGTGATAGTATTATAAAGATTTAAGACGCTCTCAATTAGTTTTGTGTTTTTGGACTTAGGAAGAAAGGGGAAAAATAAATTTACTTCCTGGACCAAGAGAGCAATAATCATTTTATGACTATATTCATTTTCTTAGCCTCTGATGAAAAAAGGTGACCAGGGACTAGTTATAACAAATGATCATGCCTTATTTTTCAAGGCCCCCTACATGACCAAGACAATATGGTTTGTGGATTTCTCACACACACAGAATATTGAACCTAAAATGAAGAGAAAGATACTGTTTCCAAAGGATTTTCTCTCTTGATAGATGTCTGGAACCTTGACACACAAAATTAACATGAGTTTTACAGATTTACAAATTGCTGTCAAGCGCTGATTCATGGAAAGTGATGGAGCTTGGGTCCGCAGAGCTTAGAGAAGCAAGGCCAGTGAGCTGTGGTCAGTGGAGCCGCAAGCTGAGTCCTTGAAACAGCAAGCACAGTGCCTGACACAGACCACGGCTCTGCTCATGCTTGGCCAGTGAATCAAGGCCGGACATAAGCTGATGGAGAGGAGGAATCTAGCCATTTCCAAAGAGGGGGAACGGGATACAGTGACATGGAATCTACTCGGGGAGCTCTCGTGAAGGTCTCATGTCCTCACAGACTGGCCACCACCATCCTTTGCCATGCTTTGTAGATTCATCTAGTAACAAAACCCTGAAGTCATGTGACATCCCTCCTGGACAGAACAGTAGATGGAGACTGCCATATCCTATCCATTTGTTTGGCAGCGATTTTCTGAAACACAATGTGTTATAACCAGACTAGACAGGAAAGAAAGCCATGTTGATTATTGAAGTCTTCCATGATTAGAAAGTGTTGTTGTACATCTGGCAAACATTTACCGTCTCTAGAGTTATGTTAAAGAATCTTCATAAACCACACATTTGCTTCTGATAAACCACAGACTTGTTTTTAATATGGTATTAAGAGCAGACCTACAGTATTAGGACAAGTATTCCTCCTTCAAGACATGAAACTGTCATTTGTTGTAAACTTTTACTCAACATAGTTTTATAGGGCAAACCACCCTACTATTGTCTCCTGGAAAATAGTCACAAAATCACAAAATCCACAGCAACTTGGATGAAAACCCCTTAAATGTGGCATCGCTACACAAGTAATATATACATAGTATACTTGAAGCTGGTTTTGAATCCATGCTGTATATTGTATGTGTTTGACACACACAGTATATTCTTAATGAAAAAGGGAGTTGCAGAGAAAGGCAAATACATTTTCACAGGATCTTAATTTTCTGCTAAAAGCATTTAGAATTTATGTAGTTAGTAATGGTCAGAAAGACTGTTAATGAGCATGTATTGTCCTTAAATCAGAGATGAGCTCTGCACCGAGTTGCTATAATGTTGCATATTGTATAGAGTTCATTACCCTCTTTAAACACTTCACCTTGTCATTTCCTCTAACTCCTACATGTGGAGACACAGTAGATTCCTGAGGAAAGAAGTGACATGAGGAAGGAGAGTGGAGCAGAGAGAAGAGACTCCCATGTGGGAATTATGCGATGCTTCCATCTTAAAAAAAAAAGAAATGTTAGATGATACTGTTTACTCATAGGTTTAGAATAACTGAACCTGAAATGTGCATTTCATTATTTAATTTATCAGCCTCTCCAGCAGACATCCTAAATCATAGCTCCATTCATTGGATGTGCCCGCATAATTAATTATATCACGAAACCCCCTGACAGCGTTTTCCAGGGACTAAGCAGGGGGAAAAAAAGACTAAACACAAGAAAACAGGAAAATCTGGGTCAATTTCCCATACAGTCATCATGGACTCCTTTGATTAGAGTCCTGATTTCTCTCTAGCTGAGTCACTTCTTGAATTTCTCTACTGTCAAAATGAGGTTGGACTAGATGACCTTTATCACGCAAGGACCCAGGAGAAAAGAAATGACACATTCAATTGGATAATTTGAAGAGTCTGTGTAGAGATGTGGGCTGGGTAAGGAAACAGGCAGCAGAGAGCAGTCGCCCAGGGCTGGTAGCCTCAGACAGGCCATCGCTAGGTCAGCACCAAAGGGACAAGCATGTTTATTAGAGCCCAGAGGGAAATGTGTTCAGAAGAGGCTAGCTGAGAAGGGGCAGTGATCTTTGGTCAAGGACACACTGTGCAATGCCACAGTAAAGAGATTGGGGAAAATAATGCCCCAGTGCCGCACTCTGGTCTTTGGCTGTTCCCAGCTAGAAACCAGAGAATAAGGAAGCCCTGATGCATTCCATCTTGGCAGCTCAGCCTCCTGCATTGAGGGGAAGAACAGTGAGAGAGCAGCAGGAAGTAGCTAGCACATCCCCAATTCCATCCCAGTGCTATGAGCTTAATTAAGGTGCATTAAACTACTCCTGGTGCCAAAAGTGAGATGTGGTAGAAGAATACAGCATATAGAGCAGGAGAGCCTTAGGAGGAGAGCAAATTATACTTATGGAATGAATAAATGCATGAACAAAAAATAGTTCCAACTGAGACCTAATAGCATGGAGCTCTAAGAATACAGACAACATGTGCACGCACACACCGCCCACTCTAGGGAAGCTTCGGCTTTCTCACAGCAATAGGGGGTCAGCCCTAGGACTTCGGTCATAGACTAAAGTCATTGAGCCCCACAGTGTCCCATTCTAATGTCATCTTGAAGACCAAGAAGACCTGGAATCCAAGGATTTGAGGTCTGGGTTCGTCTGAAAGGAGAAGCTAGTCCAACCCACTCTTGGCGTTCCAGGCTAGCTTGCCAGAAGCTGCAGAGGGTTCTGGCGGGCCAGGTGCCCATGATGACAGGGCAGAGCCTCTGTTGGAGCCATGCCTAGGCTGGCCTTCCCTCAAGAGCCTTGCTTTTCCTCTAGCACTGTCTCATCCCTAGGATCACCTCATGTTGTTAAAGCCCTCAGCAAGTGTATCGCTATTAAAGACTCTCAAGGTTTTCATTATGGGTTTCACCTGGAGTTTCTGTCAAAGACTTTTTGGTGATCTCCCCTCCTCCACCAATCCCCAGCAGCAGAGACCCTGGAGTGGCCTTGTGCTGGCTCTGGAGACCTTGAGACTGTGTCTTTGATACTGTCCTTGCTACAGATAGTGACAAAGGTGAAGAAGGTTCTCTTTATGAATCGACTTCTGGGGATAAACTCAAATACCACATTCCATCCAGTTCCCCCCAGTTCACCAAGATGGGAAGTCTGCTTGTGTTTCATGTGAGGACACTCACTGCGGCAGTTCTCTCGGGCACTGGGTAACCTATCTAAGTTTCCAGGACAAGTCAACTGGAAGCATAGTGTGTCCTGCCTCCCTTCTGCTCTGTCAAAACAGGGACGGTTAAGGGCTGAAAGATCACACACACACACACACACACACACACACACACACACACACACACACACACCCTTTACTGTGCTGGATGCTTTTTTATACTGGCAATGATGGTTTTGCAAAGAGATCCTTGGTGGATAGCATCTAACTACATCTCAGAGTCTTTAAATGATTCCTCCCGAAGATCTCCTGCCTATTTGCAAAGTATGCCTCTGGATCTAGGTGCTGGAGCCCATAAGGGAATGAACATCACTTCTTTCCACTACTTTGGGAAGTGGGAATTATTCCTATTATACAGATAAGAAAATTGAGGCTGATTCAGGGGGTAAGAATGAAGTCAGTCCTATTTTTTTTCACCACCTAAGTCCCCCTGAAAATCAGAGAACACAGTGGGACATTGGAGATCCCCATTCTCAACCTCCTCCCAGAAGCAGAGACCTAGAAACATCCCGAGAAGAACTTGGACTTGGGCTGCAATCGCAAGACAGCTCACTGAGGCCTCTGCAGTCTGATGTAAATGCCTTTGGCTGGGGCTGTGTTGGGAAAGAGTTAGGGGATGAAGGGAGACCAAGACTTGGGGCAAAAGAGTTGTCAAGGCAACTGGAGATCCCAGAGTTAAGCCCTAAGAGAGAACCATATGGAAATTTGACGGGTCAGGCTGCCCGTCCTTGTCTCCATGTTAGATAAGTATGTATGACAGGACAGGGACAAGGGACACAGAGACATTAATGCACACTCCTTGCTGTTAATCATTAGTAACTACAAATCCACTCAATAATGTTATCAACTAATCCACATCTATCTTATTACTCAGAATGAGAGCCGGGGAGATTTCGTCGAAAGCTGAAAGGAGATACATGCTCTCAACTGCGCCCCCCCACCAGCCATGTACCAGGCCTATCAGAATAGAGATGGATCCACAGGCTGGCATGGTCCTACATTTCCTGACAGTGGCTTTCCAGGGATCCCTGCATGCTTTGCAAAAAAAAAAAGTTTCCCAACCATCTGGTTAGAAATCTGTATTTGAATTTGGTCAAGCATCTATGCCAATGTTTCCACTGTGAAGTTGCTGTTTTACACCAGGAATTTACCTACGGTGGATCTGCAGCCAAAGTGTATGTAGTAAGACAGCTGCAGGTTACCTCGCTGGCTTAGACAAGAACACCTTCTTAGGCAGAATACTGGACCAAGTTAAATCATTAAACTTGGGTTAAGTGCCTACTATGTGCTAAGCACTTGAAATGCCCATGACTGAATAAATTCCATTGTAGGTCAATGTGGATCCTTACCTTCTGGCACTATTTTTTTCCTTCTATTCATAATGCCTTTCTCTCTCTTTTTAAGTAACCCTGGCCCATGCATTGCCATTTCTTCTCTCTGCAAAGGCAAGGACTATGTATGTTTATTTCTCAGTGTTCCCACTGGCTGGTCCCAAGTCTCCCATAGAAAAAACTCTCAAACACATATTTTTTGCAATGATAACAATGTTGATCACGGGTTGCTGCCAAAAGAAACAGCCCAGAGCTAAACAATTTCAGATTCAGAAAGAGAAAATTATGGAAACACATTAAATATAGGATTGCTGATTAATATGATTAAGTATTTAAGCAGGCCCTGCAAGACTGCAATTTGAAATGGCAACAATAGCACATTCTTCCACTTAGACCAAGGGTGATATTTCACGTGATTAGCTTTTGATTAATCCTACTGGTTATATATTTCATTTACAGCCTATACATTTCTTCTTAAGGGTTTAATTGATGGTACATTTTATAAGCATTAGCATTGCTGTTATGTAAATGAATTTGCAGCATCCAATTCACCTTTAAGATAATTAAATTAAGTGTGGTTAGTGAAGGACATTAGACACCTATGGAAAGCTCCAGAGACACATGTGGATGGTTCGGGAGTGAAGGAGGCTTTCCTCTGCCTCTGCTTCTCCTAGGTCCTCTGCAGCCACCCTGTTTGTCACTGCCTGCCTTCCTCCTTGCTGGCACCGACTAATTTGTCAGTTAAAGAAGGACACATGTTGAGTGAAGTAGCAACCTGTTTCATAAACAAGCCCAGCTGCTTTCAAGGGAAGCCAGAGGGACCTGCTCTCCTTGCTGAGATGTTCCACTCCTCAATTTGTTGAATTGTGTTCTGATTCGTGGGGAATAATGTTGCTCGTGATATGTATATTCAACATAAATTTAAAATCAAAACTCAGCTATCAGGCCTGGAAGATCACAGTGACGAGGTTTCCTTTCCCTGCCTGCAGAACGAATAAGGAAAATGTCTACTTTTCATAGCAGTATGGCGCTGGGGAGATGTCACAGTGGGGAAAAGTGCTTGCTGTATGAGCAAAAGGACCCAAGTTCAAATCCCGAGAACCCAGAAGTCAGACAGTGTAATGTGAATATCTGTAGTCGCAAGTCACAATATGGGAGGCAGAGACAGCAGACTCATCTGCAACTCAAGGGCTAGGGAACCTGGTAAATGAATAGAAAAACAACGAAGAGATTTTTTAAAAACATGGTAGAAAGTGAAGATGGATACCAGAGGTTGTCCTCTCAACTCAGCACATACACAATGGCTTCTACACACACACACACACACACACACACACACACACACACACTGCACAGACAAATGCATACCAGCAATGACAACAGCATAGAGGGATGGCAGGTTTGGCTTTTGTGGTAGTTTGAATGTGAAATGTCACTCCATGGGCTCATGTGTGCACTGAATCTCCAGCTGTTTTGTGCTATTTCAGACGATTGTGGAACCTTCTGAAGAGTGGCCTTCCCTGAAGGAAGTAGGTCCCTGGGGGCAGGTGCGGCCTTGAGGTTTTATAGCCGGGCACTACTTCATGTTAGCCCTCTGATGCCTTACCTACAACAAGCTACTTGATGCTGTGCTGCTGCGTCTTCCCTGCCATGAAAGACTAAACACTTCCTTAAACTAGGGTGCAAAGCAAACTCTGATTCCAAGTGACTTCTTGGATAGTTGATCACAATAATAAAAAAACTAGTACAGCTTTCATTTAATTTGGTCCATTCATTCATTTCTTCAACAAATACTTGAACACATACTATGGCCCAAGCTGTGTTCTGGGCACTGAGGAAACACCAATGCATCAGTCCAAAACGAACCCCCAAAACCCAACAAAAAGACCCCCCAAAGCGGATTCCCCATGTGATCTGAACCTTCATCCTAGCTGCATAAGATGCTTGATATGTCTTTTCAAGTCACTGAGCCTTAACTTCCTCACACATACAATGGACATTTGAAGAGATATTATGAAAAGAAAAAAATAAGATAATGTTTGCCAAATGCCTACAACAAGTATCTTAATCCCACATCCGTTGTAGTCGGAGTTTCTGTATTTACTTGGGACTAAGGGCAGCTGCACCAGGTGGGAAAGAAACTACCATCTACAGATCCTCAGAGAACACTGAGTAGAACTGAGGGGTCCATTAACTTAATTGATAAAAATACATCATTGTTTTATCAGTAATTCAAAGTGAGCACTTCTCCAATTTTCAATGTAGGCAACAAATCTGATACTCAGCTACAGTGGGCTGTGGGTTTTGTCACTAATGAAAATTACATGACAGGTGTTGCAGGCATCTTGAAATACTGTTAACTAACTTCATTGCTACTTCAACATTACAAATGTTATTAGATCTGCCACGCGATGCTGTTATTTAATGCATTAATAAAAATCATATATATTACTGTATCATAACTTTTTATAGCCGTATTTCAATATCATTTCAGATAAGTGTATTTCAATGTGATCGGTTTCCTTTGTGGTTCTCTTTCTTGAAATATATTCATCTAAGAAGGAGCCTAGACTGTCCAACAACTTTATGGCTTCCACAGAAAGAATGCCAGACTCACTGTTGCCCTCAATGGTTTCCACACTTGAGGATGTCTGGGGATCCCTTGAAGGGTTTGTAGGGACAAATTGCTGGCTCCCAGCTCCTCCCAGACCTCCCAGGTTTCTAACTCAGAAGGTTTTGGTCAAAGCCTGATAACTTTCCCCTCTGCCAAGTGCCCAAACGAGCCTAATGCTACTGATTCAGAACTCTCAGAACCACTGATCAACGAACTTGATAATCAGTCTTTAAATGTCCTCCTCTATGTTGGCTGGACACGTGAGCACTGCATGTCATGGGGGCACTCCCAGATGACCTGGAATGACATTAGCATATGATTTGGACTTGTTACTGTGGGTGCTGAGTTGCAGCTCCACTTCTACCTGGACCAGGATCATGTGACCCTGCTGCTTGCAGGCTGAGTCCCTACTCTCCTTAGATAGCTCCAGTGATTGGCAGTGGTCATTCTGTGATTTAGCATCAAGGCACACGTGCTGCCTGCTGTTTCTAATCCCTTATCCTGTATTCCCGTAGAGTAGTGGTTCTCAACCTTCCTAATGCTGTGACCCTTTAACACAGTTCCTCATGCTGTAGTGACCCCCTGACCATAAAATTATTTTTGTTGCTACTTCAGGATTGTAATTTTGATACTTTTGTGAATTGTAATGTAATATCTGTTTCCCGATGGTATTAGGCATCCCTTGTGAAAGGATCATTTTGACCCCAAAGGAATCATGACTCACAGGTTGAGAACTTCTGCTGTAGATGATACCTGTTTTGCATGGTAGAGGACTCTTTAACCAGTCTAGTCTCTGCTAGATAACAGTACACCCCTGAGGATGTATGACAATGACTGTATCCCAGCACTTTCAGAATTCTCACCTTTGTGTGTTTAGGAGAATGACTTGCTACTGTCTTCTTGTTGGATCTATTTCCCCTTTCCTGGAACTCTTTTCCCTTCAGCATAGCTTAGTATCCAGCCATCTATTGCATGTCCCTGAGATACCTTATCTTGGTCATTTCCCATGTTTTGGTACCAGAGAGAGCCTATATATTAGAGTAAGTACCTGGTGCCAAGTTTCAGCTCATCTTGGTTAGCCTACCTGCTAGAGTTCACTGTGACATGACCTATTACATTCAAGATAGCACATTTGTCATGCTTGGCTATTTTGGGTAAGAGCAAACATCAAATTAATACACTATCTTTGGAAAAGCTTATATACTTGAAGACTACTGAACTCAATTAATCATTTATTGCATATCTATTAAGCATAAGGCATCATTCCAAGCTTTAAGAATAGAACAAAAGTCAGCCAAAGTACAAACCTTGTTTAAAAATGCTTAGGCTAGTATGATATAAAAACATATAAATAAATGATCTCTGTCTCCATTTATCTCCTTTGTATATCCAGTCAATAGCGATGCTTCAATCAATAGAGCATCTTCATTTCTGCTTTCAATGGAGCTTTTACAAAGCCCAATGGTCAGTTTGGTGTTCTCCTTTATTGGCCTTAGCCCTCTTGCTATTTTCTGTCCTAGAGATCTTGAGTTGGCTAAAGTGACACCCTCTACCCTGCGCTGTTAAACCAATAACGAGCTTGCACAGACAACAGCCTTCTCACATGGAGGGAGACCAGGATGTGATAAAAGTACACCACCAACTCCATCTTCTGTAGGATCTACCTAATATTCCTACTTCCCACATCTGTGTCTCCCTTTGAAGCTAACCCATGCTCATAAAGTTCTACTGTGACAGAACACTCCAACATTCTCCCTACAGACCACTGTTATTGAAGTGAAGGTGGAAATCATAAGGAAATTATGGAGGGCTACATTGGTAGACATCATTGTTCTTCCATTCTTGGCTTTTTCAACCAACCGCAGCAAAATGTATGAAATATGATCACAAAGGCTATCTGGAATCTTCCCAATACTGTCTTGCCCAAGCCAACCCCACTGCTTCAAAGTCATCAGTCATATCATGGAAACTGCTTGACATACCCTGTTCTGCTCCGGCGCTGCTGTGATTAATTAGATTTTTTAAGAGGGATGAGTCATCAGTGTTCCGGTCTGTTTGGGGAGTTAGGGATTGACCCCCAGCATCCTGCTGAATACAGTAGTATGATGAAACACTACTTATATAACAGGAATGAACCAAGTCCCCAGTGGAGCAAGTGGCAGGAACTTTGCAGTTGCCTGAAAGCAGCCTGAGACTGTAGAACTGTTCACATGATATCACCTGCCTTGTCCCCAAAACCTGTCCTGGAGTTACCTAGAAAAGCATATGGGGCTATAGTGGCTGCTCTGAAGGTGACACCCATAAGACAGCCAGAATGTAAAAGGATGTTTGTAACCAGCTTTCTTTTGGGCTACCAACCAGCTCCCAAATCATGACATAAAGACTTATTATTAATTATGAATGCTCAGCCTTATCTTAGGCTTGTTTCTTGCTAGCTCTTGTAGCTTAAATTAATCTGTTTGTCTCCATCTGTGTTTTGCCTCAGAGCTTTCTACCTTTCTTTCTTTCAGTATGTCCTACTCCGTGTCTGGCTGGCTGGTGGCTGCCTGGCTGGCTGGTCCAGGGCATCTCCCTCTCTTTCTCCCTCACTCTCTCCTCTCATTCTCTTGAGACTAGATTCCTCCAATACTTATTCTCTCTGCCTGCCAGCCCCTCCTATCCCTCTACTGCCTAGTTATTGGCAGTTCAGGTTTTTATTAGACCAATCAGGTGCCTTAGGCAGGCAAGGCAACACATCTTTACATCATTTAAATTAATGCAACATAAACAAATGCAACATATCTTTACATAGTTAAACAAATGCAGCATAAACAAATGCCACACACCTTCACATAGTTAAAGTAATATTCCATAACAGAGATTAATGTTTGTCTCTCCATGTACAGGTGATACATAACTTTTATAGGGACAAACAAGAAAGAGCAAATGAACTGAGCAAAGGAAATGAAATAACTCCAACCACACAAAGCCCTCACCTTTGCCTATGGGATGAGCTCTATGAACAAAGCGTAAGGTGGCAGAGGGTGGGGTAGACACGTGGACTGTGAGTTCTGGTTCTAGCCCTGTATTTGTGGTCCTGGTTAGGTCCCAGTAAAATGCCATGTGGTTCATGAAGCCATGCTGATTACTGAGTAAGCTGACTGGTGCACAGTGGATATTGAGAAAGTGTTTCTTCACCATCTGCTGAAGCATCCCCAAATCACATGAGGTATGGTAAAATGGATAGCATCAACCCCATATCTCAGACGGAGAATTTGAGCCCCAAGAGTCTGACCCCTCCTGCCATGTTATGCCAGGTTGCCACATACAGCACATTCGCATAGATTAACCAGTTCAAATACAGCCCTTTCTCCTATGAAAATGAGGCCCCAAATAGTTCAGTCTTTTTAATTTATTTATTTATTCCTCTCTCACATATTACACCCTACCTACTCCGAGTACCTCATTCCACCTTCTCTCCCCCCACCATCCACTCCTCCTGCAGACAGAGAAGGCCTCCCAGGGACACCAACCAAACATGACACAACAAGTTGCAATAAGATTAGGTGTATACCCTGATATCAACAATGGATGAGGCAACCCAGCAGGAGGAAAAGGGTCCCAAAAGCAGGCCAAAGAGTCAGAGACAGCCCCCACTCCTACTGTTAGGAATCCCACAAGAACACCAAGATATTTAGCTATAACATACGTGCAGAGGACCCAGGTCAGACCCATACAGGCTTCCTGATGGTTGCGTCAGTCTCTGTGAGTCCCTCTGAGCCCTGGTTAGTTTATTTTGTGGGCCATGTTCTCTTGGTGTCCTCAACCCCCTTTGGCTTCAATAATCCTTCCTCCCCCTCATCCAAGGGATTCCCTGAGCTCTACCTAATGTTTGGCTGTGGGTCTTAGTATCTGCTTCTATCAGTTGCTGGATGAAGCCTCTCTGGTGACAATTATGCTAGGCTCTGCGTTACAAGTATAGCAGGGCTAGAAAACAAATTATTCAATCTTAACAAATACACAATGGTGTCTTCCCATGGAGCTGGGCCTTGGAGTGAGGGTGGGAGATAGGTCAGTTAGTGAAGGGCTTGCCACACTAGACTGAGTTTCATTCTCAGGATCCACATAAAAATCCAGTCACAGTAGTACATGCTCACAATCCCAGCCTGGGGTAGGAGAGGCAGCCAGCTCCCTGAGGCCAACTGGTCTGGCAGTCTAGCCAAATCACTAAGCCTCAAGCCATAGTTAGAGAACCTGTCCTAAACGACAAGGCAATTGGCTCGTAAGGAGTGACATCTGAGGTTGACCTCAGGCCATGAACATTCATGCCCGTGTGTCCACGTGTGCGTGTACACACAGTGACAGCAAAACCATAATAAAAATGAAATTTTTAAAGTGAAGCATTGGAAAAGTAGCCTCACATCCCTGTCTAAACCAAATCCTGTGGAAAGCCACACAGCTATGGATCCCTTAACTGGTGGGGATCCTGGAGGACCCTCCCATACCATGCTTGCACCTTAAGCTCAACTGCTGTACTCCAGGAAGTCGGAGTCCCCTGGGAAGTAGCCATCCAAATCCCCATGTGGAAATCTGTTTATTTATGTTCTTTGAGCCATGACCCTAGAGTGACAATTCTTAGAAATCCATTTTTTTCTTTTGTTGGTGACTCTAAAGTTCATGATGTTAGAGCATTGCTTTGTAATTAATTCGGCCTTCCAAAAGCCCCATCTGCAGTCTTGCTTACCATGGGGAGCTCTTCCTTCTCTTGCTGCTGGAAAGTGAATGTTTCTTGTCGCTGTTATTCTTTTAGGACTCCACTTTGGAAAAACTTACATTTTTTAGAATTGCTGTCATTTAATTCCATAGGCAGTTGATTAAAGCTTCACTTTTCCCATTAAGTGAAAATTAAATTAAGCTCATTATTGTATTAGACAGTCATTGATTGGGCCCACTTTGGTTTTAATTAAATGCTACTATTCATTATTTCCTCCTCTGTAGTGCTTTTTTTAATTTTCTTTGGTATATAATTTGGGGGAGGGGTAGCAACAATATCAGCAAATTAGCCCTCATAAATAATATAAAAAGAGGAAGATGTACAAACACTGCGGAGACAATTTGGAGGTACTTGTTTATTGTCTTCAATTTAGTGGTTGGCGCGTTTATGAGTGAATGGTTTTTCCATGGTGCTCCTTTGTTATAGAGCAGGGCGTGCTCATATCTCCCCTCAGCAGCTCAGACTTATGCTGACTTCAAGTCATCACTGATCCTAAAAATGTGCTGACTTTATTGTAACACCGATGTTATGATCCGGGGTGGGGGGGGCAGGGATAGGTGTTTGAATTGGAGTCTAAGAGCATAATCAGAAAGGTTTTGAAATGCTAAGGCATTCATTTCATTTTCTCTGTACTCATTTTATGGCAGACAGTCTCCTGGGTCCTAAAAATGCACAGGTTAAGAGAGAACCATGGTGTCTGTCCTTCTGATATGGGTGTTTCAAAAGGGTGACATAATATATACCAGCCTTCATCTTCTGAGGACATAATACTGTCCATCATTACCCTAGCATCTGGGCTTGGGCAGTTCTCTGGAAATCTACACTACTATCCAGCTCTATATGTATCACAATGATAGAAATTGTAGAATTTGACACCACTGGGTTCAGCAATGCAGACACATCCTGTCTCTACCCCTCAAACCAGAATGGATGTGGGAGGGGCAGAGTGGATCAGGCTGAGCTGTGGATGCACCAGAGGCCACACATGTGGTAAAGTGTTCTAAGGATGACCTGTCAAGATGAAAGGCTGAAGCCTGCTTAGTGCTTATAGCCAGATGATGGGATGTAATCACTGTAAGTGGGGTTTAAAATTGTCAATGAGGCTACCATTTTATAACAAGTTGCAGTCCTAGAGACAATGGTTTGTGTCCTGGAACTGAACCCTACAACTGCAGGTTTCTCTCCCACCCAACAGTTGCCAAATAACCACTCTGAGGATTAATATTATTGGCAAACTGTTAGGCCTGTTAGCTCTTGATTATTATTAACTGGCTCTTACAATGAAGTTAACCCATTTATTTATTTATTTTTCAGTTTAAATTTAGATAAGAAACAAGGTTGCTTCATAAGTCAGTTCCAGGGCCCTCTCCCTTTCCCTCCCCTCCTCCCATGCCCTCCCCCCAACCCCCCCCATTATCCCCTCATTCCCCCAGGGAGGGTGAGGCCCTCCATTGGGGTGTCCATAGTCTGTCATTTCATATAGGGCAGGGCCTAGAACCTTCCCCAAGAGTTCAGGGTGAGAGTGCACCTCACATTGTTGGATGGGAGTCCAAAGTCTGTGTGTATACTCGGGATGGGTACTGATCTACTGTCCAAGACTCAATAGATTCCCTAGGCCTCCTCACTGACTCCCAGATTCAGGGGGGTCTTGATCAGTCCCATGCTGGATTCCCAGGCTGATGCCTGGGATTCAAGAGTTAACCTTTGTCTGGTCAGCTGTTTCTGGGGGTTAAACCAGCCCAGTCTTAATCCCTTTGGTCATCAGTCCTCCCTCTCTGTCACTGGATTTCTTGAGTTCAGCTCAGTACTTAACCGAGGGAGTCTGCCTCTTCTTCCATCAGCCACTGAATGAAGTCAACCCATTTTTATTAGTCTATATTTTATCACAAGGCTTGTGGCTTGTGACCTCACATCTTGCTTCCCTAGTGGCTGTTGGTGTCTCCTCCCAACTCCGCCTTCTTTCTCCCTGTCCCTCTGCTTGGCTTTCCTTCCTAGCTGTGTTCTGCCCTGTCATAGGCCAAAGCGGCTTTATTCATCAACCAATGAAAACAACGCATATGTGCAGGGTACAGAAGGACAGAAGGACATCTCATATCAGAACCCAAGAGCTCAAGGGTTAGAGAGGAACAAGAAGAAAAAATTATATGTAACTAGGCAGGGTCCCAAGTGGGAAAGGAAAAGAAATAAAAATAGCTGCGTGACACTCAAAGGGAGCCTAACCGTCATGTACAAAATTTGACAACGTTAAAACACACCAAGAGAGAAAGCTGGAGAACCAAATCATCAGTATATTAAGCCTCTTCAGATTAAAAAGAGATCTTCCTATCAGTCTAACAGACCTTTTAAAAATAAAGTTGGGTTGGACATGGTGATGCATGCCTGTGACACCAGCACTTGATACTTAACAGGTGAAGGAGGAAGGTTTGGGAGCTCAAGGTCATCTTTGGATACATATTGACTTTTTAAGCAAGCCTCAGATACATTCCATCTGTTAATAAACTGCATTGGTGCTGGCATTGTGTCTAGTGTTAGGATGACTAACCGAAGCGTGCATAGACCCCAGTTCCATTCCCAGCAACAACAACAACTAAACAAAGCAAAACAAAATAAAAAGGCACCCTTTCCACCAAATTTATAGAATTTAGCATAAAAATGTCCTAATGAAGAAAGAAATATAGCAAAGTAGCAAAGAACAAAGGAACAAGAAAATCTAGGAAAAAAATCTAACAGTAGCAAGCTTTCATAGACTTCATGATATGGACTCATTACGTATAACATAAAAGCTGACAGAAAACACAGTTACTGATAAAGCAACCCTATCAAAAATGTAAAGATTAAACAGAAAATTGGTTATTAAGGCTATAGAAGATGTAAACAAAATCAGCATGCAGCATTTTACTATGAACCCAGTAAGTTAATAAACACATGCAACAATTACAAAGTGTGGTCACATTTTATATTCCAGGGAACTCCTACTTCACAGGGCCAATGCCTAGAAATAGTTTTCTCTGACCACAGTACAATTAAATCAAAAGTACTAATAGTGCTTTTTAAATGGCTAAAAGCAATGAAAGCATATGCTTCAAAACATAAAAATGCCCTTCTAAATTTCTAAGGCATCAAAGAGACAGTTGCCATGAAAATTGCTAGATATTTAGAACTGAAAGATACAATAAAAGCACCAATCAAAATTTGTGACATGTAGCTAAATATATTAGAGGTCAAATTAATTGTCTTATTTAACAAATAAAACACAATGTTAGAGAAAAGTAGCTAAGCATACATACCTGTGCATAGCTATAATCTGGGTACTAGGGAAGCTGAGGCAGAAAGATCATGAGTTCCAGGATAACTTAACCTACATAATGACATCCTTTTGAACGAGATGAGGAGAGGGGAGGGGAGGGCAGAGGAGGGAAGAAGAGAGGAGAGTAGGGGAGGGGAGGGAAGAGGAGTGGAGGAGAGGGAAGGGGAAGGGAGGGGAGGGGAGAAGAGGAGAAAGGAAATGCTTACAATTCAATTTTTTGAGGGGGAAGCTGATTACTGAGAAAAGTACAAGGCAGGTGGCAAGTACAGAATTATTTGTAAATGAATAAATTAAATGATTTTATATCAATAAGTTTGAAAACAAGATTGAACACACACTTTCCTAGTAACAAATAAGTTTTCAACATTGACCCAAGAAGAGAGAGAGACTGGATGAACCAATATCCATGAGTGAAAAGGAATAACTCATCAACCCCTTAAATAACCTTCAAAAATACAGTACCTCAAATACAATCAGGAAGCAGCTGTTAACCCTCATAACATTCAATCCAGTATTGCACTAGAGGGAACATTAGCCACCAGTAAGTGGTTGCTCAGATGTCCATAGAAAACCTTCCTACACTTATGCAAGCAACGCAATTAAGTTCAGTGAGTCACAGATAAAAGGACATGAGAGTCAGAAGAGGACTTGTTGCAAAGAAGGATTTCCATTGGGTTGACTGTCATGGGAAAGAACTGTAAACAACAGAAATTCAATGTATATTGTATGAAACGTCAAAGAAATATCTTAAGAGACCCTGCTTTTATCAGCACCTTTTCTAGCCACAATCCCTAGAAACAGACAGGTCTTCTATTGTACACATCACGACTTATTGCTGGCTGATGTGCCTTGTAGTGCAATAATGGTATAAATGTTATGAAAGCTACCAGCTGCTTCCTGATTGGATTTGAGGTCCTGTATTTTGAAGGATATTCAAGGGATTGATGAGCAATTCCTCTTCATTAAGGATTCCTTTTCATTAAGCTGATATAGAGAATAGAAAAAACATAAAACTTCCCTACTTGTTTGTTATAGCTACCATACTCTTCATACCAAAATTAACAGTAATGGGGCACCTTATTAACTGACTTAGCTTACTGCTATAAATCTCAAATAAAAGACTAGCAAGTAAGTCAAGCTGAGGGTTAGCCTTTGCATTTGATAAACATGGTTTACTTGGTTTGCTAGTATGTGTATGTATGCATGTATGCATGCATTCATGCATGCATGTTTATAGTACCCTATCAATATTTAGCCCAGAGAGATAAGAATAAGATTAGAAAATCTATTAACTAGGCAAGATCATTCTAGCTAGCTGGCTGTTAATTAAAGTCCTATTTGTATAATAACGACACAAGGCATTATAAAAAAAAACATGCTTGCAATGCAAAATTCAGGATAATGAGCATATGTGTGGAAAAAAATCATAAGGAATACATAAAAGAGAGTTTCAATTGAAAACATATTCTCTTATACTAAAATTGAACACAAAATAGTAAAAACTAATGGTTGATAAAGCCAAGTTAAGCACATAGGTGCTATCTAAATAATTGCATGTGTTTCTAAGTGTTAAAAAAGTTTTACAATAACAGTGAAAATATTTAAGGCCCACCTATTTTGGAATTTGTTTTAAATACAGATTGCTATTTAGTAGCCTCTGGGCCTGAGAATCTCCATTAGTGCAAAGCTCCTTGGTATTATTCCGAATGCACTGACTATTCTTCTCTGAGCAGTAAGAGAATTTGTCAAGCCTGAAAACTTACTAGAGTTATCTTTAAAAGACTCCTGATGTATGTGATCCTCGGGGATTCTGGTTCATCTGGTTTGATGTACCTGTTCCTCAAGTGATGCTTATATGCAAATAAAGACTGAAAACAGTGAACCAAAGCATTTTTTTTCGAGACAGGGTTTCTCCGTGTAGCTTTGGAGCCTGTCCTGGAACTCACTCTGTAGACCAGGCTGATCTTGAACTCACAGAGATCTGCCTGCCTCTGCCTCCCAAGTGTTGAGATTAAAGGCTTGAGCCACCACAACCGGAGACCAAAGCATTCTTTCAAAAGAATTCTTTTTTTGTTTTGTTTTTGTTCGGTTTGTCTTTTTTTGTTTGTTTGTTTGAGACAGGGTTTCTCTTTGTAGCTCTGGCTGTCCTGGAATTCTCTCTGTAGATCAGACTGGACGCAAACTCTGCCTCCCTCTTCACAGAAATAGGACCTTGACTAAGAAACCTACCTTCTGAGTTTCCTATACCAGAGCACAAGTTGCTCATTCACTCATCTTAACACCTGTACCAACCTAGCCTGGAGAAAGAGATGGACCAGATCCTCAGCGGGGCTGCTACATGATTATAGCCGTTCCTTCCATCGCACCAGTACTCTGTGCACAGACCCCAAGAACCTCAGACGTAGATGCCTGAGGAAATCCCTGTGTATATGCTCTCAGATCCCACCATTAGCCTAATGTCAATATAAAGCATTATTAAATCTGCCTGGCAGTTCCCAAGTGCCCTGCTTGCTTGGCTTCTAGCCTCAAACTCTGCCTTCTTGGATTAAACACCCCCTTCCTCAGATGCAGGTGTAGACAGGCTGAGTTCTCTTTGAAGAGTAGGATGTATATGTGTGTTCCAATTTCCCACACACAATCCTAGAACTTGAGATGATGAGAGCTCAAGAGACCACAAAATCCTCAGACAAATATCTCTGCTTTATGAATCCATGAACATGAGAGACAAAACCAATGTCATTAGCTAACGGCGTGCGCCTAATGGCTTGTCCCACTCTAACCTACCCAAAACCAATGTCATTAGCTAACGGCGTGCACCTAATGGCTTGTCCCACTCTAACCTACCCAAAACCAATGTCATTAGCTAACGGCGTGCACCTAATGGCTTGTCCCACTCTAACCTACCCAAAGCAATACCCTTACAAGTCAAGAGTCTTTGTGAGCCCAGAGCTTCTAGAATTCTCATTCCCAGTACTGGTCTCAAACAAGGCCTGTCTCCGGGGAAGGAGGACATTCCTGGACAGAAACGCCCCTTCAGGGTTAGATTAGAAAACTCAGCTTTGTTCATTTGAAGTCTGTGATTATGGGCAGAAAGGGGTAAAAAAGAAACCAAAAAAAAAAAAAAAACAACAACAAAAAGCCAATTGGCTTGATTCTGTTTTCTGATGAACTCCCTACATTTGACCGTGTTCTTTCTTTTAAGGCAAGAAAGACATGGGACAATTAATTACTCTTTCTTTGTGTATAGAACTGAGGCTTAAGAGCCTCTGAGAATCCAACAGAAAGCCATTCTGTTGCTGGGTTTTAAATAGTACCTTGACCCTCTTTGCTGAATATAAAGTAAGTACTATATCAATAGTGCTTCTGTTCACTTATCACTTTCCTGGGCAAGAAAGCTGTGAACCATGTAAAGAGAAAATGACACATGAAGAGAAGAGTCCCAGAAAATCATATTTAAGGTCTAAAAAGAAGAAAACTTCGGACTTGAAAACTATTAAAACTGAAAAGACCTTACAGACAGTGGGCCAACACCATTTTTAGGTGACAAAAATTGAAGCCTAGAGAAGAGACTTTGTCAAAATCAGACATTACGGGAAGCTTGAGAAAAAGACTGTGAGTCTGGCAGAGACATATTAATCAGGCGAGGTGAGCCTTCATTTATGCAACATGTGATAATAGAGTATGCAGGTAAAAATAAAATTATACATGAAGTCTGCTACTGGAGCTTAAAGTTCACAGCAACTCTAAGATTTCAAAATGAAAAAAAGTAATTTTCTTTACTTCTCCATTGCTTTTCTGACTGAAATCTTCATTTGCCTGTAGCAAGTTGCTTTAAGTTACATAGGCTGGTTATTTAGTAAATCCTTTCTATTGCATATACTTTCATTTAAACCATTGAACTATGTGTAGATTGGGAATCCAAATGCTGGTTTAGATCTGTCACAGATAAATTTTGTAGCTTGGGAGAGTGTCTGGAACCCTGTAACAATCTGTTCACCATGGCCTCCCCTTCTTTATATTGAGTTGGTCCTTAGACATGGGAGAATGGGCTCCTGTTAGGGAAATATACCATGAGATATACCGGGTGATGCAAAGAGTCTCAGGCCATCTCTGTCCCTCTTTTAGGACCTTGCTGCTCAAAGTGTGGTCCCCAAGCCAGCAATAGTAACACCACCAGACAGCTCAGTAGAAATGTACAATATATGTCTCATTCTTCTTGGTCAGAATCACTGATGTCTCCATCAGTGTTCTGTTGCTGTGAAGAGACACTCTGACCACAGCAACCCTTACAAAAGGAAGCATTTAACTAGGGCTTGCTCACAGTTTCAGAGGTTTAATCCATTATGGTCACAGAAGGGAACATGCTGGAGACACTGGGCTTGGCTTGGGCCTGAGAAACTTCAAAGCCCATCCCCAGTAACATACTTCCTCCAACAAGGCCACACCTACTCCAACAAGGCCACACCTTCTAATCCTTCCAAATAGTGCTACTCCCTGGTGACCAAGCATTCAAATCTATGAGCCTTTGGGGACAATTCTTAATAAACCCCACCACACGAAGTATCCAGACTTGAGACACCACACGAAGTATCCAGACTTGAGACACCCCATCCAGTTTCCCTAATACTAAAGTGCTTCTCTCCAGAGCTTTCCCAATTCCCACTTTTGCATCTGCCAACATACTTCTGGAAATGCCTATTGGACTCTGGCCTGAGTCACCAGTCACAGGTCTTCTTTCTTATGTCTGACCTGCTCTTCTCTCAGCTGCTGTGCAGAGTGGTGAGATTACGTGGATACAAGAAGACATCAACATGTCTCTATGTCAAAGGGACACAATAAACATAATTAGACAATCACCTAGGACCATCTAGGTAGGAATAAACAGTTCCATCCCATACAAATCTGAGAAGACGTTTCCAAAGGGAGTGGATATAATATCAATTTTTAAAATATCTTCATTTTATTTATGAAATATTATACATAAAGTAATATAATATGACAATCACCCGTATTCCCATAGTTAAAAGGAGTAAACATTAGTGTTTTACACTAAGTATTTTGGACTTTTCTATTAATAGACTGAGATAAATGCTTGCCCATCTGTGTCTTCCTTCACCCTCCTCTGAAGTTTCTAGTTGTTGTTTCACATTGGATGTCATACCATTCCTGACTATGAATGTATTGCTGGACAGTGCACACACTTGCTTTCATGTTACACATAGTTCTGGGAACTTGTGTTCTCTATGTTTTGTTTTTTTCTATATAGAATTACAAGAGTTCATTCATTCACTTTTTAAAAACTGCTCTTTAGTATTTAACTGAATGAATAAAACACTGAAAGACAGGTTTAAAAGAACAAAGAGGGCTGGTAGGAAAAATGATAACCAATTTGGGGGGCTGGGGGATGGCCCAGTTGATGAAGTGTTCAGTATACAAGCTTGAGGACCTGAGTTCAGACCCTCAGCACCCATTAGGAGGGCGTGGCATGATGCTCACACCTGCAATTCCAGGCATGGGAGGATCCTTGGTGCTTGCTGGCCAGTCAATCTAACCAAATTGGTGAGCTCCAGGTTCAGTATGAGACCCTATCTTATAACCTAGGCTGAAGAACGAGTCTCTGCCTCTATATGTACACATATATATGCGCTATATAAATATAAAAATATATAAATATATATTGTGTGTATACATACATACATACATATATATATATGCACACACACAAGCAAATTTCAGTTATAGATAAAAAACAAGTTTAAATCAAAGGTCCTTATCGGGTTCCTCAACTATGGTACTCCTTTCCTGTTTAAAACGACCTCTTCCACCTGATATGAGCCTCTCCTCCACATTTTCCTAACTTTTTCCAAGGCCATTGCTAGAGCTGAGCATCTGTATTTTTTGAACAGTGGCAAGAGGGCAGAGGACTGGCCACCCTCAGGCCCCACAGTCTGGCTGCCTCATATCCCCTTGTGTACCCTCATGATCTTCAATCAAAGTGCCCGTGGCTAGGAAAGGCTCAACTCCCTGTACCCAGAAACTGCAAGGAGAAAATGCAAACATTTTATTGCTACAATTTATCCTACAGGAGATTTGCAAAGGCCTGTGCCTGAGATTTATGGCGTGACATACAGAGATTTCATGCACTGTATTTCTCATTTATGGGCCTCAATTTAGTTAAGAGAAAAGATGCTTTCTAGAGCAAAAATACCCTAAAGCTTGGGTGAAATGGGATATTTAATTAATTCCCCAAATCACTGAGTGGGTAAGGAATGAATTTGAGCCCCACATGTTCAAGCATCCCTGAGCCAGCTTGTTAGCCTCTTTCTCCCTAGGTCTTGGCCACAGAGCTGGGTTCCAAACACTGAGATAGGATTAAGAGCTCAGGATCTGTGAATCCCTCCCACTGCAAACCTTGGAAGTTCAGGGTGGGACCTTTCTCCAGTGCTATATAGATACGCCTGCAGTAGAATGAGCCTCCGTTCAGAGTGTGTTGCAGCAGACAGGCAGGGACCACAGGGTATCCCTACATCTTAGTGCCCTCTATAACATACCTGCTTCTTCTTCAGTGTGATGTCACTAATGTCATGTGATCAGGTAAACTCATAGACAAGCATCCTTTCTTACAGTCCAGCCTGGGATGTTAGCACTCTGTTAAAGAAACAGGATGTCATGGGCAAAGCTTCACTGGGTGGCATCCATCAATGCAAACACCTTGCTCCCAGGTCCTGTATGTTATAGCAACTAAAGTTCTCTTGAGCGTTGTCGTCCCAGCCTGTCTCTGGAAGAGCACTGAGCAATAGACAAGTACACAAACCAGGTGCACTTGCTCCTGTCCTGCCGGCAAGCTGCGACTCCCTCCTTTGCCTCTCCAGATCCTACCTTCCCTTCCACAGCCATCTCAAATCCTCAGATCCTCCTTGAAGCCTCTCCCTATGTCACCTGACCTTGAAGGACCCCTTTCTTTGAACATGTCCAATACTCATCATAAATACACATCCAACATCACCTGCAGGTGCACAGGACTTGTATATGCAAATGGCCCATTTTTAATCAGGCTGTAGAAGCCTGGAACAAGGTAATCCTTTATTTCAAAGTTCTCCTAAAAGTCAGCTCATGGAGGGGGCTGGAGAGAAGGTAATGGGGCCACCAAGAGGAGAGGCTCTGTCACACTCACACATTGATGGTGGCATATACACCGTCTTCCCTGTGGCTTGAGGCAGACAATGGCCAAGAAAGCTGTTTTGGACCACACCCAAGATGATGTGTTGATTGACTCCAAACAGAACTTGGAATGAATTGCCCTTTCCCAGAGATCAGAGGAGGAAGATGCATATGTATACTTATAATCACATGCATAGTTTTGTATTCATATCCTATTTGTGATTCAGTTAATATTCATATTTCTCTTTTTTGAGTCTGGAGCCCAAAGAGCCAACCTGGGGAGTTCTAAGAAGCTGAAAGAGTGAGGTTCTTCTTCTTTATGAATACAGAAGCATCAAGAGGGACAGTACTTTGCACAGCTTATCAATATTGAACTAAGACTTGGGAGAATAGTCTTTTTTTATTGTTTATTTGGTTGTTTTGTTGTTGTTGTTGTTGCTAGTTTAAAATCAGTATTCTGTCTGATAGTCAAGTATCTTGCCTTGCCTCTTCAATGTGCTTCCACACAGCAGCTCTGGCTAGGACCCATGTTTTGAGGTTAAGTTTAAATCAGAGTCAGCCCACGTTTTCTGACTGCTAGCCATATTGCTTGCCAGGTTAGCAATCTGACCTAGGTCATCTAGCCAGGACCAGAGTCCCCACGTGACCTGTTGCCTCTGACTCCACTCAGACCCTGTGCCTGCCATCATTGCACCTCTGAAACTGGCAGCAAGTTAAAGATCTGTCACACTCAGCACAGCCGTATCCCTGAGCAAGTAGGGTTGGGACTTGGAGAAGCCAACATCGCTTAAGGTCTATGACCTTCAAAATCCTGGAGCTTTCTAACTTACTACACATACTGCAGTCAAGAATTTGCTCAAAAGCCTGAAGCCTGCAGGTGGGGCTTACTGGCTTGCTTTGCTGGGATAGGAAGTCAACATCAGTGCGCCTCAAGATGTCAATCTCACTAAGTCCCAGTGAGAGAGTCAGACATTGCAGCGTATTGTATATAATGGGATCTCAGAAAGGCTAAGTAAAAGTGCCCCAGATCGCACAGCTGGCAATAAAGCCACTGTCTCTCTTGCTTGGCACTGCTTCAGGAGACGTTGGGATAAGGGGCTCTCATTCTGTCAACAGTGGGATGTTGTCCTTCTCCAGACCGCCTGTCTCATTCCAACACCAGCAACCCTAGGAGTCATCTCCCCGTATCTCACACTGAAGCCTAAGGCAATCTGCACTGCCCAGATCAATCCCCTTCTCCACTCCGAGTGTCCTCTCTTCCCGTGGCCACCACAGTCGTTGTAGTCTTTGAAGGTCTTTGTAGGACCAAATCTGTATTAGCCAACCTGGGCTCCCCTAAGTTCTCTGTCACACTGACGTGGAGCCCATCTCTGTAGCATATAGGCAGAAGAAACTTTATTCATGGAAGCCAATTCTAGCCCTAGGCCTTCTGATTGGCTGACATTTAGTCGGCTGTGCTTTTTCTCTTTGCTAGTAGGGGAACTAGCAATGGTTTATGACCAACCATTGGAGCTGGGGAGGTGCTTGTCAGTTAAGCATGAGGACCTGAGTTCGAGCCCCAGAACCCACCTAGAAAGATTAACTGACATGTTGGTACATGCTTATAATCATGCTTGTAATCCTAGTGCTGGGAAAACAGAGACAGGGAGACCGCTGTGGCTCACTGGTCAAACAAACCTAGGTTGTGTGGTGAGCTCCAGGCCAGGGAGAGAGCCTGTCTCAAAACAAAGTGACAGCCCCTGTGGTATAATAACCAAGGTAGTCCTCCATAGGCACAAGGTGGGCCAATAGTGACTGTCTGCTTTGGCCTAAGACAAGAATTCCAAGTGGGACAATTGGAGAGTTCTAATGAATCATCTACACCTGTTCCTGGGAACTGTAGAAAGGATTTCAAAAGACCACACGTGGCAGCCATTATCTTCTCAGAACACGAATATGATCATGTCACTCTTATCTCTAAAATCAGCGCTGTTGGCCAGCTTCTCTCCCAGCAAGTGGCAGCCTCACTCAGGACACACATACCAGGGTGTGTAAGCACAGTGTAACTTCCAATCAGTGATGATTTGGTGTCTGATATACTCCAGCTCCCCAGGGAAGGAAGGGAATATAATCTTTAGGAATTTCTTCCCATCTCATGGTCTAATTGGCCATCCCCATGGCAGGACCTCTGCTACCGTTCTTTCCTTATTTGTCACCATTTATCACGAAGCATTTGTTGATGTGTTTTTCTTTCTAAAAGCTGCCCCTCTCACCTTGACGGCTATGGCAGAAAGTCATTCACAAAAGCCAAGTGTGTTGTCTAAGACATATGCATCCCATAAGCGCTGTTTATCTGGGTTCACAAACCATATGTGCTAATTGCTTGAGATATGGTAGACACCGGGACCTGGATGGATTCAGTCTTCATGGCACTTGCAATTTGCCAGGACAGGAAAGGGGAAGGCAGTGGACACAGGCGTGATGGGCATTCCCCACTGGGTGCAATTCTCCCCATTCTTGCTTGCATGGTCTTGCCTAATTCCCACCTCCCTACAAAGCCTACCAGAATGCATCGCAACTGAGACTAAAGTGCATCGCAGCAACCACAAATCTGCTCTGATGTGGTTCACAGTTAAAAATAATTCAGTCGCACGTGAAAAGTCATTAGTAACACACATTGCTGACACACAGTTCACTTCTGCCGTAAGAAATGCTGCAGGACGGAATCCGAGCTCTCCGCAGGCTGGGAGCTCTGTGACAGCCTTCTCGTTCCCTGCTCTCCCCTTCCTGTACCCTGAGCTTCTGCCTTTACCCTAGGCTAGTGGTTCTCAAGCCTCCTACTGCTGCGACCCTTTAATACAGTCCCTCATGTGTGGCCCCGAACCATAAAAGGCTTTGTTACTACCTCATAACGAATTTTGCTACTGTAATGTAAGTATCTGATATGGGGTCACGCCCCACAGGTCCACTGCTCTAGGCTTTCCTAGTCCTTCCTGTGCTCTCTCCTAGGGAGGACCACCTCACTCTCCACCGAGAGCCCCTTCATCCTGGGGCAAACTGTTTCATCTTCCACGCTCCTGGTGCTTCTAGGCTCTTCCCAGCACTGCGTATGGGGAAACATGGAACTCTATCCACGGTGTTATAAATACGCACAGTGGCTGTTTCTGGGAAGCGAGTCCTTGTGTGGTTTTTAAATTTCCTTCTTGATGTTTTCATCTGTTTCCTATAATATAACCTCCCTGAAATTTTACAAATGAGAAAAAATGTGGTGTTTTCAAGCGATTGTAGATCTTTTAGAATCAAGCCAGAAAGCAGATTTGGTTTTGTTTCATATTCAGAATCTAATATTGAATTGAGAACCTAGAATGCGTTCACTGTACATCAAATGAATGAACAAAAGATGTGTTCCTGGTCCTTGCTTGTAAGGCAGCTAGCAAACTGCAGTAGCAGGTGGCTTGTGACCACACCTCCCAGCCCCAGGGTAACAGTACCTGCTGGGGTGAGCATGCTGCCCCCTTCCGCAGGTCTCTCCTCACTGTCGGCCCGCCTGTTTGTCTGAAGCATCCCTACCCAGGATGACTGAGACTCGTTTCATAGCAGCTGTGGGACTTGATGTCACCGGTCGCATTGCCGCCTGTCTGGGGTTTTACAGACGCGCTTCTCCTGTTTATTGTGATGTCAGTTTGCACAATTTCTCTTCGGGCGCTCAGCGCCTTTCAAGCATGAAGCTCCTTGAGATGAATGAGCTTTATCGGGAGCTCCGTGCTCCTTACTCTGTGGAAGCCAGCTATGCCCTCGGCATTCTTAAATCTCCAGCCACAATTTTCCCAGGCCCTGGACTGGAAGGCCGGGCCAGGCAGTCACTGCCCTTGGGAGTGGGGGAGTTCCTTGATACCTGCGTGGGAGGGCAAGATTTAACCAGACGATAGGGGAAAGGGAACAATGGCAGCGGCTGCCTCCCTATAGCCCTATAGCAGGTGTGTCCACACTCTCGACAACCGGACGTGACATTGTCAGCTCCGAAGTTCACAATAGAGAACTGCAGGATTGCAGAAGACAGAGAAGGGAGGGAAGGAGGAAAGTCTCTCTCTCTCTCTCTCTCTCTCTCTCTCTCTCTCTCTCTCTCTCTCCCCCTCTGTCGCTGTTTCTCTGTCTCTCATTCTCTGTGTGTCACTCTCTAACACACAGACACAGGTACACACCAATCTCATAATGGGAGTTAAGTGCTTGCCACAAAAGTATCAGAATGTTCATTCAGATCCCCAACACCCACATAAAATGTCAGACGCCACACATTCTCTGCTTGTAATCCAAATACTAGTTGGAGAAAGAGACAGGCAAATCCCTGGAGCTATGGTCACTGTGTTTGTTGTTAAAATGTTTAGGTTTATCCAGTAAGGAGACACAAACCGAGACTCAACGATCCCACGTGGAGTTTATTGGTAGACAGGGAGGGAAAGGGGGTGAGAGGTAACTGACCTGTGCAGAGCTGAGAGAGAGATAAGATGAGAGAGAGAAAGACAGAGAGATAAAGAGAGAGAGACAGAGACAGAGAGAGAGAGACAGAGAGAGCAAGAGTGCAAGAGAGCAAGAGAGCATAAGCAGGCAGGGGTCAGTCCTTTAAAGGGGTCCTTTGCACCTGTGTGGTTCTCACAGAACTCTGGGCTGGCCAGAGTGTTGCCTGAGTGCATCCTGCCAGGTAACAGGGCAGGCCAGCGTAATACCTGAACCTTTCAGTGTTGGCTAGTTTTTAATGTCAATTTGACACAGACTGGAGTCATATGGGAAGAGGGAACCTCAATTGAGATGTCCCCACCATGTTGGCCTGTGGGCAAATCTGTGGTACATTTTCTTGATTGGTAATTGATGTATGTGAGTCCTTATGAAATAAAAAAGTAGACTGAGCAAGCCACTAAGCAGCATGGCCTTGAATCAGCTCCTGCCTCCAGGATCCTGCCTGCACTTCCTGCCCTGACTTCACTGGATGATGGGCTACAAGCAAGATGAGATGAAGCCTTTCCTCCCAAAGTTACTTTTGGTTGTGCTGTTTCATCACAGCAATAGAAACTCTCATGTTGGGCTACACTTACAACTGCAGGCCACATATTAGCCATGCGTGTCATTCAGGAGAAACTGGAGACACACACAGCTTCACTCTTCTAACTACCGGGCCAGGCATGTCCCTGTATGGTTGCCCAAATACTCACTGGAGGCCCCTTTGTAAACAGTTATCAGACAGAAGAGGAGGAGGACGATCCTCCGCCATCACGCTGTGCGAGCTTGAGCAACAGCCTCTCTAGGCCCGCTGCCCACTCAGATGAGAACGTTACTGTAACAGTTCCGGGAGGAAAGGTATCCTCTTGCCTGCCTCCTCTAAGTTCCAGAGGCTTGGGACATCCCAGACACGTGACCTCCATTCTGCCAGGAGACTGACTGTTGACCTTTGGCCATGCTTCTGCCTGGGCTCCTGGCTCCTGCCCACCCCTTCCCTCTTCAACTCAGGCTAGCACCGTGTAATGCTTGTCCAGGAAGCAAGTTAAAGGATCAGACACTCGAGAGGAAGAGCGGGTGGCCAAATGTGGGAGGTGAGAATGGCGTAGGAGCAGACTACAGATTAGGAATAAAACCCTCAGCAGCTTTGGAGGAAACTTCAAGGGCTCCCCCACAGCGTCTCTTCAAAGGGACGTTAAAGTTAGTCCTGACAGTGCAGGTATGCTGGACAGGACCAGGTGACAAAGCACTTTGAGTAGACAGTCAGATCAGGCTCTTGTGCCCTTCAGTCTTTGCCTTTGAACTAGATCTGATGAGTCACCCTCCCCACACTATATTCTACCAGAAACTCACCTTGAACTAAACTCCCCCAGATCCAGCAAAATTAGAAATGAACTCAAGAAATGAGTTTTGGCATTGTAGCTCTCGTGGAGAGAGTTTGTTCTTAAATCCACCGTTTTGTTTGTTTTGTTTTTTCTTAAAGAGGCAAAACATAAGTCAAGTATAGAGTTGGTCACTGTAGGGAGGCTAGATGTCTCTCCTTGATTCTTTTCTTTCTCTCTTTCTTTTTCTTCCTTTTCTGCAGTCCTCCAGGTGCTGGGATGGCAGGCATGCTCATCCACATCTGGGCCATGCTTGGTTCATTCATAGAACCTGCCATTCAGGCATTTGATAAACTTCAGATGCACGAAGCAGCCTTGAGTCAGATTTATTGCTGTCACCAGAAGTTCCCCAGACACCCATGATATTTCCATGATCTAACTCATTTTATAAAATCCCACAGAAAAATCTGTTGGGTAATGACAAGACCTGTTAACAATCCTGTGAGCCTCCAACAGGCAGGACTCAGGACTGAGTCCTGTCATGGGTACATAGAGAAGGGGGGAATGTAGTGACCAGTCCCCCATTTTAGCAGCCATGACAGGCTAACATATGCTTGCATGACCTTGGCACTCCTGTCCTGGTCACTAAGGTCAGATGCCCTCCTCATGGCAAGGAACCAATCAGAAGTTAGCTGGCAGGGCTGTGTTTAAGGGCTCTGGGTGTGCTTTACGGACAGTACACAACAGTGATGTACAGAGCATAGCAACCGCCCTGGGAGGGCCTATGGGCCACAACAACCAGTTGACCAATCAACACAGGACAGGTCACCCAAACCTGGAAGCACACCAATCCTGAGACTGTTTCATACCCCTAGACACTCCCCTTATGCTGCCCTTTAAGATCCCTGCCTCGAGGTTGCTTGGGGTCTTTCTACAGCCATTCATCATGGTGGCAGGGTGAAGGGCCCGAGCTAATGGGGTAAGCTTGTTAAACATCTACAATAAAAGACTCTTTGCTTTTGCAATGAAAAAAAATAAAAAATAAAAAAATACAAACATATGATAATAATCACATGTCAGTGGGTAAATTATTCCAAAAGAAAATCGCTCATCTAACTGCTACCAAGTCCAGCGTGTAGGATGCTGTTCTGTGCACCTCTCCATTAATATGGCCTTTAAAGAGAATCGTTATTTGACTGCTCCCACTATGAAGGTGTCTTCGTTTTAAATTTCATATAAGCCTATATGAATGAGCATATAATTATTAACCATTTTAACATTACTTGTTTTATATTTTATTTGTGTGTGTGTGTGTGTGTGTGTGTGCACGCACTTGGGTGAGTCACATGTGTGCAAGTGCTCACAGAGGCCAGAAGAGGAGAAATTGGATCCCCTGAAGCTGGAGTTACAGGTGGTTGTGAGCTGCCTTATGTGGGTGCTGAGAAAGGAATTCAGGTCCTCTGGAAGAACAACAAGCTCTATAAACCACTGCGCCATCTCTTACTCCTTAACATTTTCTGTAAGAGATTTCCATTCAGTTGTATGTAGTGTTTGCATTTTCCTGTTGCATGATATCCAATTGTATGATACCTCACAATTTATCCAGTAAATCTGGTTGTTTTGTGGATGTTTTATTTATTTATTTGGGATATTTGCATTGGAAAGGAAATGGGGAAAATAGAAAATAATTCTAAGGAGTCTGCCAAAGCAACTGTGCCAGCTGGTACACCGTGTGGCATGACACTGAAAATATGTTCCTTCTGGTGATAAAGTTCAGTGGTAGAGCACATGTCTAACATGGGCAAAGCCCTAGGTTCAATCCTCAACATGACAGAGAGAGGGAGAGAGAGAGGAGAGAGGGAGAGAGAGAGAGAGAGAGAGAGAGGAGAAAAGTGTGACAATACACACATACAGAGACACACAAACACATACGCACACACACACACACACACACACAGGGGTGGGAGGAATTAAACTTTATGGGAATAGGTATGAAATAGCTTCTCCTGGGGGTTTTGATCTACATTTCCCAGATGAATAATGGTAGAGGGACATCTTTTCATATGTATATTGGACAATTCTTTTGTGAAGCTTGTACAAACCTTTTGCCATTTGTTAAAGAGATTTTTATATTTCTCCTATTGATGTTAGGAGTTCTTTACACATTCTGAACAAAAGTCCAATTTCAGTTTCGTACAAATATTTTCTCCACGTCTGCAGCTCACCATTCCATTTCTTTACAGCCTAATGAAAAATGTTTTCCCACTTTCCAATGTGTTGTTTATGGTTAGTGGCCACGCTAAGAAACCTCTCATTGCTGTGCAAGGATTCCCTCATGTTAGCTTCTGGGAGGACTTTTGCTGTTCCTCTTACACTTAGGTCTGGGCATGGAGTGGGCATGGTGTGGCATGGAGTAGAGCAGATGCCCACTTCTCACAGACAGGTCCCAGTGACACAGCACTGTGTTGAAAAGATTATCCTGTGCCCACTTCTTTACACTGGGGTAAGTAGGTAGTGATGAGCGTGGGTTTCTTTATGGCTCCATTCAGTAGGTAGCTCTCGTCTATATTTATACCAAACCCTCTGTTTTAATTAATGTAGCTTTATAATATGCCTTGACATCTGGTTCTGTCACCTCACAAAATTCATTCATCTTCAAGATAGTCTTTGCCATGCATATCCTTTGCATTTATGTATATATTTTGTAATTGCCTTATAAATTATGTGAAAAAGTATGCTGGGCTTTTTCTTTGGACTATATTATATACACATTAATTCAGGAGAACAGGCATTCTTCAGTATTGAGTCTCCAAATTCGTCAGCACAGTATATACAGCCCTCCATATATTTAGGTCCTCTAACTTCTCTCCATGATATTTTAGTTTCTTTAGGTTCTTGCTCATATTTTCTGTAGACTTATTTATGTATGTTATTAGTTACTTTCTGAAAGTTATTTACTTTTTCACAGTATCCTACTTTCTAGTTTAGAAGTCAAGAGGGGATAAGAATGCATGTTTTCTCAACTCTTCCAACTATTCACTAGATTATCATATTGAAGTTTTCAAAGAGTGAATGGAAATATTATTTTAAAATGTAATGTCATGTGATTGGTTAAAATCATGGTTTTCCTATAATATTACACATGAGAAAGCTGCAAAAATTAGTTGTGAGATGTGTTTTTCCTTTGTGACTCATACTTAAAAAGTACATTTTTGGTATGCATTTACTGTATCTCAAAGATCATACTAAATTGTTAATGACTTTGCTGATTCCAAGAGTTGATAGATCCCTTTGAATTTTCTCTTCCATTATTTCAATGTTTCTTTTCCAGACGTTCTTCTTTTCTTTCTTCCCTTGTCTTACTACTGTCTAAGGAGTGAGTCAGTGTACATAAGTGGTAAATCGTAAGCACCTGCCATCTTGCTCCTTAACTCTGGAGAAAGCTTTGGCTGCTTCCTCATGAGTGTGATGCTGGCTATATAATTTGTGAAGATGGCATCTATCAGGAAGTTCCGTGTGTTCCAGTACCTTTGGGTTACTAATAAATTGAGTGGCAAATAAATATATATACATATGAGTGTTGTGTGTGCTCAGGTGTGTGTGCAAGCACACGTGTGCCTATGTATGCTCACAGATTCTGTGGGTTGAGAATCTACACAGAGCAGAGTAGGAAAGCTTGTCCATGTTCACCATGTCTGTGGCCACCATCACGCAACTTGTAGTAGAAGAGTACCGTGATTTGAAAGCATGCTAACACACAGCAGCTGGTTGATGCCAAGTATTTGCTGGTGGTCCCTCACCTTGAACCTCTCCAGGGATTTTCATCCATGGTTTTTATTTTATAGTTTTTGGTCTTATTTTCTTGAACATATCCCTCCTGTAATTATTTTATTCTGCATGTGATATCTCTAATATTCATAGTTTTCCTTCTTGCCTGCCTTGCTAGCCCTTGTTATCAAAGTTATGCGACATGGGAAATCTGCCTATTTCCTGTTTTCTCTTAAGACTGTGTGGAGTAGTTTTCACTGCATCTTTAAATACATGGGCTTCAAGGTCTAGGTTTTTCCCTGTTATTATTTTTTTAATCTTGGTTTTTGCCACTTGGACCCATTTCTAGGTAGGATCATGTAATATTCTATAAGCTACGAGTGACAGTGTTCTTCAGAGACATTATTTCCTTCTGATTAGCAGTGGAGACCAATCCAGTTACAACACATGACTGGAGTCTCTGTGAGAGATTTGCAGGAAACAGAAAATTATGGAAACTTGTGGGATCTAGAAATTTCTTGTGGTAGACAGAAGCCAAACACTCTAAACCCAGGGATGCTCAGGGATGCCTTTAATAGAGCTGCAAAGAGGACCAACATGGGGAAAGAGTAAGGAGGAGTTTGGTTACCATAGAGATGGAGCATGTCCGCAAAAGGAGGCTAGGACTGAATGAACACAAGTAGCTTTCTGTTTATGAGAGAGAGCATATTGAGTACAGGTCTAAATGTTAACGTAAGAAAATCCTATCAGAGTGTTAGGCGAGTATGAACTGTGATATCTGTAAAACCGCCTCCTGCTTCATTATTGAACCCAAGGAACTGTCAAATCTAGGGCTCAGAGTACTGAGAAGCCTGTCTGGCACAGGATAACAACCAGTGATCATTGAGTTGGCTAAATCCATAAGCTGTCCTGGTGTACATACAGATGTGGAGTGGGTGTGACCATTCATCTTTTCATGACCTTGTTGACCCGTTATCTGCCCCTTCACTCAGACTGGCAGCAAGAGTGGCTTCCTTAGGAGAATTCCACAGGCTCATTTCTACGATCTCAGGCCTCATTAGGACTGGCAACCTCTAAACCAGATGGGTGTGTGACATCAGCAGTAACATGATTACTGCTTCATTTTGTGCCAATTCTATTAGAAGCAGGAACTTCTCATTTAGAAGAGTAGAACACAAACATTTCTGTTCATAAACTTTTATTGTGTGTATTTCTCCTATAAGTCAATGTCCTTCTCCGTGTCTCTGTCACCCCTACTGACCCCCCATGTGCTTAGCGCCGTTCTAGGGCAGCTGTTCTCACAATTTCTCATCTCCTTTTCACTCCTCAGAAGAATTATTGAGGATCCCAGAGAGTTTTGTCCATGTGAGTTATAGCTATTGATTTTGTTACATTAGATATTAAATTGAGAAATTTTGAAGTGCACCTATTTATTTACAAATAAATAACAAACCCCTTATATAAAATACTAATATGAATAATGTGTTTTAATGAAAATCAGTCATGTGCACTAAAACTAAAACAAATTTAGTACGAAGAATGTCAATGTTGTATTTTTTTTAGAGATTCCCTAATGTCTAGCTTCATAGAAGTTACACAGCCTCTGGAAAATTCTTCTGTATATTTTTGCAAGAGTGTATATAAGAGGGTCAGCTGATGTCTTAATGATATAATGAAAACAGTTTTGACCTTGAGGAGGCCCTGGCATGCTCTCTTGGAAGCATTTGTCTAGCTGGACCTGCAAGCTTTAAACAAACAAGAGCCAGTAAACAGTGAGGCTCATTCTTTCAATTGTATTTTCTAGCTTTTCATCCAGAATTAACAGTCTTCTTATAACGACATCAGTCTAAAATAAACTAGGATAATTTAGAGAAGGAGGGTTAGTTGGCTAGTGTAACCAAAAAGCCTGTGTGTTTTACATCCCCATAACCAAAACACCTCATAGAAACTGCTTAAGGGAGGACAGTTTGCTTTGGCTCCTGATTTCAGGGATGTTTCAGTCCATCATGGGAGGGAAGACATGTCAGAGCTCATGGCATAGACTCCTCCGTGACGGGGGCCAGAAAGAAGGGAACACAGAGTTGGGGGGGGGGAGATTCGAAGGCTCAACCCTTGTTACCTACTGCTGCCAGCTGTGCCTCATCTGCTAGAGGTTCCACAGTTTCCTAAAATAGTGCCACCAGCCAAGGAACAAACATTTAAAACGTTGGCCTACACGAGACACTTCAGAGTCAAATCGTGTAATCTGAACTTGTGAAATGGAGGTTCGTGGTCTCCTGTATCAGGGGGCTCAAGAATCCCCTCTGTTATTAGCTGAAGAACGCATTCACTGCCATGTGCCCAAGGCTTCAACAGCACTAAATACATAGTAAGTATGTGATATATTTAAATTAACTACGTGATGTTAATTGCTATTAACAGGCCTCTGCTGCCTTTATTCACCTCTATTTGCCTCCTTTTTTCCTGTAAGTACCTCTTTATAGAAGGATGGCTCCTACACTCTCATTAATTGCAGATCTTAATATACACAACCCCAGAGGGGAAAGAAGTCATCCAGCATCCATGTCATCCTCTAAAAGAAGATTGACTGTCCCATCTTGGTTTATGGGTCCATCTGAATCAACCATTACATGGGAGAGCAGCAAAGAGTATTACCAGGCTTAGAAGGGAGAGGGTAACTCTGTTCACAGCTCCACAAGAGACGGGAAAATTCCCCCCAAAATAAGGAGTGCTGATCATCACCCATCACATACAATTACAGATGTCCAGCCAAGCTGTCACAATAGCCTACCAACAAATGACTAGCCAACCAAGTGTAACCTCAAACTGTATTATAAAATATATGGTCTAGTGGCTTCTGTAATCCAAATGGGCAGAGAGCTGTCTGCAAGCCAAGTTAGTAATTGAATGATTGACTTATGATTAATTGATAAAGTTTTGGCCAGCGAACCTCAGAACAAGCATGTAGAAACATGTTTCATAATGTAGAACAAGCATGTGTCCTGAAGCAAAGTGGCATCAAACATAGAAAGTAGCCCCCTAAGGGTAACTGGAGTCCAAATAAAGAAAAGATAATCAAGGATCCCTTTAATGATTCCCACATAGGAGGAGGTAAGCGTCCATCATAAACTTGGGTGGGTTTTTCAAATGAGACTTTAAAATAGATTTGTACCATGACACTATTGACATTTCCTTGAAAATTATACAAATATTTATGAGATAGGTTAGGAACTCATTGTCTAAATAAACTGTGTGTGTCTGAGTGTGTACATGTGGGAATGTATGTGAGTGTGTGTATGAGTATGTGTATGAGGGTGTGTGTGACTGTGTATGTGAATATGCATGACTTTGTAACTGTGATTGTGTGTATATATGAGCGTGTGTATGTGTGTCATTATGAGTGTGTGTGCATGAGTATGTGTGTATGTATGTGTGTCTGCTGTGAACTTTGAAAGACAACAGATATTTGAAACTATGATGTCAACATCTACAAGCTTTGAGGAGATAATTTTCCCCAGGTCTGTGACAGTGCTTGCTGGATTCCTAAAAAGAAGAAATAACAATGTCCACATGATGTCCAGGAGACTGAGGACCACAGAGTTTCTCCTTACTAGAGCACTGTTCTGTAATTTTATTTTAAATTCCCCTGTAATCTGTCAGCTCACTCTCATTCACTTCTTACAGACTGTTCTGGGAGTGTTAGTATCCATCTTCAATGTCTTTCAATCTACACTTAACTAATATTGCTTCATGCATAATAATCAGATCCTTGTATTAGTATATTTCCAAACCCTCTCCCACCTTGGTGCTACTGCTGTCATATATTTTAATTTTACATGAGTCCCATAATATACTACGCTGCCATTATTTTGGCTTTAAGCAGTCAAGCCCTTTAAATGGATTTTTAAATGAGACAAAATTATATTTTTAATATTTACTTAGGTATTTCCCATCCGTAGCACTTTCTATTCTTTGGTGTAGATCCCATTATCCATATGCTACATTTTCCTTCTGCCTGGGGAACTTCCTTCTTCATTTCTTAGAACGAGGGTTTCTGTGAGTTTCTGTTTCTCAAAAGAACCCTCTTTTTTCATTTTAAAAAGATATATCTATGCATACAGTATTCTAACTTGGTATTTTTCCTTAGTGCTCTGTCTCTGCTGTCTTCCTGCCTATATGGTTTCTGACGGCTTCCTGCTGTGTCTACATTTGTTCTTATTTATCTCCTTTCTCTGAATGCCTTAAATATCCTTTTCGCTATTTTAAATCAATTTTATAGGAGTCAATCTTCTTTCATTCAAGTTTTTTCAGATTTATAGTTTTCAGCAAATTTGTAAATTTCTCTGTCATTTCTTTAAGGAGTTATCCATTTAGGGGACTGTACACATATGTACAATAGTTGTACATATTGTAGATCACGCTGTTTAGTGTTGGTAGTGAATTTGCCGTTAGGTTTTTGGTCCTTTTTCCTCCAGCTTTGTGTTGAGTGGTTTCCATAACTCTGTCTTCAGATCTGATCATTTCCCCTGCAGCACAATTTCTCAACACAACACCATGAGCATTCAGAGTTAGATAATACTTTGTCAGGGGAACTATCCTGTCAATGTTCACATGTTTAGACTCTGTCCCACTGATGACAACAATGACAAACATTACCAAATGTCCATTGGATCTTTTTCAGTCTTTCATGTCTTCCTTGATGTGTTTGTATCTTCCTGTCTACACAGATCAGCAAAGTATAATACACAGGCTCTCAGGCTGACACTTCTTCATACAAATAAAGTTTAGTTTGAACTATGTCATTTGCCAGTATGTTGTTATGGCTCTTCTTGCTATAGCAGAAGAATTAAGTTGCTGATAACACAAAATCCCCTAAGTGTTTATAAATTTTGCTCTATCTTTTTGTCTATAACTCCATTGACTATATTTAGAAGGTTTCTAATAGTCCTTTTAAGATAACTTTCTGATAATTTTCATATTTATTTATTTTCTCTATAGTGTAGCCTAGAAATTGCTTCCAGACACTGTCCCAGGAAAATCTTAAGGTTCATTTTTTACAGAAACTTCCAGTTCTCTGGTTTTTAATCAAATCGGTTCCTTTATCTTTTAATCACCATGGGGCAATCTAGACGCCTCCATGAGGGTCTCCTAACAAAAGTAGCAGTTGGCTTTCGTATGCAATAACAACTGATGAAAAAGAGGCCATGAATTTGAAGGAGAGCAGGGAGGGGGTAGGGGAGGGCTTGGAAGGAGAAAAAGGAAGGGAGGAACTACTGTGACTAAATTATAATCTCAACAAAAAATAACCATGCCTTCTACTGTGGATCTTTGACCAACAATCATCACTTTCCCTAATATTTTGAGTAATGGAGCACTTGGAATACTTCTGCCTGGTGCAAGAATCACTCTACAATAAGGGAATAAATAAATATTAGCTCCTTGGATATTTCATATGGATAAGAGAAGTGGGCGTCTAAATATTCCTGTGAAAATCAACCTAAAGTCTGGGGCAAATAAAATTATCATTCATTACATGTTTTGGGTTTATTATTGCTAGCATGTTAGTTTTAGGTTAGATTTATGGTAGAGAATTTTATGCTTGTAATGTTATATGACTACTTTGATTCTACACTAAGCCCAAATGTGCTATAATATGTTCAGTATATTTATTCCCATTTTATAAGACTTGGTTCATAATTTTTCTATTTCAAATGATGTTATATTTTGCTTTTGTGCCTTGTTACTGGCTATATTTATAGTTTATAGTTAATTGTATCCTATGTTTCGAACTTAAAGCACAACCCTTTTTATGAAATAATCCCACAGGGAAGTAGGAATCTTTTCATAATGATTTGTTTTTACTACTATTTTCAGGGACATGTTGGGACATACAGTAGCCATTCCTTTTAAAAGGCTCTAGACCATCTCTTCTATTTCCTCTCAATACACTTTGTGGTCGGTCTTATCTCCTGAAGTAGAAGATACACTGAGAACAGTGATCAAGTATTACATCCTTCATATTGGCTCTGCCTTACACATAAGAAGGAAACTGTATGTATGGCATGATGCTGTTTTATCTCTTTAGCCATCAAAACTGTGTCTTTGAATTGTATCTTATAAGAAAGGCCAGTTTGAAAAGTAGATTAACAAGAGTTCTTCTAGTTAAAATAAGAAAAGAATCCCAGACCCCACTCACAGGCTCTGCCCAGCTCTAATGCATGACAGTGGCTACCACAATTACTTGTAGATGGGGCCCAGCATGTAGAATCATTCAATCTTAGTTCAAATCCAGGACCCATCATTTACTTGCTGAAAGATTCTGAGCAGGTCACTTAACTTTTTGTGCCTATCTTCTACAAAACAAAGAGGGATTTTATAACTATACTTTTATATCAGCAATGAATGTCATTAGCTGAAAGTAGTAGAGAAATTTCTGAGTAACAGTGATGAGACAAGCACATTTTTTTCTTGATTAAAATAAGTTCAAAGGATTGGAGATGGCTCAGTGGCGAGAGTGCTGGCTGCTCCTCTAGAGGACTTGGGGTTGAGTCTAACCACATGGTAGCTCACAATCTTCTGTAACTCCAGTTCCAGGGAATATGACACCTCTTCTGGACAAAACACCCATACGCACAAAAATAAAGGTAATTTTTTAAGTTCAAGGATGAGGATGTATCTCAGTGGCAGAACATTAACATATTCAGTACCCTGGATTCCATCTCTAGCAACACAAAGAAAATGAAATATTTTTTAAAAGTTCAAATGTATACAGTTGTTGAATTTTTTCAAAAGTTTATTGTTTGGGGGAGCATCACCTCTTTTCATCTACTTTGATTATACACTGTCCTGGTTAGCTTTCTACTGCTGGGATAAAGACCATGGCCAAAAGCAAGTGGAGAAGGAAATGGGTTCATTTTACCTTACAGCCCATCGTGATAGAAATCAGAGAGGCCTGGGAAGTCTATGGGGCCTCTGACAGTGGAACCAGTGTATATCCCTAGTGCACAGATGGACTTTGGGAGCCCATTCCATATGGAGGGATACTATTTCAGCCCAGATACATGGAGGAGGGCCTAGGCACTCCCCCAAATGATGTGACAGACTTTGATGATCCTTCATGGAAGGCCTCACCCTCCCTGGGGAGTGGATGTGGTTGGGGCTGGGGGGTTCAGTGGGGTACATAGTCGGATGGGAGGAGAGGGAACTGGGATTGATGTGTGAATAAGATTGTTTCTAAATTAAATAAAAAATAAGTGTACATAAAAAGAAAGGAATCAGAGAAGAAGGTCAAGCAGGGCAGGAACCTGGAGGCAGGAACCTCAAGCAGAGACCATGGAGGAACCCTGCTTACTGGCTTGGCCTTCATGACTTTCTCAGCTTGCTTTCTTATACAACTCAGGACCCACAGTGGACTATTCACATTCACTCTAATCACTAATAAAGACTTGCCTACAGATAATCTGATAGAGGTGGACTCTCAAAACAAAAGAAAACTTGAGGAAATACAACATACACTAGCTCAAATGTACTAATACATTTATTCTTTGTGTCCAATACATTCATTCTTTCTGTCCTTCCATAATTTACCACTTAAGATTTTTCTCCCATATGTGTTCTGCTTCCAAGTTATAAGGTAGCACTTCCAGAAAGAAAGAATGATCAAACGTTCTTATCTCCAGAAACTAATTTTCGACTTTTGAAAATGTAAAGGAAATTGTCTGCCAACACAATTTGTTTCATATCATGTTAGTTAGAACATGGCCATCTTTAGCCAACCAGTTGTTAAATCAATTATTTTGGAACAGTCAACATTGTTTCTCCCGAGGGTGAGGTAAGGACTCAGGATTTCAAGAGTCACAGGATCTCTAGCACAACCTCCAAATGAATCATGTGGTTAGAAGATGGGCCTCAGGAGAGCAGCAGCACCTGACTCTGCCATATCTATCTGATCACACGCCTACTGAGAGAGGACTGCTACCTGCTCAGATGTGTTTGTGAAGGTGATCACACACCTAGAGATAGATGACTGCTCCCTGCTCAGGTGTGTTTGTGCCGGTGATCACACGCCTACTGAGAGAGGACTGCTACCTGCTCAGATGTGAGTGTTTGTGAAGGGGATTGGATTCTTCATGAGGACATCTGGTTGGGAAATAGTAAGGAGTGAATGAAAAGGAAAGTTGTCACGGAGAATTGCAGTGGCCTCCATGGTGCTGGATAGATTCGCAGTACATATCACTCGGCCAGAGAATGAGAGTCCAACCCCCAGCATTCTCCCCAGGTGGCTCACAACCACCTGAAGCTCCAGCTCCAGCAGCATTGACACCTATGGCCTCTGAGAGCACCTGCACTTATGTGTGCATGCCTCTTCTATGCAGACACATATGCACAATTAAAATAGCAAAATAAATTTTCAAAATGATTGGTATGCAATGATCTGTATCCATGGTGGTTAGATTCCAACCTCACAAAGCATCCATTGGAAGGTTGCAGAAATGCTCATGACATGCATTCATACTTATCAAAAGCGAAATTATGGTGAGTTCCAGGAGCTAATATTCTAGGGCATTTTCCCAGTTCCTCTTCTGCCCATCAAAATAGAAAATCACAGTCTTGCATGACTGTGGCTAATTCAGTGAGGTGGAGGCAAGTATTCCATGATGACGGGCATCTTCAGTGCACACTTTATTCCCGGGGGGATGCCAATAAAAAGAGATGGCTGAGTAGTAACTGTACCTTCAGTTTAGTGCATCCTCTCATACAATGTAAGCAGTCAGTACTGTTGGCAACTTTTATTATTATTATTGACAATTTTCTCCAGCACCGGGAGACCCAGACCTTAATGGATGTTTCAGCTATGATTCAGTTGTTTGGTCACCGTCTGTGAAATGAAGTCACTTTCACCCAAGTCTGCTTGCAATAGACACCACTGAAGTCTCCCAGTTCAGTCCACGGGGAACAGTATGCTATTTCCAATGCATTCTGTAGGTCAAGGAAAATTCCATGCCTCAAGATTGTTTCAAAGGCATTTGCAAGATTGATGCAGTATCTATAAAGGATAGAGAGTCCCACAGAAGAAAAACAGCAAATTCAAGTAGCAATGATTAGTGGTTCTCCTTATCCCAGCGTGTTGGGAAGGACAGATGATAAATGACTCCAGCCCTTAACAGAATACTTAAAATTTCCATGTAGCATAACAGCAGAGCATGTGTGAAGCTAAGTACTGGGAGTGACTGGGCAGATGTTTTCCTGCTCTATTTTAAACCAAATAAATCAAATTATTGATGATCTTACCAGGCTGTTTCCTAAGTTACATAACTGACCCTCAAATGCAAATATAGACATAAGTACTCTAAATTAATCTACTCTCTCTCTCTCTCTTTCTGTGTGTGTGTGTGTGTGTGTGTGTGTGTGTGTGTGTGTGTGAACATTGTGGGAACCAATAGTCAATGTGAGTTAGAATAAATGTCCTAGAAGCTAAGCATACTGATGGGTTTGTGCACAGGCTTTTGGTGAGAGCAGTATATGATACCTTCCTAAACTACTTAAGTGTTAAAAATACCTTAGAGATACTGGGAAGTTCTGGTTGGGCAGGGAGAAATTGTGTGAAGAATTTTTTTTAAATCTTGGTCAAGCCCTCATTAACCTTAGATTCTGTGTCCTTTCTGTAAGATCAGAATTATACAACCAACTTCAAAGAATTATTGTGGAGGATGAATGAAATTATGTATTCAAAGCTCTTAGTATCTGACACACAGCAGGTAATCAATAACTCACTTACTTTTACTTTTATTTCCTTCTATACTCAGATCTAGCAGATTTGAAGCAGTTATTTAAGCCCAGCCTTCCTATTCCATGGTGTTTAAAAGATTTTCCATCAGAAAAGGAACATGGAAAACTGATGTAGCCCCAGCCTGACTGGACAGGGCTGAGTAGGGGTAAGGATTTGACCTTGAGTCCTATGTAGCCCCAGCCTGGCTGGACAGGGTTGAGTAGGGGTAAGGATTTGACCTTGAGTCCTATGTAGCCCCAGCCTGGCTGGACAGGGCTGAGTAGGGGTAAGGAGATGACCTTGAGTCCTATGTAGCCCCAGCCTGGCTGGACAGAGCTGAGTAGGGGAAAAATTTGACCTTAAGTCCTATGTTGCTTTCTATTCCTGTGACAAACACCAAGACCAGAAGCAACTGGGGAAGGAAAGGGTTTGTTTCATCTTCCACTTCCTATACAGCTCATCAGTGAGGGAAGACAGAGCAGGAACTGAAGCAGAGGCCACGGAGGATGCTTCTTACTGGCTTGCTCTCAATGGCATCCTTAGTCTGCCTTATACAACAGTGGACAACTTGCTCAACCCATGACTGGCAATGCCCACGGTGGGCTAGACTTTCCCACATCAGTTATTAACTGATAAAATGACTCATAGGCTTTCTTACAAGCCAATCTGATGGAGGCATTTTCTTGTCTGAGGTTCCCTCTTCTAAGATGACCCCAGCTTATGTCAAGTTGACAAAAATATAACCAGCAAACTGGGCTCTTTGGAAGAGTTCGCCTGATATTTGCAGGCTGTCCATATGCAGAGACCACTAATACACTGAAATTGGAATTTGAAACAGCATTCTGGAACTCTTCTGTGGAAGCCTATTTCCCATAATTAACAGAACTCCTCTCCATTCCTCTAGTACACCCTGCTGTCTTGCTGCTGAGTGCCAGCTGGACATAGGTAGCCAGATGTGGCAGAAACAGCATTCAGCCTGGTGACTAAGACTGTAGCTCCAACGTTTCAATCAAGCTTCATACGCACATGTCTGTTGGGTTAAAGATATGTGAATATGTGGTACTTATGCTGTGAAATAATGCCTGAGAGAAACAGCAGATGGAAGACTTATTTCCTCTCACAGTTTAGAGGATTCCTTCAAGCTCACATCATCACAGGCCAGGAAACAGAGGAAGAATGCATGAAGGAGTGAGAGTATGATACAACCCTAGTGACCCACACACTCTATATAGTATTATTTCACCACCTGCCCAAGGCCTGTTCCTGGTGGTGTCATCATTCATTTCTAAAACCTCATGACTGGGGCCTCAACCATCCATGTTTCTCTCCACATTCTTGTCTTCCAAGCTCTCACTAAAACAGCCCATTAGCTCTGCTTCTGACATTCAATGGCTTTTCCAAACCAACCTTCCAAATGATCCCGGAAAATAGTCCAAAGGCATAAAAGCCACACTTGTAAGTTTGTCACAGCAACAGCCCCGCGTGCTTCATACCAATTTCTGTTCTGGTTTTGTGTGTGTGTCCCTATGACAAAATATCCTGTAAGCCAGCAGCTTAGAGCTTACAGTGCCAGGTTGCAGTCCATCATTGTTAGGAAGTCAAGACAGGAACCTCAAGCAGCTAGTTACATCACAGCCGTAGTCAAGAGCAGAGAGACATTAATTCATAAATTTTCATCTCCTTGCTTATGCTCTCCACTCTTACGTAGTCAGTAAATGCTGCCGGAACTGTACTGCCTGCAGTGGCCGATGTCTTTCCACATCAAGTAATTTAAAAGAATCTCCACGAATATGCCCACAGGACAAGATGATATGGCTTTCTTTCTGGATGATTCTAGGCCGTGTCAAGTTGGCAAAGCTAACCGCCACACCATCCCACTGCGAATCTACTGAGAGATTCATCTGCTGAATCAGAGACCCCATGAACTAACTGTCTCTGAATATGCCCTTGTGGACTCACCACAAGAGCTATGATGTATGCAGTATTCTTTAATGTAATCAAGTTGACAACCAAAACTAGCCGTCACAGTTACTTACTTTAAACTTTTAAACCAGAAACTTCCTCCCTTCATGTTTTCAACTGAAAGGAAATGTAGGGTGATTTTTTATTGGACCTTTCTGTTTTTAGTTTGCTTCAAAGAGTTAACTGTTTTTTAACGAAGACGATGGAAGAAAGTGGGGTCTCCAGGATAACGTGAAATTAGCATCCCCCATCTGTCAGTGAGATCGTCTTTGTGAAGAGCTCTTAAACTTTATGACTCCATGTGTATGGCCACTGTTATGTCCTAATCTCTTAAAAAGATAAAAGAGAAGATGGTAAATTATCTATTTTGAAGAGTAGGAAGCCAATATGTATAGATTAAGTACTGCTTGGTGGGCATTCTTCCAAATATCTTACGTTTAACATCTAACAATCTCAAAAAATGTGTTATTGTGGCTAAAATTTCATAGTTCAGTCATTGGAGATACACAGTAAGGTGAGATGAAGTGCCTTTGACTAATTGTGCAATCGTAACTACCATCTCTTTCTAGACTCTCTTCATCTTGTGAAACCTGAACTCTGCTCTGGGCAAGCACTAGTTCCTTATCCTCCTTCAGCCCTTGCTTCTCGCACTCCCCTTTTCATTACTCAGCTATCACATGTAAAAAGCACCTATATTTCAATAGTATTTGTCTTTATGTAACTGGCTTGTTTCACTTAGTGACATGTCTTCAGTGTTCATTGGTGTTGGATTGATTGCAAATCAGAATTTCTTTTTTTTTCAAAGCCACATGATATATTTCAAAATGTGTCACATTTCATTTATCTGTTCAAATGTCACTTTTGGTAATACCAATATGAACAGAAGTGTGCAAATATCAGTTTGAAACTTTATTCTGTGTTCTCTCGACTTTATCCCTACTCATGGAGTTGCTGGGTCATATGGAAATCATACTTTCAACATTTTGTGAAATTTCCAGAATTTCCTACAGCTACTATACCTCTTTGCATTCATACTAGTGTATGCACGAAGGTTACAATATTTCTACAACCTACTAACATTTACTATTGTCTTGATGCTGTTGCTGGAGAATGTCCATCTTAATAGGTGTATATTGGTTTTTCCCTTGTAACAGAGCACTGACCAAACAACATGGGGAAAGAAAGGTCTATTTATTCCTACACTTCTGTGCCACAGACTAGCACTGGAGAAAGAAAACCCAAGAGCTCAAATCAGGAACCTGGAAACAGAAACTGAGTTCCAGACCATGGATGAATTTTGTTTAGTGACTTAATTTCTAGCTCTTGTTCAGCTACTTTTTACATAAACCCCAGGCCCGCATGCCTGGGGATAGTACTACTCACAGTGACTTGGGTCTTCCTACACCAATTAGCAATCCCACAGACATGCCCACAGGCCAATCCCCTGGAAGTAATTTCTCAATTGAGATTCTCTGTCCCTAGGTGTATTACATTGAAAACCAAAGATAACTATGATATTGTACCCTTTGTCAACTTTGACACACAAAAACAATATTTTAAAACATAACCTTTCATGTTTTCCCCAAGATTTTGTATTTATATCATAATAAAAAATGCAATGTAACTTTAAAAGCCCCCAAGTCTTTAAAAATGCCAATGGCTTAAATTTTCAATCTCTCTTTAAAATAATTAAAGTCTTTCAACTGCGAGCTCCTGTAAAACTATTTTTTAAAGTTAAACACTTTATTACTTCAAGAGGGAAGAACCAGGGCATAAAAACAATGACACTAGAACAAAACCAGAGTCTAGCATTGTAACTAAAATTCTGTAGCTCAATGTCTGGCATCTGGGACTCAGTCACAATTTTCTGGGCCTCAAACATCTTTGGTAGCCCACTTCCCTAGCTCTTCTGTTTATAGCACACACCACTTGTTACAAAGGCTCAGACTGCCTCTATGTCATAGGTTCCTTCGTTCTTGCCAGTCATCCTACAGCATCTCCAATATGCTGGGGTCTCCACTGCAAGTGAGATTGAATCTTCATCAGTGGCTATTCCTGACTTCTCATAATGCCAAGGCTCAGCTGCTACTCATGAGCCTATCATGCCTTCGGAACTAGTACCACTTGAGAAATTCATATACATTACCAAGTCCCACTGTCATCTTGATGTTCAGCTTTAATCCCCTCTAAATCATATTTTCTGTGTACTGACCTTTGAGGAAATATTTACTGTAAGAGTTCATGTCAATAAGGCTGAGCTCCTGTTATTCAAAGTTGGCATTTTCCACCCAGATAACCAGCGTTGGTTGTCCCAGTAAAGGAAACAGGAGAGTGGTGCTGGTCTCTCGCTAGTAATGGCTGATTCTTCAACCTCAGCTAACAAGAAACAACAGATTCTTGATTCAAACTATCGTATAGTCATGATAGAGTCTTTGAGGGACTCTCAAACTTCAGTCTGAAGTTTCCTAAGTCAGGCCTCCATTGTCTGCATTCTCTCAGCATTATCTTCTAAGTTCACACAGAATTCATTAAGCTCTAAGCATCCAATGGCTTTTCCAACTCAAAGTTCCAAATCATTCACAGTCCTCCCCTAAACATGATCAAGCAGATCACAGCGATACCTCACTCCTGATACCAGCTTCTAGTCTAGTTTGCTTCTATAGTACTGTGCTAGAACACTGACCAAAGCACCATGGAGAAAGAAAGGGTTTATTTTATCTTACACTTCCATGTCACTGGCCATCATTGAAAGAACGCAGAGCAGAAGTTCAAGGCAGGAACCTGGAGGCAGAAAGTAAAGCAGAGACCTGGAGGAATTCTGCTTACTGCCTTGCCCTCCTACATCCATCAAGAGCCTGCCCCACAGACATGCCCATGAAGGCAAAGCCTTTGTTGACACTCTTCCTGCCAAGTAACTATGGCAAAGGGTAGCATCCAACACCAGTCTATTGAGAGAAGAGGCTCAGTTCTAATCAAGAGTTCTTAGTCCTATGCAATTGGGACAAGGCCACGGAAGTGATATTGTCTCAATGTGGCAGATCAAGGTGTGATGCCTGATGTCAAGGTGGTTCCTTGAACCACTACAATTTAAGTGATGCAGGACCACTGAAAAAAATCACATAGGAGAAAGCCTGTTTAAGAAAATAACACAGTCAAGACTATTCCCATTTCTAAGACCCTCTCTACCCTCCATGGATGCAGAAGCCACCCTTACCAAATCAGTGCCTGGCCAAACGCACAGCCAAGAACTTTGCATTCTATATTTATTAATAGAAATTTTTGGATTCCAGTTTCTCCGACTTCTCTTGGTCAGTTTAGTGTTTTTGGCCTTTTCTTTCTTGTATATGTACCAAGAACTCCCCTAGGGATAGTGCTCATGTTCCCTTGTGCAGCAAATTAGAATGTTTTGATTGTGGAGCTAACAAAACAGTGTTATTTGAAGCATGGACGTGAAAGAGAGGCATGTACAGAAACAGAAGCAATGAAAGAAGACAGCAAGAAAATAAGAAGATTTACAAGCTGATATAATTAGCATGGCATGTATTTCAGACAAAAACATCCAACTCTGTCCATTGCAAATAGGATAACAGGACTCTCCAAAGAAGAGACTAGGCTTAACACCCACCTTGGATCATTACTGGAATATCAGAAGGGTTCTATGTTTTCATCATCTGACATATCACACAACTAAGACTCAGAAAGGGCAAATGCCTTGACTGATCCCACAACCAAAATCATATGTGATACACGACAGGGCCCTGGTCTGATGGCAATGCCCCCTTGAGCTTTAGCTGCTCTAGCCAGTCTCCTACTTCAGGCCCTTTCAGGTAAGTTCATGACTGTGACCAGAAGCAAGTCTAGACAGTGTCACTTGCAGATGTCTATATGCTACATGCAAGGTGTGTCAAAGAAGTGTAAAGTTAGAGCAGTCACTATGGATGCCCCTTGTCAAGCACTTTGAATGCCTGGCAGCATAGCTTGAGTTCCTTATGTTATGTCTTTAGTGCTGTATAAATGAGGACCAGTGTTTTGATTTCCCTGAGCCTTAGTTTTCTCATCTGTTACTTTACATAGACTTTATTACAAATAACTAAAGAAGTATATAATCAGGAAATGAGCACATACCGAGTGCTGGATATTTGGCATTAAAATAATATTTACAAGTGAAATTTCCCGTTCCACACTGGAGAGACTTCCAAAGTTTGATCCCTTCTTGAATCCTAGTATTTGGAGGCCATGACAGCACATAATTTTATAGACACTGAGGTTGAAAACAATTCATTTCCATAGGTCACTCAGGGTGGACTACATTTCTATGAACTAAACTTGCTCTAATTCCTTCCATCTTGAGACACTTACGTTGTGCCAGTTCTGGTCAGCAGCCAGTGTTGGTAACCTGTCCACCAGGATCTGGATAATACTCTTTGGAGGGGCACTACATGTGTTAACACAGCCATTGTGTTGCATTCAGATTAGGAGTGACTTTAATTATATTAAACTCAATCAAAGATTTAGGCTATGTCATGAGTGCTAGGTTTTGGAAATAGAAAGGCAAATAATCTCCGCCCTTGCTAGGGTCAGAGCTGCCATGTCTTTGTGGTCTAATTTGTGTTTATCTAAAATGTTATTATTAGACTGAGGTCCTATGCAATTGGGACAAGACCACATAAGTGATATTGTCTCTGTGCGGGAGATGAAGATGATACCTGGTGTCAAGGCGTGTGGTTAATGAAGATGTTACCAGCCCGAGGTTGTATTTGGTGAAGCTAATTTCTGTCAAAGTTATGGTTTGATAGATTTCTCTTCTATGGCAAAGTTACTGTTTTCCTTTTGATAATTAATCTGTTTTATGAGGGGAAGTGTTTTAAGACTCCACGATTCCCTGATTCTTGTGCTTATCTCCTTGTTTTAGTACAAGATGTTTTTTGAGTGTTTCCTCACTTGTGAAGCTTACCTTTAATTAGAAAGAGTTAGACAATAAAATGATAAGATAAAAATAGATGATTCTAGTTAATGAGAGTGTTACATAAATGGTGTGAGAAGTACAGTTGGAGAAGAGATAGGTGTCCCTTAGAAGGCACATCAGGAAAGCTTCCTCCAAGAGGGTGACATTTGAGATGAGACCTGAATGACACAAAAAAGCACGAGTGATATCTGAGAGAAAAGTATTCTGAGTGAATCACAGTGCAAGAGCAAAAGCCTTGAAGCTCAGATGAGCAAGGTCTATTTGGGGAAAGGGAATCAGCCAGGCATAGCTGACGTGAAGTGAATAAGGGTGAGCAGGTATCAGATAAAGATGCAAACATGCGGAGCCCCAGGCAGGTGAACTCCACAGGGACGATGAGGAGCTGTAGTCTTCCAGCAACTTCTCCAGTTGTGTCCTCTAGTTGCCCTGCCCAGGAGGCCAGTCACCAGCTGTGCCTGCTACTTCAGTATGAATTTGGATTAAGAGCAAGTTATATTTTAAAATTCAGTTCCTTAAGCCACAATTTTAAGTGCCTGCCAGACACTCTGTGGCTAATGGCTACCCTATGGACCCTCACAGGTACAAAACCTGTCCATCATGGCAGCGAGTCTATTAGTCATGGCTGTTGGGTATGTATTCCATAGACCACATAAGCCCCAACTTTACGTTGGTTTCTACGAGAGATATACAGTTAAGTGAGTTATGACCCTCCATTCCCCAGTAACTTCAAGGTGTGAGTGAATGTAATTCTAGGCAACAAATGTTGAGTCGTGGCCATAATGAACAGAATAGAATAATGGAATGGAATGGAATGGCACCGAAATAAACCCACACATCTACAATTACCTGGATTTTGCAAGGGTGTCAGAAGCATTGAGGAAATGATAGTCTCTTTCACAAATGGTGTGGGGGTAAGTGGTTTCCACCTGTAAAAGAATGAAAGTGGGTCCGTGTCACTCAATGCAAAAAAAAGTCAGCTCGAAGGGGACCCCCAAATGTAAGATGAGAAACTGTGAAAGTGCTGGAGGAAAATGTGAGAAGAATACTTCAAGACACAGGCATAGACAAGGAGCTCCTAAAGGGACATTAGAAATAATCCCAAGAACTTACTAGATGGGATGACATGGAAGTAGGAAACCCCGCACAGCAAGGGAGATGATCACCAAAAGGAAGGGTGACAGACGGGGAAAATCTTTGCCAGCTGCACATCAGTGAGGGGATTAATATCCAGCAAATATAAAGAACTGTAAAATTAAACCCCAAATACCTAGTCATCTAACCAACAAATTGAGTTGATGAACTGAATAGACAATTAAACAAATAAAGAAGAAAAAGAAAAGGAAATCCAAATGACCAGCACATACTTCAGGAAGTGCTCAATATCCTTAGCCATTGAGGAAATGGAAAGTAAAACCACGTTGAGATTTAGCCTCATGCCAGTTAGTATGGCTACTGACATCATCTAGAAAACACATTAACAACACGTGCTGGTGAGGATTCAGGGAAATAGGAACCCTTACTTGGTGCTTGTGGGAATGCAAACTGGCCCACCATGAAGGGTCCTCAAAGGTCTAAAAATACAAAACTGTAAGACCCAACAATCTCACCCTTGGGTATATATTCTAAGGATTCTGTGTCAGAATTATGAAGAAATACTTGAACATCCATTTTTATTGCTCACTTTATAGCCAGGAAATAGAAACAGCATAGATGTCCACCAACAGATGAATGGATAAAGGAAATACCCAGTGGAATTTTGTGCAGCCTTGAAGAGAAATGAAGCATAACATTTGCAGGAAATGAATGATACTAGAAACCATTACCTTAAATAGCATAAGCCAGGCTCAAAAAGAAAAAAGAATATGTATTTTCTCTCACTGCATAACTTACATTTAAGATGATTATGTAGTATGTATGTATGCATGCATGTATGTATGTATGTATGTATAGGTCACAAAACGTGAAAGGGGATCATGGAAGGTGAGCAATAGAGAGCTAATAGAATGTACATTCTAAGGAGGGGTAAGGGACAGGCTCCCTGTGAGCAGGAACTGCCAGGGAGAGCTTGGGGAATGGAGGAATGAGAAGAACATACAATGACACATAAGCATGAAGATGTTATGCTGAACCCATTTCTCTGTGTGTTAACCCAAAAGATTATTTTTTATTGTAAATGAGAAAAAGGAAAACAAGCCATAGTCAGGGCCCAGAAAGAAAAAAATAAGTGCTGTAGGCATCGGATGACTCAACTGACAGTTAGATCCAAAGAAAAGGCACCATTCCACGGAAGCGTGCTTCACTGCCGAGGGTGGGATGGAACAGTTTTCAGAATTGAGAGGAAGAAGTTATGCCTGGTGAAAGCTTAGTCTGAGCTGAGACTTTGGAGGCAGCAAGTACATATGAAACTAGCAAACAGTCTAGATTGCCAGGAATCTGGCCATGTGCCGGGGAGCTTGAGAGGGATGCTAGGGGATACAGTCTGAAGGGCCTAGGAGCCAAGCTAAAGACTTTTATCTTTATCCTAGAGGTGGCTATCATAGGGGTTTCCCAAAGGCATCACATTATCAGAGCTGTGTTTCAGAAAGGTTGGTGAGTCTGGAGTGCATGAGGAGGGCAGTGTGGGGACACCATGACTCGGGTGGAAGCCTGCAGGCAGAGAAAGGATGGGAAATGCATGTATACTACACAGGGAGACTGGAGGTCTATTTGCAATGGAGCAGGTTCTGAGGTCATTCCTGTTCTTGTGTTTATTTTTCTCAAATCCAAACACATTTTCAGACACATGAAAACAAGCTGCTTGGGATGTAGCATTCCGCGACAAACCTGGAGAGGCTATGGTGCAGTTCCATCGGTAGAGCGCTAACCTGGCATGCAAGATCTTCTAGTTCAATCCCCAGGTGGTGGCCAGTACTTATAATTCAGCTCTTGGGAGGTAAAATACATCTTTGGCTATGCAGTGAATTCTAAGTCAGCCTGGGATAAACATCCTGTCTTTTAAAAAAGAGAAAAGGTTTGAGATTTGAAAACACACTGCCTATTCCCTATAGGGAGTGTGCCACAGGATTAGATTAAGCTATTTAATTTTTAAAATATTCTTTATGGGTGTTAATTCTCCCTCATGGTGGTTTCTGAACTTCACTCAGAAAAAAAACACAAAAAAACAAAAACCCTTGAACATCTTGTTCCAATAATGAGTCCTGGGTCTCAGCCCCAAGTCTTTCAATTGAATACATCAGGTGTAAGAACTAAGATTTATTCTAACCAGAAGGTGCCATGATGGGGGTGGTTAATAAGAAACAGTGCCTGGGAAAGCCCTCCTGGTCACAGACTCTCCTTCTCATTATCTATCAGCTATAGCCCTACAGAGAAAGAAAAATTCCTCTCCGTTATGTCTCCTCCTGCCTGTCTGAGTTGGTAGACTGAAGGGACTGTAACACATACTTTTCCAGCCACAAAATTATTTTTCTCTTATCAACTTAAAATACGCTTAGTGAATTATTCTTCATTCTCTTTTCTGCTGGTTTGCTGAACTTAATCTGCCTACCCTTTGCCGCTTATCCCTCATCTTGACATATCTGGGAGTGACTTCCACAGACCCTACGGGTCTCAGCCAAGCATTCTGAAATTACTACAGTTGACTGGTTTGACCCTCCTACAGCTTAAACCCCATGGGGACCACAAATGTTCTCATAACCCTCCGAATTGAAGTCATTATCAAAGTCATTTCACAGATGAAATTATGAAGTCTCAGAGGGTGTGAGTCGTTCGTATCCTCAAGGACACAGGTAAAATACCCAAAGGCTTTAAACCAAGGCCCTGAACCCAGCATCCCATGAGCTTGCCCCTTAACCAATATGGCCTCCAAGACAAGTAGATGAATGGAGGCCACATTCTTGTCCCAGTTGGAGCAGGCAGGCAACAGTGTTCTCCTATTTGCCCTTGGGTTTTGGTTGCCGCCATCTGCTTCCAACGCCTGCGTCTTCTGTTTCTGTTTCTAGTAATAGCCCAGGCAGGATCAGCATTCACAGGCAGACATTCCATTAGCCCCTCTGAAAGACCAGTATTCCCAATTCACAGGTACATGGGGAGTCCAGAGTGTGATAATTATGGACTTTTCTTCCAATTCCACACAAGCAAGGAGTTTTCACAACTTAACACAGTCATTTTCTTCCAAATATGTCTCACTGCAGACAAAATGCTTTCAAAAATTAACTCTTGAAGATTTCCATTGGCTACCCATGCCTCTGCATAGCAGAGGAGGGCTTTGAGATAGAAGGCTCCCCTCAACACGGTTCCTGTGAGGTGAGTGGAGAAGGACTGGAGCCATCTGCACCTAGACCCTTAGGAGTCTAACTCCCAACGACTTCCCTGAATATGGTTCTGGATTGGATGTAAAAAAGGACTGAACAGTTGTAGTCATAAAAATCTACATTAAAAGAGACACAAACAGTGGCTAGACAAACACCACCATGCCAGTCTCCCAATAACAGCTTGAAGGTGAGGTCTAAGACCAGGCTCATCACCTTGGAAGGACCTCTCTGCTTCCACCCACATTCCCTCTAGACAATTAATATGCTTTCAGGTGGCCCTGTGTTAGGCCTTCACTCACCCCAGGAAGTTCAAGTTCATTGCTTAGGTGTCTGGTTCTTTAATAATTCTGAGAGCAGACACCATGTCTTTTCTATCTCATATCCCTAGCCCCTGACCCTAATTGTTTGACATGACATTGGCATGGCCTGGTGCAACAGCTTTCTGGATCTGCTGGGCTGGTTGCTAGAAGAGATAGGTTTTGCCCTTTATGCAATAGTGAATTGGGTAGGATGGCATGCACTTCCTATATGTCTGCCAAATGAATGAACATGTGCATTGATTATACAACACAACATGGTAAAATGGCTTTCTGCAACTATTGGGGAGATGGTCATGCAAAGAACAATTGGTTTTGTCCTCACACAACAGTGGAGAGAACTGAGCTCAAGTACAGTGTATTGTGGTTTTAACAATGAAAGGTAGACAGATTTGATTTAGCTTTTTGTTTATTATTGTATGGGTGTACCTGTGTATGATGTATATGAGTGTGTGTGTGTGTGTGTGTGTGTGTGTGTGTGGCGTGGCATGCATGTGGATAGCAAATGAAAACTTTCAGGAATTAGTTCTGTCCTTATAATGTAGGTTCTCAAGAGGGAACTTGGGTTTTTGAGCTTTTGTGACAAGTGCGTTTACACTGAGCCCTGTCACTGACCCTGGTTTTGTCCTAACAGCATGGACACTGAGAAACTGGGACAGATTAAGTGCCTTAGGGAAGGAAAGGGAGGACCATCTCAAAGTGTTTGAGCTACAACCTTAAAAATATGCAAGGATGCCCTGACACATGGAAACTTGGAGATGTGGCTGCCCTGTGTACCTTTGGGTTTCTTCCAACCTTGAAACTCTGATTTCAGAATTTGCTTTTATTCACCTGCATGGCTCCTTTATTGGTCTGAATATATATGGAGATATTTTTCATCTTCCAAAGTGATCCAGAGGCAGCCTCCCCACTTACCTATGGAGCTTTTGGTGGGCACCGTGGATTGACTTATAGAGCAGCTGACTCGCAGGCTTCATGATTCACTGTGCTCTATAGATGCCCCCAAACACGTTTATCATTGTGTCTGCCGTTCCAAGATGACACTGTTATTTCCCCACCTGTGCAAATACAGCTGTAAAAAATGATGCATGGCCAGCCGGCCTTCCCCCAGAGTAGAGATAAGAGAGCACACACCCTCTGGCTCAGCATACCTCCACACACCCTTTATGGAATTTCAGCACCTGATTTTAAGCCTGTTAAAAGGGGAAGAAAATTACAAATGAACTCACATTACCAGCAAAACCAAGTCAGCTTGTCTGGGAAATCGCCACCGCCTATTCCTGTGGTCTGCAGACACTTCAGCACCCTCTGTGGCTCCCCAAAATCAAAAGAGTTTCCAGCAGTTTCCGCAAATAAGCAGGCTCCAAGCCTCCTCTCTTTGTTAGGGATTTGATTCAAACTGTGTCTACTAGTTGAAAGATACAAAAGGAAAAAAATCAGTATGGTACAGCTTTGAAATTTTCCTCTTTCCTTTTCTTTCTTTCTTTTTTCTTTCTTTCTTTTAACCAGCGCTACAGGAAAGAATAATACATGATAAATTGCTACATCTGGCCTTAAATTTATACAGAAAACAATAATGCAAGAAACCAAATTTGTTTCTCTTCTTTGTCATTTAAGAAAAGAGTTAGGTTTCTCTTTACTTTTTGTTTGTTTGCCCCTTTACCTAATCAATTACAAAAAATGTATTGAAAGTATTTTCCTGCCCCCCACAGCATCCTTCTCCGAACAACATCCTTGTATTCACAGCATCCCTCTCCCCACAGCATCCTTCTCCTCAACAACACCCTTCTCTCCAAAATAATCCCTCTTCTCTACAGCCTCCTCCTCCACACAGCACCCCTCTCCCCACAGCATCCTTCTCGAAGCATCCTTCTCCCAACAGCATCCTTGTACCCAACAGCATCCCTTTCTCCATATCCTTTCTCCCCACAGCATCCTTGTCCTCCACAACTCCTCTCTCTCTCTCTCAAAGAATCCCTCATCCATGTAGAATCCTCCTCCACACAGAATCTCTCCTCCACACAGCATCCCTCCCCATGACCCTTCCATAAAGCAATGTACTCTTGCCCACAAATCCACACACATTTAAACAACAATGACTAAGAAGAGTGGAGGAGAATAATAAGCCATTCTGAAAATAAGGTGTGTGAGTAGGTTTCTAGTCAGAAAACAGAGCCAGGAGCTTACCTTAGACCCTGTTGTTGAACCTGAGATTTAAAGTGACGAGTTTGGGTCAAGGTGAGGACCTCCTGTGCCTTCCCCAGGCAACTTGTTCATCACGAGAGTGCCACCAGATGATGTCATATCCTAATAGAAATAGACTCTAGAGAGGACGGGGCTAGCTTCCATAGCTTTCCCTTCTTTGTGTTAAGCAAGCCAATACTGGTTCTATTATAGTTCCTTTATTTGGACACTCTTCTTTTCTTCTACTGCATTGTAATAAATTCATAGAGGATTTATTTTCTTTTCCTCCTACAGACATTGTTATGCTGCTCAAAACAATTTCCCATCCTGACAAAAGCTCCACATATCAATGGCTATGTTCTGTGTGGATTCTCTGTTCTCATCCTACATGGGTACCATGGTGACTCAGTCTGAATGTTACCCACCCAGGTGTTGCTGAACCTGTCAGAGAGTTCAAGAAATCTCCATGCCCACTACTAATATTTTGGGGCTTCTTTGTTTGAGCCAGGGTCCCCCCATGTATCCCAAGGCTCCTCTGGAACTCTCTCTGTGGCTTTGGATGGCATCAAACTCCACAGCCTCCTGCCTCAGCTTGCCAAGTGATGGGATTATAGGCTATTGGCGAACATCAGTATGCCCAGTTTATGCCCAGTAAAATGAATAACAGCAAGCATCCTGATGCATGGTGGAGATAAGAGAAGCTCTGGGTCCCTCTTGCTTGCTCAACCAATAAAGCAGTGCCTCCAGGCCTCGGCTGTGCTGTCACCACTGGCCTCAAGCTAATGGAGTGTGCTTTAGTGATTGAGTCGGGGGACACAGAAGAGATCTGGACACAGAGAAGGCCTTACCTTACCTGTCCTTAGCTCTCTGCAGCCTGGCTTTGCCTGATTCATTCAAAATATTGCTGCCCACGCCGAGCTTATGGCATGCCAGGAAAGTAATCAGAGTAGAGTCTTAATATAAATATGGCTCAAGTCTCCCCAACAGTTTTAGGGTGCATAGGTAACAACTGTTCATGCAGGCTCTGGATGAATGTAAGAAGGGTTATTCAGGACCCTGCTCAGGGTTGGGTTAACCGTGTATCTCTTGACCTTCCCATCATTATCAGTCATGCAAAGATGGCTGCACACCACTGTAGTGTGTTCTTTGTAATGTTCATTTCCCTCGAGGGAATGGTCTCATCTCAGAAATTTGGTACCCCATCTCTACTATCTACCTAAGGCAGCACTTACAAAACCAAGCCTGACTTGTTGAAATGACTGAAAGAAATGGATCACCCATGGTTATGACCCATGACCATGATCTGTTGTCCTAGAGTCCCAGAATTGAGGTAGAATGCTCCAGCTCTTGTTCCTATTCTACCACTTTGATCAAGTCCCTATCCCTTCCCTAAGCCTCAGTTTATCCTTCTAGAATGTGGGTGTTGGATATGTGATGGATCGCCGAAGGTCCACCTGATTTAAATTTCTATGTCTTTTAGAGACTAACCCAACATCATATTCTTTGCTGGTGGGATACTTAAGCCAAGAGCTATGACATAACCTTCTTTGGCATTTGAAAGGTAAGCATCAAAGGTCCAAAGAGGATTGAGGGGTAAAATCATCAGGTGTGTTTAGAATGCTAAATTTTGCAGAACATCCCCCTGGGAAGAAAGAGGTAGCATGAAGAGGACTAGAAGGGATGGTTCGAGGTGTATCGTTACGGGCAGTTGTAAGTGCCTCCCTCGGACAGGGTGTTGAGACTTAGTTCAAATGCTCTCAGGCCCCACCCATGCATGTCGGTAAGGAGACTGATGCCTACTCTCATAGCTGCCAGGAAAGTCTGTAAAGAAGGTCTCAGATCTTCCTCCTCTTCCATGAAGATTGTTGAGTGATTAATGGATGGGTGATTTTGCTTAGCTGGTATCAGATATCCTGGAGAAGACCAAAAATGTATAATAAAAATACAGTGGAGGGTTTTAAGCCCTCAGTCCCTCAGCATCCATACTTTTTCAAACTGGAAGGAGAACTGAAGTTTAAATTTTTTTTCTTTCTGATTCTTAAGATGGTATAAACAGTCTTTGGCCACCAGATTTTTCTAAGCCGACACAGGCATACTATGAGCACATTATTTTGCATGAAATGGAGTCATTTACATATATTTGCATAGTGCTTTCAAAAAGCCTTAATTCTAACTACATCAAATAAAAACAAATTAGTGTAATCTACTGCCATTGTATGGCAGCCCAGCTTGGGAATCTTGCTGGTGACAGGCCAGTGGTTGGAAGAGCCAAGAACAAGCTTTTGAGAAGATCTGCTCATCCGCCCTCTTCCTTGTATGGAGCGATAGCAGGTACAAAGAGGTTTGAGAATAGAGAGCTGTGGGGAAGTGTGCTTCAGGCATCTAAAGAGTGTTCCCTTGGCAACTCATAAACTAAGCCTATTTGCATCCCTAGGCCATTCCATTGAACTAGGAAACCCTGTGTGTTTGCAATGACTGGGGATTTAAGAAGGGGATTATGGAGGTCAAGTGACTTGTTGGCTTTCACATATTAAGTAGTCATGGCTAGATGCAAACCCAAGACTATTCCAGGCCACTCAGACCTTGGAGACTTGATTCTCTGTCAACGGATCCAGAGTTGCCTGGAAGAGGCAACATAGCCCCATTGACTGTTAGTCCAGCCTCTCTCAACACCACACTGGCTTGGGGAAGCAGTGTAAAGGAACCCCTGATGGCACGGGGACAGCATCACCCGTCTGCCATGCATCTGGCCCTAAGTAATTGCCTTGTTATCACTTGAGGCAGTTATTTGAAAATTATGGTAATGGGGTGAGACTATAAGCAGCTTACAGTTTACTAGAACATTAATCCTCAGGATGATTTTTGTAATTTTTTTGTGTTGTTTTTTTTTTCTTGCCTCCCTTCATCTCTGTGGGACCTTTTCCACTGCAGGAAGTAAATTTTATTTTTAGGTTTCTCTCCCTATGATCTGCCATCACAGAGCCACCCTTGCCTAATTATGAATGTTCACATTTGCTAAGATCCACATAAATGTTGCTAGTACAGATCGCCCCTGGCCGGGGCACTGCTGCTAGCAAGTGTAAGAGAAATATGCACTGGGAAGCAGGAGTTGACCATGGGCTGCAGAGCAAGGCTGAGCCACACTTGCTTCCTGCTTCTTCCATCTTTGAGAAACCTTAACCTGAGCCACTCCAATATTCTATTTCTTTGTAAAGTAGTTATACACCTCTATGCTTTCTGGATGGCCAAACCAATATATTGAGGATAATCCTGTAAATTTGGAGTGAGTCATGCCTAGAAGCTTGGGGCTGAAGGGTGGTCTGCCGCAGCAAGCAGCATTCAAGTACAGAATGTGCTCTCTGAGCCCATGTAGCTATAAGGAAGAAGGTCCAGCGCTTTGGGTCCCCTGTTACACTTTTAGAACTCCCAGTAAACTGTAATTCCTTACAAAGTTACATACAAAAAAGCATGAAGCCTCAGGCTGAATAAAAATGCCTAATGTGTAATTCTAGTGTATTTATCTTTCTACAAATACAGTGGTCAATATAATTTTAATGGTTCAGGATGAAGGGCCCCATAAAAACTAAAGTACTTGTTTAATCATCTGAAATTTACAGGATTAGCCTAAAATCATTGTTTGATCATTGTGATGGCTATTTTTGGTTGTCAACTTGACTATATCTGGAATAAACTACAGTTCAAAAATGGAGAGCACACCTATGAGAGATTTTCTCCTAGGCTTGAAGTGAATGAATCCACTTCTAGTCCGGACCTTTGAGGTGGGAAGGTACACCTTTAATCTGGCCACACCTTCGGCTGAAAGCCTACATAAGGACATGGAGGAAGGAAGGTTCTGCTCTCCCCCTGCTTGCTCTCACCTCGCTAGCCTATCCATTCCTTCTCTGGCATTGGAGCCTCCTTCCTCAGGATTCCAGCATTACAGAAGACCAGCTGAGACACCCAGCTTCATGGGACGGAGCAACTACTAGAGTCTTGGATTTTCCATTGAAAGCTAGCCACTGTTGGATTAGCTGGACTGAAGCCTGTACATCAACCCAATAAATTCCCTTCATAATATACATAGAGAGGGATTCATCCCATAAGTTCTGTGACTGGAGAGAACCCTGACTAATACAGTCATCTAGATGAAAGCTGTGATGTAGCCCTGGATCACCTCACCAAATCTTTTGCGATCTCCTGGACATAAATTCTCATCTGTTCATTGACAAACACCCAAGCCACACAGCCAGGGGCTGACACAGCCACAGCATCCAAGATTGCCAGGAAAACACACACTTTCTTGAGGAAGTCAAGTGTATCAAGATGACCTTCTGTTTGTCCAGTTGCACATGCCAGAATCCTCCCACATTCCTCAAGTTCCATCATGGGCCTGCCCTCATCCCCTCAACTATCTGAAGCTATACAATAAGAGAAAGGAGGTAGATGTGTAGAGCTTGCTCATCTGTCAGTTACTCTCCATCCCAGAGCCACTCTAGAAAGTGAATAAGGAATGCAATGGCAAGCCCATTGGTCTTTACTGGGATATGTTTACCACAAGCAATTGAGGAAGTAGTAGAATCATTCCAGTTCATTATGTGACTTTCTGTGCCTCTGTTTCTCCATTAGCAAATTAGTCCTGAATGAGCTACCTCCTTGGAGAGATGGGAAGAGAAGTGGAATTAAATCCAAGAAAGTGCAGAGTGCCCTTTGGAAGAACTGCATGGAGTTATCATCAACTTGATTATCACTGAGATCAGGCACCTCAGGGTGCCCAGAGCATAAGGGCTTCCTGTGCTTATAGAGCTGAGCAACCACTTCCACTTCCTGAATGACCATCAATTAATTTCATCACTGCTAAAAGGGCCCTGATTTTCAGTTGTTCTCAATCTACACCAAGGCCTGTGAATGACCAAGTGAGTCCGTGAAGTGCTTAGCTTGGGAAACTGGCCCATTTCTGCAGGCAGAGAAGCAAAGATCTAGGTCAGTGGGCAAAGCAGGGAAGAGGCAAGAGAGGAGAAAGGAGGGAAAAGCAAGACAAGAAAAGACAGTCGAAGTGCCTCAGGCATGAAGAAGCACAGTGTTGGCTCTCTAGTGTCACTCAAGACTGTCTTCGCTGTCTTCCTTTCACAGCTGTCCTTTCCGAGAGCATCCGCAGGCCACCCACACTCTTGCCATTCTGCAGCTCCCACTTGGTAAAAGCCAAGCCAGCAGTAAAGTCCTACTTCATCCATTTCCTTTTTGAGTTAGACTCACAGAAGTTTTTTACTTCAAAGGAACACTTCAAATCACTTGACCAACACTGCCCCTTTCGCAAACAAGCAAATTGAAACCCAGAAGCTTAAGACCTTTGTAATTGCAATTTCAGATGGCAAGGGAGTCAGGACTGAAACCCGGGTCTTCTGGTGTCAAGTCCAGTGTTGATTTCATCACACAGGCACATATGCACACTGTTTTCATATGCTCAGAGTCTAGGTTTGTTTTTAATTTTACCATTTTATTCATCCTTATACCAACCTGACCCAGAAAATGAATACTATGCCCATCTTTACACAGATCAAAATTAGTTAGCAGGTATAAAACCTAGACCTGTGACTCCCAAGATACACTACACTTGGAGTCAGTGGTCTGGAGAGTTGACTATTATGAAAAAACCAGGATTCCCATCAATATTTATAGGAAAACTTCTCATCCAACTGTATGCATGCTTAAAGTCTCAACATTTTAAAAAAATTTATCAGAGGAATGAATAGAACAATGGCGCTGATGGGTAATTTGAGTAATTAACACCCCAGAGCTCTTAGTACATAAGGTTTCTGGATTCAGTGCATTCTTCCAACAGATGCTCTATTTACTGGTCAAGTGGCATTATCATGAGGACTATAATGGAGGAGGAAAAGATGCCTGCCAGAGGAGAGGAGAGGCAGGCAGTTTGGGTTTGTCGTTAGTAATCTTAGGTATGCTTCAGTGTACCTAGGAGACTGCTTGCTGCAGAGATTTGAATGATGAACCAGTGAGTTCCAGAGAAGGAGTTGGACATCTGCTTCTCAATTAGTGTTAATTTGGCTTGTTTGCAAATGATTTGTGCCTCTGTAAGACAGCATAACTAGAAGTTGGTTTCTTTCCTGTAAGTTTTTACTAGCCTCACACTGTGCCAGATGGGGGTAGCAGAGGGGTGTGTCTGAGCTGCAGGGAGACGAGGGGTAGTCCTGCTCCTGCCAGTCTTTAGAAAGATATTGTGCCCCTGACATTCAGTGCACACATAATACTCACATCCCGGCCTTTAAAAACTCCTAGCCAACACATGTCTTGGAAACTCAAAATAGGCATTTGTGTGGTTGCTACTTTGGGTGTTTTACATAGCTGTGGTTTTCCTGGTTATTAAAATATGGACATATTTTCAGTCAGTTGGAAAACAGCCAATTCTCCAAGTCCTAGAAGTCCATTATCACTTTCCTAACTGCACCAGGAACAATGAGCCCTGATAAAAATTGATATGGAGTTGACTTGGTAACCAGGTACTCACCCACCTATATACCTTTCAGGGTTCCAGGGCTCCTAATGCCTTCTTGTTCCTGGGCGTTTCTTGCCTTAAAGAGGAAACAGAACCCTTTCTAGTTATGTTGGGCTCCTACAGGAAGACATCTACTCTGTGACTCCTCTAGAGGAACCTGAGAGAGAATGGCTACCAAATAGTTTTAAAGGACAAGATGGGTCAAACCTGCTAGAAAGTTGTGGTGCATAATTGACTAAGAGAGTCATAGGCTGTTGGCCCATGAGTTACCAACGAGGGCCAGAGAGAAGTAGAAGCCAGAGAATCAGGAAAGACAAAAGGGAGTAATGAACACACCAAAGCTCCCAATACATAAGGTCTTTTGAATCGGCGCAGTCTTCCAACAGAGAACACAGTCTGGATTGTCTTACTCCCCAGTCGGAATCCATGGCTATAGAAGCCTCTATGAGCTCTCCATGATAACTTAAATGCCATTTTTATTTCAAGGCTAATGGGAAAGCGTCTTCACCTTCACTCTTGAGGCTTGTTTCCTGTCACTTAGGTATGAAAGATCATTCTTTGATTGTCATAACCATGAAACAAAACAACAAGTGACGCTGACTTGGCAAGGGTTGGAACCCTCGAAGGCCAGTTGATCACAGGACACCTGGTAAAATAAGATTTCCAATAGTTTACCAAAAACCCTGTGGAGATTTCAATTCATCACATAACCCAAACGGCATAGGCTTTTCAACATTTAAAGACCCACAGCCAGAGCTGCTGTGACAATGGGCTATCAAACATGATGGCTCATTCTCCTGCAGCCCTAAAGGGTAGAAACTCAAGATCAAGGCCATGCTGCTGTTGAGACTTTGGATCAAGTCCTTGCTGGCTTCTTGTGGCAGCATCAATCCAAGGCATTCCTTGTCTTGCAAAACCCCGCCCTCTATCTCGATTGTCACACACCCTCTGTTTATGTCCCTCCCATCTCTTCCTTACAAGAGCAGTCATGCTGGATTGGTCCCACCTTGATCACCTCATTTAACTTGATTACATCTACAAAGGCTCCATATATTGTCATATTCATAGGTAAAGGGGGACAGTGTTTTGGCACATCTGTTTGGAAGACAATTTAGCCCATAAACAAAACCTAGGTAAGACGGGTTTAAGAGCTGTTTTCCCTGGGAGCAGCAACGTTGTTTCAGCACACAGCCCTCGCCGTAGTATTGAATTGATCTGCTAATTTGAACTATATGGTTTGGTACATTTATATCGACTTTATATTACGTAGTTATTGAATTGTTGTTTGGTTTTAATAGCAAGCAAGAGCTGTATGCATAAGGAGTTTATACCCATGCTGCACATATTAAAATAACATGAGAATACATAATTTGTCAACTCAGGTAATCCTTGAACCTTTCCCCCTAATTTATTTGCAGCAGTTTCATGTGGCATCAGTATCCGAACCTCTGGGGTCTGGGTGAATACCAGATGTGAGAGGAGACAGTGCCTTGCCAAAGCCTGTACGTCTTAGCAGATCTCTTAAAAGGTGCTTGTATACTCAAGGGGTCAACTTTCAAGGCTATATAGCCCTTATGACCAGCAGAAATAAGGGTGCAAAAAATAAGGGTTGAGTTCTGTAATGGCCTTGAGTAACCCTCTGATTCTGAGACTGGTAGAGCCCAACACTCTGTGTCTCTCAGTGGTACTATATGGATCAGGAAGGATTCGGAGTCTGGCTTAAACTACAGTTAGGCATTATCTGGACAGAGCCAAGCTCCAAGAAGGTAGGTGGTCCCTGGAATCACAGGAAGAAATTGGCATCTACAAGTAGCCCAGAATGTTATTCTTCTAGAATCAGTGGAAACCCCAAGGAATAATGCAACCTGTCTCATTGATCCTCACAACCCTGAGGACAAGTTTGTCCTGAGTGCCCCCAAAAGACAACCGGTGTGTTAACCCAAAGTTCTTACTTCAAATGTTTGATTCAGAATAGATGGCCATTGGCAGGGCTTCTCAGCACCACTTCAGGGTCTCCAAGTTCAGACTTCTGGAGGGAGGGGCCAGAAAACAACTTCAAATTCCTTTGTTTTCCATTTGAAATTCAACATTTATTTGAGTTCTCTTTCTAGAATAAATGTCTAAGCTCCATTCTTTTAGAAAAATATTGAATTTGTTTCTTTGTAAGCTATTCCAGATTTTTCCTGCATAAAGGCACCTGCCTGTCACTAGTCCAATCCCCTGTTCACCTGCAAGTTCTTAATTGGTGACACGCTAAACAACAATTAGTAAGGGACTTCTTTATTCTATGGCAAACCAATCAGTATGGACACTGAATATGTAGCAAGTATACCCAACTTGAACCATGGCTCTAATATATAGTAGATGTTTTAAATCACACACCTATACTTAGTCTTAGTTACTATGGTAGTCAATGTTCTATTTTTATGAGAATATCCCTGAGCAAACTAATTGAAGGGAAAAAAAATATTTCTTAGCTTTTGTTTTCAATCCACCAAGATAGGAAGGGAGTAGTAGAGCAGGATAGCTCATCTCTTGGCAGCCAAGAAGTAGAAAGAAACAAATGCCTATGTGATCAGTAATCCTTGGTACAAGTATCCCCCTCCCCTTGGTTAATGCTGTCTGGACAGTCCTTCCCAGATATACCCCAAAGTGGACTTTGCTAACTTCTGTGTATTTTTCAAGATCAACCCTCCTATTACCTAATTTAGAAAAATGGGTACAATATTAAATGCTCATCTACCTCATTCATGTCATGATCATAATTGAATAAGATGATGGCTAGGAAATCTTTTCAACATGTAAATTGCTACTTTAATACGATTATTTTTCCCACTTGTCAAGTACCTTCAGCCAAATACTATATAAATTACACCTGCAGTTAAACAGGTTTGATTAGTTACTAGTTGTAGCTTTGGAGAATAAAGATGGCAGGTGCTTCTTAAGAAACTGTTAGGAAAAAACAAATAACAAAACTATCACAACCTTGAGCTTTGGTTGGTTGTTTGAGAGAGGGCCCAGAGAATCTGGAGCTTGTTCTAAATGTATGCAGTCATAAAAGGGGAAATACCCAGGGATGGGCATTTTGAGCATCATTGGGCATCATCTCTACTATGAACAAAGACCTGACTGAGAAACAAGCTGTAATTGATAAAGAACCAGGAATTCTTTCTGTGGTCAAGAGAAGATAATGCTATGGTGGTTTGTTTTCTTTATTGAGACACTGCCTAACTGTGTAGCCTTGTTGGCCTAAAACTCAGTATGTAGACTAGTCTGACCTCAGACTCACAGAGATCCACCTGCCTCTTCATCCTGAGTGCTGGGATTAAAGGTGTGCGCCACCATGTACAGTGTGTCTGGTGTATTGTATATGGCACATGATATTATTTTTTATCTACATCCGGAAGTGGTATCACTTTGTCTCCTTTGGTCATGAGCTCATGCGGTAGTGTGAGATGGCCACTTAGTCTGGACTATTGACTGAACTGAGAAGGACCTGAGAGATTAGAAACGGACCCTCTGGAAGTGTCTGTGAAGGCATTGCTACAGAAGAGTAACTAAGGGGAAGACCCACCATGACTGTGGTCAGCACCATGCAGTGGGCTGGGAGCTCAGTCGGAATACAAAAGGGAAAGGAAGCCATCAGGTACAGGCACTTTCTCTCTTTGTTCTGTTCGCCATGAGGTGAGCTGCAGTAATCTGCACACCCTCCCAGCCATGACGCACTGAAACCTCTGAAAGTCTGAGCCAAAATCTCCCCATTATTGTTTTCCCTCGGAGGCCATCAAAGTGAAGTCTAACAGGTCTGAGCTTCACATTCTGTGTCACATCTAAGGAAGGAATCAGATGTCCTAGCTGTGAGTGCCAGGACAGCCTCCAAATGCCAAGGGCTTCTTTCCTCTCTGAAAACCAACACATCCTCTGGGAAACCATAGCCTGCCAATGATTTCAAAATTGGATATACTCATAGTAGGTGAAAAGGAAGAAGGGAGGGAAGGAAAACATGAAGAAGAATTAAGGAGAAATGAGACCCTCTTTATTGTGCTTGTTTAGACATCCATTGAGACTTGTCATAAGGAGGAACAAATAAGCACGGTTTCACTTGACAGCAGACACCCCCCACTGGGGGTACTAGGATTAGGAAGCCACGGAATCCCAACACCATTTGATTTCCTCAAAAGGCACAACTTTAATCAAATCCTGGGATTGATCACAGTTTTGATCTTTTTTGCATGCTTAACTACATCCCCCACTCCTGCAGGATTCCATATGACATAGATGTTAAAGTCTGCTGAATGGTTTGAGGAAGATTCCAGAGTCATTTTCTCCTCAGGCTGGTCTATGATCAAAGTGCACAGATGTTTCATAAAACCTAAAATGACTGAGTCATTTGCCTCAGGTGGCTAATCAAGCAGGCTTAAAGAATTCCAAGGTACCAAGGAACCACAAGTGCAGAATGGAAATTGAATTGCAGTCACAGATACGGTTTGGCCATTAAAAGCTAGACTTGATGGGCTAATAGAGGGCCATCAGCTGATGAGCGAACATCGGTGTGATAGCAACAAAATTGGCCTCTCTTGAAAGGGGTTTTTCTCAAAGACCTCATGATACCCAGAAGATGAACTCTTGGTGCCTGCCATACATATCTCAGTTAATAGCTTTACTGAATCAGATTAATTTAGGGGGCTGATGAAAATGATGTAGAAGAGTTTGGAGATAATAATTTTGTGCTGGCATATCACCTGAAAAACGATGACATCAGAAAACTAGTCCCCTGAGCAGTAGGCAAAGAGAACTAGGAAGTGACGTGGACGCAGAAGGCCCCTGTCTTCCCTGTCAGTCTACTTCATGTCACATACACAGGGAGGGGCAGCTACCTGGGATGATGTTTGTCAACATTGTAGTCCACATTTTATTACTGTAACAAAATGCCTGAACCTGAGTAACTTTATAAACAAACTATATAAACAAAGGTTGATTTGGCTGAGTTTGGGAACCTAAAATTTCAAGACTGGTTTGCTTGGCACCATGGATAGCAAGATGAAGGAATGAGAGATCACATGACCAGAGTTCAGGCTCAGACTTTTGTAGCAACTCGCTCTTATCTGAGCTCACTACTCAAGGATCCCTTGAGATTTACCTTAATCTCTTCTGCAGGACTTAAAAAAAGTCCCTTTCAGCCATACCTTTTAAAGTTCCCATCATGATTTGCATTGCCACAAGAAGACCAGCATGTGGACATCTAAGGAATGAACTGCATCCAAGTCATAGCAATGTGTAGGGAAATTTTAAGTGCCTGTCAAATGTCCAAGGAGGTCAAGCCTTCGTGGTAGTTCTATAATACATTGACCCTCAGTTGCTGTCACATCGCTAAAGAAAAGCCACTGGTCATTCTGCCTTCTTTGTTTCTCTAGTTGCTCATTCCTGTCAGATTTGGCACCAGAGTTACACTCAAGACAAAAATTAACATTGCCAGGGATGTATTCTATGGGAAACTGAAATTAAAACAAAGATGGAAGTAGAAAAGTGACATGGGTGGCCAGTAAGAAGAAAGGACCTCAGAGGCCCAATGAAACCCACTTTTGTGTAATTGTGAGTCAAACTGCCCAGATCTGTTTCACTGGCAGCTTACAGCACAGTTTCCCAGTTGTCAGAGACAAATGCTTATGTGGCCTTTGCACTCAAATTTGCCTGTTTTTAAATCTGAGCTCCTTGTATTGGATAGACTGAAACATTCTCAGCTTTTCTATCATGTTGTCAAAAGAACGGTTGAAAGAGGAAGCAACACTCCACTACCAGCCCGCATGAGGACCCAGAAGTGAAATTGTCCAATACTCAACTTGGTGTTTGAGCCAGTGCATTCCCAAGAACGCACTTGGCATTTCAAAACTGAAGCTGTACTGTCCGTTATTCTCTTGCTGAGGGCATCTTCCAGGACCACCTCCCCTAGATGCAGAAAGACATTGTTATTAGATGATGAAATTGGTCCTCCCTAGTGGTCATGAAGGCTCCTCTGAGTTGTTGATAAATGAAGGGAAGGGCCAATAGTTCCTCAAAGATTTAACCACTGGATCCCTGTACAGAGTAAGCTAAATATGGTGTGTGTGTGTGTGTGTGTGTGTGTGTGTGTGTGTGTGTGTGTGTGTGTTATGGATAAGTGTTGAGTGGTAGAGATCCAGTTTGTCCCCTTTAATTGACTAGTTAATTTCACTTTGTTTTAGATCAGAGTATAAATATAATCTATTGGTAGAAATGGTAAAACATTCTAAGAGCTGCCAGTGGCTCTGCTCGATGCAGCTCAGCGCTGCTTTGGAACGCACTGGCTTAACCACCTGGGAAGACTGAATGCTTTAGCTGATGGTGATATTTTGTATAAATCAGTTCAATTCACTAGATCTGTGTCCATGTCTAGGAAATGGCAGTTCGGGGCTAGAGGATTTCTGTAATTCCTTCCAGTTCTAATGATCGGTGATTCAAAATTGTCTATTCCCTCGTAAACGGGTTCCCTACTGACCTAATGGGAGAAGACACAATTGCTTCATCACCCAGCCACAAACTGACCATGTCCATCAAAATTGGAAAGCACACTCTATGGTACAGTAGTTATTATATGAGTTTGGGACAGATCGGTGTCCTTGCTTTGTCAGTTAAGTGTTACTGTGACAAATACCTATCTTATGAATTTTAATCATGTGGATTATCGGTACTCCCATATGTTCAAGATCAAGTCATTGTTATCACTTATTGACTGATTTAGAGCCATGCCAAAGAAACAAGTACTGAACATTGAAATATTTATGATGCAACTAGCCTTGCTTCCAAGTAATGCACACCACAGTCAGGAAGAAACCCATTATGACAAGACAGAGCTCAAACTGATAAACATGTATCCATTTGAGCCATGAAAATCACCCATAACAGAACAATCAATATGAACCTGATTTTCTCAGAAGATAAAACAGGGATGGGAGTGGGCTTCAAGACTAATTTTGCCTTTTCAACTTTCAGAAAAGAAACAAGCCGTTCCTAGTGGTCCACCATTGCTTGAATCTCATGATAACTGGGCCACTGGGATCCTTTGTTTTCTTTTTAAAGGACACTATATTTCCTTGAATTATATTGTATAGGTGCATAAGATGAAGATTAATTCTGTAATGTTCATACAAGTACTTTATGTCTTCCTGTCTAACCAGACAGGATAAAGAGTAATCTCATCCAGGTGTAAGTGATGAAACGATAGGAAAACATTCTTTCTAAGACTCCCAGCCAAATGATGCATACCCATCCCCCCACTTCCCTACAATTTATTCTCTTAAAACATGTGGGCTGACTCCAGATATTGGGAGGCCAGTCTCAGAGAAGTTCTCAATTTTGAACTATCTTGTAGGTATCCCATTAAAATTGGTCTATAAAGAAGTCTAGCATGGGCAAAATGGGATGCCATACTACAGATGGGGAAGCCATTTGGGCTGTATTTCCAGTGGTGACTAAAATCAAAACAACAACAAAAGACATCTTCTAGCCATAAAGAATAAAATACATCGACCAGTAGCTGAGCACTTCTAGGCTCCCGATTTGAACATACACTTGGTGGAAACACAAATCGGTTGACACTGTATTGTCTCTGATGTGACATGTAGCCTCCAACTACAGGTCTCTTGTTTTCTCATTAGAACCCCTCTGGAATCTTGCTACTTGGTGTATGGACAGTATCCATGTTAGCCAGGACCTTGTTAGTAATATAGAATCTCCAGCCTAACCTCAACCTCAAAATCCTCCTGTTGCACTTATGCACACAGAAGATTGAAAAGCACTGCTGTGGACCACAGGAGTCTGAGAAACAATCACTTAACCAAATCAGAATGCTCATGGGGGGCATCCTAAAGTCCATTCTATGCATCCAACAGTGTCATAATAGTCACTGGTGGTCTCTGGACATTGCCCATTCAGTTTGGAACCAATTATAGATTCTCCCTAAGGGTCCTAAAAGACAGGGCACCTTGTTGATTGTGTGAAATTATAGATGACACAGTGAGGAAGAATCTTATCGATCCCCTACTTCTTCTCAATATAGATAAGGAAACTCAGAGCAGGAAAATGATGGATAGCTCAAACACAACTAGTAAGCAGGGGAGCTGGGACTAGGAATGAGCTTTCTACACTTACTTTCCAGACACATTCAGCTCCACCTCAGTGAGAAACAAGGACAGAGGCCGAAGGGCCTGTCTAGATGCATCGCTTGCAAATCAGTTGGTGAACAAAGCATCGAGCCACTCACCAAAAATGACAGCACCTGCTTGACCATTGAGCAACCTATTGTGTTCTGTCAAATTTCCAGTTATAGAAACATAGCCAGTATGGAAACTGATCACATTTAATCACTCCATACTTGTACTAGTTTTACAAATCCAAGGTCATTTGTCCCTTGGTGATCCTGAGAAATTGGTATCAGAAAGAGGGCTGCCTGTAAGGCCCCAGGGGTTGAGGGGCTCCCCCAGAGTTCTGTTTGTGCTGTAGTCTACCCATCCATAGCCCTGCCCCTATGAGTGGGTACAGATGCTGGCAGTAGACTAGAATAGAATGGAATAGTTTCTCCCTACTGACCCAAGAGTTCCTGAAGCTAGAAGCACATTCAAAACTGGATCCACAAAGTGCCTTGTAGCCAGGACCATTCAGTCCTGTGTTTGGTGGGACGATTACCAATCAGCAATTCTCAAACCGACTCAGCTTCTATCTAAATAGTGATAGCAAAGGATTTCAAGGAACCCCAAATCCACTGACAGTCATCACCAGGGGTACAGTCCTGCTAAATGCACCCTAAGTTCCCATTGCAGACTACACTACCACACATACCTCGCCCTGGCCTCACTGAGTCTAAAAACACAGGCAGTTTGAATAGCATCCTGATGAGCAGGAAGTTTAAACAAATTGACTTGTCATCCTCTTGTGCCTAGAATAAGTCACTAAAAGTGGAAAAATAAATCACTTCAGTGGTTTTTATTTGTAATTTAGATTTGGCTAAAATTCAGAATCAGTCAGCTATCGGGGTCAAGTGGATTGACTCCCATCTCCTTCTAAGTCCATTAGCCTTGCTCGCTGTGGTCTTGTGTCTCATAGACATCATCTTACATACCCATTAATGACTCTTAGGGAATACAACCTGAAAGCCTGGTGTCTTCCCATATCTGTCATTTGGTTTGCTTCTGCAGCATCCCCCACCCCTCCGTGTCGTGTATCAGAAATCATTTGATGGAATCACCTAAATCAATTTTCCTGTACTTTCAGCTGGCTTGCCGTTGTCATTTCTGGCTTCCAGCCTGCATCGATTCTTGGGTCTAGCAGCTCCAGACTTCTCTCTCTCTCTCTCTCTCTCTCTCTCTCTCTCTCTGACTCTCTCTCTCTCTCTCTGTGTCTCTCTCTGTGTCTCTGTCTCTGTCTCTGTCTCTCTGTCTGTCTGTCTTTCTGTCTCTCTCTGTGTGTGTCTCTCTCTGTGTGTCTCTCTGTCTCTCTCTGTCTGTCTCTGCCTCTCTGTCTGTCTCTCTGTCTCTGTCTCTGTCTCTGTCTCTGTCTCTGTCTCTGTCTCTCTCTCTCTCTCTCTTCTCTCTCTCTCTCTCTCTCTCTCTCTCTCTCTCTCTCTCCTTCTCCCCGGAAATGATTATTATGAGAACCCTTCTTGAAATGCCTTTGCAGTACAACCATCTCATCTTCTTCACCCTGCACTTATGCCCAGCTGAGTTCCTTCTGGAAGGCGGAGAGAACTACACCAGGGATTACTTCTCTTTGAATGTTTCTGTCAAAATGTCCTGAAACGGTTGTTGAGAGACTGGGACAGGAGAGAGAGAGAGAGAGAGAGAGAGAGAGAGAGAGAGAGAGAAGAGAGAGAGAGAGAGAGAGAGAGAGAGAGAGAGAGAGAGAGAGTTCCAAGAGAAGCATAAGCACCTGGCGACCTCAGGCTCTCCTGTCCTTGTTTTGTCTATTAAGCAGTTTTCGTTAATCGCTGTCTTTGTGCCCATCAGTAAGCACCTAGCCCAGTCTAAGTAGAGCCACATACCCCATTTTATTTCTGGAGTTGACTAATTATCTGTAACTTGGTTTTTTTTAAAGGGTTGCTCTAGGGCAAAGGGGTGACAGACTGTGACTTGCATAAACCAGGCAGATGTCTTATAAATACAAGTTTATTGCTTGTCTGTTATGTATTTCCTATGGTTGTTTTCATATTAACAGCCACCTAGTGGTTGTGCTAGAGACAAGCCTAAAATATTGACCATATGACTGTTCACAAAAGTTTCCCTGGTGTTAGATTGTAGAATTCTTTGTACATTTTAAACATTGAGTATTTGTCTTTTTTCTATTGAATATGATTCTTTATGTATAGATACAAGTACCTTATCAGCTGTGTGATTTCTGATTATTGTCTTCCATTCTGTGTGATGTTTTTCACTTTCCTGACGGAACCACCATTGGAAGCACTCAAGTTTTCAATCTTTGTGAATTCCCTGGGGATTTTTTTGTGGTATTTTGGTTTTTTTTCTTGATTGTGATTTGCATGTCACATTTAAAAATGGCCATTGCCAAGTCTAAAAGTGTAAAGATTTACCCTAATGTTTCTGTGTGGGAGTTTTATGGTTTCACCTTCACATTGAAGTATCTAACCCATGATATGAAGTAAGAGTCCAACTTTATTGTGTTTTGTTCCATATCCAATTGACCTAGGAAGCATTTTTTTAAAGATTGCTATTTTTCTCATTTGCTTTGCAAAACCCAACAAGTAACTGTGGAGGATAGAAGGAACTCCCAGGGTCCTACTATGGCTATTGACAACCTGCAGATTCTGGGAGAGGAGCCCATCATGCTGCGATGTTTAGTTCCAAACTCAGGCTCACATAGATGATCCTAATTAAACACTGTATGACACATGTATAATATACATGTATGAAATTATTAAAGAACATTTACTAGTAAAAATTAAACTTAAAAATCTCAACACACACCAAGTCAGTAGACTGCAAATTAGGGGTTTTATTTCAATTATATTCTACTAACCTGTTGTGTGCACCTATTAAGACATTGTCTTCAATATGGTTGTATGATAGAGCTTTGAAAACAAGAACACAAATTCTCTAACTTCATCCTTCTTTTTAAAGACTACTTTGGCTTTGGGTAATATACCTATAAGGTATATTTCTGATATTTTAGAATCTGCTTGTCAATTTTTATTCTGTCTACCTAAGATTCTAACATATTTCAGTAATCAATAGATTACTTGAGGAGTTACTGCTTTTCTAACAGCATTGCATCTTCTGATCTACGAACATGGGATACCTTTTTGGTTTACTTGGGTCTTTGATTCTGTCAACGGTGTTGGCAGTTTTTTGGTGCATTAGTAATATTTCTGTTTAAAATTACCTGATATAAATCAAATTATAGAGAGATAGAGTTTATTTTGGCTCAAAGTTTTGATGGTTTCCTTCCATCGTCACTTGGCCCCATTACTTTTGAGACTGTAGCAAGGTAACATGACAGAGACTATACAATGAAAACATGGTGTGTCTAATGTCTGGGATGTGAAAAAGAGAAGGAGAAGGGACCTGGGGTCACACTATCTACTATGTGGGCAGACCACCAGAGATATCCCAGTAGGATCCACCTGTCAGATAATGCTAACCTGAAGACAGTGGACCCTTGGAGGACATCAAAGATACAAACTGTAACAATAAGTTTTGCATATAGTCTATAAGGTATATTTCTGATAAGGATGGTTTTCTTAATTTCCTATTTAACTTCAACACTTTTTTATTCTTTTTCTCACCTAATTTCCCTGGCTGGAACCGCTAGGACAGTTCTGAATAGAAATGGCGTGAGTTAATATTCTTGTCTTTCTTCCTATCTTACAAGAATGTATTCCATCTTCATAATTAGCTGTAATGTAATTGTGGGGTTTTGTATGAATTTTATTTTAGCTTAACAAAGCATCTTTCTACTACTTGCTTGTGGTATGGTCTGTCAGAAAAGAACACTGGATTTTACCAGGTGCACTTTGTATCCTAGTTGTGATATTATTTAATTCTTATTCTGCTGATATTATCTATTACATTAATTGGCTTTCAAATATTTAGCCAAATCCCGCAACAAACACCAGCTGTCCATGCTGTGTCGTCTTTCCCATATGTTGCTGGAATATGCTTACTTCTCTTCTGTTGAGTATATTTATATCTACATCCGTGACAGACACTGGTCTGAAACTTTCTTCTGATGTTTTGCAAGGTTTTAACAGGATAATATTGGCATCATCAATGAACATAGAAGTGTTCCTTTTTCTATTTGTGGGATAGTTTGTAAAGAAAAAAAGGTGTTATTTCCTTAGATTTAGATTTAGTAGCCAAGACATCTGGATCTAAGATTTTCCTTGCAGGAATTTTTTAAATTATTAATTTTATCTCATTTCTTCTTCTTTATCTATTTACAATTTCTAGTTCTTGCTTGAGTTAGTTTCAGTAGTTTGTGTTTAGGATTTTTTCGTATAAAGTATCACATTTATTTGTATGCTGCTATCATCTTTTGCATTTCTATAAGATGGGTGGTAATTCCCTCTCTATGGTTCCTGATTTTGTGAACCAGGTTTGGTTTTATTTGTTTGTTTTAATACTTGGCTAATTAGTTATGCTTATATGTATTTTGTTAGTCTTTACAAAGAACCAATTTTGATTTCATTAATTTTTCTTTTCTACCAATTTCTGCTTGCTTAGTGTTAGTGTAATTTCATATTAGGGCATATTAAGGTGGGTGGTAAGACCCTTGATTTGAGGTCTTTTTTCTTTTTTAATTATATGAATTTTTATCAATATAACTTCCTCTGAACTTTCTTTCATCTCTTTCCCACATTTTGGTCTATTTCATCTTCATTTTCATTCATCTAAAATTCTTTCTGGTATCACTCATTTTTTACCCATTGTTCATTTATAATTACCCACACATCTGTGTAGCACCTTCAACTAACATATACTTTTATTGTGGTTAGAGAAAACAATTGGTATGATTGCAACAGTTTTAAATATATCGGGGCTTTTGTGGAGTAGCCTGTACTAGAAAATATTTCAGATGCACATGACAGGAACTTGTATCCACAACCACTATGGAGAGCACCTCGGTGAATCTTGGTCTCCTTCTCCCAGTAGGAACACAGTCAGAAAGTCTGTCTGATGTTTACTATTTAACCTATTTATAATAATGATATCATTATTATATTGGATTTCTATCTTCCATCTTATATTTTTCCTATAAGCCTGGAATCTCTTTTGTTCTTTTGATCCAATACTGTCTTTTGTTATCAAGTTAACATTTTTTCAGAGTAACTTTTTATAGTTTCATGATCTTTTCTCCATATTCTTTTGAATTCTTAGTAAGTTTTTTAAATTAATGGGATCTATTTTAGATTTATGGTATCTTAGTTTCAGTGAGATATAGAAGCATTACTCTCATATAGCTCTGTTTCCCTTCACTTTTTAATTCTATTATTGTTGTATATATTACAACTATATATATTACAATCCCTACAATGAATACATTGTTATAATTATTACTTTATATAATTTTATGTTCTTTAAATAAGCTGGGAGGGGAAACGAAGAGTAAGTATATATTTATAGTGTTAGTTATATTAACTTTTTTATTTACCATTTCTCTTAATTTGTTTCTGTGGATTAAAATTCATTTCCTTAGTCCAGTATAACTTTACTGCACCCCCATCTCCATGCTATTATTACCAAATATATTTTATATACTATACATGTTCTTTTATGCAGCAGTTTTTAAAAGCCATTGAGAGAAAATATACATTTAAAGTGTCTCCTACAAATATGCAATTACTAGCAGGAGAGATGGCTTAGTGGTTAAGAGTAAGCACTACTATTGAAGAAGACCTGAGTTTGAGTTCCAGTGTCCACACAGGGCAGTTCACCACTGCCTTGTAACTCCAGTCCTAGGGGATCCTAGTGCCCCTTGTGGCTTCTGTGAGCAGATTCACGCATGCGCGCACGCTCGCACGCACACTTTAAAAATTAATCTTTAAACTGAATAATATGGTTATTTTCAATAGTGGTGTGTGTGCTGTGGTGTGTGTGTGTGTGTGTGTGTGTGTGTGTGTGTATGTGCTGTGTTTGTATGTATCTGTGGAGTTAATTAATATCTGTTGTTACATGCATTCAGCCTTACGAAATTCCTTTAGTATTTATTTTAAAGCAGATTTGCAAGCCACAGACCCTCTGCAGTTTTGTTATCTTGGTAGTGCTGTTATTTAATCTTCATTTTTTTTCAAAGATAGTTTCACTAGATATCAGGTTCTCGGTTGATGGAGATGCTTTCAGCTCTCTGAAGTCATTCTGTTGCCTGTTATCCTCAGGCATTTCTGTTAATCTTACTGCAGCTACTTTGTAACTAACAAGACATTGTGCTCTTTCTGCTCTCAATGTTTTCTCTTTGTCTTTGACACTTTTATTATGCTGCATCTGTAAGCTGATATGAGTTGTGTCTGCTACAAAGATATGTCAGTGTCCTGATGCCTGCACCTGAGCTACCTGTTTCTCTGTCTGGGACTCTCATGATACTGCACTTCAGCAGACTCAGACTAAGCAAACTGAGCCACTCTCAGATGTCAGTAGTTTGTACAGATATTCCATATTTATTTCAATAATTTTGTGAAACTAACACCTTTGTGGGGACCAGAGTCACTAATTGTCAGCTGATTGTCCCATTGTTTTTGGCAGCATTCTGAAGTACATAGTGCTCCGCAGTTGGACCAGTTAAATAAGAGTCCCTTTGCAGAAGCTTTGAAGGCCAAGTGTAGACAGGTTTTCTTTTTTCCCCTCACCTCAAACAACCTCTTCTTAGTTGTCCCTTTCTAAGATTCTCTCTGTTGTTGTTGTTGTTGTTTGTTGGCTTGTTTGTTTGTTTGTTTTGCTTTGGTTTTTTAGTGGCTGGTCTACCATTTAGCCTGTTGCTCCCCCAAGTCACCCATTTCTTCTCAGTTCATTACTACCAAGATTACCCTTCAGTGCCAGATCATAGTAGTGACTTTTGTGTGTGCTGCTTTATTTCTGCAGACTTTGTCAGTTTCACTGTTTTTACGTCAGCCATTTTCAATGTTATACTATTAAGAAACTCGGGTCAGATATACATTAAATAGTGTGACTCTACCCAGGGCTGTCTCTAGTAAATATATCAATCTATTGCATAGTCTATAAGTTGAATCAGTACTTTCTTTCCGAAAGTAAACTTTAGTTTTTAGTTCCCCTTTATCTGTCTTCCGCTCTCGTGTTTGGAATTAAATTTTCATTACCCCAGTAGCACACATTTATTCTACTTGTGAAAAGTTCTGGGAATACATATTTATGTGTCGCTGCCACATGAAAAAAGAGGTCTGGAAATTGTATTCTGAACTTAATATCATGGTTACCTCTAGAGATGGAAATGGGAAAAGAGAGTCTGCTGGTCAAAGAGAATGTTAAACTTTGCTGTAACATTTAAATATTTTGCAGTGAGAATTACCCTCCTTGCCTTTGTGGTCTCTCTGTTCACTATCATTGTTAATGCCAACACACGGCAAGGTTCAGACACCTACATGTATATAAAGTAACTTCAGCCCAAACCTCCCCCTCCCTTTTCCCCAGGAGTTCCTCACACCTTCTTGAATCTTCCAAGTTGGGTAAGAGCTTTGGGGAATTATTATTCTTGCATGTGTGTGCTTTTTCTTCCCTGTCTACAGTATAAAGTTTACATCAGCTTGGTCTGTTGTTGTCTATGGCAGTTTTATTGCTTAGATCGTCTGCCCAGCTACTAACAGCTTGATCTCGAAGAAGCTGAGAAAACTAAAGGCAGATTCCAAAGCCACACCCTGTCACCAGTAGCAAACTGTTTCCTTGCTTAGAGATTGGAGTCGAGACCCTGTGGACAACAGGTCGGGTCTGGCTCGGTCCGGTCAGTTTGCTGTCCATGCTGATCTGCAATGGACTCAGACACAAGCCTCTCGCTGTGGTGGAAGAGCAAGGCCTTGGTGGTTTCAATCCTGCTCTACTTCCTAGTCTTTTCATTTATTTGTAGTTCAAGGGCTGACAGGCAAATAAAGGTTTCATTCAAGTAAATCCCAGTCTCTGCTGCCTTCCTCCACCCTTCTTCTCCCCCTCTTCTTTTAGAAGTCAATGAAAATGACACGTGAAATACATGAAAGGATCAAGTGCAGTGATCACTGGGGCACATAGTGGTATTCCATGACTGACAACAACTTTCTTCTCTACTAAGAAAAAAAAATCTTCCTTTTCTTATGGCATTAATGCACTCTCTTTTCTCTTCTACAAACTCCGGGGCGCATCTCTCCCTTGTCCATTGCCTTTGGCATTATTGGTGATGCTCAGAGGTAAAACCCCTGCAGCTAAACAGAGATTTGACACAGGACACCAATGCTGTCCCAGTTATGGTGCAGAGTTGTCACAGGCGCAGGCAGCACTTCCTGAGAAGGCTTTTAAGATGTAAGCACCCCAACAAGTACAAGATGAACAAGACTTGGGCCCATGGAGGACCAGAAACCCTAAGCCATGCCCACTGCGTCCTTCCTTTAGAGAGGGACTGTCAGGAAGAAACAGTAGCTGGCAGGAGATGTCTTAGCACTTCTGTGTGATAAGCTTGGTGTAAAGAGCATTGGTAAGTTCCAGGAAGTTAAAGAGGAGCACTAAATGAAAAACTTTCTTGAGTGTCTGTTGCTTTCCTCAAGACATCTTCAGAAAAGGAGTACCAGAGAAGCTGAAAGGAGACAGGAATGTAGCAGCCTGGACTGAGCTAGAGACATCTTCAACATTTGGACAAGAAATCTGAGATTATAGAGCACCCCTCCATAGAATCAGAAATGAGCCTTTCCTAAGTGAATAGGACCCACTGCTTTCAGATTTGTGGTCCGTCAGCATGAAGGCTGTCCCTACAGCAAGGACAGTTTTCTGTTGGAGAGTTAGAATCTCTTAGTTAGGCTACATCTGGACCCATTTGGTCAGGTTCCTTTAGATCTCTCTATAAAGGACCTGATTATAATTAATGTTCTTTCCAACCTTAGAACACTATGATTCTGGCTTCGAGGGGCCTGAGCCACATCTCCCATTGGTCTTGTTTTCTCGACTATCCTTGACCTCTATGTCTCATAAAGCATAATGCCTAAGAAATCTCAATAAGAGGCCTCATCAGAATGATGCTGCTTGGAAAACTCTCGTATGTTATATAAAGCTAATCCTAAACACCCATTGCCATCAGAGATTAGTAAAAGAGAAGCTGAGAGTAAAATGAATTGCTGTTTTTAATTTCTAGAAAACAAAGGCCCTCCTCAAATCATCTCCACATATATAGCATGGGGACCCAGAGAGAGCAGACACAAAAGCTCTCTCTGCCCCCATTGTGTCTCAGATCTGTGCAGAGGCACTCAGAATGCTTGACCCAGGCCAGTCACATGAGGCTCTTAGGCCTGACTAGGATGCTCTGATCTCTCTGAGATGTAGGAAGCAGCCTGGCTGAACCTGTGCACTGGGAGTCCCATCTTTAATCGACTGCTCGTCTCTGCTAGGGTCCGAGGTCAGCCAGAGCCAGGCTGTTAGAGTAGGAAGGTGCCTTCAAATTCACGTCCATGCCTGCACTTTTAAAGGCGACAGTGCCAGGGAAGTAGGGGGGCCCTTCCAGATCCCTTCCCTATAAGCGTACCCCTCAAGGGCTCCATTCCTCTTAATGTTCCCAGCTACCAGCATGCTTAGTGACACATGATGGGTGCTCAGCACTGGTGGAGCAAATGAACACACATTGTGCCGGTGGCCCCATGACAGAAGGGAAATTAGCAAATGAGGCTCGCTTTTCAGTCCCATCACTCCAGTGAGCGCTCGGCACAGCTTTGCACATTCAAGTACACACACACTTGAAGATGAGCACAGGCTTACAGAAACGGCATTCCAATATGGACAGCATTCTTTCTGCTGTTAGCCACGCTGACCTTCAGGTTGAAGGGGCTGCAGTTTCCAGGGCTCCAGAGACTCTCCACTGTCCGGTGGATTAGAGCCAGTTTCCACTTTGGAAGCCAGGACAGATGGAGCCAACAGTCTGCCTGGCCAGAGCTCCCCTGGACTGAACAGAGACCAGCAGTGTGTGGGCAAGAGGGGTCACCAGCCACAGTCAGCCCTTTTCTTTCCCGGCCAAGTTGTGTAACATGGGAGAGGTGTGTGGCCTCCATCGCTGATTCCGTAGTACGTGCTAGAGAGGCTGGTATGCCATTGCCCCGCAGAGTGCACAGCACAGCCTGGCCAGGATTCCACTCCACCACACTTTTTTAAGTAACAGGCTGCAGGGCTGGCATTTCTCCTCTCTCTGGTTATTATCTGTTTCTTTTTGCAAAGCAAGACATTCCTGTGAAGGGCGTCGGGACCGTAAGGCAGGTCATAAAGGGTGACAAGGCAGAAAGAGTCGCCTGCAGTCTCCTCTGCCAGCAATTCACTCGGCCTGGTTATTCATCCGCACAGAGGCGTCGCGGGCCTCACTCTTAAATGGCTTCATTCATGATGATTGACTTCGGAGATCTGCCCGAGCTTTTTGCAGAATGTTAAGCAGGAAAGAATTTTTCCCTCCTCTGAACCAGCTAGAAGGCCCCAGTTTTGCAGGGCTGAAGTGAGGGAGGCTGCAGGAAAACGCAGCCCTTGACTGGAATGGCTTCCTCAAATGAGAGTAACCACTGCATAAAGATGGTAATGAACAGGAGACGCTCAGTCAGGGTGAAACTGATGCCTTCGGAAATGCAGCCATATTTCTGACCAATTCTAGGCTGCATGTAAATCCTTCAAGTGCTAGTAGAAACTTGTCTGTGAGAGATGCTGTCACTTTCATCTGTGGATCCCTAGATTTCAGAAGTTGGGGGAGATTTGACATCAGCTGGTGTTTGTTAGAAATTCAGTGTCAGGTGTGTTTTTTTTAATTATTATTTTAATTTTAAATAGCTTGTTTTACATGTCAATCCCACTTCCCTCTCCCTCCCCTCCTCCTGCACCCCCACCATCCCCCCCAGCTTCCCACCCTATCGCCATTTCCTTCCACATAGGGGATATCTAGAGTCTGTCATTTCACTCAGGGCAAGGTCCAGGCACTCCCCCTAAGAGTCCAGGCTGAGAGAGCATCCCTCTTTGTGCTATGGACACACGATGTCTGTTAGTATTCGAGGGATAAACACTGATCCACTGCTCAGGACCCCATAGGTTGCCCAGGCCTCCTCATTGACTCTCACATTCAGGGGGTCTGTATCAGTCCCATGCTGGCCTCCCAGCTGTCGGTCTGGGGTCCAAGAGCTCTCCCCTGTTCAAATCAGCTGTCTCTGCTGGTTTTGCCAGCCTATTCTTTGCCAATTTGCTCCTCTCTCTGGGTTACTGGGTTCCTTGGGTTCAGTTCAGAGTTTAACTGTGGGTGTTTGCCTCTGCTTCCATCAGTCACTGGATGAAGGCCCCAGGATGGTTACAGACATCAAGTTCATTATCAGGAATAGGCATTCGAGGTGGTCTCTACACTATTGCTTAGCTTGCCAATTGGTGTCATCCCTTTAGATCACTAGAGGTCACACTGGTGCCCGATCTGTCTTCTAACCTATGATTCCTTCTTCCCCCTATTCTACCCCCAACTCAACCTTCCTGTTCCCCCATGACCTACTCTCTCTTCCTCTTCTCCCCCTCTCTTCTTACCAGCTCCCACTCCCCTCTACCCCTCGCCATGTTCCCCATCTGTTCAGAGGATCTTGTCTCAATCTTCTTCTCTTGGGTACCATGCATATCTCTTAGGTTCTTTCCTGTTTCCCAGACTCTCTGTCAGTGGAAGTGCAGACTGGCACTATCCTGGTCCATGTCTAAAATCCATATATGAGTGAGTGCATACTGTGTTTGTCTTTTTATGACTGGGTTACCACACTCAGGATGGTTTCTTCTAGTGCCATCCATTTACCTGCAAATTTCAAGATTTCATTGTTTTTTTCTGCTGAGTAATACTTCATTGTGTAAATGTACCACATTTTCTCTATCCACTGTTCAGTTAAGGGGCATCTAGGTTGCTTCCAGGTTCTGGCTATTACAAATAATGCTGCTATGAACATAGTGGAGCAGATGCCCTTGTTGTATGAATTTGCCTCTTTTGGATATATGCCTAAGAGTGGAATTGCTGGGTCTTGTGGTAGACTGATTCCCATTTTCCTGAAGAATCTCCATACTGATTTCCAAAGTGGCTGTATGAGTTGGCACTTCCACCAGCAGTGGAAGAGTATTCCCCTCTCGGCCATACCACTCTGAATGCGCCCGATCTTGTCAGGTGTGTTTATATGACGCTCTAGAGACCGTTGTGTGTGGTCCCATCTCTCTAACAAAACTTCTCAAAACCTTGGTTCAACCCTTCTCCCTTCAAAATGGGTCCCTGTGGGGATCCACTGCCTCCTCGTGTATCTTTGTTCCCATTGATGCCAAAACTTTTTGTCCTGGGGACAATTTTATGTATGTACATTCATTGATGAGAAATTTCTTAAGCTCCCCACTAACTTTCCAACAAGAACCAAATTCTGGACCTGGGAGAAGGCTCGGAGAGTGAGAGTTCTTGATGCACAGTCATGAGGGACCTGAATTCGAATCCCCAGCCCCGATGTGAAAAGCCAGGTGGCCATATGTGCCCTTAAGCCCGGTGCTGTGGGGCAGACACGGAAGTAACACTGGGGCTTGCAGGCCACAAGCTCCCTATATTATACGAGTAAATATCTTAGTTCCTCTCACTACAATATACATCTGGAAGAGAAGGGAATGTGTATACATTTCTATTGTACATCCTCACTCTAAAACCTGCTGCTTTGCATATCCATTCACATTTAAAATAGCTTTTAGGTAATGAATAAATCTGTAAGAGAACAACAAGTCAGTTTATTGATTCTGGACATACTTCCCTTTAACCAGCAAACCTTTGTTTTCCTAAGCTATTCAAAGCAAAGAAAGTCACCTGTTAGTCATATGATTAAAAGGACAGATTACAACTGTGTTATAAAATATTTTCACAAGATTTCCCTTGTGAAAATATTTTAAGATTGTAGAGCATTAAAGATTTTGACTGAGAGTCTGAGTTTCCTCATAGCAGGAATTCTCAAAGAGTACTGGGGTGAAATAATTGGAAAATCAGAAAGTAGAGCAGCGAAAACATGTAAGAGGTTAGCGGCTGTTTGGTTCAGGGGAACATTTTTTAATTGCACAGTTGATTCAACCCTTAAAGGTCATGGACTGTGAGACTTAGCTCTGTGCTTCACACCAATCAGAATATTAAAGGACTGAAAAAAATCCAGCTAGAAAAAGAAACAGCTCCTATGGTTTGTAAATGCAGTCTGTTCTTTTCATCTTAGTCACCAAAGTGGACTTTGTGTGTTTCTTGATACTATTCCTAAAGGATGGTGGTCTCTGGAAATCTTTACTTCCTTGACTATTTTTGGGAGACATGCCCTCTGTTAATCTTGCTAAGCACTTGGAAAAATGCTTCTGGACAACTCAAAACTTGATCCTGAAGCAGGGGCCATATCTGCTATTTCTAGAAGCTGACAAGGAATTTAGTCATGTTTTAAATCGGGAACCAGGTTCATGAAGAAATAGCTTTAAAATGGCTTCCCTGCAAATTTGTCTTTTATCCCTAATCCCACTCGAGTTCAGAGGTCTGGCAGTGATTGTGAATATGTAGAGATGACTACGTGTGCATGTCACCTCCCAGACTCGCCTCCGTGGCCTTCTATCCTTGTATCAATAGGTTCTTCAGAAGAGCAGTACAATAAGATGGATGGGTGAATACGTAGGTAGGTACATAGATGACAGATATACAGATAGATGATAGATAGACAGATAGATGAAAGACAGACAGACAGACAGATATAAAGAAAAGTTACTGTGTGTTCACATGACTATAGAAGAGAAGAAGTCCTACAATATATTGCTAGTGATCTGGAGAATGAGGTAAAGTCAGTGGTGTAATGCAGGTGGAAAGCAAGGAGCCCCTAAGGTCAGAAGAAGGAGTAGATATCTCAAGGAGAAAGGGAGAGGAAGAGGAAGAGAAAGAGACAGAGAGACAGAGAATTCCCCCTCTACTTTCTTGTTCTATTTGGGCCTTCATGGACGCAAATATGGTAGACATACCAATTATCAATAAGAACAGAACTTTCCTCAGTGTGCTGAGTAAATTAGGTACCAGTGCTGATCTCTGCCTGAGACACTTTCACAGATCTCCACCAGAGACACTCTCACAGGCACAGAAGGAATTATATTTTATCAGCTCTCTGGGCAACCCTTACCACCAATCAGACTAAGACATAAAACCAACTGTACATTCCTTGAGAAAATAGTTCTGATGGGGAAACTGGCCTATTTTAAAATAACCTTTGCCCTTCTGTAGGGCAATGATCTAAGAATCAAGTCAGGCAGGTTATAGATGTCTAGTGACAAGGATGTCTTAAAAAAGAAAATGAAAATGAAAATGACTAGGTGACCCTTTAGCTGAAGAGATGGGAAATATTTCGCATTTGGGCTACAGTGAGTTTGAATGGCAGCTGAGTCCACTAGCCATGTGTTGTGCCTGTTCAGCTTCTGTTCCCCTCCCTTAAATGGGAACAGTAACACTGGTTACTTTTCTCACGGCTGCGGCAGGAAACAGCTCAACGGAGGAACTGTTTGGTTGGGCCTACAGTCTGAGGGGATCCAGTCCGTCACGATGTGGAGGACGTGGAGCCAGGATGTGAGAGGGTTAGTCATGTTGCCTCTGCAGGCAGGAAGCAGAGCTACAGATAGGAAATGGGCTCGGATGTAAAATTTCAAGACACGCCCCCCAATGACGCAGTCCTTTCAGTGAGGCTCCATCTTGCAAGGGTTCCACAACAACCTTCGAAAACAGCACACTGCTCAGGTACTCAAACACATGAGCCTATAGAAGGCATTTTATAATCAAACCAAAGCATCTCTCTTGGAGGGCTTTGTAAGACATGTATACATGCGTGTATATATGTGTGTACATATATATATGTATACATATGTATATATATGTATGTATATGTATATGTACATCTGGAAGATGTATGTGTGTGCATCTGTGTATACATACCCTGCCTATCCATACATGCACGTGCGTGTTTTTTTTTTTTTTTTGAGCCTGGAGGAGACCCACCTCCATGCAGCACTCTCTGATGTGATTGCAAGTTTTATGACCCCTTTCTTGCACAGACTTTCTGGAATATGGCAGTTTGAGGATCCCAATTATAGACTCTTGTCTCCAAACAGACTGGAAAACATAAAGACAAGTCTCACAAACACTGTCTCATTAGTTCAGTAAAACCTTGCTAATTTACCCTAATTGTGGGGAAGGATCGTTTGCATGCAGGAAGTGTCTGGAAGGGCCCCGCTTTAATAAATAGACAGGACTTATTTGTAATTAGTGGTGCCACCAGCGCACAATCAATGTGCTTGTGTCCTTAAAAACAGTTTGTTCTCATAAGTGGCTTGCGTGTTCCTAATGTCATCTTGAAGCCACTAATGCAAAGAATGACCTGGGAGCAAGGGGTATTTTATTTTCCTGTTTTCAAATAAACAACAATATAAAAATACGGTCAGGGAATTGAGCTGAGGTCTATTTGCAGAGAGAGGGAATGAAAGAAAGGCAGAGGGTTTGAACAAATGGAGGACTCAAAGAACCTAAATTCTAATCCTGGCCCAATCCTCAGGCTGTAAAGTCACCCACTCTGTCTTCCTGAGTCTTCTCCTCATCGTTTCAAAGTTGATCTAAACCGCCTTCCTGTGTTTGTAAGTTCTATGGCTCAGGACCTTTAAGAGCCAATCCAATTCAACCTCCCCAGCGTAAATGCAGCTCCTCTTCAGATGCCAAGCCGGCAGCAAACATGGAGAGAAGGCCATGCAGGAGCCAGAGGCATCAGTGGCTTTGCTCCTACTGTGACAGAGTACCTGTGAGAACCACCGAAGGGACGGAAGATTTGTCTTAGCTCATGGTTTGAGAAGGGACAGTTTATCATGGCAGAGAAGGCAAGGTAAAGTCCAGGAAGGCAGAATTGTGTAGTCTGGACTCTCACATCTCAGTGAACCAGAAAGAAGAACTCTGAGTATGGAAACAGGGCTAGACCATAACCCTCAAGCCCTGCCCCCAGGAACCCTTTTACTAGTCACACTTCATCTCTTAGGGGTTCCGTAGCCTCCCCAAACAGCATCACCAGCTAGGGACCAGTGGTTCAAACATACCTGTGGGGGTCATTTTATACCCAAACCATGCCCTGGGCTTATATACTAGGATAGAGAGATGGGCTAGAGAAACTCATATTCAAAGGTCAAGAAAGGTCACCCATGGCAGTAAGAAACCCACTGAGAATCAAGGTCAGATAATCGTTGGGTTGGTGGGAGTCACAGGTGCTGCTCCTGTTGGTGAAATTAGCAGGATGGGATCTAAAGGCATCTACTCTGATTGGAGGAGATCAAGGGAACCCTGAATCTGTGAAGATTCCCTGGCCTCTAGACGAAGGAGGAAAGTAGAGTAAGAGAGACTAGCTGGATAACTGGAGTGCCACATCATAGGTGGTATCCAGGAGGGAATGACTCCAAGTAATAGGCACTTGTTCTGCTGTAGTCTGTATTCCTGAGACAGTGCAGAAGCCACAGCAGTGGACAGTAACGTACGTGGAGGAGATACCGATGGCCTTGACAATAAACCACCCCAAAAGAAGCCATATTAATTTGGGGGGTTGAGATAGATTTTATCTGTGTAGCAGCCCTGGAACTCACTCTGTAGATCAGGCTGGCCTGGAACTCACAGAGATCTGCCTGCCTCTGCCTCCCGAGTGCTGGGATTAAAGGCGTGCACCACCAATGCCCGGTACCATATTCACTCTTATCTCTTCTAAAATATCTCTCACTCCTTTTCTTTCTGTCCTTAACATATTGTCCAGATGGCCGGGGGTGGTTTGCTTTTGAGTCTATTTCCCAGCCCTACAGATGATCCTCAGACTGTTTGCTGTTGTTTCTCCTCCGCCGCTCTCTTGCTTGAGACCTCAGGCACTCTCACAGACTCTGTGCTGGTTTCTTGGGGGAAGACTCTCAAAACTTGATCTCCTCATGAGAGCCGTCAGCCATGGCAGCAATCTCAGAGGGACTGTCTGCCTCCACAAGTCCTCTCTTCCTAGTCTGCAATGCATAGAGCGAAATTTTCTCTTCAGCCCACCCTCCCTCCTTAAGAACAGCATGAAGAAGCAGAAATATGAAACGTGATGGCTGAAGTCATTACCACATGTGATGACCCCATAGTTTCCTGAATCAGAGTACGGGTACTGCTGCTTTCAGAAGAAGAAAGGGCGTTTGGTGAGACCCCGTATTTTGCTTATTCCTTCACAGAACCCCAGACTTAGAGTAAAGAAAGTGTCTCTTAGCTGAAGGAGGATGGTATGGAAAAAAAGTCTCCTTAAAGGTGAGAGAGAGACAGACAGCCCAACAGAGAGACAGACAGAAAGAGACAACAGGGGATGTTATAAACTCCCTATTCTCTGGCACATTCTGACTTAAAAGAGGCTCATTACTCCTCCTGGCTCACTCTCACCCTGATTTCCTGCAAGTTTAGGAAAAAAATCCTCCTGGAGGGCTTCCCATGATTCATCCTGGATCCCACTTTCTCTTCTCCTCTGACCTTGGTTATATCTTTTTTATGACTGAGGGCCTCTAGAATTCCTTGTTTGTTTGCTTGTTTGTTTTTAAACCATCCTTCTTGGGAATGGCTCTTATTTGTTTTCCAATGGTGAACTGGAAGAACATAGTTTGCCAGGCAAAGCGCTTTGCATGAAACTCAGAGGTAACACTGTGATCCTGCAGGAAGAGGGTTGAGCGCTGGGCGTGCGGAGCAGAAAATATTGCTGGATTAGACAAAGGGCGTGCTGGGTTATTGACCCACAGCATCTGAGAGCTGAGGCTCAAAGGAAGCCCCAGACCTCCTCCCTCGTTTCATGTATAAGGACAGTCCCAGAGACTCCCAGGGGCTTGTGTGGTTCTGTGCGGGAGATAATACAGAGCAGTGGTTTGAAGTCAGGCATGACTGAGTTCAGATTGTCACTGGCAGCGTGATCTTGAGCCAGACCCTGCTCAAGTCTTAAGTCTCTGTTTTCTTATCACAACCAATCTACCTAATATGGTTCTGGTAAAAGTTACCTGAAGTACCTGTGAAGTGCTGAACGCCATGACTGCCACTTAACACGAACTCAGTGAAAGTGGCTGGGAAGAGCAACAAAGTCAGGGTTACAGTCCAGGTCTTGGAACTTCCGGAGGAGACAAATTCTGTGCATAGGTTTGGTAATGGTTAAAGTGGCTTATTGCTAGTTAAACTGGTAGGAAATGTGCCCTATTAAGAAGATGCCCGGCTACCTCGCATCAGCAAGGTATAACTTCTAGGCAGTTCAGCATATTTGCCAGCAAGGTGAGGGACATTTATAGCCCCCCAGGAATCTACCCACTCCAAGAAATGCGCATAGTTGTCACACAAAATAAGATGTGCTGCAATGGGAATAGTCAATAAACAAACAAATTCAGTCATGAACCATGGAGTGAGAGCAGGAGATGCTACCTCCAAACCACCATTCAGGCCAATTCTTTCCAGACAGTCTGGCTGTTTTAACTCCTAGTAGAGGAGATCTGTGTATCAGAGACCCTTCTGTTCCATGTGGGCTCTGTAATGAGGTAGGTGCAGCCACTGCTTTCCGGGTTGAGAACTATGAAGCCTCCAAACCCAACAAGGCAGGCTAGAAATAGTTCAGCTCAAAGCCTCATCGATCCCCATTCCCTCTCAATTCCCATGCAGCCCCTATGTGAAGGGATTCCTAAAAGAAGAAGTGTAAATGGAAAGCTATGGAGAAGGGTTTTAAGAGGTCAGACTCAGGGAGACACAGGGCATCAGATGTGGTGGACGATACCTGCCTTTGGCCTTTGCTATGGGAGGCTGCCCCAGCCTTCCCAGCATCCCATCTTGTGGTGGATTTGTCCCAAGGTCGTGCTCATCAGTGATAGGGATGGAGAAGTGTCACTCTGGGCTTTGTTGGTTCTGCAATTATTCAAATGCTTTGCTTATCATACAATCACAGCTCCTGGCTCTGATTATTGGCATCATCAGCATCATCTATTAATGGGCTCTGAGCACAAGACACTAAAAGGTGCCGAGCGCATGCTCAAAAAAATAGAGAGGAAGAGAGCAGAAAGAGGACCAAAGCAGGCATATAAATATAAATCGGCCTGAATCTATTGGTGTGAACTAATCTTAAAGGGCCAGAGCCTCCTAAATCCCAGAAGGACATTAATTATTCCAGGTCTCCTTTATCCCCCTTGTCTGCATTACTCCAACTTGCTATTTTTAATCCAAAGTATTTGAACCTCCATTAGTTTTCCTTTTATCTCTTTTGTTAAGCAAACTTTCTCCCCAGTGTGGCTGTCTGCAGGGTGGAAAAAATTTAGCAGTTAGAACAAGATAAATCAGTGAGAGAGGACTTGCCTCCAAACTGGCCAGATCTTGCTGTGTTCGCACGCTGGCACCTGCATACCTGATGTTCCTACTCAACCCAGAATGGGGAGACACGCTCTACTGAAACTGTCCATCAGCCCAGCATGGAATGTGCTCAACCCGATGCACAGCTCCAAACAGCTGTTCTCTCTCCTTTCACGCATGTGCTGTTGAGCCGAAGGTAGGACACAGCATGCCAAAAACATCTTGGTTTCCGCCAAAGACATATTGTAGGTGAGAGGGTGATGGCTGCTGTTCTGTTGAGAAGCTGCTCATCAGTCTCTAAAAGGAAACACTATGAAAGGTTCAAATGACCCCTTCAGGGTTCCTCCATCGAGCCAGACCTGAAGCGTTGCCTCTCATTAATCTTTAATGAACAACAACAAAATGTGTCACTGGCTAATTATTGTGTAGGGTGGCAGATGCTTTTCAAGGAAGAGAGCAGAGCGGGAGTCCCATCATTTAAAGGGACGTTGTCAAAAAGGAAAGTCTTGTTTTGAAACTTCTTCCCAGGCTGTAACATTGTCTCTTTCTTTTAAACTCCAACTAACTCCCCTTCTAACCATAGCTACCATCTTCTCTGTCTGCAACATTAGGACCTTAGAAGGTGAGAGCCTGATGAGGTGATGGCATCTCAAATTCATTTCCACCACTCAAGAATTTCTCTCCTCCCTGGAGCTGAATGGAGGACTTTTGTGTCCTTTGTTGATGTCATGGCACCTACCTGGGATGTCTTTCTCTACCCCTGCTTTCTTCGATTTCATTTTTCCCCAATTAATGAATCCTGTTCCATGCAGTGCTTCGAATGTACTCAGCCCTTCGCCTCAAAGTGAAAGTTCATTACACATCTAAGACCTACTACAACACCAGGCACACACTCCACTATGGAATTCAGTAAAGTGGCTTGTGTAAATTCCCTAGACTCAATTGTTTTTATTTCATATTCTTTGTGATGGCTAATTTCAGTGGTCAACTTGACTGGCTTACAAGATGTCTAGGGCATTAGTGAGACACACCTTTTGGTATGTTTGGGAAAGTGGTTCTGTGAAATTTATCTGAGGAGAGAAGTCTTGAATGTGGGCAGCAGCATCCAAGGGTTGAGGTCGTGGACTGTATAGAATGAGGTAAAGGAAGATAACAGTTAAGGACTAGGAGTCACCTCTCTCTGCTTTCTGATCTACACAGATGTCTCTTGTCATACCTTCCCTCCCATGATGGACAGGATACCCATAAACAGTCAGTCCAAATACATTTTCTCCTTCAAGTTTCTTTCTGTGTGGTATTTGATCACAGTAATAACAAAAGTAACCAATATGCTTCTCACTTTTCTTCATACCAGCCATCCCTTGAAGGTAGGACCCTCAGCGTATTCTCTTGATGTCCTGCTCATAGACATCGTGCTGTAGGATGCTTGTCCCTTGTCCTTCCCACCCTGGATGACCTTGTCCATTATTCTTTGAAGTCATCTTTCATGTAAGCCTAGCCTGTGCTTTAAGCTTTTCTATTCTGAAAAGTATTTAGAAGCTTTCTGTTTAAGGGAGATTGGGATAACAGGATTAGAAGATCCCCTCTTAGAAGCAAATGAATTGTGTGTTTAACTGCAAGGTTCTCCACTTTTAAAGGATTTTGTTGACTTTGGAATTCAATCGGTTGATTTTAAAGTAGAAGTATAATCCCAATAAAATCCCTTACAACTTGCTGAAGAACAGTGGGATGGTTCCGCTTAAGCAGGCCTAGAATAAGCCATTCTAGAACATCTTCAGAAGCTGGACTTGGGCTAATGACATTGCTCAGTGGATAGAGGCACTTACTACCAACACTTATGACCTGAGTCCTATCCCTGGAATCCACTTGGTAGAAGAAGAGAATCAACTCCCACAAACTGCCCTCTGACCTCTATATATGCATTTTGGGTACACACACACACAAACACACACATACACACAGACACACTCACACACATACTCACACACACAGACACACATACTCACACACACATGCCACAAAAAGATAAACAAACAACTAAATGTAAAATTTTTTAAAGTTAAAAAAAAAGAAGTTGGACTTGGTGACTCATATCTAGTCCCAGCACTAGAAATCTGAAACAGGAAAGCTGTCATGTGTTTGAGGGTACAAAGTGAATTCTAGGCCAGTCTAGACTACTGAGTGATCCCTGATTTAAAAAAAATCAAAACCATGAGCTGATCAGGATAGGGGAATAAGACAGACACAGAATATTGATTGAGGCATTTATTTAACAGTCTTTCCCTCAATATCCTGATGGATGTGCCTTGACAAATTGAACACTTTTATGCAAAGAGGCAGAATGACTGTGTCTATCCATTTGAAGGAAATGTCTGACAAAAACCTGAAAGAACTCTTGGCTTTGGGCTCTTTGTTGTTGAGTGTCTCACTGAGATGAGAGCAGAAACAGCATCTAACAGTTGATCAGTACCTTCTGCATTGCAGGCTCAGAGTTGGAAACTGTCTGCACAACACCACATTTGGTTGGAGGCACAGTCTACTGGGAACTCAAAGCTGTCAGGAGAGCTAGCCTACAATGACACAATTATATTGTAGAAACCACAACAGTTAAATGTTTCTGCAGGAAGTGTCACAGTCCTACACTCAAGGTCAAAATTGCCAGCTGCTGTGAACCATACGCCACGGGAACTATAGCATCCAGTTTGGTAGCTGTTGACATGAAAACGATTGGGGGGCAACCTAGAGAGGGTCAGAGAGGAGAGACTCTAAATGCCCCCATGTGAAATAAAAGTGACGGTGTGTTGAAACTTCCAAGCAGGATAATGCTGTAAGAGCCTGCAGTCATGGAGTACAAATCCCGGAGAGAAATGGCCTGAGCATTTTCCGCACTGGTCAGACCGTCATCCTGGTATCCCGGAGCTGCAAGAATTCATCTAGCTAGATTTTCCCATGAAATTTTAAAGGAACAGAGGTTTAAAAAAATACTCAGAGGAGAATGGCTATACCCAAATACCCACTTAAAAATAGATATCAAAACAATAGAAACGTGTTGTCATTCATGCTTTCAGTGCACTGTCCTGGTCATCCTTCCCTGTCAGCCTCTCCTAGGCATGTATCATTGATACCATAGTAGTTCCAGGAGCGATGGAGCTGGCTTTCGAGCTTCGATTTTCCTCCCGGCCACACTGCTTCTCCACACATGAATGTCAGTTCACAGCACGACGTGTACTCAGAGAGCTCAAGTCTCTAAAGAGGCTGGCCTCCAGAAGTGCAGAAGGTGCCAAAGGCCAAAAGAACCTATAGGCACAGACTGTGAGTCCCTCACCAGGGATCCTAATCCTTACAGACTGTCCACATATCAGTCACAGACACTGCCTCTGGATTTTGTTGGACCTTGGGCTAGAGTTCACTGGAAAATAATTCAGCCAGTTTGTTACTCTGTCTCCACCCACCTTCCCTCCCATCGCTGGTCCCTTGTGAAGTGAATGATGTAACAACACAGCCTGATGCTGGCCCACACTGCCCCATCGCCCTGTCCCTCACAGCTGCTCCTGCACTCAGAAACAATACCCTGATTATCATTCATTATTTCTACTTCTTAGCATTAAAACCCTTTTAATATGGCACTGAAGACCATTGGGGAGTTTTAAGTTTCGTGTCAGACCAGGATTTATGGGCCAGTTCTGAAATTTTACCTCTGGGCTCAATAATTGCAATTCCCTTTTAATCGCTGTCTTAGACACCTCAGTTAAAAGACTTCAATTATCTCTACACAGAGGCCTCCTGGGACTTGGCCAATGTGAACACTCAACTTGTGTCCCCTCTGCTTGGAGACCAACATGGAAGCTATAGTCATGCATGGAAAGGGCACCAGGTCTGCCCAGCAGTCCTACCAAGGAGTGCTGGATTCTCAGAAAAAGTCCGTCTCCTCCAACAGTGGTATTTGGAGAACAGAACATGACCCTATCCTTGTTCCCTCTCCCAGTTTCTTAGGGGAAGCAAGAATCAGATGGAGCAGGATGTGCATGCCCACCCATGCTTGTTTTTGTAAAAACTCTGCAGTTCTGTGAGCATGCAAATACATACTGGAAATCCTCCCATGGAAAACAATAAAGGAAAGTGATGCTAGGGCCTGGTGTGTGGGGAGAGAGGTACTGTGCTGAGCCCTAAGGAAGACTTGATGACTTGAGAAAAAGAGAAGGTGGGTAATTTCTGAGGGAGCCATGTGATGTTGGAAAGGGACTTCACACCAACACAAGTACCAAGGGCACAGAGAGAACACAGACATAGCAACAGCTTTCTAAGGGTCACCTTGCCATGGAGGAGCAAAAAGCAAGCTGTTGCCTTATCCCCCAAAGAGCAACTGATGAAGGTGTATGGAAAGTAACTCAGGCAGGATGCTGGGGATGGGGATAGTTTTCAATGACGCCAAGACGCACAGAGTGCTTTGTATCTGGTGGCAGCAATTTGTACAACATAAATGTGAAGTTCTGCATCCCAAGTCACTAATCACAGTGAAGGCTTCATTTTAGGCCCCAAGCATCTGCTTCTGTTGGGAGGCAGTGGGCTGGGTGAGGGACAGAGATCAGGATGCAGAAAACAGGACTTCACTGAAGAGACTAACGGGAGAAAGGGAAAAGAACCGAGTTTCAGGGGTGTCTCTGCCAATGATCCAGGCCCACAATTGGGTAGAGATAGCCAAGAGGAAATGACAGCCTGGGGGATAAAGTGCCCTAGGTCGTCAGTCAGAGCCCTCCACAGTGACATGAGCAATCTCCTGCTTTGGTGGGTGCTGCCTACTGAAAAGCCAGACTTCTTAGTGGACTGAACCAACACAAAGATGGTCTACCTCTCCCAAGAATGGAGATCCTCTGCCAGTGGGCTAAGCTAGGGCATCTCCAAATGGAATGTTGAGTTGAGTTACTGGAGCACTGCTAACATGGATTTTTACATTTCTTATTATAAGATATTACATTTCACCATGCACCACCATACTGACAGGTTCGTGGGCACACTTTTTCAAGCCCCACCCTGCTCCTCACAATCCCATCTACATCTCTCTTATTTCCCTAGTGAGAGTCAGCTCTGGACACAGAAAACGCCCACACTGTACTTTGTTTGATTGTGAGCTATGCCTTTAACAGCTGAGCCATCTTTCCATCCGCCCCACCCATGCTATACTTTTACAAACACCACAGATATCATGGCATCCTCATCCTCAGGAGCCAGTTATTATTGACTCTTTGGTGGTTTCTGCTTAGATTCCTTTTCACAATGCTGCACTGTCGGCCCAGTAGGGTTATAGTGACATTTATAAACAGTGAGTATCCAGGCAGCTCATTCCTCAGACAGTTTGCATACATCTTGTGGGAAGCAAGTAGAGGAAGATGGGATGCCCCATTTTGCATCAGCTATTTCCAAAGCTGAAGGACTGACCAAGTCAAAGCCTAGAATTCAGCCCCTTCTGGAAAATGGCAAGTTCTGACTCCCAAGGCCAGGTCCAGTGTCAAAAGATTCTGAATGTCCAGGGATTTCTTACTGTAAATACTCAAAGTCCTCCTGGACTCAGAAGACAGAAGGCAGAGCTGGCTCTGTGCCTGAGCATTCCCACCCAACCTAGCCTAGCTCTGCTCTTCCCCCGTGTGCCTTTGCTTCTAGCCCAGACTCCAGGTCCTCCCACATTCTTCCACGGAGTCTTCACTAGTTTCCGGTCATGTTTTGAGGTCATCTAAAGTCAGGTGCAAACTGGGAGAGTCCATTCCAGTCCAGAAACTGACTCCCAGGTAAAATGCAGTCTCAGGGCTTCTCAAGCAATTGTTTTCTGTGCTACAGACAGCCCCCACTTGGCTAACACACTAGACAACTGAAACTCAAGACTCCACTAGTTGCTTCAAGCAGAGCTTAGAGGTATGAGCTCCTATGCAAGTCTAGGGGGCAGTGATGCCTAAGTGTCGTGGTTAAGTTTGACTGTCACCTTAACAGGCTCTAAGATACGCAGGCAACAAGTCTCTGGGCACAACTGAGAGAGGTTATTGGGATGAGATTCATTGATGTAGGAAAAACCATCCTAGATGCAGACAGAGTCATTCTAAGGACTGGGGTCTTAAACTGACAGAAAATGAGAAAGCTAAGCCCCACCATTCCATGGACACAGTGTGACCAGTCGCACCATTCATATCCCTTGAATTTTAAGCCATGATTTTCCAACCATGAAGGGTCCTTTTCCTTCTTCAGCTGTGTTCATCACAGCAAAGAGAGGAGTACAGACATTAACAAGGACTTCCTTGTGTCATTGTACAGAGCAGCCTCCCTGTAGGTGCTGTGATACTATTCATCTGGGGGGCAGCGGCAAATACATAAGAAAACACAAAGCGATTAGAGTGTATCTGTTACTTTCCTGTTGCTGTGACAAAACAGCAACTAATAGTAACTAACAGAAAGAAGGGTTTGCTTTTGGCTTATGGTTCCAGAGAGGTTGTCCGTAATAGTAATGGAAGCATGGCAGCAAGTGACACAGGAGCACAATTCACCAAATGGCACCACCTTCAAGAAGCATTTCCAAGACCTCCAGGTAGAACTGGGCACCTCTTCCTTCTAACAATTGCCTGGTCCAACCCAGGAACAGTAGTCCTACCAGGACGTCAAGTGAGCCTGGGTAAGTGACGATCAATTCAGTAGGCAAAACCGCAGAAAGGGGGCTTTAGGTACAGAGAACAACACTGGCAGCAAGGACAGTGGCATAAAGCGCCTTGTCGTGTGCAGGAAGCGATGGGCAGGACTGGACTGGAGAGCCCTGGGTGTGTCTGGGTTTCAAGACCATTCCACACCCTGGTTGTAAACTGGCTACAGAGTAGAGGTTCATGTTGCCTAGGACTCAGTCTTTGAGAAACAGCTCATTGTTCCATGGAGTAGCCAGGCTTCTAAGAGATATATGGTGATATGGTGATAGCCAAAACTCAGGCCAGACTTCGCCTCCCAACCCTGCTATGACATCATTGTCCGTGATTCTTAACATCTGTTCTGGGTAGTAGACCTTGTGAGATCCTCCGTATAAGGAGTCCCCCTCTGTTCATCACATCTGCTGTCGAAGGCCTCCCCATTCCTGGATGGCCACCCCAGCAAAGCTGCAGAATACGTACAGCTTGCAAATGCAACATCATTCGGGTGGTACAAAGTCTACAGGCTCTTTTTACCCACGTCCCCAGGCCCCTCTAGCCTTCCGTGGCTGAACACTGATTCCAGTCCCAGATTTTTGCCTGTGGGAACCACAGTTTATAGCTAGGTCCACCTACCATGTAAAGTTTCAGTGCAGTGGTTTGACTCGGCCAGACTGACATGGAGCCTTTGAGCGAAGACATCAGCATTTTGCTTGGCTCAGACACTTGAATTCTTCAGTCCCTCTGTTAGCATGTCAGATGACGTTTAGGCTGCCTCTCTGGGGAGCAGGTTGGGCTCCGGAGCCTTTAGAGAACCTGCAGCAGTACAATGCTGAGACTGGGGATCCTGGGGGAAGAGCTGGGGGTGGCGGCCCAGGATGGCTGCTGCTGCCCTGACCTCCTTAGGACTCGGGTTCAAGCTGGAGGCTGGTGAGCTGACAGAGGGAATCTATAGAAATGGGACTTCGTATTTCAATGCTGCCTTCGTCATTTTCCATGAGTCGAAGTACATGAAAACAAACTCCAAGAGCCAGAACTGGTCTAGCTTGAAATCTAAGGTTGCATTCGAAAAGAACAAAGGGCGTTAAACAGCAAATGGCAGGAAGAGAGAGAATAAGGAACCAAATTAATGTCCTTGCTGGCCACAGCTGGGTGGCATGACCATACCACCTTGGAGAAGGTCGTACCTGACTCTAATCGGAGAAAATCTACTATCCACCCTGCTGTGAAGTCTACATTAGTAGAGTGGGAAACCTTGACTGTTTCTCTCACAGTGCTCTTCTCGATCCCCTGGCCTTTCTCAGATACCAGTGCAGAACAAACCAATTCACCTCTCATAGCCACTGCCTCAAATCCAGCTGAGTCCCACCCAGTCCTGCAGCCCCCCCAGGGGCATCAACGGATGCTGAAGGACCTGAAGGGCATGGCCTTGCTCGATCCTAATCCAAAACCCAGAGGGAGAAGGGCTTCGGGGCTCTCAGGCTCACTGCTCTCCGTTTGAAATCCTCAGTCACCTGTTTGTTTTGTCTGGGTGATCATCACCCCTTCCAATGAAGGGAAAACATGTCTCTGAGTCTTCTGTGTACTTCTTTTTACAAATCAAGGCACAGGAAAGCCCCTCCTACACAGTGAGACTAGGATCCGCAGTTGCTTGGGAATCAGCTTCCATCCTGAAATGTCTTACTGTAGTTTACCGGGAACACGTGTGTTCATCTGCCCACTGTTGGGATAAGGCCACCCCTTTGTGTCCAGTGTCATCTGTGACCAGATCTCCACATTGACTCTCACATCTGTGATGCTCAGTCTCAGCGCATCAAAAGAAGAAATAATTTTAAAATGCTTTTGAGGATCTCTAGATCTTAAGCATTTTCCCCCGATCTTTTTTGTTGTTGTTGTTGTTGCCCTATTCAGACCTAATTGACAGCAATATTTGTAGTGACTTAACCTGCCTTTCCAAAGTTTTCTACTGTCTGTTGCATCAGCTTGATGAGTTCACCTGCATGAACAAGTTCTAACAGGTCAGGACGATTAAAACTGATGCTCAGTGGGTGTTTAACTCAAGTAATGGGAGTAGAAGTGAGAGAGCCAGGTACTGAGAACAACTTGAAGTGTTCGGAGGGCACAGGGTGTGGTGCTGAATGCAGAAGTGGTGTATGCTAATCCAGCAGGCAAATTGGTCACATGGAGACCAGTTAAGAACACTTCTGTTACAAGTTTCCCTTACAATTGCAACTAGGAAATTCAGGCACAGAGAGGTTCCGTGACTCACTGAAGTCACACAGCCCATAAGAGGCAGGAATGAGATTGTAAATCAGAAAATCTGAATTCAAAGTCTCTGTTCTTTAGCAACACATTTTTCTTAAAGGGAGGTAGGACATTGGATGAGTAGGAGGGATAAAATTGGGAGATGAAAAAGTAAGAGGAGAGCCGGGCGGTGGTGGCGCACGCCTTTAATCCCAGCACTCAGGAGGCAGAGGCAGGCGGATCTCTGTGAGTTTGAGGCCGGGCTGGACCGACAGCCTCCAAAACAATACAGAGAAACCCTGGCTCGTAAGAACAACAACAAAAAAAAAGTAAGAGGAGAAGGAAAGGGGGAAAGAAAGGGAAGAAGGAGAGAGAGGGGGGAAAGGAAAGACTTACAGAGGGAGGCATGGAGAGGAAGAAGGAGACAAAGATAATCAGAAGAGGCTAAAGATAAGCCAGAGCAAGAATCCTCTGGTGTGTAGCTCTGTGATAGAGCCTGGGCTCACTCCATCACATATTCGGCGTCTCTGATAGTATTACACTTCTTGCCGATGCTAAGTCACAGCCAAGGCACCTGAAGCCAGAGGAAGTCCATCCTGCCTGGCGCCCTTTTTGTTGACAGCCCTCTTCTATAGAGCCTGGGGCCACTACTAGCTATAGGCAGCTCTTCCCTACCATGGGTCCGTGGCACTCAGATCCCGCCTAAGCTAGAAACCTCATCCTCAGCCCCTATCCAATACCAACTCCCAACACTCTCCAGAGCACACTGTGTGTGTGTGTGTGTGTGTGTGCATGTGTGCACATATTTCAGGTGTATGTGTACATGTGCTTACATGTATGGAGGCCAGAGGTCAATTTCATGCATCTTCTTCAGTTGCTCTACACTTTACTTTTTGATACAAGGTCTCTCAATGGCCAGTGTGGCTAGGCTGCCCAGCAGTGAGCTTCAGAGATCCATAGGTCTCCAATGCCCCTACCTCTGGCACTGTGGTTACTGACAGATGTACACCATAGCGCCTTGCCTCTACGTGGGTGCTGGAGATCCAAACCCAGGGCCTCGGATATGCACTCTGTGAGCTAAGCCATGACTCCCTTCTCCAACTTCTAGGACATTACAAAGGGCTAGTAAATAGCAAAGTTAAATATACTGGGGTGAAAGACCACGTGCCACACACATGGCATTGTTACAGAGAATGGATAAGCAGCAAAGGACTTCACAGTGAAATTTACACTGATTGGGCATCTCCCCCCCCCCCCACACAAAATCTTTAAAGGCAGGCTGACTTAAGGGGAAAATATTAAGTTGTGCTGAATAGTTTTTGCTGGAGGCAAAATTACCACAAAGTATATTTGAAGGATGAGTATTTGAGAGGGACGGGTGTATGTCCTGCCAGGTGAGACAGAAGTGCCAGCTGGTGTCCTTGCCTCTCATATTGATCTAGACAAGCTCCCACTGGCTCAGCTCCTGGTTTCTAACTCAGCCTTCACACCTTCACACCTGAGCTGAACCCTTGTCAAAGAGAGTCTGAGCAAAGACACAGCAGAAGAATGTCAGTTGTGCAGCCTGGACTGTGACAAGGTCACGCTTCCTAATAATAATCACCACCACCATGCCACAGTGTTCTGTGTGACGAGGACTTGGCTACTTGTCTGACTCTCGTGGCGTCTGCCACCCGCAGCCCATCTCATGACTTCGTCTACCCCAGCTGGAGGGTTCAATTCCAGCCAACAGCATGGCTGTCGGGGATGATACAGAACATGAAGATGACCTTGTCTTAAAGCTTCACTTCCCCAACCATATTTTCCAGGGCTAGAAGCTGAAATAAAGACCTAGGGAGACTGTTCTCAGTGGAGCCTAGATTGACTTTCAATGAGTGTTAATGGTGTCGTTTGTCTTTGTATCAGTGCTGCTACTGTGTCTCCTGTTGCTGTTGCAGGTGATGTTTATAGTGTCTTGACCTGTAAGGTAGAGAGTATTAGTAGATCAGATGGGATTTTCTTCCTCTTTGAAAAAACACCCTTCCTCAAACACCCCCAGGTCTTGATTGTGTAATTAATTCTCTGATTGCTACTTATTGGTGCTGGGAAAATGCAGCTGCCACGAGGCACTTGAGGAGCCATGTGGTGTTATGTACTTACCCATCGCTGCGTCGTCTGCTCCCCCAGGCCCTGGCCTCTGGTGCCTCCTCCTAGGAAAGGCATTGTTATCACTTGGACAGAGACGATGGTTATTGTTAGTGAATGAACATGAATTTTTAGATTCACTCAGCTCCACTACCACATAAATTTTGCCCAAGAATGTCAGAATATTGTCAGATTTAATAGCAATACGTTCAATTGTTTCTCCTCTCCTTCAGCAAATATTGGCCGAGCATCCACATTGCATAAGACACAACGGTGAAGGATCCACCATCTTGCCGTTAATAAGGCAGGGAAGTGAGACACACGATTCATTCTCCCTGGGGAGTTCAATAAAAAACATTCCCTCTCACCAGACTTGACCAGTGTGTATTCAGAGCATATACTCTCTATTCAGCTTCTGCCCAGGTATTCATGCCAGTCTGCAATGCCCATTCCCCAATTCCTGCCTCATTTTCACAACCCAACCTCAGGGGGACACCTGTTCTGATCAGCCAGTCTGAGCTATCACTCTGCCTCCCATGTGACACCTAGTACGTGGATACCACTCACTTGGTCCTGATGCCCTGTCCCTCATTATAAACTTTGATATATATTTACATTCTCACCAGTTCAACTGCAATATAAATTGTAAATTCTCAGCATCCCCACAATATCAAAAAGCTTGAGTATGTAAACACACTAGTAACACCTGAAAATGGGGACGTGGGGTGGGGGTTGGGACGGTGTGTCAACCAATTTTAACCGTGAAGCAGGCACAGCAAGCATCTTTTTCCAGGCTGCTTCAGGAAGCTACAAAGATGAAATGGAGGCTTATCTGAAATGTGGGGGCCTTTTCCCAGTTCTGAGAGCATGGTTTATCAGTTAACCAAAGTCTAAGGCTAATATATCTTCTTGTAGGGATGTTCCACCATAATTTCTCAGTGTTGCTTTTGTGTTTTGAAGACCCACTTGTGTTTTTCTTTATTTAAATAAATAGAGGGCTGGGCATGGTGGCGCATGCTTCTGATCCCAGCATTCAGTAGGCAGAGGCAGGTGGATCTCTGTGAGTTCTAGGCCAGCCTGGTCTACAAAGTGAGTTTCAGGATAGCCAAGGCTGTTGCACAGAGAAACCCTGTCTTGAAAAGCAAACAACAAAAGACAAATCCAGTGGCTGTTAGTTCAGAAACCCTAAGTGCTCTTCTTGCCCTCTTCTGTCTATCATCCTTTCAACCTTGCATCGTTTTTTGTTCCTTTTTTAAAATTTAAGTTAGAAACAAGCTTGTTTCACATGTCAATCCCAGTTCCCCCTCCCTCCGCTCCTCCCCTGCCCCGCCACCAACCCCCTATCCCATTCCCTTTCTGCTCCCCAGAGAGGGTGACACCTTCCATGGGGAACCTTCAAAATCTGTCATATCATTTGGAGCAGGGCCTAGGCCCTTGCCCATGTGTCTAGGCTGAGAGAGTATACCTCTATGCTGAATGGACTCCCAAAGTCCATTCATACATTAAGGATACATACTGAGGATAAATGCAGAGGCCCCATAGACTGCCCAGGCCTCCTAACTGACACCCACGATCAGAGGGTCTGGATCAGTCCTATGCTGGTTTCCCAGCTATCAGTCTGGGGTCCATGAGCTCCCTCTTGTTCAGGTCAGCTGTTTCTGTGGGTTTCTCCAGCCTGGTCTTGACCCCTTTGCTTATCACTCCTCCCTCTCTGCAACTGGATTCCAGAGTTCAGCTCAGTGTTTAGCTGTGGGTGTCTGCTTCTGCTTCCATCAGCTAATGGATGAAGGTTCTAGGATGTCATATAAGGTAGTCATCAATGTCATTATCGAGGAAGGGCATGTAAGATAGCCTCTCCACTATTGCTTAGATTTTAGTTGTGGTAATCCTTGTAGATCTCTGGACATTTCCCTAGTGCCAGATTTCTCTTTAAACCTATAATGGCTCCCTCTATTATGGTGTCCTTTTTCTTGCTCTCTATTCTTCCCCCTACTCAATCTTCCTGCTCCCTCAAGTCCTCTTCTCTCCACCTCTCCTCCCCTTCTCTTTCTCCTAACTCCCTCTCCCCTCCCACCATGCTCCCAATTTGCTCAGGAGATCTTGTTCCTTTCCCCTTCTCCAGGGGACCATGTATGTCCTCTTAGGGTCCTCCTTGTTCCTAGCTTCTCTCAGTGTGGACTGTAGGCCTGTAATTATTTGTTCTATGTATAAAATCCATATATGAGAAATAAAGACTTCCTAGAATTCAATGAGAATGAAGACACAACATACCCAAACTTATGGGACATTAGAAAGCAGTTGTAAGACGAAAGTTCATAGCACTAAGTGACCACATGAAGTAACTGGAGAATAGTCACACTAGAGAACTAACAGCACAACTGAAAGTTCTAGAACAAAAAGAATCAAACTCACCCCATAGGAGTAGAGGCCAGGAGTAGAGGCCAGGAAATAATCAAATTGAGGGCTGAAATCAATAAAGTAGAAACAAAGATAACAATACAAAGAATCAATGTAACAAGTAGTTGGTTCTTCGAGAAAATCAACAAGATAGACAAACTTTTATCCAAACTAAACAAAAGGCAGAGAGAGAACACGCAAATTAACAAAATTAGAAATGAAAAGGGGGAAGCAACAACAGACACTGAGGAAATCCAGAGAATCTTCGGGTCATACTTTGAAAACCTGTACTCCACAAAATTCGAAAATTTGAAGGAAATGGACAATTTTATGCATAGATAATCACTTACCAAAATTAAATCAAGAACAGATAAGCAATTTAAACAAACCTATAACCCCTAACGAAATAGAAGCAGTCATCAAAAGTCTCCCAACCAAAAAAAGCCCAGGTCCAGATGGTCTCAGTGCAGAATTCTAACAGAAATTCAAAGAAGAGCTAATAACAATATTCCTCAAATTGTTCCACACAATAGAAACACAAGGTTCACTGCCAAACTCTTTGTTTGTTTGTTTGTTTGTTTTTTGTTTTTCGAGACAGGGTTTCTCTGTATTGTTTTGGAGGCTGTCCTGGAACTCACTCCATAGACTAGGCTAGCCTCCAACTTACAGAGATCTGCCTGCCTCTGCCTCCCGAGTGCTGGGATTAAAGGCTCATGACACCAATGCCCGGTGCCATCTCTTTTTACGAGTCTATACCTTGGTACCCAAGTCACACAAAGACACAACCAAGAAAGAGAACTACAGACCAATATCCCTCACGAACATTGATGTAAAAATACTCAAAAAATACTGGCAAATTGAATCCAAGAACACATCAGAGAAATCATCCTCCATGATAAAGTAGGCTCCTTCTCAGGGATGCAGGGACGGATCAACATATGAAAATTTATCAATGTAATCCACCATATAAACAAACTGCAAAAGAAAAACCACATGATCATCTCACTAGATGCTGAAAAAGCCTTTGACAAAATCCAACAGCCCTTCATGATAAAGGTCTTGGAGAGATCAGGGATAACAGAAACATACCTAAACATAATAAAATCAATATACAATAAACCGACAGCAAACGTCAAACTAAATGGAGAGAAACTCAACACAATTCTTCTAAAATCAGGAACAAGACAAGACTGTCCACTCTCTCCATATCGCTTCAATATTTTACTTGAAGTTCTAGCTAAAGCAATAAGACAACAAAAGGAAATCAAGGGGATACAAGTAGGAAAGGAAGAAGTCAAACTTTCACTATGCGCACATGATATGATAGTTTACATAAATGATCCGAAAAACACTACCAGGGAACTTCTACAGCTGATAAACATCTTCAACAAAGTGGCAGGATACAAGATTAACTAAAAAAATCAGTAGCCCTATTATATACAGATGATAAACGGGCTGAGAATGAAATCAGAGAAACATCACCCTTTACACTAGCCACAAACAACATAAAATGCCTTGGCGTAATGCTAACCAAATAAGTGAAAGACCTCTATAGCAAGAACTTTGAGTCTTTAAAGAAAAAAATTAAAGAAGATACCAGAAAATGGAAAGATCCCCCATGATCTTGGATAGGTAAGATCAACATAGTAAAAATGGCACTCTTGCCAATAGTAAACTACAGATTCAATGCAATCCTCATCAAAATACTGGAACAATTCTTCATAGACCTTGAAAGAATAGTACTCAACTTTGTGTGGTAAAACAAAAGACGCAGGATAGCCAAAACAACCCCGTGCAATAAAGGAACTTCAAGAGGCATCACCATCCCTGACTTCAAGCTCTACTATAGAGCTGTAGTGCTGAAAACAACTTGGTATTGGACCACGAAAATAGACAGGTAGACCAATGGAACTGAATTGAAAACACACACACCTACGAACACCTGATTTTTGACAAAGAAGCTAAAATTACACAATGGAAAAAAGAAAGCATCTTCAACAAATGGTGCTAACTCAACCTTGCATCTTATAAAGAAATTGAACTGCAAATGTTTACCTAGGCCAGTATAACTCAAAAAGGTCTTCTTTAAGAATAAATCCCTTTGTTGAGGACCTACTGTGTGATAAGAACTCACCTTATTACTTTGCCTGAGTCATTCTCACAGATGCTCAACATAATCTCACAAGACAGGCACTATGGCTGATACCTTATGCTTTGTATTTTGGGTGGATCGGTGGGTGGGTGGATGGATTGGTTGGTTGGTTGGGTGTATGAGTGGGTAAGTTAGTTGATCGGTTGGTTGAGATAGGGTCTTGCCATATATCCCAGGATGATCCTTAATTTCTTGTATGGCCTCTATCTTAAAAGTTAGGAAAGTGAAACCCATAGAAGTGATTTAACTAAATGGCATAACTAATAGGCTGTGAAGCTGAGAACTGAGTCTGGGCCCGACTCCCACATTGCAGCAGTCAAAACCATCTCAGAACAGCATTCCCTTTGAATGGTTTGTTTGGGGATATGAGAACTCCCTCTTATAGGGCTGTCTGATACTGGCATCGTACACACCAAGACATTGCACAAACACAAAGAAACACACCTTCTGTCTTGTCAACACCATCTGTAGCCCTCATGTGCTGCCATAAAAATGTGTCTGCATTCAAGGATTACTATAATTCGATGCCTTCATGCTCTTGAGTTATGGCTACAAACCCTTCGGTCTCATCAGCAAGTTGCCTTACAGCAGATGTTGCCAGGGTATTTCCTTTAAGTATGTGGGCACCACCCTGGTTGAGAAATTCTTTCATTTATGTATCACATCTTCTTAGCATTTTTCTATGGATTTCTCCTCCCACTGCCTATCCTGTGTCTAGTCTTAAAGAGCCATGCCAAGTACATACACCCTTTTCTGTCTCTATGATTTTAGTGGTGAAAAAGCCATAGACTAGGCAGACCAATCCATAGACCATGTTGTTCCTGCTCCTCAGAACCCAGGGACAGTACTGGATTTTATCTGTGGCTAATTCAGTGTATGACCTTGAACATGTCTCCATTTCTCTGCAAGAGAAAGACAGACCTTCTTTGTGTAAAGAGATCTGTGACTGAAGACAGATCACTCTTCTCCAAACTGGCTTTGTGAGATATTATTAATTGTAGCTTCCAGGGTTTTCATAAAATATTGTATCACCAGGCATCCTGTGAAATGTTAGAGATGTGTAAACAGCAATCAGTTAAGGCCCATAGAGAACTTTCATCTCAATGGCTACATTTTGCTGATGAAGAGACTTACACCCAAGGAGGTGTGGAAAACTGTCCAAGTCTAAGAAAGCCAAACCAGAATCAAGGACTTCTTTCAAACCCCAGGTTAGAAGTAGACCTTAGTACACACAAACCTCTTGACTTTTTTGTTTGTTTATTTGTTTGGTTGATTTAGAGCGTCTTTGATAGCCTCTAATTTATTCATCATGTTGCAATCACTAAGCAAAAGTGGGTGGTCAGGGTTTTCCTCAAAAAAAAAAAGTCATGCAAATTGGAGACATTTTCTCTGCTTGAGAATAAAATTGGTTGAAAAACATGCAAAATTTTAGACATTTTCAGAAAAGTGTCTCATTCAAAGTCATCAGACAAATGAGAGGCAGAAGCAGAATGGGGAACCGGAGAGTTCCAGAGAGACATGTGGAAGATAATGGATTATGACAGGCTGTCCATGCAATCCTTCTGGCTTCCTAAAATCCAGGTGGACGCCCACACTGTCAGATTGATTGATTGTAGCACCGTCCTAGAATGTCACCAATCCCCAGCACATGGATACAGTTGCACATCTGTTTCCAGAAGGTTCTAGGTCAGAATAAAACCTTTCCCCTTTCAGCATAAATTGAGTTGCCAACAGTCAAAACATGGAAAGCAGGGCCCTAATGAGCCAGCTTTGTGACCACTGGGAGGGAAGCAAAGAGATGGAAGCCGGGAGACGAGAGCTCAGGTCTGGTTTTCGCTGGGCTTTGGGGCTGTCTGTTAAACAAATCTGACCCTAGGTACGAGCTTGCCCTTTCCTAGTCCCAGCCTCCCTGGATATAAAATTCATGTTTGGCAACTGCTCTAAAAGTTATTAAAGTTGTGGCAGTAAACTATGAAAGGCCAGAGAATTTCAAGCAAAAGTTATTGCATCAGTAACTCAGAAACTAATCCCTAAAAGTCCTGACACATTTATCCCGAGGGCAAGCGCCAATCCAGAAATGGAAATCATTATCAAGGGCCACTGTGTACCCAGAATTAAAATCCATCATTCCTCAGAGCGCAGAGCTGAGATTTGGGTAGAATACTCACACCTTTCAAGAGATCTTTCCTCAAAACTGGAGCCCCTTTTTCTGCAGAAGAACATGATGAATTCTGCATTCTCTGCTTATTTGTTTTTTTTTCCTTAAGAACCCCTCGTTACATTTCCTTTCAGATATTTCTTTCTTTGACAGTTCCACATTTAAACTGAAAAGCTTCCTTTTCCTTATTCAATTGCAGTGGTTTTATTTGGGATGGAAACCCTGCTGGGTACCGTAAGAGAGAACAAGCTTTACAGCAGCAATAACCCCTTCTACAGCATCCATTGTGGGGAAACTTAATACACTTCTATTAAATGGCTGAAGACTTGACTCCAGCAATCTGAATTAACTACAGAAAAGCTTAGAGACGGAACAACGGCCCCTACTTCTTTGTTCAACAGACATCCACTTCATGCCCCCCAACCCTGCCTAGCAGGGACCCAAGACAGAAAACTGCCACCTTTGACACCTTTGACAAGGCTCAACGTTGTCTTAAGCAACACCGTTATCACCAAAAGTAACCAAGACAGGGCTGGGGGACTGGCTCGGGCGGCAAAATGCCTTCCGAACAAGCACAAGGACCTGACTTTGGATAAGAGCTGAGCGTGACATTTGTGTACAACTGCAATGCTGTGAAGCAAGGACACGCAGATTCCCCAAGTCCCCTATCCTGCCAGCCTAGCGAAATGCCCATCTCTAGGTTCAGGGAGGGGCCCTGCCTCAAAACCTAATGTGGAACATGATTCAGGAAGATGCACAGGGTGCCAAGCTCTGACCTACACACACGCCAACATGCACCTACATGCATCTGTAGACACTCGTGTAAAAGAAAAGCAAAGGCAGAAAAGAAGGAACAGGATCAGATATTGGTGAGAAAATGCAGAAATGGGGCCTCAGCCTCATTGGGGTGAATGGGAGTGTTCTGATTATAAAAAGTGGTGCGTAAGAGAAAGAGGCCGTGTGACAGAGCTTGGATGGAGGGATTTTTATTGGGAAAAGTGAATGGGAGCAGGGGGGAGGGGAGATAGGCCTCTGGGGACAAGAGCAGCAGAAGTGGGGAGGGAGAAAGGGAAGAGAGAGAAGGAGAGGCCTGCAGAGAAGCAGAGAGAGAACAAGAGAGAGACGGGAGGTGGGCAGGGTCTTTTTAGGGAGCACAGTGAATGTGCGCAGGTGGTGCTCTTAATGGCTACAGCTGAGAGTGTATCCTGTCGGAACCCCAAGGACAGGCTAGTACAGATGCCTGAACACTAATAAAAAGTACACTTCAGAGTTTAAATGGACACACGCTTTGACCTTGATTGTACTAATTTAGGTAACTGCACAGGTAGCTTTGGTGCAATCACAACAAAAAAAGCAGAAGCAATACCCACATTAAAACCCCAATCAGTGAATAAATGATAACGTCATCCATATTTATCACCTCCAGACAAGCACAGCGTGGGAATGCACAGTCACAGACAGGCATGTGTAGGGTGGTGCCACCATGTAACATCACAGCTGAGGCTGTACGCTGAGGTGGTGAGTATGGCTGTCCCCCGACAATGGGTCAATGGGTCAAGTTATTTGGACTTTTGGAACTGCTGGAGGCTTAGTTTGATTCATTTTACTATATTTATAGTGAGCATCACTTTATATTTTTGTGTGAGGGATTAAAGTTTTTCAAACAAAAATTCATTCCCCCCACAAACACACACACACACACACACACACACACACACACACACACACACAATCCTTTGCCTTTTATATTACCATACCTAAGCCCAGCTTGGCAGTGAGAAAATAAAGAGTATTGTAATGATCTTGTGGTATATACCCAAGTCAGAAACCTCTAATTTATATGCTTCAATGTATCAAAGTATGTACCTTCAGTGCAAAAATTTTATAATGTGATAATTATACCTCAATAAAATGTTTTTTTAAAGAAAGAAAAGTAATCTGGATAATTTCTATTTCTCACAAATATTGTTTAAATATGCAGTTGCATATTAACACATGCTCTCTCCTTCCCTGACTCCCTCTCTCTCTGTCTCGTATGTATGTATGTATGTATGTATGTATGTATGTATGTATGTATGCATGTATATACTGTGATATATAACTGAGCCACTGTTAAAAAGGAAACTGGCTGTTCCAATATGTGACAGGAGGCTACCCCAAGAGGTTAATAGCTTGAGCACGGTGTGAGAGCGCCCCTTTAGCTAATCCTCTGCTCTCTGGCAGTGTCAGCATCAGAGATCACAGAGCTTACCATCTAGCCTGCTTCCGTCTTCCTCTGTTTGCAGTGTTTCTCCGAGTCTGTGTCAATCTTCCCTGCCTTTTACCCCAAAGTGCACGCTTCGGTGCACTTTAAATTACAGCCATAAATAAACCATTCTCACTAGTATCCCATAAGTAACTACCTGGTGAACCTGGGGATGATGAGACCTTGGGCGTGCCAAAACCAAGTGTTGTCTCAAAGAGGTAGTTACGAATAGGCTGGTAAGGTTTTGGAGGCCACTCCTTGACTCTGTTGCCGGGTTATCTCCTGGATGAATGCCCTCGCTCTATGAGACTAGCGACAAAACTACTGCAAAGATCTGCAATTGCCTAGAAATACCACTGTCCACAGTGAGTTTGAGAATGGGGTTTCTGAGTTCACTGGACAGGGATGACACAGATGTGGTTCCTCTGGGTCTGTCCTCACTACCGTTTGGTGCCCATGAAGAATGTGATACCTGAACTCGCTGCAGTGGAGTGACTCTCTGTGCAGGTTAGGCTGGCTTCTCATCACTGTTTTCCTCCTCTGCCTCCCAATGCATCCAGCTGGACCGTGCTGCATGGAAGAATCGGGCGCCCAGAGAACCCGTTTCGAGTGGCCCTGGAATACATCTCCAGTGGAAACCGCAGCTTGTCTGCTGTGGACTTCTTTGCCCTAAAGAACTGCAGTGAAGGTACGTGAATCTGTCTTTGTCTCGCTCTCCTCCACAGCCTGCCTTGAATACATCAATAATTGTATTTAGATTGAATACGGAGCCTGCAGTGATTAGGGACTGATTCTGAACATTAGCGAGTGCACCGTCGCCCAGGCAATCAATTTTCAAAGAATTCCAGAATAAAGTTGTGTCTACTCACCTTAAAACTTTGTCACATGGAATACAGCCTTTCTCAGGTAATATGTTAGCTTGACTTCCATGGTGGCAAATGCCTCCCGCTACTTAGTAATATTTTATTATGAAAACCATAAATGGACACCAAGTAAACAGAACAGTGCATGAATCCCCACCTAGCAGCCTGAGCCCCACTTAGCAGTTGTCAACATTCTGTCATTTTGCCTCACCTACATCTCTAGCCACCTCTCCCCTCCCCATAACTTAGTGACAATCATTATTTGGCTTTTCCTGGAGGTAAAATGCAGAAGAAATTGTATTGGTTTTATCCGGGTTCTTGTTAACAGACAACATGGGAACTGGTTAGATGTGGAAATTTAGCTTACTTTGTGCAAGCCCATGGGCATGGCCCACTGTGTCATTGAATTTCTTTTGCACAGACACCACATTGTGACTTTACCTCAAGGCACGCTTTTATTCTTTTTTCCTTTTTACCTTCACTTCCAGGAAACCGAACCAAATGCAATACTCCATCGCTGTATTCAAATCTTGGTAGGCCTCTGATGAGCTTTTCATCTTCCTTCTGTAGGGTTTGAGTCTCCCATCCTGGTTTTCAACATCCCACTTTATAAGCATATTTCATTAAACATTGTTTCAAGTCTGGATGGAAAACAGACTAACACAAAACACCAGTAGCTATGTGAGGCAGAGCTCCCCTTGGTTCATCAGAAGCCCCTGCACACAACAGAAGCACCCTTTATTCCTTCCTGGATGTAGAGTAGAGGAGGGTTTTGGGGGCAGTTACTTTCATGGATGCTATGCTTCTCCAGCTGCTTCTGCACAGGGGTCCAATGAAGGGCACTCTCCTGTAAAGAACCTGGGACCTGAACATCCTAAGAACGAAGCATGGAGAGGAGCCCATGGTACCCCTAGACCTTCCATTTAGAAGTTTGTGAGCGAGCGTGAAGGCTCTTTCATGGAGGGTCATCTGCTGTGTGTAGAAGCCTGGTCTTGAAGCTTGTGCTCTTAGTGGTGAGGTGGGACAGCGACTCTCTGTTCCTTCTCTTGCTGTGACTCTCCATTCATCGATGGCCTCTCACAGGTGAATTTCTTTATTGTTCTTGTTTTAGTCAAACCTGGTTTCCATGTGGGGGTAAGGAGACTCACCATGTGATAGACTGAACTAGTTACAGTGGATATGGTGGTTAGCCTGTGCTGTAAGGCGATGCATGAGGAAGGCGGGGCTTGGGAGGAAGCCAGCACTGTGTGTGAATGCTTCCACGTTTGTGAACATAGGCGTCTGTGAAGGTCTCTGGACACCCTCAAGTTTCACAGATGCTGAGGATGTGGTTCTTCCAGCACCCTCAGCTGAAATGTAGCCGGATAACAGAACCGTCACATGGGGAAGACCTCACTTCACACAGAATGGTGTAATCTCATTTGAAACACACACACACACACACACACACACACACACACACACACACACACACACACACACACAAACATCAGGAAAGAAAACAATTGAGTACAAAGGCCCAGATCTCAGGACAGCACAAAATAATGCCAGCATGCCCGGCTCTGCAAAAACTCTTTGCATTCTCAAATGAAGAATTTCAGGCCAACGCAGAGATGTTTTATCTTTCCCTTTGTGAGCCCCTCTCACCTAGAGAATTCTTGCCCTGGGGCTTGTGTTGCAAGGCAGTGAATCTGTTGCAGAGCTTAAGCTCATTCCTTGTCTGTTTCTCCATCCTTGCAAAACCAAAGAACTTCACCTCCTTCGATGATCTTTCATGACTCAGAAAATTACCTCTGCAGGGAACCCTCTTCTGTCTCTTCCTGGTCAAGAAACCTGGGGAGGTCCTTACAGTCTAGCCACCTTCCTGTCTCTAGGTCAGGAGATTCCACATCCAAGGACGAGATGGTCTTCATGGAGAAACAGTTCCTCTATGCACCCCCCCTTTTAAAGCTCAGAACATGTAAGCTACCAATGCATGAGACGGGTCTGCTGTGGGCAAGTGAGAAGAAACAGAGCACAGTTATGTCAGGATGCTCTGTGCAATTCCATCCCTTTTCCCATAAAACTCAGAAGGTGTAGACAAATCCCAAATGTAAGAAGCACCATAAAACTGCACTCACATGTTCAAAAATCAAGGGGACTCAGGGAGATGCTTTGGTATATATTTGAGAACTATATGTTGTAGACAAGTGCCTGTTTTCTGGGGTCACGGCCTTGGTTAGGTCATGAAGGAGAGAAGGGGAAAAATAATGTCTTTGAGGTGTGGATAGAGCTGATGACATGCTAGCCAGGGCTTTAGATGGGTCTGAAAGCTATCTAGTCTATTACTTAATTGTAACTTGATCCTTCTCATAATGAGGGACAGATAAAGTTTGAAGGGAAACACAGCTAAATAACTCTACTCCTCTTCCTTCACCCAGTGAGGAAGAACACTGTTTCTGCTCATCTGGAGAAGGCTGACAGATGTTGGGCACAATTCTCACTGCAAAGGAAACAAGATCTATCTGTGGTGTCTTCAGGAAGACAGGAGATGTATCTATTTCCTCTTTCAATACTGACATCCATCACAGAGTACACCCTTAATCAGTGCTCAGTTAATGCGTAGCAACGTTGATGGAGCACTCACCTAGGCTAAGGCTAAGTGTCCACCAATCCCTTCGTGTGTACTGTCTCCCACGAGCTTTATAATGATAGAGAGCAGGGACATTTCTCATCTTACAAGCAGGAAAACAGAAAGTCACGGGTGTTTCAAAATGTGTCAAAATCACAAAGCCACCGGTTCATCCTTGACACTCTCTTGCCTTTGTAGAAGGTGCAGATGCTGGAGTATGATGTGTTACTGGATGCCATAGAATTCTCTCAACTCCTTCCTGCTTCTCTGATCCCAACACTAAATTGACCAGAACATCGAGCTTACTGCCACCTCACATTCTATCTGTGCCCACACAGGTGCTACATTGCCAACTCTTCGTTGGTGGTGGCTGTTGGTTTGTTTGTTTGCTTTGAGACAGGGTTTCTCTATGCTACTTTGACTGTCCTGGAAGACCAGGCTGGCCTTGAACTCAGAGATCTGCCTGCCTCTGCCTCCCTAGTGCTAGGATTAAAGGTGTGCATCACCCCCACCCGGATGGCTACTTTGCTGACTCTTGAATTTATCCTTCAGACTTCATTTTCTTAGCCATATGCCTTATTCTTCTTATATCCTTTATGTAGACTAATAATGGACTTTGGCATCAGCTAAATGGTCTCCCTAAGACTATTGCCCATCTTTCTCACACTGAAAAATCACAATATTGCCTTTCCTTACAGTCCTTCCAGATGGACACAGATAATCCCTTATCCCCTCCCCCCTACCTCCCCACACTCCCCCCCCAACACCCGTGTCAGAAAATAATATGAAGATTGTGCTGTACTTCTTTGCTCAGGATATGTCATTAAAAGCTACTGAAATTGCACTTGGAAGACTTTGATGTCTGTATCTAAATCTAGCAATTGTTTACCAATTAGTCATTGGGGGACCCTAACTTGAGGCTCAATGCATTGTCCTTTATTTCTTTGATTGCTCAAGGGAGCAGTTAACACAGTGCTAAGCACATAGGAAACAACACATAAATGCTTGTTTGCAGATTGGTTAATCAATGGATTAATAAATACTGTTCCTGTTTTATAGCTTCAAGCTAGGGCAGTGAACCTACTTCCAAAAGCAGGTAGCTGTGAGTAGAAATTGCTTGGAATCGGATATTCCCCCAGAAAAGCTAAGTGAAGGAGCAGTTTATACATTGAGTATGACTGAGAGGGGCATTAACCTCCAGAAACACTCAGGTATGGGTTCCCTTATCCAACTCACAAAAAGACTTTCATTGGTGGACAACCCAGCGGTCACTCCCCAAGCCCCCTCAACTTCAGGGACTCTCCTATAATGGGGAATGTCCTTCTGTATATATGTTTCTCTTATTGGTTGATGAATAAAACACTGATTGGCCAGTAGAGGCAGGAAGATAGGTAGGACTAGAAGACGAGGAGAATGCTGGAGAGGAGGCAGAGAGAGGCCACCAGGGAGAGATGCCATGTAGAGACCAGGAAGATAGAACATGCCAGGTGTTCACTGGTAAGATAAGGCCAGTAGAAATACAAAGATTACTAGTTATATATTAAAAATTAAGAGAGAGCTAGCCAGTAGGAAGCCCTAGTCATTGGTCAACAGTTTTATAATTAATATAGTGTCCATGTGTTTATTTGGAGCAAAGCAGCTGTGGGACCAGGCAGGACAAAAAACCTCCATCTTCACTCCTATATACACCACACAGCACAGAGTGAGCATGGCCAGATCCTTGAGATGGAGTGAACAGCACACATACAGCTCTGAGCAGCTCACAAATATACATTGTAAATGCTCATTTAGTACTTTCTCACACCAGGTCCTGCTCTGTGTATGTGTTTCTATTACTTTCCTTCATCCTTGCTCCAATGCTGAAAGCTGTGTGCTATTGTTATTACATCCCCTAGTTGGATGGGGAAATTGAGGCCCAGCAAATGAAGTCATTACCCCAGAGTCACAGCTGGTAATTGGATTGGAAGCTGTCTGACTCTGAGCTGCTTCCTAAGGAAGGTCAGCACTGGAAGGGTGACAGAAGACATCTAGACAGCCTCTTTCTTTCACTGTATGAAAGTGTAATGAACAAAAACTCAAAGCTTTCCTTGGAATGTGATATATTACATTACTGATCAGCCTAATGTATTTTATCCTTCCATCTCCTTTGATCTCAGTGTTTCTAAGAAATCAATGCAGCATTTCCCTCACCCTTCGGACATTGTCAAGGGCCTTTGAGATGCACCACTGCCTGCTGGTCAGAATGAATGCAAAGACCTGCAAAGGAGCCACCTCTATAAAACAAGGATGGAGCTGCTAATGACACCAGCATGAGCCTAAATACATTTTATTCCAAGCCCCTATAATCCCCCTTCTGTTTGAGGAACCTGCAAGAAACACACCCGAGGCTTCCCAGCCCAGAGCCATGTTCAAGTGGCTCACAGATTTCTCAAGCAAAAACAATCTAGGTCCCTTACATTCCTGATACCTCTGGGGAGGGTGTCATGAGGACTTATTTCACTGACTTCACCGGCTCAGAAAGGAGAAGGGATGCCAGAGGACAAACTCAGTGTTGTGACCACACTTACCCTGAAACTTGTGTCCTCAGAGTTAGGGATGCATAAATATCTTAACTTCTCTGGGACTGCCTTGAAGAGGCTTAAACTACACTCAGGCTTTAAAAACTGAACAATGTTTAAAAGTTTTGTACTGGAGTCTAGTATATAGAGTTACACTTGGAGAAATGCCATAAGAAACAGGAGCCAGAACCGCTTCTTCCATAGGTTGACATGCCTCCATGATGAGGCTTCTAAAATACAATTTGTGAATCACTAGACAGCTTGATATTCAGCTCTTCTCTTGTCTAGATTTTCCGATCCTATAATTTTGTTCTCATATAAAATATGAAAGCCAAAACCATTTTTACTCCATACCTTATTTGAATACTTTCAGTGTTGGCCAATTTTATAAGATGAGTTCTTCCCCACGTGGGTTCTCTCTTTGGTGTGCTGGCCATAAAGTTAGTGTGAGTGTTCTCAAACAAAGGTTGGTGATTTATGCCAGCCTACCCCACAAAAGATGATGGTGGGCAATGGAGGACATCCTTCTTGGCCCAAGAGAGAATCAAAAGAAATGGGAGAAGCCAAACAGGCAAGTTCAAATCTTTGGTCAGACATGTGAAGCCAACCAGAGTCTGCAGTAGACTCCAAAATCCAGCTGTGCAAAACGAGAGATGACTCCATGAGCTCCTGGCAGACTGGTCCAAACTGGTCAATTTTGTGTTCCAGCAGCAAGCAATGCCCCAGCAGGATTCTCAAACTGTGCCTGTAAATGGAGATTGCAATGATGTTCTGTCTTGGGTTTGCCAGCAAAAAAAACAAAAAAACAAAAAAAAACTCCCCTTTCTGCAGCAGACTCATCATCTATGCATCTACCAGTGTATCTGCCTGTTCATTAAACAGACATTTACCCGGAAGATAGAAATCTCGGTACCCACTGACCCTAACAGACAATTGTTTTTCCTATCTAGTGTTGGATTTCATATGGTGGCTTTAAGATCTTCATTCTACTCAATACAGAAACTGCTCCCCAAAGGGCATCCCTGCTTATACTTAATCTGCACCAGCAATACCAAGCAGCTGCTCCATTTGCAGAGATATCTTCCTCCAAACTGGCTCTACTGTTGCTCTCTCTGCATGATCATGGAATAACACTGAACCAGCAATCAGAAATCCTGAACTTAAGTCCCCTCCCCACCTCTTCAATTCCAGAGACTAGCCAGCCCTTTGCATCTGGAAGGACATTAAAGGTCTCCTCCAGAATTGGCACATTGATTGTTTTTAATTGAGAGTGGGAATAGCAATATGTCAATAGTTTTCCTTGCATTGACCTCATCTTGAGGGTCAATAAGAAACTAACTTAGAGATGCAACAGAAAGGATGCTATGGGCTGCCAAACTTCTCTGGGCCTCCCTTGCCTGAAGCCAGTTAAAATGAGCTGCTCTCTCCTTGCTTCTCAGTTTTTCATGGAGAAGCTACCATTCACAGGAACAAATTGGCCCCCTGCACAGCTTGGTGATGGTGACTAATGGTCACATGCACAGTAGGTGATGAAAACCACATAAGACCAGTCTGGGAGGTTCCACCAGCTGGGCTTGTCACTTCAAGGGACTGAGTCAGCTCTGCAAATACTGGGTCTGATCCTTGGAATTGAACAGCACAGGGACACTGCAGTCACAGCCTCCAGAGAAACTCGTGGATGAACCCTATTTCCAAAACTTCTTAATTCTCTATTTCCAAAATCTCTTGCCTCTACTTTATCAAGTAGGCTGAGTCACTTAAAAGTAAGAATTGAAATTATGTCAGGCTAAGGAGATGGCTCAGTCAGTAAAGCATTGAAACCTAAGTTCAATTCCTGGAACCCATGTTGAAAATAAATAAGTAAATAAAATGAGAAATAAAGGGCATGCTTCTAATCTCACTATTGAAAAGCAGAAACAGAGAGGTTCTTCTTGGGGCTCACTGGCAAGCCAGGCTAGCCACCCCAATGATTTATGGGGTCAAAGAGAGACTCTGTTTCCAAAAAAGAAGTTAGAGAAAGATTAAGGACAAGACCATGACCAACCTCCTGGCCTCCATGTGCAAGAACCTATCCATCTATCTACCCATCCATCCATCCATCCATCCATCTGTCTATGTCTTGTGTGTATGAATGCATGCACACACACACTTACACATGTATGTACACACATATACACCTTCCACACAGGAATCTATACACATATGCACACACACAAATCATCATTTCATCTGGCTGCTGAAATCAACTCGCATTTCCCAAATACCTCCCCAAATTGAAGTTTCTTCTATGTGTGCTCTGCAGCACGGGCTGTCTTCTGCAGCCCCACATTTCTTTCAGATCTCAGCTGAGATACTATTTTCTGTCTCACTTCAGAATTATGTTTCCATGCTTTTCTATTTTAGAACAATCCACTTCTCTGCAGAGTTATTTATATGTCTCACTCAATAGACGCTAACTTCCTAGAATCAAAGTCTTTTTTTTATCCCTGTGTCTCAATTAGCAACTAAGAGTGCTGTTTTCATGGCGAGTGCTCAATAAAGGTTTGCTTATCCTAATGTAGGAGGGAGATTATGGGCTTTTAAATCAGACCAAATGAGTGTGGAGGCTCAGCTCTGTTGCTTACCACCTTTGTGAGCTTGGAAGAGTTTCTTAAATCTGTAGGCTTTGGTTTTTTTTCATCATTAAATGGGCTAATAATACATAATTATAGCTTTGTTGGGAGATTAAAACAGATATTGTGTGCAGAGCTCCTAGCCAGTGCCTGGCATGATAAATACCACTGCCTCCTCTCTCTAGCGTCACTTGACTAAGCTGAGTCTCCTCATTCTGGAACCAGAGGAGAGTAATTCTGCACCGCTATCCCAGGGGTTGTTTGCAGAGTCCCACCCACCTTCTGCCTTCCATCTGCCCTGTGTCCGAGCCATTGGGTGGAGAGGGAACGACCTTATTTCCAGCAGACTCTAACAGCCTAGATCTGCTTCATGATTTTAGAGGCAGCTGCTCCCCTTTCTCCCACAACTGGAGCTTTAACCTCTGATAAAGTCATTTTCTTTATCACATTTTTTACCCAGTCCCTAGAAGTCTTTGTGCCTTGCAAAGAACTAATATTGTTTAATCCTGTGGGGATAGTTGAGAAGTGGGGAAATCCTTAGACATGCTGCTCACGCTATCCCCTTCCAGCAGACTGGAATCTAAAGCTGCCCGACAGAGCCAGGCCATAGGACCAAGAAGGTCTTGTGCTGGCTTCCCTTTTCCTACCAGTGAACAGCTACTGTTGGCAACGACTTCCTTACTTTGGGATGACTTACTCATAATCACTAAGAAAGCCAATTACAAATGTCCATAGAGAGCTTAGAAACAGTAACGACTGCTTGGGTTCCTATTTTAAATATTGAACCATTGAAACTCACCCGAAAATGGAGGCTAGATCCAAAAAGGGTTTTTAAATATAAATAAATAAAGAATGAATGTGCTGAGGTCATGGTACTCCCCAAAGAAAATTACTTTCAAATTACAACTACATAAAAGAAATAATTGAAAAGATTAATCACACTAAAATAATTGGTCTATTTTACAAGTAATTTGGAGCACTATTCTGTCATTGACATCAATGTCTAGTAGTAAAATAGTAATGAATTTCATTCTCTGACTAATGTATTTATTTTATTAATGGTTCTAAATGGTGTTTTTACTGCTTATAAATATTTCATAACTTTTAATTCATTAAAATGTTCAAAGAATTTCCAAAAGTATTTATTAGTTTTAAATTGACCTTAGTATTCAATATGCAATTGCCACCCTGTCTTGGTAATTAAAAAAATTATTGTTTAGGGTAATGAAAGCCTCTTTGAAGGTGGAGGATTAAGCCCTAGTTATTAATGAGAGTAATGCACCAACTGGTGATGAATAAGGGTCTTAGGGATCTATTTCCTATTTAGGTCACCAAGGACCCTATGCAACCATTTCTTAAAATCTGTGGCTGTGATGTGAATGGAGACCAGAAAGGATAAGAAAACATCAGTTCAACATTGCTTCCAACCCATCATTTCTCCCACAGTCTCTATCTCTCCCAAATAGCAGGGAAAAGCAGAATCAAACATTTCAACCACACATCCCTGTTTCTTTCATTGTCTAAGAGCAATTATAGCTACAAAGTGAGACCCTGTCTCAAAAAAAGAAAAAACAAACAAAAGGAAGGAAGGAAGGAAGGAAGAAACCATGGCTAGTAAGCAGAAAGAAAAGCAAGAGACACAGTAACACAGACAAAGCAAAGGGGATAGGATCTAGGTGTGGAAAGCATGAGTCTGATTCCTGAGTTCCGTGGGTGTTACCTGAGTCATCAAGATGTTGTGTATCCATTTTCCTAATGGTACCATGTGTGACATACACCTGAGTGTCTATGTGAAGAGTAATTGTGATCGTGTGTGTCCCCACCTGACATGGTGTCTACAATTAGTGGGCTAGATCTACTTCTTCCAACCTCCAAATAGCATGCCATCGTGTGGTTGGCTCAATGACTTTTCTTAGCTCATAGGTAGGAGACATGGAGAAAACTTGAGCCAACAGAACATGAATGAAGTCCATGGAAATCCCATGAAGAAAGGCTGGATGAATCAGCGTGCATAGGCCTGAGAAGAAACTTTCTATATATAGTGTCTCTAGAGGTTCAACTTGTGAAAATGACTAAAGAAAATGGGCCATGGAAAACCGAGGACTAGTAGGGAGGTCAAGTGTCCCACACTTGGATGTTGTACCTGCCGGAGCATGCTACTTCTCTGACCTTGGACTTTACTATACACAATCACAGTGGGAAGACATTTTAATATTAAGATCACCGCAGCTATATAGCTAATTCCCTTACAAACTACACACATTTAAGATAACGTGTGAGGTTCGAAGGATGCTTCCTGTTGACATCTGGCTTTCCCCCATTCCCTGGCATATGAAGTACGTCAGAGGGGTGTTTGTGAGACAAGGGGACACAGGAATATGAATAGGAGAAGGAGACACGTTGGGCTTCCCATTCCTATGCGTAGAGTTAGGGCTAGAAGGCCAGATGTTCTCTCAGTGCAAGCCATAGTTGGACAGACAGTGGATGGTGCCTCAAGGTAACCTAGAGACTAGTAGTTGGGTCCAGACTCCCAAGTGAGATAGAGGAGGGCTCAATTCCTAAACTTGACATAAAGTCCAGAGCCATACTCACCAAATACTAGATCTTTTGAAATCCCTTGTGCATTAGCCTGGTGTTTTATGTGTGTGCACGTGTATGCCTAAGTATGTTGTGACCAGTTGACAGCCTGAGGTGTTGTTCCTTGGGAGCAGTATACCTTGCCGTTTTAAACAATGTCTTCCACTGGCTTGGGAACTCAGCAAGTAGGCCAGGCTGGTTGGCCAGTAAGATCCAGAGATCCACCTAGCCACCAATGCTGTGATTATAAGCATGCGCTCCCACAGGTGTCAGGTACTATTTTTGCATGGTTTCTGGGGTTCAAATTCATACCCTCACACTTGAAAGGCAAGTGCATTACCAACAGAGCTATCTCTCCGCAACACTAAAGTATTGTAAATCTTCTAGAGGATGGGATTTGTTTGACTGTTCATGCTGTTATTTTGTGGGTTGGTTGGTTTGATGAAGGCAAGGGAAATGGATACTGCACCTTTATCAGACATCCTAGAAATACTTATTCCAGGCCCAGGGCCCAGCCAGCACTCTTTACAGCCCTATAGCTATGGAAACCGAATGTCAAAAGGCCTGTTGGGCATAAAGTGAGGGAGCCTTTTGCTAGATGACAGCCATAGTTAGAAGAACAGATGCACTGTGGTCTTTCTTTGTGCTCATGGATATTTTAAAGGTTGGGAACTCTCTGCTGTCAAGCCACAATGAGTGCATGAGTTTGGGGAATTTACCATTGCCCTTCTTCTTGTGATTTGTTTTGGGGTGGTTGTTGGGTGTTGCCTAGATGGTCCTTCAAAGTACAGTATGCAAGCCACCAAGGAAATGGTCTCTGAGATCCCCCTCACACCAACCTTCTGGCTCCCACAACAGCATTTGAGGGATGTGAAATGTTTGGGCTTTTGCTGCTCCTGCACCTCCATTTAGCTGTTAGCCAACTTTTGTGTCTATGAAACGATTGACAAATATTGACTAATTATCCCCTCATTAATCATTCATGCAACCGGTAGAGTAGGATCATATCTTTTCCTTCAAGAGCACTGTAATATCTTGTCTGTACCCTGTATCCACCACAAGGGCTAACGGGCTCATGGCAGCGTCAGGACCTGCCTGGGCCCTCTAGAGAGAGTGGGCATGGGGTCTGTGAGGGCCCATCCCACCAGGATGTCTTTTCTACTCTAATTATCAGGTAGGAAAAGTCACAGAGCTATCCAATGGCACTTGAGAGGCAATAAGCTTTCATTACAGGCTTCTTCCTGGAAATTCTCTTGAACATATTAAATCCATTGTCTTAAAAGGCCCAGAGAGGCTGAATAATAACTTTCTTTTACAAGCTGGTCCTTCCTATCATTTATGGATTTTTTTAATATAATGAGAATACTACATCTGGGCGAGAGATCATCAGCTGCTGTGCTACAGGGGCAGGTGAGCCGAGATGAGGGGCAGGAAGGTGGCCATCTGTTCCCACAGCAGGGTGGCTGGCAGTTTTGTGGATCAAAAACAAACACCCAGTGGGGCAGGTGAATGGATGGCAGAGAAGAGGCCCAGAATCCTCTCTTGGTTGGGGCAGGCCTGTCTGAGAGCACCGGGAAGCAAGCACCCAACTTCCCAGAAGCCAAAGGGAGCCTCTGAGTGTCCCAAGACCTCTGTCCTGCAGACTTGGACCTGTGGGTATGTAAAGCCAGGGTGAGAAATTTCCAGAATCACATTTGTATGGATTTGAACTGAAGACAGAAATTTCCCAAGAGAGCTGGTCTCCTCTTCCCTTCCTGTCTGGGCATCGCGGGATCAATGTCCTCCTTGTTGTATGCAGACACAGATCTCTGTCTCCCCCAGACACCTTGCATGTGTGTGCTGATAACAAATAATCAAATGCAGGCATATCTTCAGTCCTGGCCACTTATTTTGGCGTGTATCTTGGGGACAGCCTTTCCATGCATCTCCCTGGCCTCGGCCTTAGTCTGTCTTCCACGTGTCTCTCCAGACCCTGGATTGTGTAGTTTTTTGTTTTGTTTTGTTTTGTTTTTTTTCATGTCTCCTAACTCATTCTTTTTTTTTTCTTTTGGGTTTTCAATACAGGGTTTCTCTGTGTAGACTTAACTGTCCTGGAACTCACTCTGTAAACTAGGCTGGCCTCAAACCCAAAGATCTGCCTGCCTCTGCCTCCCAAGTGCTGGGATTAAAGGCTTGTGCCACCACTGCCCAGCTCCTAACTCATTCTTACCCTCCACCTTTCTTCCTTACCTTCTGAGAGGGGAAGGAGGCAGGGTTGACTGGCTGATCTCCTTAGCCCCTACAATTATCAGCAAAGCCCGACTCGCTGTGTTGCTACAGGATCAGGCTGAAAGCTCCACTCTGCAGACGAGGTGCCCAAAAGAGCAACATGACTCCCACTGGGGCCTGGCTCTGGGTACTCTGACAGAGTCTCCTCTTTTGGCCTAAAACTGATTCTCCTCTCTCCTTCCTTTCACTTCTTCTTTCCCTCAGGTGCCTGCCACCCCTTCACTAAGAAAGCAGCATGCGTGCACACCTGGATAGACAGCATCCACACACATCCTCAGAGGATTTTGTGGGTCACCTGGACATATTAATCTCTCAGAGAGCCACCGACTTTTAATTGGAGAGTAAGACCTTTGTAGATAATTCGGTGTTTTAAATCATCTCTTCATTATCACATAGTAATTATACAATGGAATGCAGTGGGACATTATGGGGTACAGTGTGTATTATGAGGTACATTGTAGCGTTTTAATACATGTATTCAATGTGCGATGAGCCACCAGTTACCAGAGTAACTGATGCATCTAAGACCTCACAGGTTTCTCATTTTCTTTGGGTTGGGAGCATGTAGAGGCCTCTTTTGCACATGTGCTCGTGTGGTGTCTGCTTTCTATCCACTTGAGACAAGAGCTCTTGTTATTGTTATCATTCACCACTGCATGGACCAACACAGCTAGTTTGCACGCATCTAGAGATGCTCCTGTCTCTGCTTTCTATCTCACTGTAGGCTCGCTGAGATTACCAATGTATGCTAGCATACCAGGGTTTTCGTGGGTTCTGGAAGTTTAAACTCAGGTCTTTCCACGTGGTTAGCATAGGTTTTATCCACCCAGTTATCTTCCTAGCCCCTCCCTCCACTAGTTGCTTGGATACATTCAATTAATTTTTGTCAACTATTCTTTTTCTACTGTGTCATAGAATGTTAGAAGTTATCCCTCCTGTGCAGCTGCACCCTGTAGCCATTATCCATCTCCCTCCATCCTTCCCTCCCCCAACTCTTTCCAGGACCTATTAATCACTGCTCCAGTCTCTGGTTCACTGAGCTCAACTTTTGAGTGTACATGAGAATGTGGTATATTGTTCTGTGCCTGGCTTGTTTCAAATGAGATCTTAACCAAGGCTAAGATCTTTGCTATTGTCGGTCATCCGGTAAAGACAAGGATTATGGTAAATAATATGGTTCTCATTTTCCTCTAAGGGTCAGCAGTTCTCAATCTGTGGGTTGTGACCCCACAAGAGTCACATATCCGATATTCTGCGATCAGATATTCACATGGCATATACAGTCGCAAAATTACAATTATGAAATAGCAATGAAATAATTTTATGCTTGGGGAATCACCATAACATGGGGAACTGTATTAAATGGTCACAGCATTAGAGGGGTTGGGAACCACTGAATTAGAGGGCCCTTCTGAGTCATGGGAGGTGAGGGCTTGAGGAAGCCATTTCCTCTTCTGGAGTCAGTAGGACAGAACTGAAATTCCGAGCTAGTGCTGGAGAATTTTTCCTTTCTTCTTTCCCAGTTTTTAGTAAAGTTGTGTTGAACATCCTGCCTGATATTGGTAGTATTCTTAGAGTTTTGTCTGGGATTTTGCCAAGGCTTTAAAGGGTTTAAATATCACCCCTGAGACCAGATTTATGGTGGCAGTAGTGGTCCATAGGACTCTCCAAGGAAGCAGCAAATCTCAGAAAGAAAAATTAAAAAGAGGGAGAAAGGGGGAGGGAAAACAGAAAAAAAAGGCTATGATGTCAAACCACTGCCTTCCCAAAGGTTTCACCTTCGTGCCACTCTTGAGACCGGAAGCTTGCAGTGATGAAGGATGGTGCAGTCACTCTGCTTGGCACGGGATGCAGTCACTCTGCTGGCACGGGCTCGGATGCGTACACAAGGTTCTCCCCACCAACTAGTACTTCTCAGCTTTTGAAACAAGTCCTTCATGCATGTCTGTGTTATCATAGCGTCTGGTGTGTGAGATGACACAGCCTGTCACTGCTATTTGACCCTAGAACTGAGGGGTAACGCGGTAGTCGCCCAGCCCCATGGTCTGTTACTGGCTCACAGACGATCCTGTTTGGTGTGTCCTGCGATCAGCCCAATCTTCCGCCTACCGCGTCCTCCCATGCTGAGGCTCCCTGTTCCCCAGGGGTGTCATCCAAATGTATACCCTCTTTGATTTTATTCCACTATCTCATCTATTTATCACGTATCAATGAAGTTTTATGTTTATGATTCTTTTTTTACTTTTAATACTTTCATAATATAGTTACCTTGATTTCTCCCTTCCCTTCCCATCCTGCAGTGTCTCCCAAGACCCCTCCCTCCATCTCTGCTATGGCCAGATTCGTTTTCTCAAAGCACAGTTCACATCTCGCTTTGTTTCGGCTCTGGATCCCTACCAACTATTAAAGACCTGGAAACCAGGCTTCTTTCCCTGGCTCAGGCTAACCTGCTCACCCTTCTCCATCCTGGCCTCTTACTAAATCCATACTCAGGCCTAACCACCACATCATTGAGCAGTCATCTGGATGAGCATGGTCATCCAACCTGTCCCAATCCCATGGGACTGTCAAGGACCATCACAAGTCTCATTTCACCACCACCACCAACCCCCAGTGGCATCCTTGAACGTTTCTACGGCATTGCCATTTAAACTGCTCATTTGGCTCTAACTAGTCCTAAATTATCTCCTGCTCATGACTTCTCATCTACAGTGATTTCGTTTTTAACATAATTCTATGTTCTGGGCACAGTCTAACAGCTTTTGGTTCACTCAGCATCCAAGAGAATGTGCTCCTGTCCATCTAGCTGATCAATCTTTGAGGACAGCACGCTACAGTAGAAAAATGTGAAACCCCAGACAGTCTTCATCTGGGGAAGCCTTGCTAAGCATTGGTCTCACCCATACTAAAATTGTAATGGCAAACATATGGGGGTGGGATTAGTCTCAGCGAGATAACCGGTGTTAGAACAGCCATGTCGGGAATTTTCAGAAACGCTGTTTCTCCTCCTATCCCTTAGAGTTTTGCATTGGCTGTTTCTCCCAAGCTCCCTCATACACCAGAAAGGGTCCTACCAGCTCTCCCAATGGCACAGTGCCGAAAGCATAAGTGCCTTACTTAAAGATGAACTCGATGGATGGAAGATGGCGCACGAATGAACTGATGAGAACAAACAGAAGGTTAAGAGTGTATCTATCTGTGCCCGCTCCCAGCCTCCTATTTGGTCCCCCAGAGTTGCTTCCGTTAATCTTAGGAGGCCTCCTGACCAATGTCCTTTGCCACAGCAATTCCATGGCCATTTTGCTAAGAAAAAGCTTGGCAGAGACCCCTGAACGTGGCTTCAGCATCCTTGAGAGTGAAATCTGAAGCCTACATGAGGCTTTTTTCCCAAGGATGCTGTACCCCTCTGAAATAACTGGCAGGATGTCTTTCAGAGCCCTATGCCCTCCTGATGCCCATGGATAGGGATATTCAGTTCTTCTAAGCAGTGGCATGAACACCGTAGCAAGACACCCTAGTTATCCAGCTCGCCTGCCTCTGACCTGGGCCTCAGAGAAGTCACCATGGCAACTCACAGTGCTCTGTTTCTCTTTCTTCACCAAGGAAATAGGGGGAACAACAGAGATCACAGCCTCTTACCGGTGCCAGGGCTTATCATTACCAAAGCTGGGCTCTCGTACCCTGTCTTAAACGCAGGTGTCTGCCATTAAGTTCAGGTACCTGTTTTAGACACATGTATCCAAATACCCTCCCTTTAATTAACCCCTAATCGTGAAGGACTCTCATCCGGTGTAGAACATTAGCTCAGTAATATTTAGATTGTTCCCATTTTGAATCTGTGTTTATAGCCCATAATAATGAGGGACTGTGAGGTTGGGTGGCATTTTTAAGGGCTTAGATTTGTTTCAGTGAGACCACTGGAGGATTTTGTAATCTCACTGCCAACATGGGAGGAAGGAGTGGGTCTGGCAGAGGTGGGGGCACCACTCCTTGGCAGCAGTACCCCAGCATCCAGCTAAGGTATTATATTTTCCAGGGCTTTTCAAGAGCAGATTGCAATCCGGGCTCCTCAATGCACTTCTTAATAACTTTTTGAAGAGACGACAGAGTCTCTGAATTGTTGACTCAAATTGTACCAGCTTTCCAAGAATCCGGCTTTCAGAGGTGGGAATGATGAATTGAAGAGTTATTTATTTGGATTTTTAAAAAGTGTCTATTATTGAGGCCCCTGGGCTTGTGTACAAAAGATTCAAGACACAATTCCCTGAGAAAAATAGACTAAGTAACCTGTATGCTAGTCAAACTGGCTACAGCCTAGGCAACCACTTGATTCTGGCCTTTAGGTCTGGGGAGGGCCTGGTGGTCCATGCGTGTAGCTCAGTGGTAGAGTATTTTCCTAGCATATGCAAGGCAGTGGGTTCAATAACCCTTCCCCTACTCAACTCAAAAGACCGATTTTTTTTTACTCTAAGTGACCACCAGTCAATAGAAATTCCATGGAAAAGGCCTAGTTCCCTAGACAAGTTAAAATCCCAAACAAAACCTGGTAGTATTAGATGTAGGCCCAAAGCATTCCCAAGAGCCCTGAACTTGGGACATCAGTGCATACTCGGGATCTAGACTGAATAGCCTCTATGAAAGAGAACGGTAACTCGTTCTTTTTTGTGACCCGTGGAGAAGGTAAGGGCAGAACGAAAAGAAAGAAGAGAGGAAACATGAAAAGGGAAAAGAGAGCAGGCCAGGCAAGCCATTGATACTGATAAAACTATGCAGAGAAATAGCTTTCTTTCTTCCCCACAGAGGAGTGGCAGTGTGCTGGAAACACCAGGTGGGGAGTTACTGGTGTGCAAACCCAAGTGTGTGTGCCTCACTGCACATGGGGTTCAAACTGGGGAGGAAAAGATTCATACTCGCTCTTGGCTGGCACCATACGAGGTGCCCTGGGCAATATAAATGTGAAGGTCATTCAGCCGTGTTGTCTGGCCTTAAAGAGGGTCAGTCCCGGGGAGAGACGGATGTGTAAGGAACCGATCCCCACACAGCGAGGTGCCTGTGGGTGAAGCCCGCCACGGAGCCATGGAAATGAAGGAAATGTTGTGATTACTTGAAGCAGGATGCTATGACATAGCAGGGCGGGGCAGCACGGAAGGGCCTGGGAACTCTGCTCCCTCTTGAGAGCAGCCGGTTCAGCAAAGCCTCCCACCTCCTGTCGCCATCTCCCCCACCCCCACTCCCAACACATCCCCAGCAGGAGCCATCCACTGCTGGCTGTACACAGCCCTCTTACGATAGTCTTTCCACACCTTGTCACTCCCCCTAATATACTGTCAAGCCCTGGCACTCAAGGAGCATGTTTTATTCACGTTTACCTCTTGAGAAGCTGTAGTACCGTGTCAGACTGTGAGCCGATAATACGTGTTTGTTGGGAGGAAGGAGAGAAAGAAAGAAGTGAAGAAAGGAAGGAGGAGGATTTCTTAGGCGTCCAGCACCTGCTTCCGCAGCCTGCTGGAGTTTGTTTGGATGTGTCTTCCCTCCAATGTCCCCTCCAGTGACTTCCCAAACCCACACCTCTCACCCCTGCCCACGGTTCTCATCCACGCTTGCTCGCCCCATCTATTCCTGAACAGCCGGTGCCTTCTGCCCTCAGTCTCCTTTCTGTTTCTCCTCTGTTTCCTACTCTTTCCCCAAGTCCTACATCTGCCTCTAAGCCTCCTTCCATGACATCCCACGACTGTTGGAAGCAGAGACCTGAGATGGCTCGTTGAAGAGCAGTCGAAGGAATGGAATGATGAGTAGGAAGCATTTGTCTCAAAGGAAGCCACGCTTAGGCCTCAGATGGGTGATGAACAAAGAAGGACCAAGACGTTAAGGACTCGTGGTGGCAAGGGATGGTTCATGATACACAAGAATCAGGTGCTGAATCAGCTTGAAGGCTTTGCAGGCTGGAGAAGAAGCCGTAGAGAGCCCATTCTCGGCCAGAAAAATAAAACAAAACAGAACCTACATGGTGTCCCCAGATGGTTGGTCCTCACGGTTTACCTTTCCCATCCTCATTTCACAACCTAAGAGCCAAAGAACCAGAGAGATTAAGCGACTTACCCAAGGTCACACAGCAAGTCACAGTCACTCAACCCTCAGCCCAGTATCTTCCCACTCTAACGCACCGATGACTTCCAGGTCCGGGGAGTTGTCGCCTACACCAGAGAGTGATGCAACTAACACAGCGAGAGCTATTCTTCCTGCTGAGAAATGCACACAGGAAGGGAGAGGAAGGTGACAGCTGCTCAATGGCAGCTCTATGGGATGGTTCTGGACTCGGGATGAGCACCATTATCTCCTGCTAATGTGTTTGAAGAGACAAGGGGAAACAGAATGTAATTATCCAAATGGCTGTTTTTCCCAGATACCAAAACAAATTCTCCCACCCTGGTGAATAATGCTAAGGGGTCTTTAACAATTGGTTTATGCCCCATCTGAAAGCTCTCATCATTCTGAACAGCATGGGGGCCTGCTTTGCCAGTCAAGGGTATCGATTTGAGACAGCCTCCATAATCTGCCTTTCGAGTCCTCAGTTTTCTGAAGGTTCCAGGCTCTCCAACAAGAAGAACTGAGACGGACTCTGTCTCTCAACTCCCACCAGTGTGGCATCAGGAACACCCTTGCCATGTGGCCTTTCTTCTCTGTGTCAGTCATGGGCCATTAATGACCTATTTGTCTCAAGGCACCAATGGCTGAGGGTGGGGAAGAGACAATAAGAGGGAAAAGGGAGGAGTTAGAGAAACACTCATTCTTAAAGGGCCACTCTTTTATAAACAAACCTCATATAAACACCACAATAAAGCGATAAATTAAACGTAATTAATTCATCTCGTCAACCTAGAGAGAACTTCCCTCCTACAAACGTCTGGAAGCTTTTATTTTTACCACCGTGATAGTATTATGTTTTATCACAATTCCTGATTATTTGTGCTCCTGTCATATCCATCCTGAGACTGCAACTATGAGTTAATGAGTCATACTGTATCCCGCCATACCCAGCCTCTGCCGCAGTCAGAGCCATACCCATGAAAGTTGCACAGTAAATAAACCCTTGATGTGAAAGAATAGGAAAACTTGTGTCCAATACCTAGTTTTAAAGGAAGATGTTCATTATGCCAGAGGCAGAGCCTTGAGTAGGAGGGACTGGGCCCTGAACCCCCCCCCCCAGCCTCCCTGTTCTCCTGGTGTCAGACAGCCAGATAATGTGGTGAGTCAGAGTTGTGGGCAGTGGAAGAAATTGTCCAAGTTGGGTTAGGGTAGTACACTGTAAGGGATGAGGTGGATGGGACAAAAGAACTGTCTATGGCAATGGTGGACTGTGTGTCATGTGAATAAAGGCGTGTGTGTGTGTGTGTGTGTGTGTGTGTGTGTGTACGTGTGTGCGTGTGCATGTGCATGTGTGCATTGCTTGGGTGTGAGTGCGCTTGCATGTACACCAAAATTGCCATCAGGTTTTTTTCCCCTCAATTTCTCAAAATCACTTTCCACTTTATTTATTAAGGAGTGTGTCCCTTGGAATCCAGAGCTCTCCAATACTGGCTGAGCTAGCCAGCCACCTGACCCCAGAAACCCCCTGCTCTGCCTCCTGCATTCTGGGGTAGCAAGTGGCCACTGAATTTGCCTGGCTTTTCTGCAAGTTCTAGGGACCCCACCTGCATCCATCCTCACACTCGCATGGCCACTGCCTTTACCCACTGAGCCAGCTCTCCAGCCAGAGGGTAGCTCTTATTGGCTGATGTCTGAAAATGAGCAGGGGTCTAGGTTTACAGGATGGCAGCCCTGTTGTACGGACTGTGGCCAATTTTGGAAACCAAAGCCACCATGCTTAATGGTGCCCGGGACCCAGAGCCTCCAACGTGGCAATGAGGATTCTTTACAAGGGGAGAAAAGCCGAAGCAGTTGAAGACAACTGCAGAAAAGCTACATGCTGTAGCTTGTGAATCCAATGAGGGCTTCAGACTTTGGACTCCTCACTGCCTGGATATAAGAAGAAGGGTGGCCGGGCATTGGTGGCGCACGCCTTTAATCCCAGCCCTCGGGAGGCAGAGGCAGGTGGATCTCTGTGAGTTCAAGGCCAGCCTGGTCTACAGAGTGAGTTCCAGGATAGGCTCCAAAACAATACAGGGAAACCCATCTTGGAAAACCAAAAAAAAAAAGGGTGAAAAAAAAATCCATGACTCAATTAAAAAATAGGCATGTGATATGAACTCACATTTCTCAAAAGAAGAAATATAAAAGACCAACAAATATATGCAAGTGGTGTTGGTCATCAGAGAAATGCAAACCAAAGTACAATGAAACACCATTTCATCCCGTCGGAATGGCTGTTATCCATAAAACAAAAAGTGGATGTTGGTAAAGCTGTAGAGGAAAATGGTGCTCTTACACACTGATGGCTGCTATCTAAATCGATGCAGCCAGTGTGGAGGTATCTCAGAAAAAAAAAAACCACTAAAAATAGATCTAACCATACAGCTATTCGCATGTGGTATATATGCAACGGAGATGAAATCAGCATACCAAAGAGATACCTGCCCGCCCATGATTACTGCAACACTCCTCACAATAGCTGAGATACGGAATCGGCCTAGCTGCCCATCAACAGATGAATGGATGGGGAAATGTACTATACATGCACAAGGAGTTTTATTCAGCCATAAATAAAAATGAAATCCTGTCATTTGCACGAAAATAAATTGAACTGAAGGACATTGTATTAACAAAACAAGCCCGACACAGAAAGTCAAATGCCACACACCCGCTCTTAGACGTGTAGGCAGGGCAGAGTCTATGTGAAAACAGAATGGGGATTGCTCGGGGTGGAGAAGGAAATGAAAAGGGAAAGGGAAAACATGGAGATTTGATTGGATCACTGTGTTTCATGCTCATAGGGAAATAGCCCACTGGGCTACACTGATAGGAGAAATTAGTGCGTGCGGATAGACAAAAGACAAACGTTTATAAGAAGGAGTGTTAAATATAAGCCTCCTTGTGTGATCTCAGGCGTACCAGAGGGTTGTTGTGCTGTGGGCTCTGGGTGAGGAATAGTTGTCCTCAAGTCACGGGGTGAAATATCAGAGCACAAAAAGACAATTTTGTCAAATACACTGTGAGAGATGAGGTGGGCAGGACAAAAGGACTTACTGTGACGATGGTGGATTGTGTGTCGTGTAAATGAAAGCGAGGGGTGTGTGTGTGTGTGTGTGTGTGTGTGTGTGTGTATGTGTGTGTACATTTGCTTGTGTGTGAGTGCACTTGCATGTGAATGTGAGACTCCCAAACCAGACTCTGGTCCTGGGTTGTTAGACCTGTAAGTGAACCCGGGAGGGTTGGGGGAGCTAGCTACCTTTGGAAGTTGGGTTGTTAAAGCAACCTACTGTTGCCACAGTGAGAGCTGCAGGAATCAGCTATCTGGAAGTCTTACTGGAGCATGTATTGATCCTAAAGCCACCCTTAGATGGACTAGCCATAAATTACCAGTCAGCTTTCATTATGAGAGAGACTTTCAGATTCTAGGAGTCTGCCTTTCTGCCTTTTATTATCCTAATGAAATCCCACAACTTGGCCTCATCTTAAGAAAGCACCCCCAGGAGAAGGAACAGGCTTCCTCAGACCATTAGTCAAGCTTCCTACTAACTAAGGAAGCTTGATGCCAACCTTGCTAGGAACCCTCCTCTGTCTTGGGGACAATGTGAAAGCAAAATCACATCACCTCAGAGGAGCCCAGAAGAGACAGGGTCATCCTGGATAACCCATGCTTCAGGAAGTAGAGACTTAGCAACACCAGTTTGGCAGGGAAGACACACAGGTGCCACTGTGCCTGCTGAACCTTTGGGTCACCCTTTCAGAGGTTCACAGATTTTTTTTACTTTCTGTTCTCTGCTAGCGTTGCTGTGGTAAGGCCATACAGCATGAGATCTAACCTCTTAAAGAATGTCTTTAAACTCATGACGCAATGCTGCTAGACACAGGCACAAAGCTGTGCAACAGATCTTTCTATAGATCTAAAAAATTAATGACATTAATTTGTAATCTACATGTAATAATTATACATACTTCTGGGGTATAGTGTTATGTTTCCAAATATGCACACCCCGTGTAATGATCAATTGGGGCAATTAGCGTATCCATCAACTCAAACGTATGTGAGTTCTTTGTAGTGAGAACACTAAAAATCTTCTCTTGCAGCCATATTGAAATATACATGGCATCATTGTTAACTAGAGTTCCTTCAAGTAGACCAGAACCCTGAATCACTTCCTATCCTGCTGCAGCTCTGAAGCTATTGATCAAGTTTGTCTGTACTCACTCACGGGTCAGGTTCACCCCATACTCTGATCTTCATTGCTCTACCTGTCCTCTTCTCTACTCCTGAAGAATCAGCCTTTTAGATACTATGTGACCATGTGTAGAACATCCTCCATTGTGCATCTCTTAGTTTCAAAACAGTTCTATACTACCATCATTTGTTTATTAAGCTCCCCCATATATTTATTATTCCTCTGCAAATGTGCATAATAGGGAACTGTTGGTCTTCACAGAGTCTTAAGGCAGTGAAGGCAAAGAATCTATAACAACTCGTTATAAGGAAATTAGTGCCAACATGGACAGGAGGCTGTGAGGCAGGCATGTGCCCGGGTGGTTTCAAGTGAAATGGGGCTGTGCTGCATTTGCCTGGGGATGAGCCCACCATTTATTTTATAGAAATTCTATAAGAAGCTGTAAAGAAGGGCACCCATGGGCAATCAACTCACCCTGTAGTTCAACTAATGAGCAGCCAACTTTTCCTGATGCTGGAGCAAACTTAAGATGAAAAAGCTTCCTCTGATGCTCATGGGAGAATCTGCTGTCAACCAGAAGGCTTCTGGGATCCAGGTGCTGGGAGATTCGGTTCTTATTTGGAGACAAACAAGCTGGAGAGCCCTAAATAGAAGCAGGCTACCTCCCTAACATGAGGTTCAAATATTGACCTGATATTTTCTGCACTTCTGCTTTTATCTGATATTTTCTCTGTGCTCACTTTCCACCTAGGACCAGAACGTTCATTAAAAATGATAGAATTTGGTTCTGAGAGATTAAAATTTCCAAGTTGGTGACTATCTTATGAAGACACCCTTGCTGATTTCAAGGAACGTGCCTACTGCCATGTAGCCACTGAGATTTAAAAAAATATTTTTTCAATTTTCCTTGTAGGGAGTATTTATGGCACACGGAACTTCAGAGATGCCCCCGACAGAGCTGGTATTACATTGGTGAGGAGCTCTGGCTCTTGCCTGCTGTCCACAGCTTTAGTCTTCTCTCTGCTGTTCACAGGCTCTGGAATTTGATCAATGCTCAACTTCTTATGAGTCTCAATCTAAAATGCATACAGTGTCCTGTCATAGGCTAGGGAGATTTTACTCATGGCTTGTGAAAGGTTCAAGACAATGATACATCACTAAGCATCTCAGAAACTGGAAGGATTATTTCTGAAAACCAGGCTTGACCATCACTGGCAAATGAACTCTGCTCTTTCATCCTCCAAGAAGCCCATGGTTTACATCAGACTTCCTGGCTCCTGCTAAGTCACCTTAACATTGCACAAGGGGGAAGCTGTCATAGGACAACATGCCAGGTCACATCCCAGTCATGGTACTTGGCGTGATGGATCATGAATAATCTCATGGAAGGAGAGATAGGGAGAAGCTACTCGCCTGTGCTCAGAAGGACAAAATAGGAACTGACTCTAGTTGTGTGTGACCCTCATAGGCAAAGGCTGCTGAGGTTGCAGAGGCGACACAGCTGGTCTTCTAAAAGCAAGAAGCAGGGGGATAGTGTACCACACGAATGGAGAGAGATCCATGTTCTCCCTGGAAGAACAATGGATTCTTCCATGCTGGCATGATAGTATTGGGGTGGGGTAACACTTGTGAGAGTGACAAGGCCATGAACACTCCACCCAGGACTAGGTACCCTTAGGAAAGAGACTTGCCTCTCTGCCTTCTGCCACTTGTCTTCCTCTTGGATGATGATGTTGGACAAAGGCATTCTGTTGCAGACGTACAGGAAGGATAAAGACAACTGGTCTTGGTTGGGGCTAAAATTAGGGCAGAAAGTTTTGGGGGACATTCCTGAAGCAATGGACAGTGAAAACAGTGACAAGGAGAGCACAAAGGCTAAAAGCTAACTAACATCGCATCGTCGCCATCAGTCATTGCTGACAAACACTGTGTCCCGGTCAGCTACATGACCTCATGCTCAGTGCGTGCAATGTATCAGCCCTTACTACAACCCGTACAGCACTTAGGTGGCCTGGTTTTAGAGATTAAAACTAATATCCAGAGGCTTCACTTGTAGCTCACGCGTGAAGGCAGAAGTGAGCACCACAGCCAGGCCCAAGGTCTTCACTCTCAGAAGTTTGGTGGGACCAGGGCTCCAGCGAGTGAGAAGGGGCCTTTGGAGGAATTTCAGATGTAGACAGTCCTGGAATAAGTAGGGATGAGTCCTCTGCTGTCAGGTTTTATTTCATACCCAGGAACCTGGAGCATTTGTTTACCTCGGCTGAACTCAGGTCCCTCTCTGTCCAAGACAGCCCAGAATAAACAGCAGCCAGCAGCTGTGCAGGGCCCATGCTGTGCGCAGGGTGCAGATGGCACACTTGATTTTCTTTATTTATGTAGACGTCATTTGCAATGTGATTGAGTGATTTCACCACCCCAGTGGGTCTGTTCAGTCTCCTACCCCAGATTCAAGCAAGAGAGGGGTAAGCCTGTATCATTATCTAAAGGGTACTTGCCACTTACCAACAGAGTCACCTCCAAGTGTCAGAGCCAGGGGCAACAAGAGCCCTCTGATCCCTCCCTTTAGTGACAGTGCTACTTTTCTGAAGTCTTCGTTGGGGAAAGGTGTGTGTGTGTGTGTGTGTGTGTGTGTGTGTGTGTGTGTGTGTGTATTTGTTCCTGAGTGTGTACTTGTGCATGTGGGTGCCCACACACAGGTGTGTGTGAAGACTAGAGGTCAACAGTACATGCCTTCCTGGATTGCTCTCTACCTTACCTTCTGTGACTGAGCTTTTCACTGAGCCCAGAGCTCAGCAGTTCAGCAAGGCCTGCTGTCCCTGCCTAGAGTCACAGAGCCATGCCACCACAGCTGGTTTTGACATGGGTGCCAAGCATCTGAATGTAGGTTCACATGCTTGCCTGGGAGCACCTTACAAGCCCACTCCATAGATGTGGGAGTTTTCTCTTTTTTATGAAGGGAAACTGATGTGAAGAAGCAGGGCAGTGTGGAGATCAGGAGTGTGGGTTGGGCATCAGACGCTTGAATTCAAATCCTGACACCACCCTCACCAGCTGTGTAGTGTGGGATGAGTTTGGTGACCTCTGCGGGTTTCATTTCCTTTGTGAAGAGGCAGTCTGTGGTACTCTCTGTTCTTGGGGCTATAAGGACATGAAAGGAATTAACACTCAAAGCCTCAGCACGGGTCCAGCCTGTGCTTCGTGCTCAACAAATGGCTGCAGTCCTATGGGACAAACGGAGGGATGCCCAGATTGTCACAGGATGGGGGCAGAGGGAGGCAGACTGTGGTCCTCCCCCATCAGCCCCACCAGCAAGCCTCATGAGGTCTCTGTGGCTGCTGCAGAAGCCGCGGCAGTGGTGTGCTGCCAAGTGTGTAACGAGCGGCTCTTCGGGGTGGCGGGAGGGTGAAAGCCTTGATTGTACCATTTGCCAATGTCCATTATGTAAATGCTCCCATGGTGACCAATTATGAGATGCCACCATGAGGTCACGGAGCAGGGGACTGGGAAGAGACATAGGCAGTTGGTTCCAGGACACCATTGGCCTTAAGACCCTGAAGAGCCTGGTATGGACGCCAGAGAATCTTGGAGACTGCCCAGGTCTGGCTCTGTTGATCTTTCTCAGGACACCTCAGTCTTTAGAGTTATGCGGTGTCAGGCATGCATAAGAGGATGAACAGAGTGGCGCAGACAGGAAGACTTAGGGAAGCTCAGAGTCGCAGGTTTTAATGGCTAATCCAAATGGCCCTGCGTCTAACAGTTCAGTGACTCTTAATTAGCTGAGATTGAATCAGCAGAGGCCTCCTGGCAGTAGGAGGCCCTCCCTTCCAGTGCAGCCGCTCAACTGCCGCCAGGGCCCGGGGGCAGCATGCCTCTGCTGAGCAACGGGACAGTGGCATAAGGCCATGCGTAGCAGAAACTTATCAAGGATAAGTGGTGTTCGGGTGGGAGGGTGTCGTGGGTAGCCTGAGTCAGGATGAGCTGGGTGCCTTGTGCTTCAAGAACGCAGCAGTTACTTCCGCAGAAAGCACGCAGAAATCCCAAAAGGGTCCATAGAACAGCTTGGTATAGAAACCCAGGGGCCAGCTCTGGCCCAGTGCTGTACGACTTGGCTTCTTCTTCTAAACAGTTGGGGACCAGGTTGTCCTTATTCTTAGGGGTGCCCTGGGATCAGGGAGACTGCTCTCTATGGCAGCTCCATGCATGAAAGAGGCTAAGTTCCAGTCCTCTGAGAAGTGGAACAACACCCACAAGCTGGCCAGAGACCTAAGATTGGCAGATTGCAGGCTCAGCACTCCCACGCCTCATCATGAAGAAAAGTGGGTGTGTTGTGAGATATTCATAGCCAGCTTCGCTTGGGGTGCTGCTCGGCTCCCCTGCCCTACTCGGATGAACTTCTAGATTCAGCTGGTTCCTGACCCAGAAGATGCCCCCCAAATCTACCCAGCTTTTCAGTTCAGCTCTCAAACTAGGCCAGTCCTGCCCTGGTTACAAATACTAAGGAAAAGATCCAGCTTGGCCCAAACCAGGACTTAAGCCACAAAGATCACAAAAGAGCCACCTTGTGACCCCAGCCAGACAGGGACATGAAATACAGAAGGGCTAACGGGCCGGGCTCCCTAGGAAGCCCTGTGCAGGCCTCTCTGCTCCATCTTCCTTCCATAGAAAATGTCTCCAGGCTTCACGGCTCCTGATACACTCACAAGTCTGATGGTAAAAGCCATAATGGCCAGCATAGGAGACCACTGTGAGGGTCATATGTGGCATACGAGGGTAGGAAAAGAAATGGCTCAGTGTCAACGATGAGGCGCTCCTCTATACAGGGGTCAAAATGGATTTCCCTTATTGGAAACATCAGCCTTCATCCACTTGGGCCTCAATATCCTAAGCAGGCAAAAAGAAGTACCAAGGTTTCCCTTTGGAATACCTTTGAGGAATGGAGTACAGAGTGGGAATGCACTAGGTTGACTCACATGAAATTCCTTTTTTTATGGGACCAAAATGGTCCAGTGTCGACAATTTCATCCGGCTTTTCCTAATAGGAAGCCCTCAATACATATGTTTTCCTTTACACCCTCACTCTACCATGACCTTCTCCACTAGAAAATATTGAAAGCTCAGCACACCGCCTCCAGGTCATTTACAGCTCAACACAAGTATGTAATAGACCAAACACCTCTCCCAGTAGACGGGTGAATAGATGCAGCCTAGAGCTCTGCCACCACCTTGTAAACACCCTGCTCTTTGCTCTCAAGACATAGGAGACTTGCTGTACATGCATGGCACCAGACTCGGAGTTAGCAAAACTGTCAGAGCTCTGTGTCCTTTGGGATGAACAATTCCAGAGGGGGGCTTTCTGTGTAATCCTCTTATTTTCTCTCTTCCTTGAAAATTGGAGTCAACACACACACACACACATGCACACACACGCACGCTCACACACACATGCACAATGAGAAGTCAGTGGTTGGTAATGAGAAGGAACCATCATTCCCCTGAAATGGCTCCCAGCTGGTTCCTGTTAGCATGGCTTGGTGAAAGAGTTAAGGATGGGGAAAGCGGGGTAAAGCCCAGACAGCATTGACCTAGGCCCAAGCCAGCCACTAACCCCTCTTGTTGTCTCAGGACCTCAGATGTCTTGTCAGCAGAATGAAGACATGATCAAATGAATTCTCACTTGCCTTTGGTACTGATGATACCAGGGGTGGGGTGCACACAGTACAGATTACCCTGGATGGCATGGAGCCAGAGATAACCCCGAGCCAACTGTGGTGGTGAATAAGAGGTCCCTACCAATGCCCGCATGCCCTGGTCTCTGCTGTTCCCTGCCCCCTTGCCAGACACCTCCCTTCTCCCATGTGCTACTGAATTCTTGCCACTTCTCACACACCCTCCCTCTCCTCCCTTTCCCATTGCAACCGAGGTGTCCCGGATTCATCACTTTATGTAGACGAATCTGCTTTGCTGGCTGTCAGTTACTCAACATCCCATCCCATTATCCGTCTGGACCTTAGTTTTCCCATCTACAGAGGGAAGAAATTGGATGCTGAATCTTCACAAGTCCCCTGGACTGTGGGATTCTGTCCTCTATGCTTTGCTTCGGGGTATTCTGCCTTACCACAGGCAAGCGGTATTGTGGGTGTGATGTAGGAGAGCCAGGCTGCAGAGAGCCTGGAGAAGAGGCCCCACAGCACATGTTTTTCATGGCCACATGGCCCTCGTCAGCTGGACACTGACTTCTGTAGTGTCCCCCCTTGCAGCTTTTAAGTACATCTCTGTCTCCTCTTTGCTGTATTTTATGGCTGATAGCAGTAATGAGCTGTTAGAAAAGCCTTCCTATCCTGGTATTCCTATCCTGGTATCTCTTGGCTGATAGCAGTACTGAGCTGTTAGAAAAGCCTTCCTATCCTGGTATCTCTCTTGATCTTTCCTACAATCACTACTTCTCCAGTTCAGCAGAGAGAGTGGGGGTGCAGAACCCACAGGAAGGAGCATGCCTACACTCAGAGCTGACATGTCTGACTACAGCCCTGTGGCTAGTCTGTAACACCACACTTCATGGACTCAGGGCAGTCAGAAAAAGAGGCCAGGATACCAACGGAGCAGCAGGCTTCCTCTGGCCTAAACTTAATGGGTCTTGAATACCAAGGCACAACAGAAAACCTTGCGTCTTCAAGCCCACCATCTGCACATTCATCAATGAAGTGATGCTCCCTTCTTCGGCCCTTTGTCCAACTAGAATCCTCTGCTTTCGCTGTGAGTAGCTGCTTCCCCATCCCAAGGCAAAGCCCACTGAGCTAACCAAATTACATCTGCCCCCTGAACTTCCCCAACCTGAGTTCAGTGCTTGACTTCTCAGCTGTAATCACTGCCATAAATCAAGTTCCTCCACGTGTGCTTGATCGGATTTCTCCCATTGGGAATCTGATTGTTTTTGTTAGCCCCTCAGGCTGGGCCACCCCAGGCTCAGGTCGTGGCCAGCCTAGGATTTGGCTGTCTGTGACTCTCTGATGGTGGTAAGAGACTCCAAGAAGGCCTGCTGCACAGGTAACCCTGAGGAGGCAGGGAAGCCTATAGCCATTGCAGGAGCAGAAACTGGAGGCGCTGGCATTGCAATGACAAGGCGATCCCAGAAGACTCATTGGTTCACTGACACCAAGAGTGAGTCTCTCCTCTACATTTCCATGCAGCTATCCTTGGGTGTCACATCTTTTAACTCCCACAAAAATTTAAGAACCCCAAGAAGAAAACATAATTTTTATCTGTATTCATTCCATGTGTTGGGGGGAAATGAGCAGGTGTAACTTAGTATTTCCTAAAAGTGTTGGGGTGAAAAACCTATCATGTTGAAATAGGAGCTACTGGGGTGTTTGGAGGGTTGTTTGTTTGTTTGTCTGTTCATTTTTTGACCAAATATCTCCAGGGCAAGACTTCTTAGAAGCTTTAGTTTTCCCAGGAGTGATACGAATTTCCAAGAGAAAGGCTGGATCCATAGCCTTCCTGTACTTCCTGTCAGTGAATCACATCTCCAGAAAACATCAGAAACAGTTCCAGAGCCAGTGCTTTGCCACAGGAGATACCAATGAAGCAAGTTCATGTCAACTCAAGAGTGGTGAACCCTTTATGAGTGTGTCAACCTGTAAGCAATAACAACATTTACTCATAGACAGGAGGACAGTGTCCAAAGTGACCTGCCCAGGGGCTGGCACTGAGTAGGTGGCCTATCAACAGCCACTTACGGATTCTTGGTACCCCCCTGTTGCCCACTTTATTCTGGAGTAAGGACCAAAGATGATGTCCAGAAGCAGTGCCATGAAGAAACTGCCAGAGTTACTGAGCAGTAAGCAAAGGCTGTCAAGACCAGAGCCACCAGCAGCCCTCTCTGCAAGACCAGCTGACTCAGACATGACCATGGGAGGATCTGCTTCCCAGGATCTCCACATCTGCCCGTCTCCTATCAAGAACCAATTCGCTGAAACCGCCAAGGGATCCATTGACTCTCTAGCAGCAAATGCCTGCTGCCCTGAGGGCATTCTCATTGGGCATGCAGCACCAAACCGTGGGGCCACACACATTTGCACAGTTCTTTCATGTTCATGGGGGGCTTCCCTTTATGACTTCTGTTTTGTCGACTTCTCCCAGGTCATGTAGACCTCACATGGAAATTCCCTGGTATTGTTTAGCAGGATAGGTCTGATCTCAAGAACACTACAGAGTTGTCAGACAAGGATTACTTATGCCCATTTCTCAGATAAGAATCAGTAAGACATGGAAAGACCAAGCCAAATGTCCATACCTTTGCCTGAAGATCAATAGCTCATCGGCCATACTAGCTAAAAATACCCTCATGGATTATGAATTGCTCCCCAGAGCTCTAGACAGCTCCCTCCACCCTGAGCAGGCATTGCTCCTAGCTCATCTCATCAAACACCCCATCCTGGGGCCCCCATGCTTCTTTGTAGCCACAGTAGCAGTGGCCATACTGATGTTGGTTCTCCTTAGGCAGCTTGGAGCCTCCCTATACATCACAATGTATACTCACACACACAAAACTCTCTTGGTATAGCTCATCCTCTGTGCTGTACATGGAAACCAGTGTCTTAGACATCTCCATGATAACATGCCTCCTGTCAGTCAACTGTCCCCTGTCTACCACTTACCAGATGCTTCCCCAAAGCTGAGATTATAATGAAAGAGGTCACCAGCCAAGGACAAGGATGCCCTTCACCTTTTTGTACTGAGAGTTTGAAACGCCCTAGGTGCAGACTAGCTCTGCTCCCTGAATGTGAAGTTGATTTGTGTCTAAACAAACTCCTCCCCTCAGCCACTGCCCCCTACCCTGAAAGACGCTGTGCCAATTGCCTTAGTATAATACGCTCTGATTTCCCCACTGTGATTTGTAATGGCCTATTAAGCCCATGAATCTCAACCTACAAGACATCACTCGCAAACAAGAAGTTTGAAATGACATTCCCTGGATGAGGCCACAAACAAACAGAGGCCAAAACCCAGGCTGCGGCCTGTTGTCGAGACGTCAAGCCAGAGCGAGCTGCATGGTGGGCCAGGAATACCACTGCTTCCTGGTACTTAGAGCCCAGCAAGACCCCTAGAAGAAGGGCTGGCTCTGCTGTCCATCCATGCCGTGGAGGTGGCAACCCCACGGTCCATTTCAACAGTGGCTGTAAAGCAGCTAGTGTCCGGAAAGCCTCTCTGTGTCGGATACACAGAACTCGGCAGACACAGGCTCACTGGCTCTTTGGGAGGGCTGCTGAATGAGGGTGTCTTTATGATCCCATTATGCATGTGAGTAACTGAGGCCGATAGAGAATAAACTACCAGCCAGAGCCTATGAAGACACTGCCATGGAGCCCGGAGTTAGGTTCAGGAAGGACTGTATTCAGAGACACTGAGAAGTCCTGGTTGAACTCTTGTCCCTTTTGTGGGGAATCCCCAGGAAATGCATTGAGTTAAGGGTCTGTCCTGACAGGGGAGATTATAAACAATAGAAGAGGGGACCTCCAGGTCTGCCTCCTCCTGACTACCTGGTCAGGAAAAACCCATGCTCATTGGGTTGATATTTACAGTTTTAAAGAATGATTGCAACGATGAAATTTGCTATGTGTCTGAGTGCTGCAGAAGCTGTGGCATGTACTGTATAAGCCTTCAGTGCCGTGACTCTCCTATAAAGTGCCATGTCCTCTCAATGGCTCTGTGGCTCATTGGGTAACTGAGATGGCCCAGACGACTTTGTAAACTGTTACCTCAGAGCTCCCACTCTTAAACTATAAACTGTACTATTGACATATGGCCACCTTGTAACCTTGCTTTCAACTGACCTGATGGTCCAATTTGGTGCAGAGCCACCATGAGCTAAGGCCCTGGGTGCCAAGAGGACGCAGAGCTCAGCATATGAACAGAGTGCATTTGTTATTACAGTAATTGTGGGAAGATGCCCTCTCTAGAGAGATGCCAGCATTTTACAGACACAGTTCATTCATTTTCATAAGCAGACCCAGATGGACCACCCTGGGGGACCATCTGGCCGGGTAGAGTGTGCCAAGTCAGCTTCCGAGAAATGGAAACACTTGGACTCCCTGGCATGGGAGCAGAATCGTGTAGGTCTTGCTCTAACTCTTACCCAGTCTGGCACACAGACCGTGTTTCCTCTGAAAAGGGAAGCAACTCTTATCACCCCCAAATTTCCCTTTATCCTTGGGGATCAGTTCATCAGTCCACTCTAAGTTCATGGGAAAGGTTGTGAGGAGACACGACATATCACAGAGGCCACCCCTCAGAGCAAAGTCCTCGAGGTGCATGGCCTGCAACACCGGAATTTGTAGTTAGAAATGCAAATGATCAGACTCTACCCCAGATCTATGAGATTAGAAACTGTGGGTGTGTAAGAAGCATGACTTTGAGCCAGGTGGTGGTGGCAAACGCCCTTAATCCCAGCACTTGGGAGGCAGAGGCAGTCAGATCTCTGTGAGTTCAAGGACAGCCTGGTCTACAAAGCTACTCAGATTTTGTTATATGTTAAAGTGTGGAAACCCAAATACAAGAACAAAGGGTAACCAGGGCTCACAGAGGCAGAAGTGGGAGGTTAGCCCTGTGGTTGCACACTTACCGAGCAGTCATTAGTTCCCGGCTGGAGTCTGAGAGGCTATAAAAGTCCCTTGCCTGTTACCTTCCCATCCTCCCACCTCTCTGGCCAAGTAACCCGTGCATCTTAGGAGTAGATGGGATGAGGCATCAAGTTCTCAAAATCAATAATCAGTAAAAGAAATGAGTTTCCCAAATGCTTTGTTCGAAGGTCTCAGATTTAGATCTAAATCTCCATTCTTCTCTCTAAGTACAGTATCCAGGTTTCAGGCTGACCCTCCTCACCCAGCAGCTGGAACACCAGCCCCATCACTCCCTCCCCACTCACACCCTACCCTAGGCAAACCAAGTGGTTGCCTTAAGTTGTCTCTCAAAATGTTCCTAGGAACGCCCCTACCCCTCATTGCTGAGCAATGTCTGCTCTTGGTGGATAGCTCCAAGCAATTTGGTAATTCCCATGTGATGAGAGGCAAGCAGCTGGGTTCAGTCTAGTCTGCACCCCTCAGCATCGTGCTACACCTGGTTTGAGAACCCCACGATCAGAGACCAAGCCGGGTCTCATTTTCCACTGTAGTCCTACGCAGAGTGGAGAAGTACCCTGTCATTTTGAGTTGGGTCTTCCTCAGAGTGACATCAGTAGAGTCTACATGAAGAAGCCCAGTTGTTACCAAGCCACAACCCTGTGAGTGGGAAGGATGTGGAGTGAGTCACTACACTGGTCAAAGTCATCAGTTATCAATCAAATCCAGATGGGAGCTTGAGACTGGCGGGGATAAATAGCAACTACATGGAGGTAGCAGGATTGGTGGGACAGGCTCTGAGGGAGGTTAAGGAATGGCTAGTCAGAACCCTGAAGTCTGGTGGTCCAGGGGGTCTGGACCTTACTACTACCCATGCTCTGGAAGGTAGCTTGGAATAGTGTCATCACCCTAATTTTCACTGTACTGTGACAGTCCGGGGACCTCAACCCAAGGAATCATGGACATTATAGTGAGGTTCTTCAAAACTCAATGAGCTATGGAGGATGCCCTCCATGTCCCTGCTGACAAGTCTAATGAGAACTACTTTCAAGTGGAATACGGAGTGTGTTCATGTGTATGTGCGCAAACCCACAGTGTGCACGTGTGAATGAACCCTAACTGCTACAAGCATCACCAGTCCCCCATCTTCATCCTTCCCAGAGTTATCAACCCATCAGAAGGCAGAGGACTTGTAAATGTCAATCACACTAAGGAAATAAACAGACCAAAGAGAAAACTGGTAGAACTCCACCTGTGCTGCACTTAGAACTTGAGTTCATTGCTTTAAGCTGCCTGGGAATTACACTGCTGGTCAGAGTCTCTTCCACCCAGAGCTAAAAAAAAAATCTAAGCATAGAGAGACTACAAGAAATTAAGGATGTGGGCATGGTACCTCACCTTAAACAGGTTCAAAGATTGCACCCTTAGAATGTTCTAGAAAGAGTGTTGGACTGGTGGTGCAGACACAGATCCTAGTTCTCACTGCCCTTCATCCCAAATCTGACCTTGAGCTGGTTTCCTGCTCTGTGAAATGACCTTGGCAGTCCCATGCTTCAGGGTTGTAGTCAGGATTAAATGAAACCGTTTATGCTGTTGAAACTCAGATTCTGGAGTGCACTGTGCAGATGAAGATCTTTATTAACCTGAGGTGCTGCTCCTCATGGAAGACAAGTGAGCTCAGGGAAGCAGATGAAGCCCTCAGGGCAAGAAATTAGGAGTGAAATGGTCCCACTGATTGGAACAAAGAGCCAGGAGTCATTTTGCTGAGTTAGTGGCCAGCTCTTGGGGACTGCCCGTGGAGGTCAGGCGTCCTATTGTCTCTTCCCAGTTCGGAGCTCTGACAGATGGGCACACAAATTGCTTCCTGGTTCACTCAGTGAAAGGAATACTGTGGACAGTTTACAGTTTACCCCTGAGCCTGTAAATCAAAACTTGCCTGCACTGCGTTGTGCCTGGAACACATTAAATCTGGCATAAGACAGGGCATAAAACATACTGGTGTTTAGCTGATTTGTTAATTTAGCTGTCGATGGAAATCAGATGTTGAAATCCACTGTGGTATGAAGTAGCGATTTGTGGCTGTCAGAAGTACCCATCTACACTGTGATTTAGAGAGCTTGCCCCCGCTCTGTGATTGTTCAGGGATGTGTGGTGACTCAGATAAGTGCCAGTAGCACAGTGGGCCGTGGCTAGGTGAGATCCTCACTCACATCAACCTTGATTCTGCAGGGTGCTGTCAGTGGCGGGTCAGAGCTATGTGGATTCCCAGGAGACTCACTCAAATGATGCCTTCCCTTAGCACTTCCTTCTAAAGATGGGTCCAGTCCTCAGCCTGCCTGACAATGGGGTAAATAGTGAGAAACTGAACAGCACAGTGCTTTGAAGACTTGTGAATAGCAACACAGAGTGAACCTGGTGTCTTTAGAATGTAAACTTCTGTCTAAGAAAAGAGACAGAAGACAAATCGGCTTTCTCCTGCCTTTCAAGTAGTCTTACTTCACTTTTTCAGGTTACAAAAGTTGTAATTCTCATTATAGAGCGCATAAATCCGGAAAGGATAAGAAGGAAAACTCGGCACATTCATCAGCCCCTAGCTTAGCAGTCACTGGCTTAACAATTTAATATATTCTCTCTGGCTTTTCATTGTATATAAAAATGGGTTTGACATGCTTTTCTGACAGTTTTGCATACAGGGATGTTGGTTTTTCATTTAGTGTCTGTTTTGCTTTGGATTTTGTTTCATTTTTCCATGAGTGGATCATGAATTTTTTTCATGAGTTTGATACAGGTATACCAGCTCTTATGACCATATCACTATTATAAAACTTCTTGAATCTTTGTTTTTATTTCTATGGTACTCTGATCTGTGATGAGTAACTTTGGGTCTAAGCATATGTATACCTCTGTTTTCTCAAAGTTTACTTCCCAGTTGCTGAACTCTGACCTCTAGGAGTCTGAATAAGTTTGTGAAGTTCTTCAAATGTGTTGCCAGCCTTTGCTAGCAAAGCTACATGGCTTCACATTCTCACCAGTAGTGCAGATGGTCTGCAGCTTATCACACTTCAACTTGATGGTTTTTCAACCTTACAAATGTGCAGAAAAGACATGGCATTCAGTGGGAACCATATTTTGAATTTTGGGTTTTGTTCTTTCTATGGGCTACTGATACATGGCATGATATTCTCTTGTGGTGCTGGGCAGGAAGCCATAGATCCCACTCAGCTACACCACACATGGTACACAGTGCACAGCGCACAGCTCTAGAAGCTGTAGTGGTCAGTGAGTTGGGCACATTCAACGCAATGCTAACTTACGACATTCAACACAATGCTAACTTACGACATTCAACGCAATGCTAACTTACGACATTGTCTTAGTCACTGTTCTATTGCTGTGAAGAAATACTGTGACCAAGGTAATTTACTTGTGGACTTGCTTACAATTTCAGATTTTTAGTCTATTATAATCATGGTGGGGAGCATGGCAGCACGCAGGCAGGCATGGTGCTGGCGAAGGAGCCGAAAGCCACATCCTGATCCACAAGCAGAGAGCAACACTCAGCCTACTATGAGCTTTTGAAACCTCAAAGCCCACACCCAGTGACGTACTTCCTCCAACAAAGCCATACCTCCCAATCTTTCTCAAATAGTGTCACTCTCTGATGACTAAGTATTCAAATATATGGGCCTATGGGGACCATTCTTATTCAAACCACCACAAACATGTTCAATTTCTGGTTGGTTTTTCAGGACACACCCCCACCATAAATTGCAGCACATCCATACATACATGCATGCAGACATACTTCACACATGCATTTGTGCATGCATGCCTGTATACATACATGCACATATTCATGCATATATGCAGACATACACACATATCTGTCTAGACATGCTATTATGTCGATTTTACAGAGGTAGGTGGAATGTTGCTAACTATAGCTGTGTGAACACTCAAAATGCTTCCTGTTGGTGTCCAGTGTCAGAAATACCATTTACTATGAACACTTTGAGCCTTATAATTGGCATTGTTCTGCTCTTTGTTCTGGTTAGTGGAAAGCACAAAACATACAATAGTCAAATTTAGCTATTATAGAAATAATAGGACTGTAATGTCATTCTTATTTTACCCTGATTTACTTATTCCTAGGTTTATATGTAAGTAGTGATTGCAAGTCACCTCGAGTCTCTTTGGAGGATTTTTTTTCCCTTTGGGGTTGTTTGTGGCTTTGGTTTTTGGTTTTAGACAGAATTTCACTATGCAACTCAGCTGGCCTTGAACTTACTATGTAGTTCAGATTGGCTTCAAATTCTCAATGATCTAACGTCTTCAGCCTTCGGAGTGATGAAACTATAGGTATATGCCACCACACTCAACTGCTCAAATCCTTTTTATAAGATGCAGAAATAATTAAGTTCATTACCTCCAAAAACTTGAGCTTTCATATTATCATTGAAGTAGCCTTGTTAGCATGACCAAAGAAATTTACATCTAAAGGAACCATACTCACTGTAAGGGTGCAGTGATGCCCGCATGCCCTGACCTCCCTGGTTATTCTGACAGGTGCCTTTCATATCCAATTCATTCCTACATGACAGTTCACAGAGGTCTCCAATCCAGACTCTGCACTGAACTAGTTTGCTACCCACTCAGCTGCCCTACCATCAAGTGGCAGAAGGCCTTAGGGCTTCAACATGACCAAGGTAAGGAATAGGACGCTTGGCTCTGAGATGTCCTGAGTCCAGCCCTGTGCCCAAGCTTCTGCTCAAGGGGACTTGCTTTGCAAAGCTGACTTTTATTTTAAAGGAAGAGTTTAATTTATCCCAGGTTATCTTCAAAATCACTATGTATCTGGCCACAACCTTTAAATCCCAGACCTCCTGCCTGTGCCTCCTGAGAGCTAAGACCATAGGCACATGCCCCCACATCTAATTGTGCAGTATGGGGGATCGAACCTCAGACTTTGTGCATGCTGGGCAAGCCCTGTGCCAGCTGAACTACATCCCTAGCCCAGAGCAATGTACCTTTGACCCAAGGCACCCCAGGATAGTAGGTCATGCCCTGGAAATGTCTTGGATGATTCCCTGGTAGAACTGACCCTTGACCTGAGCTCCACAACAGGCAAAGAGGCTGCTTCAGGCGGCACTTGGCAATGGCTGGGGAGGGAGGCTCTGCTGATGCCGTTCAGGATCAGAATACACATTGCACGGCACCTGTGATCTGAGCCAGCCCTCTCCGGCACCTGCTGGCTCCCCTCTGGAGTCCAAGTGCGGTATGAGAGAGAGCCATGAGGGGCAAAGCGTCAGTGTAGATGCAGCCTTCTCGGAAGCTAGTGCCCACTGTCACCAACAAGAGGCAGGTGTGTGCTGCAGGGGTCAAGGGAGGTGTTTGTCTGCTACAAGTTAGGTCAGGGAGTAATTCTGGCTTTGTGTTTTGGTAGAGGCCTCTCTCTACTGTTTTCTGCTGCACTGGGATTTTACAATCCTATCAATAATGCATACAGGTTCAATTTGTTCGCTAACACAAGCCGTTTTCCATTACTTTGACAGTTGCCATCCTACATCAGTGATCTTCTTGTGTCCCTCAAAGAACCACATGAATGGCAGTGTAAGAATAAGTGAGCAGGGCACAGTAGGCACCCATGGCTTATTTCTTCATCACCACCATCATCATTACCCTATCTCCCTGTCCATCATCCTCTTCTTCATAACATTTCTCCCTGTTTTGTCCTTCCAGCATTCAGCTCTAACCTATGACTCTTGTGAAGCAACTACAAACCGAAACATGCCATGAAATTCTGGACTTCTTACCAGTACAGACCATCTTGTCTTTTCACGGGAGGCTCCACCCCTTTCCCACACTCTGTGCAAATCAAACTGAATAGTCCTGAAGTTCTCCTGCCTGTCCTCTAAGAAGCCCTTGTGTCACTCACTCACTTGGTGGAAGGATGATCTTTCTACTCCCCACTGCAAGACAGGGGCCACCAGCTTGTCTTGTGTCTAGAAGGAGCTCTTTCTGGCTCTCTCCCAGACTCCCGATGCTTTATTATAAATTAGTCATCTGCTCCGCTCTCTGTGTGTGACACGGCACACAACAGCTTGCCTGCTGCAGCTTTATCAGTCCCCCAGATCTACAAAGGTACAAGTATGCAGCTGTCTTCCTGCGGGAAGTTAATAGTTCCAAGTACAGTCTTTTTAAAGGTTGCTAACATTGCAAAGCCGCCTCTGCTTGGTTTACTTTCTGTATAGACAAATCCCAGCTCTCCCACACATAGGCATGGGAACTGGGGTTCCACTGAAGTCTTCATCAGCAAAATGCCTTTCCTCTGAACTAGCTACTCTAAATTGTGAACGAGGCACAAACAAATTCCTTCTGATGCTGTTGCACAAAGTATTTCTTAAACGGCGGTGTCCACTTAGGCTTTCAACAAACATTTATCACACTTCCACAGTATATCAGATAGTGTTCTAGGCTCTGCGTATTCAAGTACTGGAAATCCAGTAAGTACTCTCTCCACGCCTTGAATGCTAACTGGGGAGAAAGACTCAGGCAAACTGACAAAGAAAATGAATATTGCCTGAAGCAAGCAGCAAGGGGGACAGCGTAGAGAGGAGTCTAATTTGGGATAGGGCAAGGGTCTGAGATGGAATCTCAGGGAAGGCAAGTGAGATGAAGAGATGAGGATCTCTGGTCTCGGTGAGTCTGTTGTAGGGTTATCAGATGGCTTGTGCTGCAAATAAAATGTAGCCATTCACTACCACAAGGCGGTTTACAAAACACCTGTTCATAATCGTCTCATTTGACCCTGTTACTAGAATGTTCCCCCACCGACTCAGGCTTTGGACACTTAGCTGGTGGCTCTTTGGGGAAATTATAGAGCGTGTGGCTTGGCTAGATGAGAAGGCTGAATGGGGACAGGCCTTGAAGGTGTCTCCACTTCTAGTTACAGCCTAAGCTCCCTGATCCCTGACCCACAGCATATGAAGAGCGGCTGCCTCTGTCCCCCCAGTGCTCCACGCATGGACTCCAGCTGCTACACTTTCCCTCCATGAGGGACCGTACCCTCAGAGTCTACTGGCCAAAATAAGCGCCTCCTCCCTGATGCTGATAAGTGTTTTGTCACAATGATGAGAAAAGACACCAGTACATCCCGCCCCCCAACAACCTCTAAGAGAGATGAAATTTCTGGGTAGGGTCAGGGGGGTGGGGACAGCAAACCATGAAATCTGATATTCCGGTCCCTCTTTTGTTCACTGTGCCTGGAATTCATCTTAGTAAGCTATCAGTTCTCTAAAAACATACGTGTTGGTCTTTAAGAGACCACAATCCTGTTCTAGAATCTCTTGACCTCACCATCTAGCCAACCACTGCCAATAACCATCACCTTGCTTGCCTGGGTCTCTTTCTTTCTCCAGCCTGGTTAGCTTTTTATTTGTTTGGGTTTGTCTTTTTGTTTCTTGTTTCGTCTCGACTGGTTGTTTTGAGATAGTCTTGTTAGATAGCTCAGGCTGTCTCAAACACATGGTCCCCCTGCCTCTGACTCCCGCATTCTGGGATTACAACCATTCACCTCCTCGATGGCTCTCACCTCTCACCTGTCTGTCACGCACATGCTCAGTGACAGTCTATTGGCTTGAAGTCCACAGCCCCGTTTATTCCTGTGCCTTCTAATACTCTGGTTCACCTAGAAAGTTGGTACAGAACTTGGGCTTCCAAGTGAAGCAAACATAAAACCCTAGCGCTGCCTGCCCATTTGCTATGACCTTGAAAATGACCTCATAAATCCTTCTTTGGAGCCCAGTTTTCACCTCAGCAAAAGCAGATGATAACCAGATACAATCGAATACATTTGTAATCCTCGCCCTCTGGAGTTGGGGACAGTGGGATTGTGGGCTTTATAAGAAGACCTTGTCAAGAATTAATTGTAATAAAAAGGTAGAGATAATATTTCATATATTTTCTATAAGCTCTAATTAAATTAGATAGGATAGATATAGATTATATATAGCATATATAGCTATATATGTAGCAGAGACAGAGGGAGTGCTTTTCATATAGATCTAGAGCATCATGTGCACTCAATACTTGGTGAGGGCATGGCTACTGCTAGCATGACTAGTATCTGCATCAGCAGCCAATGGCTTTCCTCTCCTACCAGCCAGCAGCCACCCCTTCTACCTTGGCTAATGTAGATGGAGCCGGTGGAGGCATGATGACCTTCCTTCTGGCTTCAAGAGGGCTGAGTCCATCCATTTCTTAACTGGGGGTGCGCGGAGGCCGCCACACATGGCCAGGTGGTACTCTCTTTATTCCTTCACTTGTACGATCCCTCTCCCCTCCCAAGCAGGCTCCACTACATAGTGTGAAGCCCCATCCCTGCAGTAATCTAACTTTGTAGCTATAATTTATTTGTGATTAGTATTATTTCTCCAAAGAACAACTGGAATTGTTCATTGTTTACTGACCAAACAAGAGAAGAAAATGACAGATTTTATGGGGGAGCTGTGGTGCAGAATAGTTAAATATCACCATGTTTCAGGGAGATTAATGGTGAAGTGTTCACAGAGGTCATTTATAATATTAAAAATAAAATTATTGGTGTGTCTTTTCAGAAAAAGCAATGAAGATAAATGTCAAATAGGGAAACCTTAGGAAAAAAGACCACGTAACAAAACGAAGGGGCTACAGGAGGCTGCCGAGGAATAAGACATTTTTAATTTCTTCGGAGAACTCAACCGTGAAAATGAAGCACATTCCTCCTTCTTCTGATGGCCTTCACGAATCTGTTTGGTTCTTAGGAAAGTCGCAGGGAGAAGGGATTTGAAACAAGGCCTTGGGGTCTTTCCATGTTAGCTAGCATCACTGTTTTCATCCTAACGCCATCTCTCTCGTCTTACCACCTTTCTCGTCCTCGCCTCCAAGCTACCAGTCCTGTCAGGGACACCTCCAGCATGCCACTCATGTCCGCTCATGTCTCTTCAGCCCTCTAATCACCAGCCTCACCCGAGCCATCTTCATGATGGTCAGTCACAGAGGCAGCTAGCCAGCTGGCTTTTCACACTTCCATTCACACTCCAACTCAATCTCTCCAAATCACTGAGAGTGAACCTTATTAAGACTTGACAGCTGGCCTGGAGAGATGGCTCAGCAGTTAAGACTACTTACTGTTCTCACAGAGGACACAGGTCAGTTTCCCAACACCCATATCTCTGGTTCCAGGGGATCGAAGCCCTCTTCTGGCCTCTACAAGCCTGTATGCACATGGTGCACACACCGACAAGCAGACACACACAACTAAAAATTAATTGCATTGTTAAGAGTCTTCCCAGAGTTCTTGATTTTGAAGTCTGTTGTTTGAATTCCTTACATAAAGCACACACCCCCTAACCCAAGTTTTCAGGTTTCTGAGTGAGTGTGCCTCTCCCTCCTCCTACAGACAGTCCCAGTGACTCTTTGTGACCATTCTGGGCCATAATGGCATTTTCTCTGTTTCTAGATCATGACATCCTTCCCACCCTGGCTCCTCTATAGTCATTTTCCTTGGCTGATCCTCTCTCATCATTCAATACCAGTGCCAATATCCCTGTGCCCACGGTATCAAAGTAGGTCTCTAAGCCACTCTCCACTGCTTTCGCCCAGTTCCAGGGTTAAGGAAAAATTCTAAAAACAGCCCTCTAATACACCAAGCTTTGAATCGGATGGCAAGGAGGGAGAGGAATGAGGGCAGAACTTGCCCTTTGGTATAACTCAAAGGAAAGAGAAATTCCCAACAGGAATCAAGGAAATCCTTCCCCCATAGCATTCTTCTGTTTGGTGATTTAGTTTGCCCTTCCTTGACATCAAATCATTAGTACTGGTGACACACCAGGCACCCTCCAGGAGGTAATGTGAGTAAGCCAAACCGTCCTGCCTAGAAGGAGATGCATGCCTTCCTTCAAGCAAAAGAACAAGCAAGGGCATGGAGGAAGTGGCAGCTGAGGTGGGATCAATTCTAGACAGCCAAAGCAGGTCGCACAACCACTCTAAGTTGCTGATCTTGATACATAATCAGATTCAGAGAGACATGGGAAAGTGGAGCGTGGAGCTTGGGGTGCATGCAGCAGAGACTGTAGTGAGACTAGGCCTTGAAGAAGCTGGTCTCAGAAAGTTAAATCTGACTCTGAGGTGACTCCAGAGGCAAACGGAGCTGAGAATTCATCATTGCAAGTGTGATTTTTTTATAACTATTATTTGTGCTGGAAATTACTTTGGGCTTGTTCCCATCATTGCTTTTGCTCTAAGCCTCAACTCTACCATAAGATGTGAAGGATGCCCAAAGCTTCTTTGGGTCCCTAAGAACTGGTCCTGCCCAACCAACTCTAGCTGGGTCTCTCTGCCCACACTTCATGATGAATTCTCTGAGTGCCACGCCCCTATAGTTAGCTCAGAATAAGAGCCTACATGGTTTTATTTATTGTTCTATAGACATATGACCTTCACAGAGACCTGTCTGTTAGACTGCGTTCCTGAAGGAACCCATGAGTTGAGTTGGTATTCACCCCACTAGCTGGAAGAAGAGGACTGGAAGCCGGAATCATTTTTTTCTGCACCTTAAGGGATCTTACCAACACAAGCTGAATAGAATTAGGTCTTGGGTCTGGCAGAGTCATTACAGAAATGAAGTCTGAGTTCTAAAGAAACTCCTGGATATGGAGCAACTCCACACAGTGAGAACATGGTAGTCAGGGCTTAGGATTGCCCTAAGGAGAGGAGAAACTAGAGGACCATTTGTCCAAAATGGGAGGGCTCCGATTTGGGTGCACCTAGTTATTATCCCAGAAGCTTGTGGAACACGTTAGTCCATGGCCTCTTCTAGACGTCCTTCTTCTGACTGCCTTCAGTGAGCCCCAAAATCAGCTTCATCACTGCGTGATTCTGAGGTCTGTGGGAACAATAGTCCTAGCCCATGGGGATGCCTGACTTTAGAGAGTATTGGAACTAGGAAGCTACAGCCAAGATCAAAATGCCTTACCTAAGGTCTCAGAGACCTACAGGCCAGGTGACGCTTCCATCTAGCTCTCCTGTTCTGTAGAACAGTCCTTTCTTTCCCAGCCCACAGGCAGCCATCTGTGACTGGGCCTCTCCTTTAGCGTAGGAACCAAGATGCCAGGTCTTTAATGAGGTTTCCACACTGCAATTTATGAGGCCCAAAGACTTCAGAAGGACTGGTTTCTGCCAGCCTTAATTTACACAGTTCACAAACTTTCCAACACCCCCATTAAAGTCAGCAAGGAAGCTGTGGCTTGTTGGCATGTACACACTGTTGGACTCCATCCTCATTATGTCACCATCCATTTTCATGTCTCTTGGCTTGTTTAGCCCTAAGCACCTGGCTCTCCTATCCCTGGGAGATATTTAGTTTCTATTAGGCAGGTGGGAGCCAAGCCCAGCCCTGGACTCCAGTGTTAGCCCAGGCATACCCACAAATCCTCTATATTAAAATCTCTTCCACACATCATCTCCTGTTCCATTTAAGAGTAAGACCCCCTTCTCACCCAAGCAGCTCTAAGTCCCCACCCCTGTAATGAAGGCCATCAGTTAAGCAAGAGTGAGCAGGTAGGAAATGGCCAGAAAACTGAGACAAATGTGCATTTTTGAAATGCCACATAAATCCCCTTAATTAAAAATTAATTAAGTGCCCTAAAATTTGACACTCATTTTAAAAAGAAATTTGAATTAGATGTGTAGACCTCATAGCATCTGATCTCTAAGACACAAATGAAGGAGGGGGAAGTATATGTGTGTCTGTTTCAAATACAGCCACAAGGGATTCATCTCAGCAAGTTAACCCGATTAAGTCACCCACGGTGTAGAACAGCGATTCACAGAACTTGACCTGGACCACACGTGTTGCTGATGCAAATCTAAACTAATTTCTGCAGCATCCACTGAGAAGATAAATAGACAAACAAATGTGCCAAGCTGTTTCAGAAGAGATGTTCCAAGATGCGAATGACAAATGATTAAGACAGGAAATGCCAATGTGAGGCCAGCTTGCTGGGTGAGCAACTTAGCAGAAGGCTTCAAGGGAAAGCCATCTACAATGGTGGGCATTAATCAAGTTGGCACTAATGATATAAAATCCATCTCATCAACATGTAGCCATCAACACCATTGCTTAGAACCCAGTCAGGAGACGATGGACAGAAAGAGTCTTTGAGACAAAATTTGAGGTCAGCACTGTAGTGTGCCAGAGGACAGTGGAAGCATAGAGACAAAGGACCCATCCAAGATCCACAGATACTGAGCTCCAGATTCCTCCCGTCCTCCAACATCATGCCACTCAACTGTGTGCCCCCAGAAACATCTAGGGGTCTTTGAACACCACCAACTCCAAGGACATCTCCTCTAGAAATGGATGGCATTAACCCTGATGACATACGAACACCAGTGCTGTTTCGCACCTGTCTGCCAAGTGACTCCAGTGGACATCAGGGCACTGCTTCTGGCAGATGATCAGTCATGAGTCATGGGACAAGATGTTACTGGAGAACCATCAGGCCAAGTTCTGGGCCCTTGTCTTTGGTTTTCTAGCTGTGAAGCTCAGGCAAAACACCCCCACTAAGCAACTGGTCACATGTTTTACTATTTAAAAAGCAACAAGCATTGCTTAGGTGCTTAAATCCCCAGTTCTTCTGATTAATCAAGTGGGAATAATAACTGTTCGACTGGGTTTTTATGAGCTTCAGACAAAGAAGGCTCAAGGCAGCACATTGCAGGTTATTAAAATGCTGCGGAAAACTAAGGAGTGACAAGGATTTAGTACATCCAGTGACTCACATTGTTGGTCTGGGAGGAAGTGCTGTTTCAAGGGCTAATAAGTAAATTTCCATAGTGATGACCATTATTAATGAAAGATCCCTGAGTACCGGCACTCCCACAAGTGATTTGGGGAGCCTAGAATGTTGCAGGGATAATCAGAAATTACCAGCCCCCATGATAAACCTGCAGAGAACAGGTCACGTTTTCATGCCCAAGCCCTTCCCCTTCCCCATTTCTCTAGAGACAAGCTACAACCACCCAGCATCTCAGGGTAGCCTGCCCCTCAGGCAAGAGCAATGCTTGTACAACCACAGAGAAGATGCTGTTTAGGAATCACGGGCTCTTGTTTAAAACCATTCACCAAGGGTATTTTTCTCCTAAGAATTTATGGGCCCCATAAAGAAAAGAACTTGAGGAAACAGAGCACTTGTTTTTGGTTGCGCCTCATTAGTTCTGAGTTTGGGCTGGCAGTAGAGATCAGAATACCAGGAGTCTGTCTAATTGAGTCTCTGGTAAACATAAAGCTCATTCCATCTGGAGGAGACTCGACCAAGGAACCTGTGCATCTCCAGGAGAGGAAGGCAGGAACCAGAGGGTCGGAGATGAAAGAGCCAGGTTTTCTGTGTTGCTGCTGAGCCTGAACCCAGAAAGAGGCCCCGGGAATAAAAATCCATAAATGCCAGGCATCCGGAGAGTGAAAACAGCACTCTCCTCCACTCCTGCAACCCTCTTTGTCAAGCTTGTGGGTGAAGGGCCTGCTGGCTTCCTGCACTTCTGTGCCTACTGTCAGCACTGGACACACCCATCACTTGGATGACCCCTTAGACAGACACAGCACAAAAGAGAGAACACAATGTGAAAAGGCATAGATTTCCACCCACCCCTCAGCAAGCCGGTGACCAACTCTGGGACTTCGTATTCTCAACAATAAAATAAATTTAATGCCTTCCTCCACTGATACACAGCACCAGTTCAATCCCAGGCATCATGGGAATGGAGAGGTCTGTACTATCAGGCACTGTTGCAGATGTATAAGACTCTGCACCTCCCTTCAAGTCAGTAGCTGCTTGCCAAAGGAGACAAACAGCTAGTAATAGTATAAAGCAGAACCTCCACTGTGTTAATGCAGGAGGCAGTGTGTTCAGAAGCCCGAGTGAAAGGAATATTCAGGGAGAGAAAGGGAATCCATGAAAATGGGTGAGGAACAAGATCGAGTACCCAGCTGTTGAGAGATTAGGGCTGGTGGAAGATATCCCCAAGGACAGGTCAACCCCCAAACAACTAACGGCGACCCACACGTGCCTATCAGTCCCATAAGAAACAAATTCTCTAAGCATCAGAGAAAGAGAGTAGAAAGGAGAGAAGGAAGGAAGAAAAAGAGGGGAGTAGGAAAGGGGAAGAGAAGAAATCATCAATGAAATATAGACACATTCACATTACCCTGAAGCTTTAGATATCTGCATACCAAAATGCACTGTGAAAAGAACGAAAATATGAACTACATGTGTAAATGTAATGCATTCAAGCCCTCACTAAATGACCTCACACAAATGAGTGCCTAATCTCTGATGAACAGATGAGGTGGGTTGAGTACTTGCCTAACATGTCTGACACCATGAGTTTGATACCCAGCCCTGAAAAGAATAAAAAGAATTTTAAAGGTGAGGGCATGTGAAAACCTCCTTCTCAGAAAAATTCCAAGTAAATGAGCTTTTGGTTTAAAAATCAAAATTGTGATAATACTCGGGCTGGATCAGGATGCGGAATGAAGGCCGTGCATGTATGAACACAGCTGGTGAAGAGTGTAAATTGGATTCACTTCTAGAAAGCAATTTGGCAATGTGTATCAAGAGCTTTTAAAATGTTTATACCTTTTGATTCAGTAATTCCACTTCTGGGAATCTATCCTATGAAAATAATCGAAAATGCAGGCAAAGGTTTATGCACAAAGATATTCTTCAAAGTGTTATTATAAACAGACTAGCAGCCCAATCGTTGAATAATGTTTAAATAAATGATGGCCAGTATCACACTGGATTGTAGCTATTAAAAAGAATTCGTAGGGGAAATGTTTAAAGCCCTTGAAAAAGTTTTTTGATGGCACCATCATTATTTTAAGACCTGTACACATATGACAGGACTACAAACACTTTCTAAATTACAGATAGAAAGAACTCAAGATAAATTAGCCAACACATTTTACAAAAGGGAGAGAGAGCGTCTCCAGGAGGTGGGATTGTGGGGGCTCTTTTTGTTGGTTTTTACCTAGTTTTCAACTTTAAACAGCAGACTTGTATTTTAAATAAAAGGAAAGGTGACAGAAGCAATAAGACACATCTGGAATGAGAAACACTCGTGTGCCCTCAGAGACGAACAATGGGACACAGTACGCATAAAACGCAGTGTAGCTTTAAATGTTCCATGGGTTGAGGAAGGCTCTAAACTGTCTTTCAGTTTTCTGCTGTTGTCTGTGGCAGGCTGGAGAAAGAACAATCTGTCCTATGATTAAGCATCTCCCATGATAAAACCCAGGGAAAACGCTTTGGAAATGAAGTCACCAAGCACATGAAGAGCCTTTCTTATCGTTCTAAATGCCCATCTCCTATGCAGCTCACAGCTAGAAATCCAAACAGCAGCTTGCTGGCTCAGGCCCCTCTTCAGCTATACTGTATCACGGCCTGCGTATAAATGTGTTTCTGTCTGGTCCCTGCTTTTTTTATGAAGCCAGGAGAATCCAATCACAGGGGCCTCACCCTAATGTCATAACCTAGTCCCTCCTCAAATGCCTTATCTCTAAATGTCTAATCATAGTGGGGTGAAATTCCCACTCTCTTAACACCATTAACGTGTGGTTTTGAGGTTTAAATTCTTGCTGGAGTTGGGAAACAGGATAGAAACCATATTTAGACCTGTGTCTGCCGTGGGTAGAGAGGCCAGGCTGTGTCACCAAATTCCCCATTTCCTCCCACATAGTTTCAGTAATGAAGTAGTCCCATCCTGTTTGTCACAAGGTTAGAGAATAGATGAGCATTGGCCCTCATGCACCATGGATTCCTGGGACACAGTTCTCAGCAACCCTGCTTCGCTCCCACAGATGGCACCTCAGGAAATACCTCTGCTCTGCTTCATGGCATTGGAAAGAGAGACCAGACCTTCCCTGAGACCAGCATTGAGGAAGCATTCCTCTCCTAACTTCTACTAAGACACTATCAACATAAAAACATAAAATAAAAACATGGTCCTCACATCAAATGAATAGGAGAGTTTATTCTGGAGCCAAACAGGATCACCGTGACCTGGGAACATAGATTTAGTTACCCTGAATTCCATGTTCTAACACTGGAGTGGTTTCTTCTTTTAATAATAATAAAGAAGCCAGGCAGTGGTGGCGCACGCCTTTAATCCCAGCACTCGGGAGGCAGAGGCAGGTGGATCGCTGTGAGTTAGAGGCCAGGCTGGACCGATAGCCTCCAAAACAATACAGAGAAACCCTGTCTCGTAAAAACCAAAATAATAATAATAATAATAATAATAATGAAAATCGTGAATCAAGAGACATTTCAAATCCCTTAGTGGAAACATCAGGTAGGTAGTTTACAAGAAAAGGAGGAAATCTCTGCTGTTGACCTCAGATGTTATCTGACGACATTCTTGGCGTGTGGATTGATGGAGATAGGGGTCTGTTTGTTTATTCCAAAAGGACTTACTTAGTGGTTACAAAAATGCTGGATCACACATAAGGGTAGGCAATAAATGGATCTAAGTTAGGTAGCCCACGAAAATTTGTTTCTGGAGCTGCAACATTCCAACTCTCAAAATCATTGAGCTTCCAGTCAAAATGAATGTTTAACATGGGTGTGGCTTTTTAAATTCTTTTTACACCTGGAATTTAAGTTGAAAATATGATTGACAAATGGAAAATTGGTGTATGGAATTAAATCCATAAAATGAGCTCCAGGCTTTACCTTTTCTTAAGAGCATTGACTCTCAGATGTGCTTTTGATTTTTTTTAATCCTGGGTTTTTGTCTGAGCGTGTTTAGAACTGGCAAGGTGTGGGAGGAAGGGCACGGCTTCATGGCATGTTAAAATTCATGCTGGGCTTAGAATCCAAGAGCCACTGGGGAAAAACTTCAGCCTCTGCTGTCCCAGGGCACGGGGAAAGGTAGATGACATACTTCCCTCTCTGTGAGGAAGAGAGGGGGAAAGATGACACGACCTGGAAACCACCAGGCACTCGTCCCACAAACAAATGAAATTGCTGGGACACCCATCTAAAGCCCAGTCCTCACCGGCTCCAGCTGCGGTCCCTGGTAGAGCTGGTTCTAGACTGTGTGTTAATTTCTTGTCCCTGCTGTAATGAACTCTCGTTACTCCTGAGGGCCAAGGTATGAAATTGCTTTCATTGGACATGTGCAAAGCAATCTGAAACTGAGAGTGCCCTGGGAAGTTTCTACAAACACGCAGTTGGGCAGGGCTGTTCCCCTGCCTCTCCAAACCTCCATGGGGTCTTTGTGACCCTTGGATCATAATCTTCCCTCCCATTCTGAAATGTATGCTTCTCTTGTTAAGTTGAGGGGGTGGGTTCAAGGGACAGAGACAGAGAGAGAGAGAGAGAGAGAGAGAGAGAGAGAGAGAGAGAGAGAGAGAGAGAGAGAGAGAGAGGAGACTCAGATCGATCTTTGAGTAAGACTTTATTATCTGACAAAGCAGCAGGGGGGCAGAGTTCGTCCTCTTAAAGTCCCTTGTGAGACAGTCGGGAGTGGAGAAAATGTTGTGGCAGGAGGAAATTGGTCCAAGGCCAGCTAACATCATCTAACTAGACTTCACTGAGGCAAGTGTTTGAGAAGTCTGAATGCAACTCCTGCATGAGAGGTGCTTGGAAGAACAATGGGCTAGTTAGCACCAGTTCTGCTTGTAGCCCAGTGCATTCTGGGCATTGCTATTTGGAAGGGCCTGTTCCCAGGAACAGGGGAGGGAACAGGTCCCCTGCCTCTGTGATCTGAGAACCACCATCACAACTCCTGTTTCTTACGGACTCTCTTGCTCCCTCCAATAAGGATCCTTGGGATCCCACTGCCCCTCCCCTGAAAATAATCCAGGATGATCAACCCACCTAAAAGGTTTGATCCCAGCAGCCAAGTAAAGTCCTCTTTACCATAGACAGTAGCATTCATCCCCGTTAGGACTTGTGGACTATCGCATGAATCAATGTATTCTAGAAATAACCTCTGAGCACAGGTGCTCATGAACCCTCCAAGAGGCTGAGTCAGGGCAGAGCTGGAGAGCCGCCAGTGGCTCAGGCAGTTTTGTGGAGATGATAAAAACTTGCCCATGAGTTCTGTAGCCCAAGTGATTGGAGCCAAGGTCAGATACACGCTGCCAAGAAGGTATGGGGATTGTCACAGGTAAAGTCTGGGAGCTGGACCTGCACGGGTGGCACAGGAATGCCGCATCACAGGTGACTGTAGGCTCAGGAAAAGAAGCTAGAGTAGATGAGACAGCAAAGGCGGCTGAGTCCCCCTCTTATGACCTTCAGGAACAGATCACACAGCCCAGATTGGATGCTGTGAAAGGACACAAACCCTACTCTCCTGTGTCCAGAAGTTACAGAGCAGACCCAGCCAGGCTGGAGGCCAGCATGACCATGCCAAGTGACCATCTGCTGTGTGGCTTTTCCTGAGGAAATGTGAGCGTCCAGTCACCCCAGACAGAGTGCTGGTGACACACTTAAGAAACAGTTGCTCCTAAGTCTGGCTTGATGGACAGATGAGTTCACCGAGGCTACTTACAGGAGCGTGGGTAAATTAAAGGCAACTGCACCACTGAATAGCATGGGTAATGGGGCACACATCCTGATGTCCCCTGCCCACCTTTCAGGCAGCAACGACTGAAGGCTTTCTGCTCTGTAACTGTTGTTCACCGTTTGCATAACCTCGGGGAAGGACCCTGTGAATCTTATAATTTGCTGAGCCTCCTGGATCTTAGGAGCCTTTCTCTCCCCACCAGGAGAGGGTATTTGAATTCAGGGGAAAGAGCTGCACCATGACACCTGCATCATCTCATAAACAGAGCTGTCTCTATCTGGACTGGCCTGCGGATGGAGTCACAGGGTCACCCCAGGAGAGGTCCCTTCCATGAGATGGAGAAAGCAACCTTGCAACCTGGTGGACTGGGTTTGAGTCTCACGTGTTGGCCGTGAGACCTTAGGCTACTCACCAAACCTCTCCAAACTCAGTTTCCTTGCTTAGGAAATTAAGATGGGCACTATTAAGACCGGCATGGAAGCCTTAATGAGCTCGGTGTCTCAAGTAGGCAGAAGAATTATAGAGGTAAACAGGCTTAGTGTGGTATTAGTTTCAGTGTCATGGGGAGCACTCCACTGAACTAAAAGAAGTAATAGAATTTTGAGTTTTTTATATTAAAGATCATCTTTTGGGGGAGCACACATCACAGTCAACTAAATCTGACTTCTAAGACAAAATTGGGGAAGCTCACCTGGCTGTGAGTCCCAGACAGGTGGGAACCTGAGCCATCAGGATCACAGAGTGGCAGGATGGGGTGGGAAGCCTGATAAGGCTCCAGATGCCATGGCAAGGAGTAGAAGATAATGCAGCCACACCTGAGCATCACCCCAAGTGAACCCAGCAGCTCATCTCCACTGGGACCAGAGCCAGCCACCCCACACTGAGAGCTAAGTATCAGGAGGCACAAACCAGACCTTTGCTCCCCTCTGTTCAGAAGGGAGATGATGCCAGGTCACCTGCTCCATCTCCTCACTTGATCTGCTTGTGGCAGCAGGCTGGCTACTTATTACGATGCATCACTATTCATTCAGAAACTCACAACTGCTAACATGTTCAATATATATATATATGTATATATATATTGGCACATATATATGTGACATATATATATATATGACACAGCCCTCCCTTCTTTCCCTGAAAATATGGCTCCTCTAAGGGTTTGGGAACCAGAGCACATCTTAGTAACATAGCCAAAATTCATCCTTTTATAGAAGAGGCAATGGACAGATAGAGAAAGGACATCGTCAGCCTAGCCAATCCTAAAAATGTCAGGTCCATCTCCCATAATGATTTATGCTGCTCCTCACAGCAGAAAGTGCATATGTTCTCTAAACCTGCTCAGTAAGTGACTCCAATGCTAGGATCTGATGTCAGAGCCTACGGAGTGTATACTGGACCAGGAATACCTGTGGGAAATCCAAACTCTACCTTGAGGGTAGAACTGTGTGGGGCAGGGCCTCCATCAGGAGGTTCTGCTGCATGAAAATCATGGATTCAAGGGTCCCAGAATGTTCAGAGAATATGGACCAACCCTCAACCCATCAGTGGAGTGTGAGATCCCGGGTAGATTATGAATGTGTCTGGGAGGCTTTGATGCTTCCCATTGGCCTTGAGTGTGGCCAGGTGGAAATGCAGGCAGCTCCATCAGGTCTTGGGTTGGAAGTTGTAGAGCAGTCTTCCCACAAAACCAGCCAATGCCTGAAGCCACCCAGACTAACAAGGAGCATGTGTCTATCTGTGTCCTCTAGGAACATCCCCAGGCTCCAAGATGGCCTTGCAGAGTTCCTTCACTTGTTGGAATGGGACAGTCCTCCAGCTTGGACAAGCCTGTGACTTCCACCAGGACTGTGCCCAAGGAGAAGATGAGGGCCAGCTATGCAGTAAGTTGGCGGGGTTGGTTCTGATCCTGCTCAGTTCTAGCCGTCCATGAACATAGCCCTTCCATATCCCTGTCATGCCAAAATTGCAGGCCTGGGTGGCCTTCCTGACACTCAGTGACTCTTGTGACTACTCTCCTGGAAACACAATTCCTAAAATGTAGAGCTAAGATATGAGGTCTAAAAACACCACAGTCCTCCATGTCACACCTGTTAAAAACCAAATAAGATAGGACTAGGTGTTAGAAGCACTTGCTGCACCTTCAGAGGACTGGGCTTCAGTTCCCAACACCCATACTGGATGGCTCACAACTGCCTGTAACTCCAGTTCTGGGGGATCTCATGCCCTCCTCTGGCCTCTGCGGGCACCTGCACGTCGTACACATACAAACAAGCATACGCACAACACATTTAATGAAACAAACAAAAACTAACATCTTTTAAGCTTTGCTCTTGGCACCACCAAGCCCAGAGGAGATGAACAAGATGAAGTCCAACCCTGTGGTGTGACGTTAGACATCTCTGTGCCTACACAGCCCTCACTTTCCAAGCCCCTCCTTGCTCTCCCTTCCCATCTCCTGTGCCCCCAGCGGCAGCCATATCAAACCTCTCTCTGACTCCCTGGTACCTCCCTGCCTTTGCTTGAGGGGTCTCCCCACTTAGAACACACTTCCTTTCTTGAATCACTTCTGCTCCTTCAAGAGTCTCCTAAACAGTTCATTCTTCCAGGAATGCTTCTTGCCCTCTCCAAAGAGTGCGACTGGTTCTCTTTGTTTTCTGCATGCTTCCCCCTCAAGCAGGTATAACCAACCACTCAAAATCATTTCCAAAACTTGTTATTTGTGACTTTGGTGATGTAGCCCATATACACTATGTAACCCACTTGTTTAAGTATACACTTCATTTCTGTAGAATAGTTTATAGGGCTGTAGAACCAATACCATGGTTGAGTTTTATAACATTTATAACATTTTGCCACCCCCAAAAAGAAGTGCCTTGCAATCTCTGCATTTTCCTCCAACCTTTTTGCCATTATCCCTAACCACTAATCTTTCTATTTCTACAGCTGCACCTCCATGAGCCTTGCATATAAGCTAAACCACATAGAACATGTTTTTAAAATTAATTTCTTCAATTAGCTTAGTATATTTGAGATTCATCCATACCATGGCACATACCAACCCTGCATACTTTCTTTTATTGCAGAACGTTGTTTCATTGTATGGGTATACCCCTGTTTTCCCATCTACTATTTGCTCCACGGCTGTTTATATTGTTTTCAATTTGGGCCTGTTACAAATAATACTGCTGTGAATATTCACATATCAGTTTGTGCACAGATACATGTTCAATTCTCTCTATATACACCTAAGATAGAATTTCTGGTTCACAATAATTCTACATGTAACATATTGAGCAAGTGTCAAGTTTCCTTGAAAGTGGATATGCCATTTTACACGTTCACCAGTGATACACATATGTTCTGTTTTCTCTTCTATGTGCTAACACTTGCTATTATCTGTACTTTTTTTTAAATTTCCACCATCCTAGCAGGCAGGTACCAAGTGTTCATTGTGGGGGTAGTTTCCAGGTCTCACTTCCTGTCTGTGGGCAGATGGGTCTGGTTATCTTTTCAGTGCCAGGATCTCTCCTGATTGCTGGCACAGGGTAAGTGCTCACCGAGTAGCGGCTGAACTGAATGGGTGAATTGGGAAACTTGAGCAACATGAAGAAAAGCAACTGCTGTGGCCACGCTGATACCTGGGAGCAGCGGAGACTCCCCGCCAATGATTGCTCCACCTGAGCAGTGTCTTCCCAGCACTGAGCTCTCAGTTTCTGCCAGGGAAACCACACACTTACAGAGCGCCTGTAGTGAGCCAGAAAATGTGCTAATGCCTGCAGCACAGGTGCATTAGGAGGATCTAATCTGCGAAGCAGGGGAAGTGCGAACCAGGTACAGAGAATGGAGCAGTGGGCAGCCCCTCCATTAGGTTGGGAAGATGGGAGGCTGTCGTGCCTGGGATGTGGCGGGATCCAGACCAGGAACTCCGACACACAGACCACAGACACCACTGACCTCTGAGGAGTTTTGTCAGACAGCTTTAAAGGTTCAACAGTGTTCCCCAAGTCTTCTGGACCCCCTGGAAATTAAAAAGCGATTATATACATTCACTGAAGTAAAGCAATAGACATCCATTTTCCAATTTCAAAAAAAAATCTTGCATTTTTATGGAAAGACTCCCAATGATAATGGAGTTGTGGGAGGTTTTAAATGTTTGAAACAAGGTCTTGTGTATCTGAGATTGATCTCCAACTTGCTATGCAGCCAAGGCCTGAACCACTATGCCTAGTTTTATGGGGACCTGGGATCTCTTGCGTGTTAAACAAGCATTCTGCCAAGTGATCAGCCCCTATGGTGTGTTTTCACATAAAACTCCATGAAGGACTGTAGGGTGACACTTTTGCTTGCTTCCACATTCTTGTTCCCAGTATTTCTCAGAATTCTCACTGTAAAATGTAGCCAGGCTTGCCCACAGGGTCCTGGGCAGCAGTCTATATGCGTACATCTAGTTATTTGTGCCCAGGGCATTTCCAGCAGTGCCTCTCTGCTCTGTAATTTTGCAAACGCCTTTTGAAAGTTTTTTGATATGCACTTCCCAGCTGGGACCTAGGTTAGGCAGGCCATACCCTGATTTACAATTGGGAAAATGAAGGCAGAGAGAAGGTAATTGATTTGTTCAGGGTCACCCGGCATGTCGGGAACAAAGTTGTGATTAGAGCTCGGAAACCTCAGGATTCAGCCCATTACTGTGGCTTGGGGCATCTCCCACTTCCCCATAGCTTGTCATCGTGGATTTCTGGAAGCAGCTCTCTACTTCAGGACAGCCAGACTTGGGTACCAAGGTCAGGAGCATGGGGCCCAGTGGCCTTTTCATCCATGTTTGAAAAGCTGCTCTGACCAGCTGTCAGAAGGACAGCTCCACCCTGGAGAACACCCCCATGTGTCACAGAAGCCAGAAGCCAGTTGCTAGGAAGGAAGGCTTCATTCAAAAAGAGAGTTTGTCCCCATTTTTTTCCACCAGCTCTTGGCAATGGTCTTAACAGATATCCTTTCTCTCGCCCATGGCCCTATTACTTCTGGCACTTCTGCTGTTTTCTCTGTAACACCGCTGATCCTGAAAGCCATCACCATGATGGGAACAGCAGCCGACAGAGCATCTGCTCCGTGCCAGGTACTCTCTCCCAGGCTGAACCTATTTCATGGTCACAGAAAGCAGGAAGCTAAAGCAGCCATCTGCGGTTGAGTGGTGCTTCGCTCCGGGCTCAGCCTGACTTCAGAGCCCACCTCATGTTCTGGAACACTGCAGGCCACACCCACCTGTTGCATAAGTTTCCACTTTGGCTGTGCTGTGCACTAAACCTTGCTGTAGACTCTCCTTGAACACAAGGGCTGAGAAGAACCAAAGAGGTCCAGAGCACTATGACCTCCTTACTGTGATGCAAGATGGTTCTCAGTTTCCTTATTTGTGATGTAATCCCTGTCCACACCGTGCTTTTCAGATTAAAAACATTACCAAATCCAAGGGAGGCATCCTAGGTGTGTAGCTAGTGGGGAGCATCTGCTAATGCCCCTGTGTGTCCTGACCTCAGTGACATGTTACTCTCCTGAAAGGTGCCAGGAGTTCCTCCATCATCCTCTTCACCAAGTCACTAGCCATGCAGGTAGATTGCATCCCCTCCCCCTCCAGGGACCCACACTCTTATCTGTTTTGTGGGTACATGCTTCCTTCCAGCAAAAACCAGGGGTTTTTTTTTAAGTTTATTTCTTTATTGTAAAATAAAACATTTTGGTTGTAAATACTTGGAAGACTCAGAAAATGCACAGGAGAAAATACTATTGCTCATAATCCTCCTCAGACATTCCAAGATAACCATAATATTTTTGATGTATTTCTTTCTAGCATTTTCCCCATGACTCCATGTTTTCAAGGAAATGTATAACACATATTTATCAAAAATGTTAACAGAGTTGTCACAAGGGGAAGAGAAAGGAGTAGTGTCATTTGGCCTGCCATTTACACTTGGCGGTTTCCGCAGCTGTGGTTGGGGTCACGTCCCTGTGACTCTACCCATTTGTCTCCCTTAGAGTGGAATCAGGTGTCATAATTGCCAAATGTGGTGGAATTGATTGACCCCACACACAACTCCATTTGCCATCCAGCAGATGAGTAGCCTGGCCACAGCCCAAGAAGGGGGCTCTGTAAGAGCGGCATTTCTCCAATGTGAGGTAGCCAGGCATTCCCTGGAGAGCTTGCTGAAAGTTAACCTGCAGACTGGGTGGAGCCCTGAGAACCCATGCTTCTAAATTCACAGGCCACCGAAGGGTACCTGGTCCCTGGAGTCCAATTTCAGTGACAAGAAGTTAAGGATTAAACCTTTTTCCTTTCCTTCAGCAAGTAGATATTAAAGTCCTGCAGGGGGCCGTGTACTCAGTAGGTACCAAGGTTGAGTGAGAAGAGGTGGCAATCAAAGGTTGAGACAATGCTAATAGACTCAGCCTTATGGACCAGCCTCGTGCTCAATACCTGGCTGCAGCAATGATTTCCTGGCCCAGCCTAATCCATCAGGGGGTCTTTGGTTTGACAGACACCCACACCAGCTCCCTCGAGAGTGCCTTTCTTAAAGACTACAATGCCCCATGTGCTTAAAAAGATGGGCATTCTCTTGGCTCCCCTGCTTCCCCTCAAGGTCTAGCTGTCAGATAAACCACCATTGACCTGCCTTGTTGTCTTCCCTGCCTCCTCTCCATTCTTAGAGAAAAAGAAATAGGACCCTGCCCCTAGCAGCTCTAGTAGACCCTTCCTGAAAGACAAGGAGGACACGTCCCTGCCCCGCAGCCTGAGGGCAGTGCTAGCTGCTTATTCCCCTCCCTCAATGACTTGCCCTGATTTGGGATGTACATGGCAATGAGTAATACCACTGCCACACTGTTTATTAATTCTGCACAATTTTGTTTATTGGTATTACCACCCCTTTATCTTACTTTAAAACTAACCCTAGCAAATAAAAACTAATGACACAAATAAAAACTAATCACACACACACACACACACACACACAGAGTTTGCAGAAGGGAAACCTGAGGGGTCTAAGAAAGGAATGACTGTTCTAAGGGAACCCAACAGAAAGGAAAGGCTGGGTCTAGAACCACTGGGTTTGCATACCAGTACTACTGTGGTGCCCATATCTGTAAGGGTTTGGGTCGGGGCATTCCAAGTCCTTGCTCTCCCCTGACTCCTTTCACCAGCCTGCCCTCTGCTATGGTGATCCTTGGCTTTTAAAGCAAAGCCTTGAAGGACTCTCCTAGGAGGTCACTGCTAGACGCCAGTTGGTTTCTGCGCAAGAAGTGGATGTGGGATCCCTTGAGGGTGGGAGTAAAAAATAAAACAGAAAGATCTCCTTAGCTTTTGGATTTTTAATCAGAAGAACACGCAGGGCTTGGGGGGAAATGATTTCTTCAGGGGGGTATAAATGGGAAGAGATTCTTAGAGTCAGTGACAGCCTGTTTTAATTTATAATTCTGCCTCTGTGTGAAATGCACAGAGAATCGAGGGGGAAATGAGTAATAATTCACTAAGGTGCTGTCACAGCCAGGAAGCAGGAGGGCCCTCATCCACCGTGCTGCCAAGAAGGCAGAGATAGAGGAAGGACATGGTGTGCAGTGGTCTCTTAGAGAACTCTCCCACATGGGGACAGAAACCGCTGCTTCCTCATAACTCAGCCTGGAGCTGCAGGAAAATGTCGGAATAGCCTAGCCTAGAACAGTCCACCAGCTCTCCTGGCTTAGAACTAGCCCAGAGCAGGAGAAAGTGAATTCTCCTTCCTCCCCTTTCTGGGGAACCCTGGGAAACAAATGGCACAGAAATCTGACATAAAGGAAAGGATCATGGGCCCCCTGCTGCTGAACCTTTAGACGATAAAGAGGCCACTATAACCTGGATTATTGAAGCAGGATTGCCCAAGTGATGTTACCAGCATGACATATCCCCAAACATCTGCTGCTTAAACCAGCATTTACAGCACCTGTCCACTGAGCACTGAGGTGGGTAGGGGCCTCAGCTCCACAGGACCCAGGCTGGCTTTCCACAGACTAGAGCCATAGAAGACACACCCAACTTCTGATCATCTAACAAACTGTGCAGGACTCAGCACATGGGGCCAGCAGGAAATTCGGAACAGTATATGTCTGTGCAGACAGGAGTAATTTGAGTGACTCAAACCAATCACCCCCCAGTTAGTACTCCCTCTGCCACCACCACACACTCTTGTCACTGTGTCAACCATTACAGATGTATGCTATCTAGCTATGCAATGTCCTCTCTAGGACCATGCTCTTAGTGGATCAGCACTAAGAGTACAGAATTGAGAAGTAGGCAACATGGGTTCTAGTCTCAGTGGGATGACTCTTGGCTGTTTGGATTTGTTTAGCATTTCTGATCCTCTGCCTTGTCATATACAAAACCAGCCTGTGGAGTTATTATTGACATTTCACTTTATATGAGGGATCAGAGAATCACTAATCAACACACACACACACACACACACACACACACACACACACACGGGAGGTTCATGCAGGAGGTGGGGGTCGATCTTCTCACTAGATGGCCACCACTGATGAGAATAACTTGGTCATCCCTGACTAATTTGTTTTGTGTTAACATGGTTTTCCATTAGTGTCCCTGTAATGACGGTGCCCCACAATCTCTCCACAGGTAAACTCCCTGCTGGTTTTTACTGTAACTTCGAGGATGACTTCTGTGGCTGGACCCAAAGTCCACTTTCACCCCATCTGCCCCAGTGGCAAGTGAGGACCCTAAAGGATACCCATTCCCGGGACCACCAAGGTAACACCTTCTTTCCTTCTCCCTGGTGTCCCCCCGAGTGTCTAGTAGACAGGTCAGAGAGGTAGGATCCCAACCCAGCACACAGAGGCACCTCCTCACTTGAAGTACTCTGCTCAAAGCTGACCTGGCATGCTCACACTCAAAGCTGGCCTGGGATGCTCACACTCAGAGCTGACCTGGGATGCTCACACTCAGAGCTGACCTGGGATGCTCATACTTAAAGCTGACCTGGGATGCTAACACTCAAAGATGACCTGGGATGCTCACACTCAGAGCTGACCTGGGATGCTCACACTCAGAGCTGACCTGGGATGCTCACACTCAAAGATGACCTGGGATGCTCACACTCAGAGCTGACCTGGGATGCTCACACTCAAAGCTGACCTGGGATGCTCACACCTGATCTCTTCTCCATCCCTTCCTGAGCTCCAGAATTGTTGAACATGTCCAAGCTCAATGTCACCTTTTATTACTTGGATGCAGAGCTTTGATGAGGGATTAGCTGAAGACCAGCAGCAATAATCCCAATAAAACCATTAGTTTATTCAATGCTGAGGTCCTACCAAGGATCATGCGCATGATGCATTGGGAAACAGAAATAAGCCACAGCCCCCTTTATGCCTGGAAAGACTGTGGCATAGGGAAGCCTTGAGTCATTTGCCTGGGCTGCGCCCTGGGAACCTTGCTCCACAGCTGGGTCATTTCCTGTGGCTCCTCGGCCATTGCCCACTCCCACCAACTTTAGCTGGTAATAATTGACTTCCCCCCTTGGAGTCTCTCTCACCATTACCCCTGCTCAGTGCCAGAAATACATAGCCACCTTCATCGGAGATGGCTGACACCAACTCAGAGACACCAGCTAGAGGGGTTGAAAACAGAGAGAGTCAGCAAGACCAGCATAGTTCCCAGAGTCAGGCTGTAGAGAATCTGGGTCTACGGCCCAGCTATGATTCAGTCTTGATCAGCCCCCAGTGAAAAGATGAGAGCTCCCGTCTCCACAGTACTGACCATCTTCAAAATGCGCTGTAGTTCCTAGAGGGGTAAAGAGTTCTCTTTCTTCCACCAAGATGACTGGCAGCTCATCATCTCCCAGGTTTTCAGGCCTTGTGACACTGAGGAAAGACAAGAAATTGGTGTCCTTGGAAAGGGTGTGGGCCACGGGATGACCTGAGCTCTGGAGCACGGTGAGGAGAGTGGAGGTTGTGAGACAGTTGGAAGGCAAGGCTGCCGTTGACTGTACATGAGTCCACCCTGCTTCCAGATGTTCCTGGGTTAAAGCTGATGACCTTGAAAATGTAGAGATGTAGGAGCCATGTGCATGATGCAGGAACCTCCTAGGCAGTTTAGAATGAAGAACTAAGCATGAGCCGGGGTCCTTATCCACTGTAGGCAAGAAGCCAGCATCATCAAAGATGTGCTGAACCAGACTCTGCATAGTCCACTAACTGCACCCCTCAGTGTATAGTGCTAATGCATGTGTGACTCTTCCTTCCTCCCCAGGCCATGTCCTATTGCTCAGCACCACTGATGCCCCCACTTCTAAAAGTGCAACAGTGACAAGTGTGACATTTCCAGCACCAATGAAGAACTCTCCTTGTGAGGCAAGTGTCCGTGATTCTTCTAGGTCCCTCCCTTCTCTTCCCATCCCTTGGTCACTTCCAGGTGACTGAAAACAGATTAAGAAAGTAGCTTGGCTATCTGGACTTATCATGCTCTCGTGAAAAGATGGGAGAACTGTTTCTGCCATGTTTATACGTGTTACATCCACCCACACCATGAAGACCCATGAGCAGAGTCTTACCTTAAATGCCCATCCGCCCTCAGCTGGACCACACTTTTGCAGTAGGATCTTGATTTAAGCAAACCCAGGGAAATATTTCTTACAATAGAGAAGAGTGATGGGATTAAATATCAAGCTCTTATAAATACATTTTGAACACTGAAAAGCACCAAAAGATTTTATTTACATAATTTCACTAAGACATCACTTGCATTCAGTCAGGTACAACAAAACCACTATCCAAGTGATTCCTGAAGCTGTTGTCTCTTGAGTGTGAGGTGTTGAGGTCTGGTGACATGTTTTTAGCATAAGGGTCATAGTCTCCAGGGGCCAAGAAATGCAGACTTGCCCGTGCACACGGTAGCACAGTGTGCCCTGTCAAGGACCTGAATCTGAAACAGCTTCCACATTGACTTGCTCTTCCTTTTGTCTAGGCAGCTGACTGACCTCTTGGGCATCAGTTTCCTTACCTAGAAAGTAGAGATGCTGTTCTCTGTATCTAGGCTAGCCCACATAGATGAGGATTGACCAGGTGAACACATGTAAGAGGCTTAGGAGACCATGGGAACAAAGACTATATAGTCATAGTGCTACCACAGTGCCTGGCAACCTGTGTGAACACAAGGAGCCTGGGCTAAGAAGAGGGTTTCTGCCAGACGTGAGACACAGAAGACAGGTCATACCCGGGGGCGTTTGCACACCCCAGGGCTCCTACACCTTCAGCTTGCGCACACCAGAAAGCCAACCCAGAGCTTATATTCAGCGCATCCCCTTTGTGGAAATACACAGAAGAAACTCCTGTCTGACTTAGCTTTAGCTATGCACCCTCTAGGTAATTTGTTTCCTCTCACACTGCAGACATTCTAAAACTACCCAGGTTTGCATCCTCCCTTTCAGCTGATAAAAATTCCAGGAAGGAAGGCTTTAGCTTGCAGAAATACACAAGACTCCCCTTGCTAAGGGCCCAGATTCAAACAAAAACTCCACCATAAAACAAAGAACAGAAGAGGCACGGGAATGATTTTTTTAATCAAATGAATGATTAAAGCAGAGATCCCCCTTAGCAAGAAAATGCATGTGTTTGTAGCTGCCTGACATTACAACTATGCATGGGGCCCATGTTTCTTACCCTCTTCTGTTTGCATCATCTGATCAGGCCTTGTGTGTCTCTGGGCCACCTAAACTTCTTTTTGGAAGAAGTCTGGGCAGGAATAAATAGATTCATTAGAATAAATTGTATTTGAGAAGCCATGGTATCTGATGCAGATGTTAGAATTACACAGTCACTGTTGATAAGCCTCAGAGCAGGTACAAAGAGGGGAAGGCTTCTTGGGAGGAACCTGAATGAAGACAGATGGTTGGCCCACCTCAGAGGACAGGAGGCTCCTTAGGAGCATTTGGTCTTTAAATTTATTCTTCCCTGGGTTTAATATGAGCCTCGTTTCAGAGGAAGAAATGTCAAAGCAAAGCGATATTTTCCTAATACTCTGTCACTTCTATGATAACCTTTGAGTTGATCAATAGCTGAGACAGGTTTCCTTGACTTTCTTTTTCCTCCAGTTGGATTTGCTCTAGGCTGTTTCTGTTATTTCCTGCCCTTTTCCAGAACTAGGCTGAGCAAGCCCAAAGGAAGGAAAGGTGTCGGCCCCCGCCCCCACATTCACGTCACTCGTGTCTGTGTATGTTTGTGCTACCATGAATTCACAGTCAGCTCTTCAGACCATCGATCATCTACGGTTGATGGGCTCTCGGCGTTAAGAGCAGTGTGTTGTTGTTGTTGGGGGTGGGGATGACAGATAACCAAAATAGAAATGTGTGTGTCCAGGTTTATAACCTCTGTCACTCACTACACCCAAATCTTCAATGCAGAAGGTAGGAACCAGATTTCTTTCTCCATTAGCAGGGACAATATTGAATGTTAGTTTGCTGTGCAAGGCCATAAGGTTGAGTAGGGTCTTTAACCTCACAACTCCTAAAAAGTCCTCCCTAGATTAAGAGGGCTAAATGCAGGCTAGAGTGATGGCTCAGTGGTTAAGAACACTGGCTGCTCTTCCAGAGGACCTGGGTTCAATTACTGTCTGTAACTCCAGCTCCAGGGGATCCAACACCCTCACACAGACATACATACAGGCAAAACACCAATGCACATAAAATAAAGAAGAGGACTAAATGCTAGAGATGTGGGAGATGTCCCCGACAAGGGACAGATCCATAGGGACTGATAGCTTTGTTGACCTGGCCTTCAGGACTAACGCCTAATGTAGAGTACCTTCTCTGCTGATACTCCACACCCACAGAGAACTGAAGTCTTCTTTGATAAACTTCCCTTGAAATCTAGGAATAGTTGACTATTAAGTCTACGTTTCTCCACTTGCACTCCCTTGGGAAATGGACAAACGGGGTTTCTTGGGATCCAATTTGGCTTCCTGAAAGACATCACTGAGGCTGGATCTCTGCATCTTCAATCTCCATCCTTGATGATTTAGTTGCTGGCACTGGATCTTGAAGGTTTTTGTTGTTGTTGTTTTGGCTGTTGATGCACCTGCCAATGGCAAGCAGCGTCCATCCTGAGTGCATGCAGAGCTTCCCCCAATACCTTCCACCCCAAAACAGGGCCACGCACTGCCGCTTAGAAACATGAGTCAGAAAAGAAGCAGGAGCAGGAGCAGAGGTGGAGGGGGCAGGGGGCCTGGAAGATGATATAGAACCAGGCCCCACGCCCGCCGACAATGAAGACATGGCCAGCATGGGCCTTGTGCCAACCCAACTTCCAGAGCTCTCCGGAAGCCTCCCAGCTCGCATGCCCTCCCTCGGGCTACCTGCAGCCACTCCTGCCCAGCCAGGACCAGAGGCACCCCCCCCACTCTTCTCACAGTTGCACATAAAGCATGAATATTTAAAGGCTCCGGCCTAGCCCAGCCACAAACAGAGGGAGCCTTGTGGCTTTTTTTTTTCCGTACTCCTTCCCCGCCACAAGCTATTCTCTGCAGGAAACTAGGGAGCCACTTACAATATATTCTGATTTTTATTTTATTTTTATTTTTATTTCGCTGAGCTCCGGTTCAAATAATTAAAGTTGCCACGGGGGAGGGAAGGCTTGCCGCGGCCTTCATGTGCTTGCCTGCTGCCAGGCCCGCCCCAGTTTGACTAGGCTTCCAGACATTCCGATGTGTCTGGCATTGCAGCTGCTGCTAATATAGAGGAGGACAGGAGAGGGGCCGGGCTGGCCCGCCCCTCCCCCTGCCTTTCACACGTCCTGGAAGCCTGACTATCTCGACAAGCCCTATGCGGTTTGAAATTCTGTTTTATTTGAATAGCCTGCCTGTGACTAGAATATTTTAAGCCATGTTCTCAGGTCAGAAGACGGCCTGGGGCGGGAGAGAGTAGGTTTCTCTCATTCCTTTCTGCCCGCAAACATGGGAGCAGTGTTTTTCTTTGTGGGGATATAGAGGAATATGAAGGGCCCAGGAAGATGGGTGTGAGGCACCAGTGTTTATGAAGGTCGGTTCCCAACTGCTGGTTTTCTGACCTTGCCAGAACTGCAGCTCTGTCCTTACATCCATGTGCATGTGATCATGTGTGTGCGTGTACGCGCGCACGCGCACACACACACACACACTGGTATCCTGGAACACATCCAGACCTTCCCACCCTGGGGTCAGCCCAAGGATGAAAACAATAACAATGATAACTTTAATTCACTGCTGGGCAGCTGAGTTGAGGCAGAAGGTCAACTGTGGGGTTCTGCCATGTCTGTGTGCTCTCTGCCCTAAAGGAAGGAGACCACACTCTGTGTCATTAAGACTAGCGAGTGTGACCTGGACAGATGTGGGCGAGAACCCTGGCATGGCGGATTCCCTTCTGCTGTCCTTGAAGCCCTGCCCACACCCTGCTGAGAAACAATACCCTATGGCGACAGTCCCAAAGAAACTGGGACTCTCCCATCAGTTGCTCTCTGCTTCAGATTTTTGAAGACTTTTCTGGTGACCTTGCATGGAACGATAGCCCTTCGGTCACCAGAGCCTCGGTGTGAGGATCAGCAGTGTAGGCTGCACACAATCCAAGCTGCCCCTGTGTCCTCCTGAGCAGGCGGGCAAGGAAACACAGAGGAACTCTCCTGATGTCCCGGTTTTCAGTTTCTCAAACTTAATGACAAAATCTCCTATGGAAAAGAGAGAGAATACCAAGAATAAGGAGGCTTGAGGCAGAGGGAGGAACTAAAACAGTAGGGCCCAGCTGCCCCAACAGTGAATTAAAGTTATCATTGTTATTGTTTTCATCCCTTGGGCTAGCCTCAAGGTGGAAAGGTCTGTATGTGTTCCAGGATACCTCTGTGTGTGTGTGTGTGTGTTGTTTACATGCAAGCACGTGTGCTCATGTGCACGTGAGAGCCAACAGCTGATTAAAGCCCATTTCAGAATGCAGATTCTATACTCATCCATGTCAGGGTCTTCTCCACCCATCATTCAGGTTAGGGTGCATGCCAGGTTCTCCTTGGCAAGGCAGGAAAGAAATACACCACAACCCCAAAGCAGCAAATGCAAGTCAAGACCAGTGCCAGACCTCCTGAGTCTGAGCGTTGCGTTCTCTCACGCTGCCCCATGGGACTGATGATCCCTTCTTAGCTTAGAGGGAGCGGACATGAGCCACCATAGGCATGACATCACACTTGTCTACTCAGAGCTCCACCGACCACCGGAGAGGGACTCCCACTTGCGGAGGCGGAAGGAATTCCACTCCATTTCTCCATTTGTAACCGGGACGTCATTGCTACCTCATGGGATTCATATATTTGTTCCTTGTATGTGTCCTGGTTCTTAGCCTTATGTGTCTAGCCAGTGTCAGCTGATGGGAAGGAGAAGAGCCTCAGCAGGGCCCCCTGGACTTGATCCTGAACAAGGTGGTCATTTCCAGAGCCAGCGCAGCTCCCACAGAGAGGAAAACTCTGCCCTTCTCCCTCCTGTGCTCACCCGTTCTCCCCTGCGTTGTATTTAAGAGCTGATCCCTAGCAGTGTTGACCTGAACCCTGCCTCTGCTCTTGGGTGGCCAACAGTGCAGCACAAATGGCTTATGGTCAAGGGAGAACTCCTCTTGGTAAGCAATTAGCGACTAACACCATCTAGAAGGGACCCCAGGGGAACATCATCTCTTTCCCTCCCACCAAGCACAGGTCCTTTCAGTCTGGTATTAGAGGACCAAGATACCCATCAGGCAGAGCTCCTGTGAGTATCCAGCCGCATCTATTCTGATGCTCAGAAGTCTCTGCAGACGAAGTTTCTTGTCTCAGGAAGAAGTCATTTCAGGGCCAGGCTTCAGTCTTTACCTCAATTAGGAGCAAACATACTGGTCTGGCCAAGGGTTGTTTGCTCACTCACTTTGATGTTTTCTGCATACACAGTATCTTTAGGGAAAGCCATTTGGAAAATACCTTCCTCCTGCCCTGGGACCAGGAACTCATGCTGGATATGTGGCATCTATCTGGATTGTCCATTCTCTGTCCAGGAGAACATGATTTGGAGCTCAGAGGGAAGCATGAGGTCTCTCTGGCTCCTGCAGGGTGATGCAGTCATCTGGAATAAGTCAGGGCAGCAAGGGACCTTGGGGTAGCTGCCTCCCCTTTCCCCATAGCCCCACAGTCATACTCTCTGTGCCCAGGGGACTCCAGCTGGCTATGAATGGAGCAGCACCCTCAGGGATGGAGACACTAATCTCAGAAAGCCTTTGGTGGGGCCTGGGCAAATGCTTCCTGCATTGGGGAGGGATGTGGGAGAGGAGACTAGAGTGGTGCTGGAGGACCATGGTGTGTGTCTAGGATACAGAGTCCTCCTTTCAGTTCCCAGTCGCAACTGTCCATGCAATTACAAAGACATCGCTTTAGGAAGAACCCAGTGTACATCAGGGAGAGCAGAGCTGCTCTCTCTGCCTAACCCTGGCCCGATCTTCTCTGTGCTACAGATGAGGAAGGGGGTGAGGCTATGGGCTTGACCTCTTACACTGCATAGTTCACAGACATCTAGTGGGAGTGTGGAGCCAGTGGGTATCAAAACAGGGATGCTGTGGTTTGCAGAGTCAACAGGATTGAGCCAACAAGCACTGTTCTGTTCTAAACTTACTTGGGGGCCAAACTCTCAGAAGACCCTTAGAACTTGCTCTGGAGTGTTTATTTCCTAGGGAAGTTCAGAGAAACTGCTTTCAGTGTTTGGGTTTCTCTACATCATCCATCTGCATTACCCTAAAAGCAAGTCAAGCATCTTAATTAGAGCCTTCAGAGACCCTCATTCTTTGCACCTTAAAAGAAAGAAGCCCTCCCTCATCCCAGGGCTAGGGGACGGGACTCCGTGTATGTGAAGTTCACTCTGGATGTGTTTTAAAACATTGGTCTCTAGTACACAGCAGCTCCATTGCCTCATTATCGGGACAGACAGGTGAAGACGGGGAAACCCCATCTACTGGTGCAGAAACTGGAGCTTAGAGGGTTAAATGTCTCACCCAAGGTCAATCTGCTGCCAAGTGACCTAAACCAGGTCCCTCCAAAACCAAATCTCTAAACACTCCAAGGTCATTGAATTCAACATAGGTCATTGTGAGCTTAAATCCTATGGCTGCCTCACCAAGGAACCATTTGGCCTCCATCCGACCTCTGGAGAGTCACGCCTCCAAACTGGGGATGAAAAAATACCTGTTTTGCTTGCTGTGTGAGACTGTTGCTACCATCAGATGGAAACATGAAAACTCTGTAATCTTCACAATGCTTAATGAATGGCGGCAATTATTGCTGTTATCCCTCTTCCTGTCATGCAAGAAAAATCACTGCTAAAACACATTGTGTGTTCTTCTCCTCTCAAGCAATCTGCAGTGTGTAGGCAGGTTGCAAGAATTGTTTTACTAGCAATAGTGCGAGGAGAGCATGCTGAATAAACCTACTTTATCAATAATTAATTAATTAATGACACAGCCCCTCTAGGAGAGGGGTTATCTCAGAGATCCAACAAATAAATCCCTACTGAGACTTGGGAGCCAAAGTAATTCTTACCTCAGCACATAGAGCTAAGAAACTGGAGACTAGCATTCTGTCACCCCCTCGTGATGTGGTAAGCTCTGCCAGGATACATGCTAATTGGCTGAAGTAATCAACAGCCATTACAATTACATTCGAACATAATTAATCTAATACCTTTGAGCCATCCAAACTTAATCCCTCCCCCATTATGTGATGAAATTGAGGCATATGAAGAATTACTGTCAAGGCCAGGGGTGTGGGTGAAAATTTCCTTGCTCCATAGCAGACCTGGGTCCAATTCAAAAGCAGTGTCAATCACAAATGTTCCTGGTCCCCAATGGTGAACCTGATCTCCATGTGGCCCTTATCCAGAGGACTAGTCTGGTAAAACACACACTCTCCCTAACTGTTCAGGGGATACATGCATGGAGGACTCTGCATCTATAGACACGCACACAAGTCTTCCCAAAAGCTGTCCGTGAAGGTTGTGGAAAGGTTACCTACACTCAACCCTTCTCCCTAGAGGAGGGTTACAAATCTATCCCCCAGCATTGTCTCTAGTGTTCGCAGAGAAACTGAGGCACGAAGGAGGCTGCTTGCCAGAAATCACACCTTTATATTCTTGAAGAAAAGATCGTCTTTCTATGAGAATGAATCCAGATTAAAATCTTCAGCACAGACGCTTCCGTTCCACCCTATCCTGTGTGCGCATGCGCCGTTAACAGGGTTTCCCACTTTGCCCTTTCCAGCACAGGAGAATAAACCTAACAGTTACCAAATATCTTTGCCAAGCTGGGCAAGGGGCTCACGGAATCTCATGACATCCCGCAAGGAGAGCACCACTGACTGACCCCAGTCTCAAAGACACTGGGGCTCCGAAATATTCTGTAATAAGTAAAAGACAGACTGCTGTTTCTGACCCAGAGCGCCTCCCTGCCACCTCCCCCCTCGCAGGTCCTCTCTCGTGAGTCCCTCACAAAGCCCACAGCTCAGCTGAGAGCACCGACCCCTTCTGAGGTGGGCAAAGATACCCTTTGTTCCTACTTTACCGTCAGAATCCTTCCTCTGCAAAATGTAGCATTTATTTTTTCTGATTATAAAGGTACTCTGTGCTCATTTTAGTGCGTTAGGGAAATACAATGAAGTATGAATAAGGCAAATGAAATTGCCCGCAATTGGTATACTTCCTTCCAGATGGGGAAACAAAGATCTGGACAGAGACAATTAAAGGGCTACATAAATTTGGGATCTTTTCTCTTTGCTTATTCGTGATTCTCTTATGTCAGTATTGTTTCTCAGAAGATTGATTTTAATATATACAACTGTATATATTAAATTGTACACCATAAGTTAATTTTATAGTGTTTGTCCTAGTTTGTAGATGTTCATTCCCCCCAAAAAAGGAGAAAAATAGAAATCCAATAAGGAAAACAAATATCAGTGACTTCACAGACTTACCACCCAGGGATTCCAGGTTACTGTTTTTTATGAGCAGTCTACATGTTTTCAGAAAGTGACATATGAACACCACTGGATGGGATGGTCCCTGATGATGTTTTCACGACGGATTCTGGTTTTTGAACTTCCTAAATGACCTGGCATCCAATATTTCTTAAGAGTCTATAATTGCAAGTACTTGCCAACATCGTATCTTATTTGCCTGCTATCAAAAAATCTGCATCTGGCCAGCCTCTTGCTGTTTTGGGTTGATTTTTCATTAGGCTATTTATAGCTAGAGAGTTGGTATTTATTTTCTCCAGGTGAATTAGAAGATGGAGAACAGAAAACATTGGATTTTGCCGTGAGTCAATATTCTCAGCTCAAGTTAATGAGATGCCACACTGAAATCAAGGAACTCTTAAAAATTATAAGTTCATACCCAGAATCACTTCTGGTACCATAGGCCAGAGAAGAGCCTTGAGCACTGTGTTAGTTAGTTTTCTCAGTTCTGTGACAGAATATGTGACAGGAAACTGTTAAGGGAGGGAGAATTTATTGCAGCTTGCAGTATCAGGGTGAGAAAGGTATAGGCATTCATAATGGTAGGAGGGGCTTTTGCCATTGGCAATGGCAGTGGAAGCATGAGGCATCTTGCTCGTGTATCTGTGGATCAGGAAGCAGAGAGCTCAGGCCAGAAGCAGAGTCAACCTGGACCCCCCCCAAGCCCAGCCTCTATTCTCCCACCTCTACTAGCCACACCCTAAGTCTAAAAGGTTCTACTAGCTTCCCAAACATCACCACCATCTGGAGACCCAGAGTTCAAACGCATGAACCTATGGGAGGCAATTCACATTCAAACCCCAACAGTCTGCAATTGTGGGTGCCCCTGACAACAACTCCAGTCTTGGTCCTCTATTCTCTGTCACATGACCCCTGATGCAGGGAACACCTGCGATACCTGTTCACGCTCCAGTCAAGCTCATCCTTGCACATCTTTGTCTAGTAAGATGTGTTTCCCTCTACTTTCATGAAATATACACTGGAGCATCCATCCTTGATTTTGGCTCTAATAGTGGGAACTCCCGCTGCCCTTCAGTAATTTGAAAAACTATAAAAATCCCCTCCCCAAGCATTTCCTACATTTGCAGAGGAGGGGTGCGGGTGCTGCAAGCCGCATGAACAATATTTGCTGCCATTGAATCTTCCAGCCTAAATTCTACTACGATTTTTTTCCTATGAGTTCAAGAGATTGTTCTGAAACAGACACTGGGTATGCATAGCAAACTCAGGGCACATTCTAGACATAAAATTGCAGTAATTACCTCTGGAGGAGGAAAGGGCCATAGAGAAATAATAGCATTAGGCCTAGCCACAATGCTGTGCCTGCTTTACATACAGGACTTTAATTAATAAAATGAAAAACACTGGTACCACATAATTGGAAAGTCTATCAGGCCCCACCAAGAGGCAGGAAAAAATGGCCCTTGTGAAAGGGCCAGCTGGAGCCAGGAGATATAATTGCTGGTGGCATGCTCCTGGTGGCGTCTCTATTCACTTGTCTTACTTGCTGTCTGCATGCAAAAGAGTTTATTAGTCAGAAGCTACCATTTATGACCTATATCTATTAGGAAACATCCAGAAGGATTAAAAAATTTATTGCTACAGGCTTAAACACGTGTTACTTTTGATAAATGTAGTATTTGTGTAAGATTCTGCATGCTTGTGTAAATACATACACATGTACCGCTAATTGGCTGGCAGAGACGATGGTAATTCACGGATTAAAATCACTATCTCCTTAATTCCTCCATTCTTAGAGTCTTCAGATAAGATCTTGTTAAAAATATGGATTCCAACTCAGCTGAGTCATGTCAGGATGGGAGACCCTGTTTTTGTAGAAGTTCCCAGAGGACACCAGCATCGTTGATTCAAGGGCCATGATTCATGATGCAAGGATCTAAAGCCCCTTCAGAGTAAGCCCCTAAAGCTTAAGGATCAGCAGAACATATTACATACATGTGAGACATTGTGTGGTAGAAAGAATACACACAGGCCACGTGGAGTCCTGATCTGTAGCATTTGTGTTTAGTGTCTATGGGTGACTAACTTCATCTCTTTATACTCCAGATTCTTCTTCTGAAAAAACAATGGATGCCTGGTAGTCAAACTTCTGCTGCTGTGGCAAATAACCTGAGGGAAAAACCCAATGTAAAGGACAGAGGATTCTTTTTGACTCAGGATGCCAATGGTCTTAGTCTATGAGCTGGCACTATTGCATGTTGATCAGTGGCAAGAGGAATGCAGCATGGAGAAAAGGCATGGCAGGAGACAGCTGCTCACTCTGTGGCTGCCAGGAAGCAAAGATGAGAAACAGGAAGGGTCTAGGACAAGATGTACCTTCCAAGGCACGCCCTGTAACCAGGCCCCATCTCCTATGTTCTGTCATCTCTCAATGATGTCATTAAACCAACACTCCTGTTAAATCAACTCTAGAGGTTACATCTACTAGCTGAGAATCAAGCCTTTAACACGTGAGCTCTTTGTAGGGGGGAGGCATTTCATATTCAAACCACAACAGGCTATCATAATACCTCTGTGAGTTGAGGGTTGGAAAAATGCTGGATGTAGCTTTCTGGAATTCAAAGTCAATTAGAAAATGACTCAATACTTCACTCATAATACCCACTTATGAGTGAGTACATTCCATGTTTGTCCTTCTGGGTGTGGGTTACCTCACTCAGAATGATATTTTTTCTAATTCCATCCATTTACCTGCAAATTTCATGAGGCCATTTTTTTATAGTTGAGTAAATGTATCCACATTTTCCTCATCCAGTCTTCAGTTGAGGGGCACCTAGGTTGTTTCCAGGTTCTGGCTATTATGAATAATGCTGCTATGGACATAGTTGAGCAAGTGCCCTTATGGTGTTATTGTGCATTCTTTGAGTATATGCCCAAGATTGGTATAGCTGGGCCTTGAGGCAGATTGATTCCCAATTTTCTGAGAAACATCCATTCTTGATTTCCAAAGTGGCTCTACAAGTTTACACTCCCACCAACAGTGGAAGAATGTTCCCCTTACTCCACATCCTCTCCAACATAAGTTGTCAACAATGTTTTTGATCTTAGCCATTCTGACAGGTATCTCAGAGTCATTTTAATTTTATTTTCCATGATGACTAAGGACATTTAACAATACCTTAAATGTCCTTCAGATATTTGAGATTCTTCTGTTGAGAATTCTCTGTTTAGGTCTGTACTGCATTTTTAATAGGATTATTTGGTATTTTTATATCTAGTTTCTTGGGTTCTTCATATACTTTGGAGATCTGCCCTATGTTGGATGGGGGTTAGTGAAGATCTTTTCCTATTCTGTGGGCTGCAGTTTTGTCTTATTGACCTTGTCCTTTGCCTTACAGAAGCTTTTCAGTTTCAGGAGGTCTCATTTATTGATTGTTGCTCTCAATGTCTGTACTACTGGTGCTATGTTCAGGAAGTGGTCTCCTGTGCCAATGCATTCAAGGCTACTCCCCACTTTCTCTTCTATCAGGTTCAGTGTAACTGGATTTATGTTGTGGTCTTTCATCCACTTGCACTTGAGTTTTGTGCAGGACAATAGATATTGATCTATTTGCATTATTCTACATGTTGACATCCAGTTATGACAGCACCATTTGTTGAAGATCCTTTCTTTTTTTACATTGTATAATTTTGGCTTCTTTATCAAAAATTGGGTGTTCATATGTGTGTCGATTTATATACAGGTCTATTTGATTCTATTGGTCCAAGTATCTCTTTCTATGCCAATACCAAGCTGTTTTTATTACAATAACTCTATAGTAGAGCTAGTATAGGATAACCAGCCTACAATCCACAGCCCGAGAGAGGCTAGATAACAAGGAAGACCCAAAGAAGGATGCATGGATTTCCTTGGGAAGGGGAAACAGAAGAGATCACCTGGGTAAACTGGGGGTGGGGTGGAGGGATGAGAACTTGAGGGAGCGGGTTGGGAGGATTGAGTGTAGGAAGTGGGTTGGAGGTGGGTCAGAGGGGGAGAATAACAAAAGAAATGTCTTGATATGAGGGGCATTTGGGGGTTAAGAAGAAACCTGGTGCCAGGAATCCAAAAGGATAACCCCAGATAAGACTCCTAGCAATAGTGGAGAGGGTGCCTGAATTGGCCATATACTTTAATCAGATTGGTGACTACCCTAATTGTCATCAGAGATATTCTATCCAGTAAATGATAGAAGTAGATGTAGAGATCCACAGCCAAAAACTGGGCTGAGCTCCAGGAGTCTTGCTGAAGAAAGGGAGGCTGATTTATATAAGCCAGGAGGGTCAAGGTCATGACTGGAGAAACCACAGACACAGCTGACCTGAGCTCCTGAGAGCTTAGTCTCTTTGTAAGGCTCCTATCAGTGAGATCTTGAACTGGCTTTTGGGAATCTATTCCCCATGCTGGATTATCTTGCCCGCCCTTGATGCAAGGGGAAGAGCTCTGTCCTGCCTCAACAACTTTGAAGCTCATGGGAGGCTTGTCCCTTTCTGAATAAAGACAAAGGAGGAGTGGAAGGGGGGGTATAAATAGGAGTGGGGAATTGGGAGGAGAAGAGGGAGTGGAAACTGTGATTGATATATAAAATAAATGAAAAAAATTTACTTAAATAAAATTAAATAAAAAATTACTTCATACCCTAGAAGTCACCCAGATAGAAAGGAGTATTAACCAAATTCCAAGAGTATTTTGTTCCTGCCATAAGCATTGGGAACTTGCCGTCAAGACCAAGCTGGGTGCACTTGGCTTGGAAAATCTACATCAAGTGGCATGCAAGGGATTCCTTAGAGCTGGATAAAGGAAATGAAAATCATTAGGGAGAACTAGAGCCTAAAATCTGCTGTAAAACTATATCTAAGACCACCACCATCGTGCTTTTAGACAGAACAACTAAATGGGATTCTCAGTCATCTTGACACAAGTCCTCAAGTTCTTAGCGCAGAGAAGTTGGTGGGCCAAGGAGATGACTCTGTTGGTAAAATATTTGTCTTACACACCTAAGGACCTGAGTTTGATCCTCAGAACCCCTGCGTGATAGCCTGCACATGGAATCGTCTCCATGAGGATTGGAGACAGGCAGGGATTTGTGTGGCTCACCGGCTAGCCAGTCAAGCCTGCTTTGTGAGTTTCAGACCAGTGAGAGACTCCATCTAAAAAGAAAACAAAAAGGAAAAAATAAAAGCAAAGACCACACCCAGTAAGCAATACTACAGGCTGACCTCTAGTGGGGCCTCCCTCATCTGTGCCCCTGTTCATACACAAATGCACACACACGCATGCACGAAAATGAAGGTGTAAGACCCTTGGTCAGCAGGTCCAAGAGGAGAAAATTCTGGCTCGGGTAAGTCCTGCTCAACCTCAGCCCTGGAAACTCTCACTGCCCAAGTTGTCCTCAGTCTGTCCTGGGAATGCCAGGTGACACCCCACGGAGGCCTCTGCTGAGAGTTGTGTCGTCCCCCCCCCCGACACTTTTGTGAGGGAGAATCACCTCACTTTGCTTTGGTAACTGTGGACACATTTAAAGTCACTTTGTGGTGATGGAGAATGGCTTTTTAACTCCAAGTCCAAGATCACTGGGAGATCCAGGCTACTTCCTGTGTTAATTAAGTAGTCCCCTCTCCACAGTGGTCTTACCTCAGACTTACTTGGAGGGACTTTAAAGCCTACTGCTATCCAGAACCTTCCAAGACTTCTTAACTGAGAATCTCTGCAGTGGAGCCCAGACAACAGCAGCTTGGAAAACTCCATAGGTGTTTCTAGTTTGCAGCCCTAGTTTGAAAACCACTGATTTCATGTGCGGCTCCTGGCACCACATTAGCTGTCTCACTCAGTCCCCATAACAACCTTAGAAATGAGTCAGGGGCGGTACAGCTATGATCACAAGGACTCGGGGGCTCAGAGGAGGTGAGGGAGAAGCTTGAGGTCACACAGTTGATGTGCCTCAGTTTTGGAGCACAGACTCTGAGTCCATCCATAGTCGCAAGCCAGGAAACTTGGGTGGCTTGAAGAGCAAACACTGATGCGATGGGCAGTTGCTTCCAGTGCATTCTGGAAAGGTAGTAAATGAGCCATGGAAATTCCAGGGCAGAGCCCCAGAGGCCGCCCTCTCACTCGGTGCCTCTCTGCAGATTCTGATTCCATGGGTTTGCAGACCGCCCGGAGAGTCAGCCTTTCTAACAAGTTCCCAGGTTAACACTTAGGGTCCTGGGGTAAGGATCAGCCTCGAGAAAGAAAAACAGAAAAGACTGGCTCAGAGGCAGAACATGGAGGTCACAGGGGAATAACTGCGGATAAGAAGTAGACCTAGGAGGAGAAGGTAGTTTCCGGAATACTGCGTCTTGAGAAAGCACATGTGTGTAGACACACCTCCTTACTGACTCAAGAATCAAGGAATACGAGATGGTGCCAAACACATTTACTAATGGTTTACTGGCTACCAGCTTTAAGTCTTAGTCTAAACTTTCTTTATCTATTTCTAAAAACCAGACACTCCTGTACTACGTCTTAGATTTCATGTTGACTCTAGGTGTGTTTTCTGCTATAAATATAAGTGGTGCCATTATAAGATGAAAGAAAAGTTTGCTTGACTTTATTTTAATTCTATTTGCGCATTGCTCTTAAAAGTTGGGACAGATGACTTTGGTGACTGAAGTCTTAGGACTGTCAAGAGTCTCACGTTGTCTTGTATCTCTTATGTGGACTATCAAGTGACTCTACAGCACACTCAAAGTTAGTTACATCATTTTAATTCTAACTTGTGAGTTATGAGGGTAGGGAAGTATTGTATGGAATGAAGCACAATAAACGTTCATGAATGTGTAGATGATCATCTCAGGCTGAGGGCGTGAGGACCCTTGTGCTCCTCCTAGGGGCTGTAAGAATGCTTTAAGCACCTCTCTCTCTCTCTCTCTCTCTCTCTCTCTCTCTCTCTCTCTCTCTCTCTCTCTCTCTCTCTCTCTCTCTCTCTCTCTCTCTCTCCTCTCTCTCCTCTCTCTTTCTCTCCCTCTCCTCTCTCTCTCCTCTCTCTCTCTCTCTTGTCTTCTCTCTCTTATTTCTCCTCTCTCTCCTCTCTCTTTCTCTCCCTCTCTCCTGTCTCCCCCCTCCTGTCTCCCTCCTCTTCCCTCTCCTCTCTGTCTATCTCTCCTCTCTTGGCTCCTTTCTCACTCATCTATCCTTTCTGGCTTGTCTCTCTCTTCCCCTCTGCAACCCTGGTTGAACTAAGACATGTTGCTGAAAGATGGAGAAACCTCTTGTGCATCTATTAGTATTCACTGAATAGCTAGCATGTTGATTTCCTTAGATCATAAAGGATCATGACTGCCTTGATTTTTCCAATGGAGAATAAGAAGCCATTGAAAGCTGTTGAGCTGAGTCACAGATGACAGGCAGCAAAAATGTGACAGAGGTTCACATGAGGCTTCAGAGGGGAGAAAGTGAAGAAGGGGTGCTTTAGGAGCCATGGATGGAGTTCAGAGAATAAGTTCTAAAGGCAGGAGTGAGCCTTCTGTTGTTAGAATAATGAAGGCAGACGTGAAGACAGAAGCCAGTTGGGGAAAGATTGAAGCATGAATGCTAGTGCGGTTCAGGGGTACTGTGCTCGCCTACTATGTACAAGGCTTCCGTTTCCATCCCTGACATGAAAGAGAATGAAAAGGGAGTATCATTTACCTCCCTGTCACTAGATATGTGAACATCTAAGCAAGGGTGCAGAAATGGGTGGCAAGCCAGAAGAGAGACAAGAGTCAATAGAAGGTGTTTCCTTTCTGGAGTGAGTAGGATCTGATCCTTTGTGGACAGGGGAGCAGGAAGCAGAGAGATTGGGGGTGGTAAAAAAGGAGGTGGTCAATTGAAAGGGCAGGGCCTAGGAGAGGGAGGACAGAAGCCACATAATGGAGAAGATGAGGAATGCATCCTCCTCTGGGACAGAGGCAAACAGATAAGTAAGCAGACTCTTAGGCTGGAAGAGAGGGTGAGAACAGCAGAGGTTGTGCCTCCCATAGAACTTTCTCAGGAAAGTGGAAATCATATCAGGGCATTGGGAGCTGGGGCCCAGGACTGTCCGAAGGAGAGTGTGAACTACCCAACGTGTTAGGTGTGCCCAAAAGCCAAATATGGGGACTCACAGAGAGCAAGTAGTAACAACCACCACGGGCACCAAGACACCACAGTCCAAATCCATAGTGTTCTGGAGCCAGATGAGAGGGAGCATGTGTCAGACATGGTCCCAGCAGGACATTGCATGCCATAGACTATAGGAAAGAGAGTTTAGCACTACCAAAGGTAGGGTTAAATTCTCTGATTGTTGGCATCCAGACATGCAAGAAAACTGGATAGGGATAGAAAAAGATGACAGACTCATTCAGCTACCATGGGAGGTTTCAATGGAGACATGTATTTGTTCTCTTGGAAAGGTAGATGTGACAAGGCTATCTATGCCTATAAACCAGACTCACCAGATTGGTTAGAGACAGGTTTTGTAGGTAGAACACTGTGACTGTCAGACTACTATGGCAAGTGGCACTGTCCTCTTCAATCAAATTGTAAGGCAGCTGCCATGGAGGCTCTGGAAGACAAAGGCTGGGCATTACAGAGAAATGGCTTTTCAAACCAGGAGAGTCCAAGAACTATAGCTAATGAGGACTCAGCATGTTCAGGATACACTTTGCCCTTCTCTCTTCAGTAACCTTTTCCACTCAGAACCCAAGCAGGAGTCTAGTTCTTTTACATCTTAGCTGTTGTTTGTAGGTTATCTCTATCAGGCACATCCACTATTATTTCAAGCCTCAGTTTGTAGCATGCTCTGCCTCTGAACATGACTACATTTAAACTTTCTTAGAAAGACGATTAGTGACAATACCCTTTCAAATGTCTAGGGAATGGTGCCATAGAAACCTTTCATAATGACACAACAAAAACATACGCCTGCAGCTTCCTCTTGGCAAAGTAGCAGCCTCATTTGGGAAGATAACTATATTAGGAGGTCATCATGATATATAGGTGTGTGTGTGTGTGTGTGTGTGTGTGTGTGTGTGTGTGTGTGTGATTTCTGCCTATCAAATCATGAAGTTTCTGGTTAGCTAACATGTGATCTGATACTGTTCAAATAAGACCTGTAATTATTAGAAGGAATACAAAGATCTATTATACCTAAATTGAAAGAAATTGAATGAAAAAATCACCCTTATTAGGACACATAGTGACTTGAGTCCATGAACAGAAATTTGTGGGTATGCTTAGGGTAGCTCACTGAAAAATCCCACTGCTCCACTGCAGAGGTAGAACCATGTGAAATTTGGGTGACATCATCAACCTCAATAAGGCCTGAGAATTACTCACTGGTGGTCCTGGCTCCCATCCTTGAACTTCGATGAAAGCCTTTTGGGCAGCAGTGAGCAAGGGCAGTCAGTGGGCATCCCACTGCCCTGGCTGGATCAATTCTGGTGAGCCTCCAGCAATGTTCTTTAAGCTTCAGCTGAGCGCTCCAAGACAGGTACGTGAGGTCTTCATTCAACACTAACATTTTAACTGCTCCCTCCCTCCCTCGCAGCTCCGGATGTCCTGGCTCATCCACGGGGTTTTAAAAGGAAACGTATCCCTGGTGCTGGTGGAGAACAAAACTGGGAAGGAACAAAGTCGAACGGTCTGGCATGTTGCCACCAATGAGGGCTTAAGCCTGTGGCAGTGGACAGTATTGTCACTCCTCGATGTGACTGACAGGTGGGTTACTCTCCATCCCTGCCTCCTCCATTTTATTCTACAAGGCACACCAAATTCAGTGGAATGAAGTAGGGTGGTCTCCCAGCTCCTGTGCCCTTTATCTAAGACATTTTCTTAGTTGTTTTTCTCATGGCTATGACAAAGTACAGGACAAAGGCAACTTAAAGAAGGAAGGGTTTATTTGGACTCACAGTGTGGGGGTTTAATCCATCGTAGTGGTGATAACAAGAGCATGAGGCAACTGGTTACATTGCATCCACAGCGAGTAAGCAGAGAGTGGTAAATGCCAATGCTTAGCTGGCTTTCTCCTTTTTCTTCACTCCAAGTAAATGGAGTGGGTGAATAGTGCCATCCGCATTTAGATTGGATCTTCTCACCTCAGTTAACCCCGTCTAAGATCTTTTTCACCGACATGCCCAGAGGTCTGTTTCCTAGGGAATTGTAGATCCTGTCAAGTCAGCAATCAATATTAACCATCGCAAGCGTGTACACACAGAGACATGCACATCCCCTGCCCGTTACTGGGTGTGTGAGATTCTTCAAGCGACGTTGCACTAATGAACAGTCATTTCCTGCAGCTCTCACCTGGCCTGATTAGCTCCCTTCAGGGTCTGTCTGTAGAAAGGGCAGAAAATGGGGCTCTTGAGCTCCTACCAAATAATACTGAGGTTTCACATCTCTATGGAATTTCTTCTCACTTGATGGATGTTGTCTCTCTTTCCCATTTGCCATTTTATTTTTCCTCATTAACAACAAAACCTTGACAGGTGAGAAAGCTTTACCATGATTCCCTACTACTCTTTTAAAGAGGAGAAGCTGAAAATCAAAGGAGCAAAGGATCCAAGAGTTGTCTTCAGAGCTAAGACTGAACCCAAAGGCTCTGTTGATTCAGCTCGGGGTTGACAAAGGTAGATGCCAGGTTCTTCACTAATCAGAGACAAGTTCTGCCAGGGACCTTGGTTCTTACCACATTCTAATGATCTCTGTGACCTTGAACAAGATCCTATTGTCCTTTGAGTCTCACTAGTCCCCACTTCTGAATGGATAGGGAGGGTTGAGTGACAAGACCTTTACCTCCACACGGCACTGCGTTGGAGCAGAAGCCTGTGGAGTTCAGCTGCCACTCATCTCACTCAGATGGCACTACCCTGCCACCTGCAGTCAGCCCGAAGCGAGCAGTGCTTGAGGAAAAAAGGCCTGGCCCAGCCGCATTCCCGTGATGCTCTGCTGTGCTACACTAAATGTGCCATGGGTGGTGCAGACGTGTTCTACAGCAAAAGGCAGGGCAGGTCATTTCTACAGAAGGAACTGGAAGGGAAAACCATTTGACACTGGCTAAACATGCAACTCTACCATGAGGCAAAGCCTTCAGAACAGTCTCACAGAATATACTCAAATTGCCATTCTGGTGAACCCACCTTTGAAACATGAGGACCAAAGGTTCAAGGCAGGGCAGAGAGTGATGCATGTTGTCATGAGTGTGGGTCTGGGCTTTGAATTCTTCTCCAAAACCTCATAATATGCTGCTGCCTACAGCTTCTGATGGGAGCTCTCCTGTCGCAGGGAGAAGCCCCCTCCTAACTGTAAACAGCAGTCACCCACTCCTGTAGATGTATGTGGGTTGATGATAAAAGCCATGGATGTCCCCAGGCTCAGTGACTCTGGGACAAACATATTTAATTAAACTGAATGAAGGGAGAAATGAGGATGCCACCTCCACAAGCTGGTCTTTTATTCTTTGGGATGGGGGGGGGGCATTGCACACTGGGATTGGAAACTCGCTGAAGATTCTGGAGCCCTCCCTCCTGGGATATGTCAAATTAATTCGAGTGATTCAAAGTGCCGTTTCTCCCCCTCTGTCCTCAATCCAGCAAGTTGTCTCTTTCATAGCCACTCCAGGGGATTTAAAGCAAGCAAAATGTTGACTCTGCTCGCTCCCTTCTGCTGGAGATTTGTTTGAGGGAGACTTTGTTCCCAGCCTCCTTCTCCCCCTGCTGAAGGCTGTTTAGCAGACTGATCGTTCCAATATTGATACTGAGACCAAAGTCTCCAGTGAGGATTCAGGCAAAAGCCAGCCTGGTTCTGAATGCATTGTGACCTAATTCATTCATAATTATAAGGGGGTGCCTCCATTCTCAAAGAACCTGGCAGTCACCAACCTGCCCCCAAAGCCAGAGGCAGTATGGGAAGCATGCAAACTGGAGGCATAAGATGAGGAACCAATGGCGAACAGACCAACAGTTTCGCTTCCTGAAATCAAACTAGACTGCAGCAGTGACTGGAGGATGAAGCTGGAAGGGAACTCTGAGGAGTGAGTGTAGGCTTCCCAGTCGGCCGTCACAAGTTCAGCTAGCTGCATGACCTCGTTCCGATTACTGAGCCTCCCAGAGGCTCGCCATCCGCTCCTGCAATCAGTGTGCCTTCACCAGATTGGTATGGGAATAAATAATATGATTATCTAAAGAATCTGTGCTTAACAGAGTGTCAGAGTTTCTGTTTCACCATCTCTCATTCTAGCCTTTAAGTGGTCTCATAAGTAATTTATTGAACAAACAGTGCAGACCCAGCCCCTGATCTTCCAGCATAAGGCATGTTCTGCAAAACGGGAGACTTACAGTTGCCTCTTAGGTTTGGGGAAGAAAAGTGTTTGATGGACTTCTTGGCCCACACACTAAAATGCTTCATCAGTAAAAACTGCTAATAAGGAATATAATTAAACCTGACAATAGCTCCCCCTCACCCACACGATGCCTCAGACAAGGCTCGGAAGTGACATCCAGTCATGAGAACCATAAAGGTGAGGCTATTGCGACGGTGCAAGTCACCGGTGTTCTGCCGGGTTCCTGTCACATGGGGGGGACAAGCAGTGCACTTCCTGCCTTCCTCCCGGGAGAGAGAGCCGCGGCTGCCTGGACTGCCAAAGTGAAGCGGGGAAGGAGAGGAAGAGTACAGTTAGGTAAGAGGAGAAGAGCAACAGAGGACGACGGCAAACCAGCTCCCTTCACCCACCCCGTGAGGTAGACCTTAACACCACAGCAGCCTTGGTCCCACGAGGCTCCTGTAGGCAGACGCCAGCTCCCGCTGTTCATCACCTTCCTCCTTAACAGCACCCCAACCCCACACCTTGCAATCATTAGGAACTTTATCCCCTATGCTTCCTCAAGTCACCTCTACTCCCAGGTTCTCCAACCTCTACACATTAGGAAGTATTCTTGTCAGCCCTATCAAAGATAAGAGTTCCCATAACCCCTGGACAGACCATGAGCAATCCTTTAGACATAAATCCCTTCATTTCCCTAGCTCCCTGGGGCTTTTAGAGTACCTCCTATGTTCTTTAGTGAGAACTGTATTTACGGTTATGTGTGCTGTGTTCAGTATCTCGTTCCATCCAGTCTCCCTTTCTGCCTCTGCCCCAAACGCCTCTCCACTCAGTGGTGCCCTGCTGTAACATCCCTTGCCTCCAGGCTTCACATCTCCCATTCTCTCCACATGGACGTTCCTCCTTTGCCCTCCACCCCTCTGCACATCACTCCTGGCTCACTTTGTGGAGACGGCTTCCCTGGCCCCTGGCTGCCTGTGTGCCTGCAGCGTATTCTTGTGGCTCTCGAGACATCCCTGTGCGTTTTTTGTCACTTTGTGATTTTTTAAAAATATTTGACTTGGTTCACAAGGCAGAGATCGTGCCCCTATCTTGTATGTCACTGATTTCTGCACCTTGTACCATGCCTAACGTCTAGGAAACTCGATAAGCCTGTGTTGGCAGGGTATGTATTGAGAAAAATGGAGTATAGCTCCAAAGCCCAGCAAAATGAACTGAGAATTCCCCAACTCACCCCTGGACACCATCCAATACACCTCCTCTGTTCAGCCTGTGTCTAGCAAAACAGACAAAATCACTTTATAATAAACGAGACCACAACGTGTCCCATATATCAGAGCAGCAGCTGCGTCCCGTCAGAAGAACCAAAAGTCCATTTGTTGACTCTCGTGACAGGGAGCCCTCTTTAGAGACTCGCCTGGTGCCTGTGCTTCCTTTGTCTGTGGTCACTGTCCTGTCAGAATCACTTTATAAGAAAGACTTTGATCTTAATCGTGTGCCCTGGTGCCTGTGAGTTGGGAGCCAGAGCTGAGCACGGAGACCAAAGAACAGTGGTCGGATTGCTTCTCACCACAGCAGCCCTGCAAAGCTCAGGGACTGGGCCATAGCGGTAAAGGGTCAGCAGCCAGGAGCTGAACATCCATGAATGGCGTTTCTTCTGACCATTCACGACAAGGCCAAATGCTAGAAGTGTCATAATTGCCTGTCGTCGTTATGAAATTATCATACAACCAGACTGCAAAGAGTAGCCAAGGGGGAAAATCCCAGGAGCAGTTTCCCGGGATGTTGTGAGCAGTGACAACATCCTTAGAATACAGATGTGTCCTCTCGAGGTAGTTTTGAAGGGCAGCACCAATTCAAACGTGAGTTGGTAAGTGTTTAAGGGCCTCTTCATCCACCTTGGGTAACTACGGTTCTCTCTTCATCTGTCCCCAACCTCTTCCCCCTCCTCAAATGTGAATTGTTTCTACTGGAATTAATTTTGCCTTTCTTCAAAAATGGAAGAAAAGCAAGTTCTCTCCCCTTACTATAACCGCCAGCCTCTTCCAGGGATATCTTCCTGGTTTCCCTCTCCACAAACGCCTAACTTGCTAAACGCAGTGTTCCCCGCTGCCCTAAGCTTTGCCACACCTAGAGTGGAGGCTGCTGCATGGAGCTCATTAGGAGATGGATGCAGAGACTCCATGGATCAAATCATGTCCCACAAATCACTGCGATCGCACCGTCAAATGGAAAGAGCGCAACTTATCACACCTGTGTAAGCTCCGTTTCCCCAACACTGTCATTAGGAAGGCTTTTAGCTGTATGCTGTATGCATAGTCTAACAAGAAAAAACATTCCCTCTGGAGATATTTAGGTTTCCTGTTCCCTTTTGCATCCTTTGTCCTAAACGGCAAGTGAGATGTTTCGCAAATGCATCTTGTAAATGAGCTCAGTTAAACTGAGAGTTATGTCCCCATGCATTCATACCAGAAATGCCATAAAGACTCTTTTTTTCCTATCCAACCTTTGGCTATCATCCACAGTGTTCCTATTTTATATGGGAATACTATGGATAGAATAGTCTCCCTCCGTGTAGTGTACTTCTGCTGGCCGAAAAGCATTAACGGGGCACTTTCTCCATTCTTGTCTTTGTAGAGGAGCAGAGACACCAGACACTGCGGGTGATCCTGGGTTCAGGGGGTCTAGACATGCCCCCTGGAAAAGTGGTGTTTAGCTGGTACTTTTCAGAAATTGCATCACAGCTTCCTAGTACAGCCATGGCTGAGTTTCAAATGCTAGTTAGAGCTAACATGTGTCGAGTGCTTACTGCTGGCCAATCACTGTAACAAGTACTTAGCGTGCATTATCTCCTTTCATCCTTCAAAGAGCCCCTCGGGATAGAAACCATAATTAACTCCCTTTATATATGAGAAATCTGAGTGCTAAAGAGGTTAAATGATTTTCCCTTAACCCTTAGGCCAGTCTGCTCCCTAGACCCTGCCAGAGGAAATACAGTACAGAATTTGGAGAGAGCAGGAAACTGGGTACATGGTAGGCCTTGTGACTGACAAAATATTTTGGTTTGGGTTATTTTTAGACCATATCTCTTACACATTTCCTTTGCTTCATCACCCCCTGAAGCTCCTACTCCATTTTATTCTTAAGGTGCAGCTGCTGGGGTGATGGCTCCTTGTGGAATGTGCTTGTATACAAACACAAGTTTGATTCCTCAGAACCTATGCTTAAAAAAAGAAAACAAAGGCAAGCTAGGCTTGGTGGCACAAACTTTTAATTCCAGCACTCAGGAGGCAGAGGCAGGCGGATCTGTGTGAGTTCAAGGTCAACCTGGTTTACGCTATGAGTTGCATGTCAACCAGGGTTACATTATGAGACCCTATCTTAAAAAACACAAACAAACAAGCAAAGACAAAAAAACAGCCAGGCACTGCTGTGATCACAACACTGGAGGCAGAAATGGAAGATTCCTGGTCCATGCTGGCTAGCCTAATCAGAGGGATCCACATTTGGTCTCAGATCTTATCTCATAATGTGAAAAATGATTGAGGAAAACATCAGCATCTAGTTTCCACTCATGCACACGCATGTGCATAGGCACTCACACCTACATGTGCACACATGCATGCACACAAGTACACACACAAACATTAGATGAGCTATGTTAGAGAGTGTTATAACAATTAGTGCAACAGAAACCAAAACCATCTCTTCTCCTCTATGCTGTTCCTTATCTGTCTTATTGTTTGTTTGGTTGGTTGTTGAGACACGGTTTCTCTGTGTAGCTTTGGAGCCTGTCCTGGAACTCACTCTGTAGACCAGGCTAGGCTCAAACTCACAGAGATCTGCCTTCTTCTGCCTCCCCAGTGCTGGGATTAAAGGTGTGAGCCACCACTGGCTCCTTATCTGTCTTTTTTTTAAATTTATATTAGGAACAAGGTTGCTTCACATGTCAATCCCAGGTCCCTCTCCCTTTCCCTCCCCTCTTCCCACACCTTTCCACCAACCCCCCCAACACCCCCTCATTTGCCCAGGGAGGGTGAGATCCTCCCTGAGGTGTCCATAGTCTATCATTTCATCCAGGGCAAGGCCTAGACACTCCCCCAAGAGTCCAGGGTGACAGTGCATCTCTCATTGTGGGATGGGCACACCCAAAGTCCATTTGTATGCCAGGGATAAATACTGATCTACTACCCAAGGCCCAATAGATTACATAGGCCTCCTCACTGACGCCCACATGCAGGGGGTCTTAATCATTCCCATGCTTGATTCCCAGCCATCAGTCTGGAATTCTACAGCTAACCTTTGTCAGGTCAGCTGTTTCAGGGGGTTAAACCAGCCCAGTCTTAACCCCTTTGTTCATCAGTCCTCCCTCTCTGTCCCTGGGTTCCTTGAGTTCAGCTCAGTGTTTAGCTGTAGGAGTCTGCCTCTGCTTCCATCAGCCATTGAATGAAGGTTCTGTTTCCCAGACTCACTGGCAGTGAAATTGTAGGCTGGCACTCCCCAAATCTATGTTTAAAATCCATATATGAGAGAATACATACCATGTTTCTCTTTTTGTTACTGGGTTATCTCACTCAGGATGGTTTCTTCTAGTGTCATCCATTTGCCTGCAAATTTCAGGATTCCGTTGTTTTTTTTTTTCTGCTGAATAGAACTCCATTGTGTAAATGTACCACATTTTCTCTATCCACTCTTCAGTTGAGGGGCATCTAGGTTGCATCCAAGTTCTAGCTATTACAAATAATGTTGCTATGAACATAGTGGAACAGACGTCCTTGTTGTATGAATGTGTGTCTTTTGGATATATGCCTAAGAGTGGAATTGCTGGGTCTTGTGGTAGACTGAGTCCCATTTTCCTGGGGAATCTCCATACTGATTTCTAGAGTGGCTGTACAAGTTGGCACTCCCACCAGCAGCGGAGGAGTGTTCCCCTTTCTCCACATCCTCTCCAGCATAAACTGTCATTGGTGTTTTTGATTTTATCCATTCTGACTGGAGTAAGATGATATCTAAGAGTTGTTTTGATTTGCATTTGCCTGATGGCTAGGGATGTTGAGCACTTTCTCAAGTGCCTCTCAGCCATTTTAGACTCCTCTATTGAGAATTCACTATGTAGTTCTGTAGCCCACTTTTTAATTGGATCCTTTGGTGTTTTAGAGACTTGCTTCTTGAGTTCTTTGTAAATTTTGGAGATCAGCCCGCTGTCAGATGTGGGGTTAGTGAATATCTTTTCCCATTCTGTGGGCTGCCTTTTTGTCCTGTTGACTGTGTCCTTTGCCTTACAAAAGTTTCTCAGTTTCAGGAGATCCCATGTATGAATTGTTGACTTCAGTGTCTGTGTTACTGGTGTTATGTTCAGGAAGCTGTCTCCTGTACCAATTCATTCAAGGGTACCACCCACTTTCTCTCCTAACAGATTCAGTGTGGTTGGATTTATGTTGAGGTCTTTGATCCATTTGGACTTAACTTTTGTGCATGGCGATAGAGATAGATCTATCTGCATTCTTCTACATGTCAGCATCCAGTTATGCCAGCACTATTTGTTAAATATGCTTTCTTTTTCCATTGTATATTTTTAGCTTCTTTGTCAAGATCAAATGTTCATATATGTATGGGTTAATATCAGGGTGTTCAATTCAATTCCATTGGTCTACCTGTCTATTTTTGTGCAAATACCAAGCTGTTTTCAGGACTACAGCTCTATAATAGAGCTTGAAGTCAGGGATAGTGATGCCTCCAGAAGTTGCTTTGTTGAGTAAGGTTGTTTTGCCTATCCTGGGTCTTTTGTTTTTCCATACAAAATTGATTATTGTTCTTTCAAGGTCTGTGAAGAATTGTGCTGGTATTTTAATTGGGATTGCATTGAATCTGTAGATTGCTTTTGGCAGGATTGCCATTTTTACTACATTGATCCTACCTATCCAAGAGCATGGGAGATCTTTCCATTTTCTGAGGGCTTCTTTAATTTCTTTCTTAAAAGACTCAAAGTTCTTGTGATACAGGTCTTTCACTTGTTTGGTTAGCAATACCCCAAGGTATTTTATGTTGTTTGTGGCAATTGTAAAGGGTGATGTTTCTTTGATTTCTTTCTCAGTCCTTTTATCGTCTGTATATAGTAGGACTACTGATTTTCTTGAGTTGATCTTTTAGCCTGCCACTTTGCTGAAGGTGTTAATTAGCTGTAAGAGTTCTCTGGTAGAGTTCTTTGGGTCATTTATGTAAACTATCATATCATCTGCAAATAGTGAAAGTTTGACCTCTTCCTTTCCAATTTGTATCCCCTTGATCTCCTTTTGTTGTCTTATTGCTCTAGCTCAAACTTGAAGGACAATATTGAAAAGGTATGGAGAGAGTGGACAGCCTTGTCTTGTTCCTAATTTTAGCAGAATTACATTGAGTTTCTGTCCATTTAGTTTGATATTGGCTGTTGGTTTGCTATATATTGCTTTTATTATGTTTAGGTATGTTCCTGTTATCCCAGATCTCTCTAAGACCTTTATCATGAAGGGGTGTTGGATTTTGTCAAAGGCTTTTTCTGCATCTAGTGAGATGATCATGTGAATTTTGTTTCTCAGCTTGTTTATATGGTGGATTACATTAATGGATTTATATATGTTGAACCATCCCTGCATCCCTGGGATGAAACCTACTTGATCGTGGTGAATGATTGTTTTGATGTGTTCTTGGATCCGATTTGCCAGTATTTTATTGAGTATTTTTGCATCAATGTTCATGAGGGATATTGATCTGAAGTTCTCTTTCTTAGTTGTGTCTTTGTGGGGCTTGGGTATCAAGGTTATTGAAGCCTCATAAAAAGAGTTTGGCAAAGACCCTTCTGCTTCTATTGCATGGAATACTTTGAGAAGAATTGGTATAAGCTGTTATTTGAATTTCTGGTAGAATTCTACACTGAAACCTTTTCATATCTGATTTTGTTAATTTGCATGTTCACACTCTGCCATTTGGTAAGTTTGGACAAAGGTTTGTCTATCTTGTTGATTTTCTCAAAGAACCAACTCTTCCTTACATTGATTTTTTGTATTGTTTTCCTAGTTTCTGCTTTATTGATTTCAGCCCTCAGTTTGATTATTTCCTGGCATCTATTCCTCCTGGGTGAGTTTGCTTCTTTGTGTTCTAGAACTTTCAGCTGTTAATTCTCTAGTGTAACTATTCTCCAGTTTCTTCATGTGGGCACTTAGTGCTATGAACTTCCCTCGTAGCACTGCTTTCAAAGTGTCCCATAGGTTTGGGTATGTTGTGTCTTCATTCTCATTTAATTCTAGGAAGTCTTTAATTTCTTTTTATTTCTTCTTTGACCCAGGAATGGTGTAACTGTGCATTATTCAATTTCCATTAGTTTGTAGGGTTTCTGCAATTTGTGTTGTTGAGTTCTAATTTTAATGCATGGTGGTCTGATAAAATGAATGGAGTTATTCCAATTTTTTGTACATGTTGAGGTTCGCTATATTGCCAAGTATGTGGTCGATTTTTGAGAAGGTTCCATGTGGTGCTGAGAAGAAGGTATATTCTGTTTTATTTGGATGGAATGTTCTATAGATGTCTGTTAATCCCAATTGGGTCATAACTTCTATTAGCCCCTTTGCTTCTTTGTTAAGTTTCTGTCTGGTATTCCTGACTAGTGGTGAGAATGGGGTGTTGAAGTCTCCCACTATAAGTGTGTGGGGCTTATATGTGATTTGAGTTTTAGTAATGTTTCTTTTACGAACATGGATGCCTTTGTATTTGGGGCATAGATGTTCAGAATTGAAACTTCATCTTGGTGGATTGCTCCTGTGATGAGTATATAATGACCTCCTTCATCTCTTTTGATTGATTTTATTTTAAAGTCTAATTTGCTCGATATTAGGATTGCTACCCCTGCTTGTTTCTTGGGTCCATTTGACTGGAAAATCTTTTCCCAACCTTTAACTCTAAGGTAATGGCTGTCTTTGAAGCTGAGGTGTGTTTCTTGTATGCAGCAGAAGGATGAGTTCTGTCTTCAAATCCATTCTGTTAGCCTGTGTCTTTTTATGGCCAGTTAAGATCATTAATATTGAGGGATATTAATGACCATTGGTTGCTCATTCTTCTTTGATTTGGAATGGTTGGTGGTGGTGGAATTATGTGTGGAATTCCACCCCTTTTTTCTTTTGGCTGTTGGTAAGGTGGGATTATCTAATGCCTATGTTTTTCTGGTTGTAGTTAACTTCCTTTGGTTGGAGTATTCCTTCCAGAACTTTCTGTAGGTCTGGGTTAGTAGATATATATTGCTTGAATCTAGTTTTGTCATTGAATATCTTGTTGTCTCCATCTATAGTGACTGAAAGCTTTTCTGGGTATAGTAGTCTGGGCTGGCCTCCATGGTCTCTTAGTGTTGGTAGAGTGTCTATCCAGGACCTTTTGGCTCTCAGAGTTTCCATGGAGAAGTCAGGTGTAATTCTGATAGGTTTGCCTTTATATGTTACTTGACCTTTTTCCCTAGCTGCTCTTAATATTCTTTCTTTATTCTGTATATTTGGGGTCTTGATTATTATGTGGTGAGGGGACTTTTTTTTGTGGTCCACTCTATTTGGTGTTCTGTAAGCTTCTTTCACCTTCATTGGCATGTCTTTCTTTAGGTTGGGAAAGTTTTCTTCTATGATTTTGTTGAATATATTTTCTGCCCCTTTGAGGTGGTTTTCTTCACCTTCTTCTATACCTATTATTCTTAGGTTTGGTCTTTTCATGGTGTCCCATATTTCCTGGATGTTTTGTATTAGGGATTTGTTGGACATAAGGTTTTCTTTGGTCGATGAATCAATTTCTCCTAGTGTATCTTCAACATCTGAGATTCTCTCTTCCATCTCTTGTGTTCTGTTGGTTATGCTTGCATCTGTAGTACCTGACCATTTGCCCAGCTTTTCTATTTCCAGCCTTCCTTCAGATTGTGGTTTGTTTTTTATTGTCTCTATTTCAGTTTTCAAACATCACACTGTTTGAGTTATTTCTTGCAATTTTTGCTTTGTCTTTTCGTCCATTTGATGCATTTTTTTTTTGAATTTTTGGTTTGTTTTTTTCTTCCATTTCTTGCAGTTTTTGGTTTGCTTTTTCTTCCATTTCTTTCAGGGATTTTCCTATATCCTCCTTTAGGGCCTCTGTCATTTTCATGAGGTTGTTTTTAAGGTCATTCTCTTCTGCTTCATTTGCATTGGAATGTTGGAGTCTTGCTGGTGTGGAGTCTCTGGAATCTAGCGGTGTCATATTTGTTTTTCTATTGCTGAGTGTGTTTTTGTATTGTCTCTTTCCCATCTCTTCTTCTAGTGGGTGCAGAAAGAGCCCCTTACTGGTATGGTGGTTAGGGGACCAGAGTTCCCTTTTGGTGGGTGCAAGCAAGTCCAATACTCTCCTCTTCCTGGTCCCTAGTCCTAGTCCCGTGGGTGGAGAAGAAGACCAGGAATCTGGGGTGTGTAGGCTCCCACTGGCAGCCTGCAGGCACTGATCCCCTGGTCCCATTGGTGGAAGATAAGGCCAGGTATCTGGGGTGCATGGCTCCTGCTGGGAGGGGAGGCTCCCTTATCTGTTTTCTTAATCCCCACCACTACCTCCTGATGAAGACACTTCCCATCCAGGGTGCTCTACCAGCTTTCTTTACCTTACATTTCCAACAGGGACAGCAGCACCCAAAGAGGATGCCTTCCCCTTCCATTCCTGGCCATTGCACCCCTCCCTGGGGCTCTAGCATTTGTCTGTCCCCACACCATATGCTCCCACTCCAAAGCCAAGCAGAGATTCTGACAGGGTTTCTAACTGCAAGTATACTAATGCACCCTCTCTAACAAAGGAATAAAAATTAAAGGCATTTGGATATCATGAATCTCCCTCCCCATATCTGGGAATGAACTTCATTGCCAGGAGGACACTGAAGAGACCTCCTCGGTCACCAGGGAAACACAACAGAGAGACCAGCTCTGTGTCCCTCCTCTCCTATCTGTCCCCCATTCAAATTTCTGATTACTACTGTTTTACCTCCAATCCAGTCCCTCCCCAGAAAAGAGGGATACAGAATAGGAGAAAGGAATGCCCTCCATGCACAGACCCACAAGTCAGTGCTGGCTGCCCTCTGCTGGAAAGGCTGGTGTAACTGATAACCAGGCTTTTGTATCCCCTCATCATTTACCCACAACCACCATGCATCTCTGCCCAGGGGGCTACGCCCTTTCCCAGCACAGGATACCTACTTAGGCCCACAACACTGGGCAGCTTGGATGCCCTTTCAGATGTGAAGATTGAGATCCAAGGTCCCACAGAAACACAGCAGCTTCTCAGTAGAAGTCCCACTTCCAACTCCTACTTAGCCAGATGTGATCCTAGGAAGCTTCTCAGGATGAAAGGGTACCAACCCTCATGATCACCCAAGCATTCCATATTTATTATTCATCCAGTATTTGCCGCCTATCTAGTGTTGACTGACGGGCTCCCATGGATACTCTAGAACAGCTTAAACTTCAAGGAAGGTTATCTCATAAACGGTTGCTGCATGGCAGAGCTGGGTGCCTTGGGAAGGGAGCTTGCGTATCCAGAGTAGCATGAAGTTTAGTAAGACTGTTAGGGTACCTTTCTTCCCAACAGGCACCTCTCTAGGTGCTAGTAGGGGACCTTTGCCTGCCAGACGTGCCACAATGTGGATTTCTCAGAAACTGTGGTCCAGTTAGATGAAACAGTGATTCAGAGGCACACGTTAAGGAAGAACAAAGACCAGGGAGTCTCTTTCAGGCAGCAGTCGCACATGGAGACAGCCTAGAGAATCCTACAGACTCCAGAGAAGTGAGAGGGGGCTGTCTCACATGCTTTCCTGAAGTGAGCCCGTGTATGCAAGAAACAACAGGAGAAAACAGAAAAGACTCCGCTCTCCCAGTAGGTGGGGCAGTGCTGCAATAGCTGGAGCTAAAACACACTGTTGACATCAGCCTGAGTCAGGACCCTGAGCCTTAAGAGAACAGTGAGTAAATTATGCCGCTAAGCCTAGCAAGTCTTCCCCCAAAAGGGGCTCAAATCCTTCATAAGCATACACATGCACACACGCGTGCATGCACACACACACCTTCATTCTCGAAGCCCACAGAGATGCAGATGAATCTTCTAGCTTCAGTGGCAGTCCTCAAGGTGAGGGCTCTTTGTAAGAAAGAGTCCCGTTCCTTCTGCCTTTGTCCTGTGCTTCTTGGGGGACCTAAAAGAACCTCACTGAGTCACGTGCATGTGCCTACTTACTTTTTTATCAAAACGTGGGCCTTCAAGCTCTCATTTTACCCCAGAGAAGCCATGCAACAGTCTTCACAGAGACACAAATAGAAAGCCAAGGAGTTCTGTATCTCAGAACGCAGCTTCTTTCAAATACCTGCTATCAGAGTCGGGACCTGACTTCTGGAATCTTGAGGATTCTAGGCAGCAGTATTGCCTTACAGGAAAAGCTGCTGTTACAAAACTATGTTATAGAGTCTGCCTGAGCTACCTGGAGGTCCTAAGGAGAAACTGTCAGCCATGAGGAGATCAGCCAACACCTAGAGGGCCAGTCACTCAAAGAGGATTCAGGCGAATGACTGGCCTGGTGGAGCAAGTCAAACACGGCCTGGGTGGAACCAGGCAGACACACAGATCATCCAGACAAGGATGTAGACCTGTGATTGACACACAGGTAAAAGGCTAATGACAAGAGGAGGGCCCAAGCTTCCATTATGAGCCCAGAGCTTCATGTACAGCACACAGGCATGGAAAACTGTCATATCTTGGACCTAGCATACTAGAATTTTTCCCTCAATGTACCCTGCCTGGCTCACCATGGTGCCCCTGGTCCTACAATGGTGTCAGAGTGTGTTGTGAGGGAAATGGTTCAGATAAAACAGAAAGGTTATGTTGTTTCCTGCAGCCAGAAAAGGGCAGAATCTACCCATCACCACCATGAGCGGGTTCGTCATCAACCCACCTGTGCCAGATGTACAGAACAAATCCAGACTGCCTAAGCAGCACTACTGCTGTGTTGATTGGAATAGCAGCAAATCTTCAGTCCCCAGAGGGCTGTATAAATGAAATCCATTTCTTTTTCATGTAAAATCAAAGACTGGCGTGCTTGGTGGGTTCAGGAACCAACACTCCGTCTACTCTGTGGCTCTGGCCTTTTCTCTAGCCTTGGGATCCTTTGCATTCAACGAACCAGTAGAAAAAGAGCATAAAGAGAGGTACTTGAAGATTATGTGTTATTACTTCTCACTTTCCATTGGCTAGAATTCAGACTTCAAGGATGCTGGGAAATGTAGTCTAGCAGCGTGCCCACATAAAAGAGACGTACAAGTAGGAGTAAGAGGGAGAGGAAAAAAGAGGTGAAAGAGAAGAAGGAGGAAGAGAAAGAAGAGGAGGAGGTGAAGAAGAAAGAGGATGAAGGAGAAGAATGGAGAAGGAGAAGGAGGAGGAAGAGAAGGAGAAGGAGGAAGAGGAAGAAGCGGAGGAGGAAAGGAAGAGGAGGAGGAGGAAATACAGCTCCCATCTGTGGGCATCTATCAGAGTGTCACTTGAGAGTACATCTCCCACATTAGCTCTGAGCACTGATCAGCCAGCATCTCCACAAGCTTCATAATTCAAAGCTGAAATCAGTTCCAGGATCTATTCTGAGGTGTGAATGTTTCGTACCCAAAATTTTATGATGCAGCAAATTCTTGCTTTCTGGCAGAAATCATCCCAGAATTTCTCTCACCAAACTTCCTCATTTCTAAAAACAAAAAATAAGCAGGAAGAGAATGTTTTGAAAAGGCTCAAGGCTGCCAAGAAAGCTTCAGACCCACACATCTGACTGAGTGTTACTATATGCCAGGAAACTCTCTCTCCTGCTGCCACCGAGAAAACCCCTGTGCCCCACACATAGAAATTTTGATTAGAAGACCACATCTTGGAATTCCTACCTTCGAGAAGTTCCCCAAATGACTCTGATGTGTGACTGTGTTTGGAAGACACTGACAATAAAATGACAGATTCAAACCTCTTGGGGGCCAGATGGGGAAGCAAGAAGTATCTGGAGATGTGTCATGGACTGTCAAATTGTCAGCAATCATATATTAAGTTCCCTCCATGCATATGGCCAGCCTTTTGCTAAGTCACAGGTTCTGAACGGCATTGAGAACACATGCATGCAGAGGCAGCCTAGCCCACTAGCATTGTGCGGGCTCCCAAGAACTCCCAGTATCCTAGCATTCAGGGTCACTTGAATGGGGGAAATGGGCTAATCGACCAGCCCTCAAGAAAAATTCAGACCTTAGCAAAATGAGAGTCAAGGTCATTCATTCCAGAGACAGCATCAGGGCAAGCAGAGACCTAAAGACGGGGGGGTATTTTTCTGTTGTTTCTGGGTTGTTTCGGGGAATTGTGGGTACCAGCTTGAGCACGGGGAATGGTATGAGGCCACGTGCTGTGAGCTGTGAGTATAGATAACAGGACCATGAAGCCCAGTGGGGCTCACTGGAGCCTTGAGTCTGGTGGAGGCTCCTGAGGAAAACCAAATGTGAAATGATCAGACCAGATCTTCAAAGTGGAACTCAGAAAGGGGGAGTCGGGAAGCCACTGCAGCAAGGGCCCTAGCTTCTGCTGCCCTCCAAAAGTTCTTTGATGCTGCTGTCTAAGAAGGGAGACTGGCTGGTGGCTCGGCATGCAATGTGCACCCAGGCATTGATATGTACAAATCCAACACCCATAACTCTAGAAGGATCTGGCCCTGTTTCCTTTCTCAGGAAATATCTCAGATCACTGGAGCAAGGGATAGATTGCTAATTCTGAGCTTATATCCCATTTCTAATGGTGATTTACTGTGACACTTGAGACAAGCTGTTGCTTTTGATGGCTCAGTTTCCACAATCAAGGGTGCAGAGCACTGAGGCAGATCGGGCCCGTGAGCCTGGTTGTTCAAAATGGCACTGCGTGAACCCCCTTTACAATAACTGAGTTTAAGATCTGCTCAAGGTTTTCTTGGTAGCATTCACAGCTCAGTTTTCAAGTCAACAGATGTGTGTGTTTGTGTTTTTCATAACTCTTAATTCTTGTTAAAATGAAGCCCTATGTTCTCAGCTCTTCTCCCCTTAGGCACAAAGTCTGGAATCTAGGGGATGACTGAGCTTCTAATACTTAAAGCTAAGCAGAATCCAACTAAACATATTTTGTCCCCCAGGAGAAGCCCATGGACATCACTTCTGCCCTCCCTTCCAAGCAAATGACTTACACATCTTCATTTGCACACGAGTCCCAGACCCACATTGCCAGCTGCCTGGTTGGCATCTCAGGACATCACAGCATGACTCCCACATGTACCTCTGTCCCTAGCTCCGCCACTCTCCAAGACCTTCGTTTCTCCAACGCCTTCCTTGGCTTTTCTCTCACCAGTCCCAACCAGCATGTTCCCTAACTTGAGCAGGCATTAGCTTCACAGGGCCAAAGCTAAAAGGAAGTTCAGAAGTCCCATGGTCGTTGAACAATATGAATTATACAATATTCAAACTCCTTGCGACAAGGTCAGTGCTCTGTGCTCCTGGCTGCAGGCACAGGCCTCTGACTCACAACATGGGCTCAGATGATCTTTGCTCCAAGGCAAAGGATGACATGTATAATTTGTCACACTATCCAAGGGAGCACAGACTTATCATTAAAATAGAATATGAAACAGAAACAAAGAAGCACAGTCTCTCATCCTAGAGAAAGGCGGAGGGGAAATACGAAGACGGCACTTACAAAGTCCTTGTGATTTTCTCAGGGTGTCACCAAGTCAGTAGCCCTGTCTTACGCTGTGACAGTGTTTTGAATTTCACTTCCCCCAAGCAAAGAAAACTACCAATCTACCTCCATCAAGATGTTCTCAGGAAGAAGGAAATTAAAGCCATCCTTCTCCTGGGTCCTTCGCTTTTGGAAGGCTTCCATATCTGGGACCATCTCAGTCCTCCAAGCCGCAAACCAATAGACAGAGAAGTCCTGAGACATAGGGGTGGGCAGGCCAGTCTCTAAGAAGAGTGGACTTGGTACCTTCTAACCTAGTCTTCCACAGCCTTGGTTGTCCCAAAGGGCTTGTTGAACAGTGGAGTGTGTGTGATCCTAGATGAGACTCAATGAGTTAGATGGTTCTGCAACAGATGACAGAAAACGTGACCTGGGCAATGAGAGTCCTGCTCTTTCCTAGTGTGTAACTGTCCAAGGGAAATGATGCTCCCAAGAGATCTCTGACATTCTTCATATCCTTTGGTGGATTCTTACATGCTTGTCTCTGCTTGTCAGTGTGTGTGTGAGTACACAAGTTGGGGTGGGAGTAGGGGTGAGTGGAGGCGGGTGTTCTCATGTTCTCTCTATCTCTACAGCTCCTCCTCCTTCCCTTCCTCCTGTTCTCTACCTCCCTCTATGTCCTCTTAACTCCGTTTTTCATTCTGCTCCCACACAGCACTTAGCACACAGTCGAGCCTGTGGATCGATCAGTTTTGTCTACAGCTACCTCCCCTGCTGGGCCTGAGCTCCATAAAGCAAGACGCCTTTCCTTTGATTTCTTCTTGAACCCTATTCCCCACACTAGAGTGCAACAGATATGACACAGACTGAGGGAATGAGATAGCCAAGAAGGAACTTACAGAAGACTGTCTTCCACCTGTCTGACACCTCTGGTTTCTCCTTTTCAAGAGACATCTCTGGTTTTCTCCTTTGCACTGCCATGCAGGTCCCAAAAAGTGAGCATAGAAAGCCAATGCTCAGGTGTGGAGACGGTTCACTGGGTGACAACACTTGCTGTGCCCTTGCTGAGGACCTGAGTTTGAGAGTCTAGTGCCTGCAAAGCACTGAACATGGCAGTACCCACCCGTAACCCCAGCACTGGAGAGGGTAGCGAATCCCTGGAGCTTGCTGGCCTCCAGCCTAACTCCAGGTTCAGCAAGAGACACTTTCTCAAGGGAGAGTGACAGAGCAGGGTGCCCGGTGTCTCCCGCTGGCCTCCACATGCACACACAGAAATGCACATGCCACCCAAACAAAAATAAAAATAAACAAGAGAAAGCCAGAGATCGGGAGCCTTGACCTGCGGGTGTGGAAGCGTTTCTATGATTCTCCATGCAGTTTATCTGAAGACGTTTCTCCTCTCCTCTTTCCAGAAGGCTCCCTCACCACAACCAGCCTCACTGTGAAATAAAGAGCTCTCTGACCCTTGGCAGCCCTAGAAACTCTGTATTGACTTTTCTCCTGCTCTTGGTGTTATGCCCAGAGGAGAAACCAAGTCTCAAGGTGGTAAATTGCCTCAGAGAGTAGGGCTGCATGAGATGGGGAAATGCTCCCAACTCAGCCTGACCTTCAGCATGGCCTCTTTCCATTCACACTCCCAGCACCTGTACACATGTCTAGCGCTTGCCTGCCCAGATTCAACCAGGGCTGGTCCTGGGAACCCAGTGCAGCCCCTCAGCCCCTCCTCTGCAGCCGGTAACTGAAGTCAATTATGCAGATAATAGGATGGATGTGGCAGGGCTTTTTCATCACAGACATTATTCTAATAGACATGCATACCGCAACCCCAGCCTTGCGACAGTCCATTTCAGAAGACTTTTACTGAGCAAATCAACGGAGCAATAAGAAATGGGAGAAAGTGGTTTTCTCTCAGCAGCATCTGCCAGTCCTGTCCTAAGCAGCAAGGTCCCAGACAAGCCCCAGCTATGAAAATGGACCCCCTTTCTTCTGAATCCTACTAACTGGCCAGGGAATGAGTGTGAGCTATGGTTCCATCACATGCCTCTTACACCACCCAGCGCCCTTCGCCTCTCTCACCGAAGCCTTGTTAGTCCCTCAGTCCATATTCAGACACACACCTTTTTGTCAGCTACTTAGAATCATTAAGTGAGCTTAATTAGGTTTGTCAATCCCCAAGGCTAGGAAGATGGCGAATAAGGCCTCATATTCACTGCCCATTAACAGTCTGTTGCTTGAATGAGGCGGTGCGTGTTTTCGGGGCTGTGCGTGAGCAGCATCCACAAAGCCTCGGCAAAGATCTGCTGGGTGAGTTCAGGAAGCACCCACTTCCAGAGTTCTCTCCTTGAAACCTGGCAAGTGACCCACACTATCACCTCCCAGAATCCCCCTGGACTAATTTTCAACAGGCTGTCTATAAAGCTAGCACAAGATGGAAAAGTGGGTGCATTCTTATGCAAAAGCAGACTTGAGCCAAGATCTCTAGTCAAGGCTGGTTTAGACAAGAAAAAAGAAAGAAAAGAAAACTAGGGAAACCAGCACCAACTCCAGCATTCACAAATCTACTTTGGAGGAACAGAAAGAACCAAGCAGATCGATGGTTACAGGGCTGGAAGCCAACTCTACACAGAGAGCAGGAGGAGCCCCCAAAAGCTTACCCTACCTTTTGCTTAACCAGATGCCCCCCCTTGAGAGGTAGAGGGAAGTCTCTTCTAGCTCTGAAGACAGTACTTCCCCTCCTATCAAGAGTGAAAGCATTGGAGCAGGGGCAAGGGGTAACCTGTATGCTTGTCTGTTGTAGTCTTAGCAATAATATGCCATGCATCTCAATTCCCATAAGTCCTGGGATGCTCTACCTGTACATGAGCATAAGTGCTAAGACCTAAGGCTTGAGGCCACAGCTCACTCTGAGAATGACCAGCTGTCTGTGTCTTTGGGAAGCTGACCATGAAAGAGTAATTGAACTGGAAAAACTCAGAGCCTTAAGGAAATCTTGCCCATATCCAACTGGGAGAGGCTATCAGAGCCTCTTCTTCTATGGTTCTGCCGAAGACACTCAACCCGACAGCATCCAAGGTAGAGAACCTAAATCACAGCTGGCCTAATGTCCACACCGTCTCTTGGCCAGTTCCCTCACAGAAGCAAACTCCTAGGTGAGCCATGCTCTACATCCTATGCCCATCACCTGCTACTCCAGACCCATTCCCACATCGCCTCCACTTCATCTCTGTCCCGTCATGCCGTTCACCTCTGTCTGACCTTCAGCTACACGTGTCCCACCTGTCCCTTACCCGAGTGTCTGGCCGTAGAAGGGACAGAAGCAGCATCACTTGTGTTCATGGTGCCATCTGATTGAGTCTTCCCTGCCTGTCCTGAGTGCCTCTGACAATTCCCACTGTCAGCTAAATGTTTTTAAATAGCAACTTCCACTGCCATCATCTTGCAGAATGCTTTAGAGATTCTTGTATTTAGAAACCATTCCAGTCCCAGCTTGCATCATGCCATCCATGTTAAGAGGCTGTTAAGGAACTTTGCAGCGCTAATCTCTCAGTCGTGAAAAATGAAAGCAGGAAATGCAGAGCAAGTGAGAAGACTAGAGCTTTCCACCAGGGTCCATAGAGAGAACCATGGAGGTCTTGACTCTTCCCTTGCTGACAGACATACAAATTTATTTCCTTGCACCTGAAGTCCTTCAAGGAGGTGTTCTGATGATGCAGCTTAGCACTGAAATCAACATGTGGCCTGGCCCCTCAGCCTATAGATTATGGATAAAGAGGATGACCCGGGAGGAGAATGAAAATGTGATTGTTATGGGATCAATGCCTTCTACAGTACAGGATATCTCACATTCCCAACCAAAAAACATGGTCCTTTCTAGTCACGCTTTTCAGTAGCTTTATAATAATAAAATTATTATTATTACTATTGGTTTTATTATTAATTTTTGTTTGGTTTGGGATGTTTTGTTTTGTTTGAGACAGGGACTCAGTTAGCCTAGGCTGGCCTCAAACTCACTGTTTAGTGGATAATGGTGTTCAACAGGCTCTTCTTTAGAGTCAAAGCATTTGGGCTCTCTAATTGTGACCTTTAGACTGAAATGGCTATATGTGACCAGGTTCCACAAGATAGATGACGGCAGAGGCAGATGTGGGGATTAAAGCAGTTGAAAATAATTGGTCACAAACACATTGTTTAGATAAAAGTTCATATCTAATATCAAGGCTCTTCTCCAGTGGAACAATAATGGTCCTTTGGCCAGAAAGAACTAAGCCATCATCTATCACTTCTAAGTGTTGACCAGGGTTACATGCTCAGTCATGCTGGGATCTTCCACCTGGCTGCAATCCATGACCCAGGCATGTCCAGGCTTGTCATATCAGAACAAGACACTGTCATCACACTAAAGAAAAGCTCAATCAAGTTACAAAAAAATTTCCTGAAAACAGCCTCATGATGTTGTAAGTAAGCTTATGATTTTGTGTGGGGTCATGATTGCATGTGTCCCAGGTTGAACATACAGGGAAACGGCACTCCCTTCTTGAGCTGAGGTCTAGAGAAACAAAAGGCCTTCCCTGCACATTTCTTCCTGGGTGCCTCTTCCATCTCCCCAAAGAGTATTTCCCCTTGTCCACCACCTACCCTGGCCCACATCATCAGCCTGCATACTCTCTACACATAACTAGATAGATAGATAGATAGATAGATAGATAGATAGATAGATAGATAGATAGATCTTTCTCTCTTCGGTCTGTCTGTCTCTCATCCCTCTCCATCTTTCTCATCCCTCCTTACTCCCCAACAGCGTTGGCAAGCTATAATTTACATGCCATAACATTTACCCGTTTTTAAGTGTGCAAATCAATGTCTCTCAGCAAGTTTCTAGACTTCTACAAAGAATACTACAACCTAGTTTCAGAACGTTTCCATCACCCCAAAATGAGGCTTCATGCTAGTTAGCAGTCAATATTGTTCCACTGCTAGCCCCAGGCAACCACTAATCTGCTTTCTGTCTCTACAGATTTGCCTATTCTAGATGATTCCTATACAGAGAATCACTCAATGTGAGGTCTTTAACTTACTGTCTGCCTTCCTTAACTTTGCATAATGCTTTTGAGAGGCATCTATTTTACAGCATGTCTCCTGGTCCATTCTTTTTTATTGTAGATTAGCATCCTGATGTGCGGTTATATAACCACATGCGCTGTATCCATTCAATGATTGACAGCCATGGCTTCCCTCTCTTAGCATTTCAACAACCACACCAGAGACTGCACTCTATTCACTAGGTCGTTCTGGATCAACTTTATGAAATCTGGGGAAAGAGTGTTAAGGGTTCTCAGGACATGATCCCTTTATCGCAGATGGTGGTGGTTGACTGACAGTAGCCTTCCAGGTAGGAGATTTTCCAAGAAAACAAACCAGGAAACAAATGCATCCATACATCTTTCCGTTTATCTCAGCCTCATGCTTTCCCTGACTGTAGTCGGAGGACCTGAAATGGCTGGAAAGAAACATAATCTCAGTGAGTTACTGTCCAGACCTCATGACCCACTGTGGCTTGATTACAAACATTCCCAGGGGAAAACAGTCAATCATCTAATATTTAACCCCCAATCGGGAAAACAGTAACTAATACTAGACAAGAAAGACCTAGGATGCTCAGTACCTCTGTTGTGCAAGAAATTGACCCTTTGGTTGCTGGTTAATGGGGTCAAGCCGTGGAAGGAGCCCATCTGACTGAAGCAACAGAGACACTGAGGGGTTTTCCATCAGTTGGTACCATACAAAAGCACTTTAATGTTTGAATAGCGGCTTCAGCCCACCCATGGGGGAGCATGAGCAGGATACCAAACCCACTCATCTCTACACACCCAGAAAGTAAATGTCTCCCAAGCTCAGAGCTCCAAACTGACTTTAAAGGCCTTATATCTGCCATATGGAGCACCCCTTCAGAAAGGGTTACACTCTGTTACAGAGAAGGGGAAGTTGGGAAAGGATAAGCCCTGTTCTCTTACCGATGCTTTGGGATGAGGTAAGGCTGATTTTTACAAAATCTGTCAGCACACGTGTGCCGAATCTGACTCCTAGGACTTGACCTACCCTAGAGGTTCCTAACATGCATTCTTTTTAACACTATACAGGTTCTGGCTGCAGATAGTCACGTGGTGGGGTCCAGGATCCGGGGCAACAGTGGCATTTGACAACATTTCCATCAGCCTCGACTGCTACCTCACTAGTGAGTTTACCCTGGTACTTTGTTCCCTTAACCCAGTGACCCACAGTCTCATCTCTAGAACCCCCTTCTTAGCCATCTTGCCTCTTCCACTGTGCAACCTCTTCTCTCTTCCTAAAATTGACTCTGCCTAACTCAGCCCACTGGGCTTTCTCTATCCTAGTCAGTGGGGAGGATAAGATACCCTCGAATGAGGCACCCAAATCCAGAAATCTGTTTGAGAAAAATCCGAACAAGGAGCCAAAATCCTGGGCAAACATATCAGGATCGACTCCCATCTTCGACCCTACAGGTAAGGGTTACTTTGGCACCAGCTAGAAAATTTGAACAACATTATTTCTCGCTGCCACAGGCAGAAGAATGGCCTGTGTTGTGGCTGGGGTGGGCACCGTGGTTAAAAATAACGGTTGGTCTCCAGGAGAGACATCACCACCTTTTGTTACAGGACCCCAAGAAGAAGCCAGGTGGGTCTCTCATCGCCTTAGTAGTGGTGATGAGACCTAACTAACCACTGGAAATGAACAAAAGAGCAAGACACAAGGCGGTGGCCGTGGTTATGGCACACTGCTGTACACAAATGCTGTAGAGGTAGAGTCAGGAAGGCGATGGATTTGAAGCCACCTTTGAGTTTCACCTTTAGGGGCCGAGAGAGATGGCTCCATCTGTAAAGTGTTTGCCACACAAGCTCCAGTACCCAGTTCAGAGCCCTGGTACCCATGTAAGGAGCCTATCACAGAGACTCACACCTACAATCCTAGCACTGGGGAGATGAGGCGGAGGAAGGGAGGGTCCCTGTGTCCTGTAGCTTGGTGGGCAGGCAGTCTTACTGAGTGGTGAACTCTAGACTAACTAAGAGAGCTTGTATCAACAAATAAGATCATCTGAAGTCAACCTCTGGCCTCTGCACACTTGCACGCACACACACGCGCACACACACACGCACACACACACGCGTGCGCGCACACACGCACACACACGCACACACACGCACACACACACACACACACACCATGGGTCCTTGTTTCTAAGTGCCCCCCCCAAGTGTGTCCCAAAGGCTTTGGTACATGGGTACTGGCACTTCTCACATGAGAAGCAGCACACAGCCTACCACATCCTGTTGTATACATCTTGATTAGAATAACAGCATACAGATGATAAATCTGTAATGTCTACTTACAAGGTAGAATCCTGGTTCTGTGCAAAGTACAAAATAATTAGAAGCTTGTAGCTTTGACACCAAATTGGTTAGCTCTCTGTTCATTAGCTAAATTTTAGTTTTGCTTTGTTTTAAGAAAAAAAGACAAAAGCTGCTTGCAGCTGGCTCTCACCCCTTACTGGTTCCTGCCTGATCTGGCCAGCTGCCTGGCTGGGAAGGGGGGTCTCTTTTCACCTTCAACAACCCCCCCAAAAAAAACCTTGTAACCCTCCCACAGTCTACCTGGGAACCTAGCCTGGAGAGCACTATATCCTGTTAGCTGCCATGACTCACAGAAATATCTAGCCTGAGTGAGGACCCTTCCCATTCATCCATTCAGTGTCCCTTCCTGTCACCCATGCCTGGGGGACTCACCTCTGTATACTGCCTTGTGATTAGCTAGTGCAACTTACAAATCCATCAATTCAGGAAGGGGAACACAATTTCCTTTGCATTCCCTGTGGTAATTAAACATGGTGGCAACCCTCACCCTGGCCTCACCACCAAACCGGGACTCCAAAGGCAACTACTGATTGATTGGTGGGCGTCTGGAAGCTTGAGCCAAGTTCTCTAATGTCAACAGTCACAACACTACACCAGCATTTATGAGCAGTGGTTTACCTGGCCTGAGTCTAGGTCATTACCACATAACTAACTCCCACTGTCCCCAAAAGGACAATCAATTAAGGGCCCATTGGCCACTCAGACAAATAAAATCACATGGGATCTGGGAAAGGACCATGGCTCCTACCATCTCCAAACAGAATTAGAAGCAAACAGCTCCTAGAAGGCTACTGGAGACTTCGGCTAAAACACCAGGCTACCCTAGTGAGCAGCATTTCCTCAGAACTTAGGCAACAGGCTCCAGGTCAGAGGGAAGAAGAAAGTACTGAACCAAAATGTCTGAGAGTAGCCTTGATGTTCCCTGGGGATGCTCTAGGGCACTCAATATGGAGCTGTTCTTTTCCCTAAGAACCTATTGCCACATGAGGAGCCGCTAGAGAAAGGGGCTCAGGCCATACAACCCTCCCCTCACGTGCTCTATTGAAGGAGGTATCTGTCTCCACCATGATTTGGGTCCCCTGGCCCCATCTCAATGTATATCCCTCTAGATGTATACTGGGGGTGCAAAGGGGATCTGTTTGCAGGACAAGATTTCTGGGAAGAAGGCCACTTCCCACAGGTGTGTCTCCTGAGTCACCGGACTTAGCCTTATGGTCAGGGGGAGGGTCCTACCTAGCCCAGGATTCACCTGGCTTTCATCCAGACCCAAATGCTGTCCTTGCTCATTCCTTCCTCAGCCCATTCTGTGCTCAGAGTCACTGAAGAGCACAATACCAGGATGGAGCACAAAGAACTCATAGTCTGGACGGGAGAGGGCAGGTAGACGATGATTTAACTGGATCAGGAGGGAGTGGAGGGGGCCCTGGAAAGGCAAGGATGGGGTGCATCCACTCAGTAGTAACCACCCAGCATGCACACAATCCTGGTACCTCCCAGTATCCATCGCTGCGTGTACCACAGCAGGGAAGGGGGCTGAGCAGCACTGGCCACACTGACGCTTCAGATGCAGGGTAGCAGGGCAGGGGGCCAGCAAGGTTTGTCTGCAATGTCTGGCTAGATCCAAGCTCAGAGCGCTGACCTGGGAGGAGAAAGACAGAAGGGGGAGAGAAGGGGGAAGGGAGAAGGGAAGAAAAGAGGAGCAATGATAAAGGAAGGAGAGGGAAAAGGGACAGGAACGGAAACCAGACAATGCCTGCCCCTGAGCTAGGCTTTTTCACAAGTCACCTTGATCCCATACTGGCCCAGGGTGGTGACTTTTACTGCTATTGAAGGGAGAAGAAAGATGGAATAAAAGGAGACTGTGAACGCACGGCTGCTAGGAAGGGGGACCAGGATGTGAACCCAAAGTCTGTAGTCTTCTCACCGGCTCTCCAATCGGGGAGAAGTGCTGTGTGGGAAGGAGGTAGGGGGACAGTCCCAAAGAAGAGCCCCTGCGTGAGCCCTAAACAGCCAGCTCCCGACCCTCTGACAAAGAATCAAGGCGACAAGATAATAAGATTTTCTCTCCAAAGTTCAGCGCTGTCAGTTTGCACTGAGTTGGAACAGGAGTGGGTGGCATTTCAGCTCTCCTCCAGGCAGTCAGCACAGAAGCGACTGAAGACACAAAAGCCAAATGAAGCCAGGCCTTTAGAAAACTATTACTGCCAATGATCCCCAAACCCCTTGCATCCCACCCTCCCAAGCCATTCGGGCTCACTCCAGGGGAGTGAGTGACCGGGGAAGCCACCAGCCCAGGGGCGTAGGGAGGGGGGGCGGAGGGGGGGAGCCTGACCAGGTGGTACACTTGGCCTTCTCGGAAACCTCTGAGTCACTTTAGCTAATCAGATGAAGAAGCTGGAGGAGAAAATGGGGCGAGTATTAAGTCCCGGGAAATTACGTTTGTCAGCTTCGCACATGCAATTACGCTAACCAAATGGTAGGGCTAATGCAATTAGGACTAGGCTCTTCTCTCTCCCTCTCCCTCCAGCCCTAACTCTCCCCACCTCCCTGTCTCTGTCTTTGTCCCTGGTGGTAACGCATGATGCTGCCTCTGAGCAGGTACAATCAGGCTCTGCCAGTCCCCCCTCCCTAACAAGTTCAGTTGAGGCTCCGAAAGCTCCGGGGCCCTGAACCCCAAGCCCCTCTATCATGGGCTCAGATGTGGCATGGGTGGGGCCAAGGGAAACTCAATGCCACAATTTTGGAATCTTGACCAAAAAAAAAAAATCACAACCTTGCCTCTTCCAAATCTAGCCCTGGGTTTGTTTACCATTTCCAAGTATGCATCTTGAACAAAGAGGGAGAAAAACAAAACTGTGTAGAACCCTGAGCCAGTGAGGTGACTGGTGACCCATTTGATCCCTGGAACCCAGGATGGTAGAAGAGAACCAGCACCTGAAAGCTAACCTCTGACCTGCACACAAGCGCCATCACACACACACACACACACACACACACACACACACACACTTATGGTTATATATATATGTGTGTGTGTGTGTGTGTGTCTTTTATATATAAAATATGCATTTGTATAGCCCTGAAAAGAACTCAAGTCTAGGAGTCAGAATCTCCATGCTATGCCCTGACCAGTTGACACTAGCCATGATCCTAGGGTGGTTCAGCCTCACAGGGCCTTGCTCTGCATGCCAGCAAACACGCAGGGGTGACTCTTACAGGAGAGGCTGGTGTGAACACAGGCCAGGAACAGGTGCCTCCCATTTTGAGGAAGTCTAGCCCACCATTTCTAAGAAGCCTAGGTCTAGGGGACTGAAGAGATGACTCAGTAAAGGGTTTACCACAGAAGCATGAGGATCTGAGTTCAATCTCCAGAAACCAAATTGTAAGAAGCTGGGCACACTTGCAACCCCAGCACTGGGAGGTATGGAGGTATGGGGTTAGCTAGTCAGCCAGCCAATCAAATCAGTGAGCTAGTCAGCCAGCCAATCAAATCAGTGAGCTCCAGGCGAATTAGAGACCATGTCTCAAGATACAAGATGAAAGGCACCTAAGAAACATGTTGGCTTCTGACTTCCACACTCATGCACACACATGTACACATGCACATACACACATGCACACATGTGCACACAGGTGCACATGCATCTGCACACACACACATGCAAACACACATGAACATTCATCTACACACACACACACACACACACACACCAGGGGTTGGCTGAGGCGATCTGGAGTAAGCTTTCCTTGTCCCTTCTCCCCAATTAACCTTTGGTTCGGCTAATGTCCCCAGAAGTCATGGTTACAGACTGTCCATTTCCACACATGCTCCTATCATTCAAGAACAGATGCCAATTCCAATGAGAAAGTTCTATGTGTTTCATATAAATTGATTGGGTCTATTTCTACTAAATGCATTATCCATTCACTCAGAACAACTATCAAAGTTAATAGAATTTGTAGCTGGAGCCATTATGCTCCATACGCACTCTTCTGGGGATGACGACATTGTTGGAAGGAAGTCTTCTCAGGGTCCAGTCTCTCTTTTAGAACCCATCTTCTCATTTGATGGGAGTCTTTGTGTGCCGTGGAGCCTTCTGTACTCAGACCCTGTAGACTCGGCCAAGCTCACTATGGGGGCAAACAACAGTGACACACCCACTAGTGAAGCATCCTTTGCCTTCTGATTAGCCCTATTTCTAAATAAAGACTGGTTAAGGGCGTTCTAACATATTCTGTCCTCTCTTCCCTTGATGGTATTGTAGACAGCACCATGGCAGGTTAGGGATAGGGAGGAAGCCATGTTCCCAACTTTAACTCTTCGCTGGGTTCTAGTTTAGGCAGCAGGGGTTCCAGTGTATGAGAATGTCATGAGACAAGGCAGGAGACCAAGAGGGCCTACTCACCCCGGGCCAGGGTCTTGGACAAACCATAAATGCCTGATCATGGACTTTCCTGCTCTAAGAGTATCCTCACCTCATCTTTATCAGAATCCCGTCTGAGAGCCACTGCCCCTATGTGCTGCCCATCAAACATACAGACTCCCGGGCTCCTGCATGCCTGTGGGATACCTGGAATGGGATGTTAACCATCCACATTTTGCCAGGTGGTGGTAGTGCACACCTTTAATTCCAGCACTCAGGAGGCAGAAGCTGGTGGATCCCTGTGAGTTTGAGGCCAGCCTGGTCTACAGAACGAGTTTCAGGACAGCCAGAGCTGTTACATAGAGAAACCCTGTCGTGGAAAAATATCCGCATTTCTCACAAGCCCTTCAGGAATATCTCACTAGCAACAAAGGTTAGAAGAAACCCAGGGCTTCAGACGAAGCACCCTAACCTGGAGTATATGGTGGAGTGAGGCAGGGTCATGGGGCATCTTTCATCTGCGAAGGCCTGGCACCATGCAGCCATAATAACCACAGCTCTTTAGGTGGTGCCAGGAACCAGGAGCTGGGCTGAGCTCTGGGGCTGCCTATCTCACTTGCTGCTATGATATTAACCCCTTACAGACTTGGGTTTACAGAGATTAAGCGACTAGCCCTAAATTACACATGTGTAAATGACTTAAAAATCTATGTCTTAAGATTCACATAAAAAGTAACATTTTCTAAACCATTATGACACCTAGAAGAACAAAGCTGTGGTAATGTAGCTTTAAAAGAGCCACATCATTGGAAAGGTCTTCCAGAAGCATCTTCCTATTGAGAAAACCCCTGGTTTGTTATGTTAGTTTCCTGTGTTAGTCTGTGTCAAACTAATCTGCCTCTTCACTAACACATAAGACAGCATGCTAGGCAAACAGCACACACACAAATACCAAGAACGTTGATCACTGAAGCTCATTGGAGTACCCCCATGCACCCCAGCCTTCACCGGTGTACTTCCCCCCAAGTGAGGAAATAACTCTTTAAGGAGTGGAAGGCATGGCGTCGTAGATACAGCCCTTGCAACTCATTCAAAGACCGGCCATTTTCTGGTTTTAGATTATTACCTCCTTAGAATAATTATAGTAATGGTTATGCATGAAGCACCTGCTTTCATAAGGCTCAGGGGCTCCCAGTCACTGCACAGGCTCAGCACCCTCTGAATTAACATGTCATTCTTCATTTGGGTATGTCTCCCTTCCCCGGGAGCCAGCGTGGCTGTGTTCCAGGAAGAGAGGCGATGTGGAAATAATGTGTGATTCATGATTCTCATCACTGAAATCAACAAGTTTCTTTTAGCAAAAGTGGCTTTGCATGCTGAGGAATCAGTCAGCACCCCAACTCTAATGACCAGGGTCTGCTTGGTAGCCAAGGAAGGGGACCTGCTGACAGCAATTGCATGGAACTGGAGATTGGGTTTAAGACATCCTGTTTACCAGAAAGAAAGCTTCTTGGGATATTCTAGGCATCTGAACTCTGGTCCTCATGCTTATATAGCAAATGCCAACGGTTGTAGACCACCATTCCCACATGCCTCCATTGCACACAGACCATGTCTCTCTTGTGTCATCCTTGAAGACCTCTAAAGATGGATATTAGCTGAAGAAGAAACATAGCATAGCTGTGGTGTGTGTGTGTGTGTGCATGCATATAAGTACAAGCATTTGGTTCATGTAGGTGTGGGTTCATAACTGCACAATGACCATAGGAGGAAGCCAGAAGACAACCTCAGGTGTTAGTCCTAAGGCACCTTCCACCATTTTTTGAGAGAAGGTCTCTCGTTAGCCTGGAGCTTCACCATATAGGCCAAGCAAGCTGGCCTATAAACTTATGGAGATCCACCTGTCTCCACCTTGTATCTCAGAATCCCTGGTATTACAGGCTTGTGTCACTACATCTGGCTGCAAGGTTCAGGCGTCCAAAATTCACATTAAAACTGGGAGGTGTGGCAGTTCACCTGCAACCCCAGCATGTAGGAGGTAGAGACAGGGGGTCCAAAAGAAAACTGGCCAGCCATATTGCCAGAAGAGTGGGCTTCAAGTTCACCTGCCTCAGTATACAAAGAGAGATTGAAGAAGATACATCATGCCAACTTCAGGTCTCCACACACATGCAGACAAATATGCAGGTGCACCCACACAGACACACAAGTACCCACACATGTGCAAATATGAATACACAGACACATGTACACCAAACATACTCAGGAAATTAGTTTTATAGTATTAGTAGTGATGTCTCATGGGTCTTCTATAACTACCACATACGTTAATGCATGCCAAGTGTTCAGAAGGATGTCTAATGTAGTATGCTGGTGAGTCTTTCTTATTTTTCCTATTTATTATTGAGAAAAATGATGGTCAGAAGGCAACTGGCTCACCCTACTATCTCCAGTGTCAGGGTTCAGCGTCAAGGCTGCTCACTCCAAAGCCTTCCCCACCACGCACCCATGCCTGTCAGAATGATATCAACCACTACCCGATCACTCACTAGTGTCAAGGCAGAGGCTGTTTTCATTTTCTATTCAGAGCATTTAGGTCAGCCCTCAGTGCACAAGACAACACTGCTTCCCCTGAAGCCCAGTCCTGGAAGAGCCTGTGTTTTCAATGAAACAAGTCTGTGTTGGGTACCTGCACTGTGCCAAGGCCTATATGGCTGGGGGACAAAGCAAGCACAGCTCTTGCAAACTGTACCACCAAGAGCTGATCCACACAAGCCACTGTTCCCATGCAGAATTAGGACAAGTGCCCTGTCACCACCACACAGCTCTGACTTCATCCTGCCTAGATGGTGCCTTACACATCCTGAACCAATCTTCTTCTTTCTTCTTCTTCTTCTTCTTCTTCTTCTTCTTCTTCTTCTTCTTCTTCTTCTTCTTCTTCTTCTTCTTCTTCTTCTTCTTCTTCTTCTTCTTTCTTTTTCTTCTCATTCTCATTCTTATTCTTCTCCCAGTTCCACCTGGCGGTGGTGGCGCACGCCTTTAATCCCAGCACTCCGGAGGCAGAGGCAGGTGGATTTCTGTGAATTTGAGACCAGACTGGTCTACAAAAGCTAGTTCCAGGACAGGTTGCAGAGCCACAGAGAAACCCTGCCTGGAAAAACCAAAAGAAGAAAGAAAGAAAGAAAGAAAGAAAGAAAGAAAGAAAGAAAGAAAGAAAGAAAGAAAGAAAGAAGGAGGGAGGGAGGGAGGGAGGGAGGGAGGGAGGGAGGGAGGGAGGGAGGGAGGGAGGGAGGAAGGAAGGAAGGAAGGAAGGAAGGAAGGAAGGAAGGAAGGAAGGAAACCCAGTTCCTAGAAAGCAAGTCCTCAACTCAGGTGGCATTGCCTATGATGTCAGCACTTAGGTGGAAGAAGATGAGTAGCTAATTCAAGGTGATCCTTGTTTAGAGAGTGAGTGTGAGGTCAGCCTGGGCTACCTGAGGCCGTGTGTTTAAAAGGAAGAGAAGGAAAAAGAGGAAGAGGAGGAGAAAGCAACGAGCATAAGCTCCACACTGTCACTTTAGAACCCCACACATCACTCTAGTGAGACCCTAGTCTGATGCTGGGGGGAGGGGCATTACAAGCTCCTAGCAAACACCTAAGGGACACCTGGGCTACTGCTGCCACCCCAAGCAGCAGGAGGAGCCACCACCATTCTCTCTCCCAGCTGGCCTTGAGAAAACATGCCGTTTTCTCCCCCCCGTTTGTTTCGGTGACAGGTCACATAAGTGGGAGACAGTAGATGATCCAGGAGCTTTGGGCTCGACATGCCTTGATTAACATCGTTTAGCTCACGACCAACAGAACACAAAGGCCCTCCGCCAGCCACACAGAAAGCAACTGTATAGGAAGTCCGCTCCAATCACTGTTTCCCTCCCAGACTCAGCCGGGAGCCCAGCCCTGTGTCCCTGGTAGCCTTTGTCTTCTCTTGCTACTCTAAAGTTTCGGTGACTTTTACAGAGAAGTGTTGTATTTCCTGATTCATCTGGGCCAGGAGGTAAACTGAGGCTCCGAGAGAAGCACCAGCATGTCTTCTCTGCTTGCTCCTCCCCGGAGCAAAAGAAACACTGGGTTAGAACTGCCTTAGGCACAGAGTAAAGAAGGGAGAGGGCAGAAATCTGCCCAGACAGGGGCTCCCCAAGGGGCAGACAGAAGCAAAAGCCTTGCTATGGGCGGGCACTGTGTAGGGAGGATCCAGTACTTTGCAGCAGGCTGACCTGAATACTTGAGCCTTAAACAACACACATCTGCTTATCAGTGCCTATGAGTGGGAAGCCAGGCCCAGCTCAGGGCCTCAGGGCGCCTGCCAAGGGCACTGGGATCTCTCCTGAAAGTCTGACTGCGGAAGGAGCCGCATCCAAGCCCACCCGACTGTTGGCAGTTCCTGGTGTAGGGTTGAGAATCCCAGTTCCTAACTGGCTGGAGGCCACCATCACCCGTTCCTGCCGCCCTTGCAGTCTGCCTCCTTCCAGGTATGATATGGGCAGGGAAGGATGGAGAGAGAGTAAAGGAATCTGCTAGCAAGGCAGAAGTTGTAATCTTGAAAATGGCGTCCTGTCACCTTGGCATAGTCTCTTGGTAGAAGCAGCTCACAGGTCTCCCCAAGGGTTACACAGGTGTGAGCCTCAGATGGCGACCAGCTCAAGTCTACCTACAGTGGCTCTCATCGGAGCTGCCACATGGAGAAACCCTCAGAACCCACTGAACTCCCAGGCTTTGTCCCAGAAGTGTCTATTAGCATCCCTTGGGCATTTATCTATTCACAAAGCACCTACTGAAAGCTACATAACACCAATATGGTGGACACAAAGCACCTACTGAGTGCTACATAACACCAACACAGTGGACACAAAGCACCTACTGAGTGCTACATAACACCAACACAGTGGACACAAAGCACCTACTGAGTGCTACATAACTCCAAGACAGTGAACACAAAGCACCTACTGAGTGCTACATAACTCCAAGATGGTGGTCTGGCAAGGGGCCTAGAGACCAAGGCTGTTTCTCAGAACTGACTGTTGCAGTAAGAAAATGAGATCATTTCTAACAGGTGATCAGAGACATAAAACCAAATATTCATGTGAAATGTTTTGTTACTGTTAATACTGTCATCAAAATATATAGCCAAAAATATTGAGCAAATTCACTCCCATGAGAGCTGTATATTATGTGTGTGTGTGAATTATGTGCATATATTTTCCATTTTATTTTTTTTTTACTAAATTCTGAGAAAATTCTAGTTTCTTGCCATTAAAATCTAACCATTTTTTTAGTGGAGAGAGGAGACAGTATTGTGCATTTAGAATCCACTAAATCAATTCCACAATCCAACCAATTGCCTATTTGCAAGTAAAGGCATTATATTTACTTGTGTGTGGGGAGGGGTAGATGTCTTATGAGAGGTCCTGAAGGATTGCCCCATATGAACCTTTTCATCCATATTTATTGACAGAGGGTCTGTAGTCTTCCAAAACTTGTCCAGATCTTAGAAATCACAGAAACTCCCGAACTTTCTCCATGAATTGTTTTCCAAATAAATCCCAGGTGACTGGTCCTGAAAGGCCTGATTTGTTTTTAAGAGTGAATATTGACTGTGAGTTCACAAGAAGGTGAAAGCAAATCTGTTCATCTGATTATTATTGTTTTAGTAAGTGACTGGCAGGTTTAATGATCACACTCCAGGATTAATGTTAGCGTGCAAAGAAAACAAGGCAGAGCCCTGGGTTGTCTACCAACCTGCCTAAGGATCGATAGCAAAGCTTCCACGTTGTTCGATTCAGCTACCTAGGAAAGAGGACTGTTTCTTTCTCCTCGGCCAGCCTTGTGACTTTGACTTTTCTGACTAGTTCACTCCGCCTATCAAGTGATCTGTTCCATCAACCATTGGGTAAGGAGAGTGTCCAACTGCTTAAGGAGTAGTACTGTGGGGTTTTCTCAAAGACGGCGTTCTAGTTATGTATATGTTTGGGTATGTATGAGTATATGTACACTTGGCATGAGTGTATACTGGATGGTCCTGGGGAGACCTACCCCCTTTCAGTCATGGGCAATAAACAACGTAACTTCTAGCAAGCATATAGATACACTATCAGAAAATGCTCAGTTTAACCACCTTTATTGTTCTATGTTTGCATAGACGCTTAACAGGCAAAGTCTAGGAACCCTCAGTGTTCATGACCTCTCCCTTTTAGATGCTCAAAAGGGCTTGAGAGCAGGGATGTGAGCTGGTTTCTTCTTTCTGTTGTGTTTTAAGTTCTGGTTTCTGTCTAACAGAGATCCATGCACCACTCTGTGTGTCGAGCACTATTGTCAGCTCTGGACATAAGTCAGGGAACAGAACATACTTAACCCAACTCTTGCAAGACTACGCTAGTGTACAGATTTCATCTTTTCCTAAATCGAAAAGGAAGCTAGTTGGGGTCGGAAGCAAGAGTGGCAGGGAACTGTGGTGCACGAATGTTATAACAATGAAATACTGAGTAAGAAAACTTCAGGCTATTTCAAGTGTATCAGGAAAAAATACATTTGTGTACTAATATCGGATCCCTAGGTTTTACAGCTGGGTGTGGGGGCTAGAGAAGGATTTTGGCTCTTAGCTTCTGCTTTAGCTTAGAACAGTGGAGGTAGGTTAACTGGCCAAGTTCAGATCGTGTATCTATACACTTGTTAGAAATTACTCTATTTATTTCCCATGACTAAAAGGGGTTGATCTTCCTAGGATTCCCATCTCCACCCCAGCATACACTCATGCCAAGTGTACATACATACACATGCCCAAACATATCAAGGTTCTCTGTGACCCAGTCACACACTCATAAGGTCTAAAGGCCTTGATCATGATATGTGCCAAGATACAGCAGACGGCAGAATAAAGAAGGGACTCTCCGAGCGATCTAGGATGGTAGGATGTCTCTGATAGCCGTCCCTTCACCAAGGAAGCCATGGGTCAGTGTTGCAATTTAAAAAGAGGCACAAGGGAGAAAGATGCCACGTGACAGAGCTCACGTGGAGGGGTCTTTTATTAGGGGAATGGGAAAAGGGGAAGGGGAGGGGGAAACCGGCCTCTAGGGATAGGAGTAGCAGAAAAGGGGGGGGGCAGAGAGACAGGCAGACAGGCAGAGAGAGGGACAGAGACAGACGGGGGGAGAGAGAGAGAGAGAGAGAGAGAGAGAGAGAGAGAGAGAGAGAGAGAGAGAGAGAGAGAGAGAGAGAGAGAGGCGGGCAGGGCCCTTTTAAAAGGGAGCATAGTGAACATGCACAGGTGGTGCTCTTAATGGCCGCAACTGAGGATGTATCCTGTCAGAACCCCAAGGACAGACCAGTACAGATGCCTGAATACTAACAGCCAGTGTCTCACTTCATTGATGTTACTGTTTGAAGCCTTGTAGCCAGACCTCAGGTCAGTGGGGTTTCCATTGCAAGTGAGTGGGAGGCCTTGATCTAGGAGGCTCTGATAGGTTAAACTAGGGCCCATTAAAATTTTAAAATAAAGGCTGGGAGGTGGTTGCACATGCCTTTAATCCTAGAACACAAAGCAAGTTCCAGGACAGCCAAGGTTACACAGAGGGATCCTATCTTGAAAAAACCTAAAAAATGAAAAATTAAAGTACAATAAAAGTATCATAGATGGCTGATGATGTCTATTCAGTGGTCCTCTAAGTGGCCACTGTTGTTAGTTCAGGTCCTGGTACTGTTAAGACTCACATCTCAGTGTCCCTCTTGGTCTTTTCCTTGTGATCCTAAAACGGCCCCTGAGGCTGCAGCCAGCACACCGCACTGCAGACAGGAGCCGGAGAAAAACCACGTCTTCTTGCCTCTCCCCTCCCAGTCTTGCTCGTGGGCTCAAACGTCTGGTCCTAATGTTCTCCCACAGTCTTCCTCTCTGCCCTTGGCTTTGGGATGTCTCACCTTCTCATAGGCCTCCAACTGCCTTCGAGGCTCTGAGACCCAGACCTAGGGGTCAGAACTGACTAGTTGGGCTGCCTGTCCCTGCCTGTCCATCCTCCGGAGGGGAGGGGTCATAATCCCAGCCGGCCTGGGAGGGTGGTGGTAAACTGTGAGACTTACAACCAGCAAAGCACTGGAGGCTGAGTAGTTAGGTGTGGCTTCCAGCACTGCCCTCCCTCTCCAGAGACAGGGAATCCTAATGGCAAGCAAGTCCTGTTGTCCTAGGAGAACTTAGCAGGGCAGAAATTGCTGGTTCTTCTGGCCTGTGTGTTGTAGAGCCCGTATTTGAGCTACCTACCATCACTTCCTACTTTAGCCTTGCCACCAAATCCATTACGTATAATCTGCAGATGGCTGAGTTCACAGTACCCATGTCAACATCAAATACTTTATTAGCCCAGCTCTGGCCTGAAGCCAACATGGGGATAACTGAATTAGCCCAAAGCCTCCCTAAACTTAATTTTTACAGCTCTGCTTTCAGGATAGTGAGTTGGCTTTCGTTGGTTCCCCCCCCCCCAGTGACCTTTGTCTTCTCCTATGTGTGACTGAGTTTCCCTCAGGGAGCAGGGGGTAGGGGAGAACACAAAGAATAGCCTTCACGGGCACCATTAAGCTCCTGCAGATTGCTGGGTGTCAGAGCTGTTTAGGGTAATTCCGTCCTGAAAGCAGCTTTTATCTCAGCAGCCCTGACTTGCTGCCTGCTGGTAGGGAGGTCCCTCTCTCTCAAGAGAGTTGTCACCTCCCAGCAGCAGGGGATCTGGGCCTCTGGTCTCTGCTCCAGGATGCTTCACAATTTATGAGACATCTCACCTGTGTAGAGGAACTTCATACTGAACAAAGGAGGTCAAAGGGTAAAAGCCCAGTGAGCTCTCATATGACAGCGCATAGCTAACCAGGGCCGGTGTCACCATAGCTGCTACCGCCTAAAGCCTCCTTCAGCAGAGAACAGAAGAGCCACGACGGCCCCGAGAGCTTCGTGTGGATGGACCCCAGTCAGGGGTGTCAGGGGGTAACTGCACACAGGTGCATGCGCACATATAGCATATACAAGCGTGTGTGTTGCATGCACAAACAAGTAAGTCCCATTGGAACAAACTAGAAGGACAGCAAGTGAAAACGCTGTGGGAGTGTGTCGTGGAAGGGCGGCAGCGCCATTCATCCTCACTCAGCCTCAGGCTGCTCTACCATCCCAGGCTTACCCGGTAACTCTTCACAGGATGCGTTATTAGGCGATGAGAGCAGCAACCCTTTTCCCTTCCTTTTCTATTGACCTAACAGGATTGCAAAACTCAAGCTCACTGGAGGGTGGAGATGCTACCCAAATGTACTGTAATTAAATATGCTGAGGTGGAAAGCCTAAACGCATTCCCAGCTTTGCTAGCTCAGCACTGTGGTGGTACCCTCTTAGCTGCAGTGAAACTTCCAGCCCTTCCAGCCACTAAACAGGAAATGTAAGCACATTCCAAAACTCTGAGATAAAAGTCAGGGGCCCAACAGACCATAAGTAGAGGTCCCCTCTCACATCCTTGATATTGGATGCAAAATACACTAGGATCTGCTGAAGTTCTGAGAAAGAGGAAAAACAAATGCATATAAAATATCTGCACCCAGGACCGTTTCCTGAAAGTTCAGATGGCCCTGAACAACTCATTGAACCTAGGTGGCACTCACTGCCAAGCTAAGGTTAAATTGTACTTAGTGGGGAGTATCTAACAAGAGAAAGGCATGAGAGAGCAGCAGGTTCAAGACCATGGTCCTTGGAGACGTCCCTGAAGCAAATTAGAACATCAGCTGCCAGCGGGCAGAGGTGGGTGAAAAGGGTCTCTCTGGAAAAGTATCCTAAAGGGCTGATCCTAGCAAATGGGCTGGGCTGTTATATTTTGTTTCCTCAGACTCTGGGAGGAAGGCAGTGATGGGGGCAACAACATAATTTGTTTGATGTTCTGCTTTGTTTTCAACCTCTCTAAATCATTACATAAACACAGACCTTAAATCAGACCCAAAAACCTTAGGGCAACATTTACAACAAAGTGATCTTCCAAGAGCCTCAAAATAGGAGTGAATGGAGACAAAGTATGATCTGATATTATAACCCCCCAGATCTGTGTGGCAGCAGGTATGGCTGGCGCGTTGACTTATATGTGAGTTTATGCCCAAGAATGGTAGAGCTGAGTCTTACAGTCTATTTTGAGTTCTTATAGGAGCCTCCGTACTGATTTCCAAAGCTGCTGAACTAATCTATGATCTCACCAGGAGTGTATGAGGCTTCCTTTGTCCCCACATCCTAACCATTGTTTGCTTTGTTTTCTTTGATAGTCATTCTGACCAGAGTGGAATGGAATGTCAGTGGCGTCTTAGTCTGTATTCCTGTGACGGCTAAGGATGCTAAACATTTTCATATTTCTTGGCCATTTGCTTTAATCTTTTAAGGAATATTTGTTCATTTCATTTGCTCTTGTATAGATTGTTTGGGTTGTTGTGGGGTTTGGGGTTTTTTGTGTGTGTAGGTTTTTTAGTTCTTTATATACTTTGGATAGTAATCCTCTGTCAAATATATCGGTAGCAAATACGTTTCTTTCATGGTGTGGGCTCTTTGCTGAGTAGAAATGTTTTCATTTCATACAATCCCATATTGCCAGTCCATGGCATTATTTCCTGAGATATTGGGGTCTTTTGGAGAAAGTCCTTGCCTATACCTGTGTCTGGATAAATTTTCCATGTGTATGTCTAACACAAGGAAGCTTGAAGTGTCTTGTAGAGTCATATAAAAAGACTCCAGCCTTTCCCACTAACTGAAGATACGGCAGTTTGAACTTCCAAAGGATCCTGATTATGATTAATTCAAACTAGAAAATACATTTAAATTCATAGATTCATAATGATATGCAAATATTTAATTGGGCAACTTCAGATAATATGAAGCCAATTCCATATCTTGAAAGTCAGAAACAGGGAGACAGAATTGAATGATAACACTGCCTTTATTACTCCTATCCTTTCTCTGAGTCACCACGTTGCACATGACGCCTTGTCACAGATATATTCCAGATAGTCAATGAGAAAAGGATATCACTAAAACAACATTGCTCTGTAATTTCCAGTAAATGCTTTTATACAGTGAGCATCAAGAAGAGCTGTTGTGCCCAAATTCTGAACCTCAAAATCACCAAGAGGCCCATTTCGATGGAAAAGCAAAGAATCTTTTATTGTAGATGTTTAACGAGCTAACCCCATTAGCTCAGGCCCTTCACCCTGCCATCATGGCAAATGGCTGGAGAAAGACCCCAAGCAACCTTAAGGCAGAGATCTTAAAGGGCAGCATAAGGGGAGTGTCTAGGGGTATGAAACAGTCTCAGGATTGGTGCGATTCCAGGTTTTAGTGACCTGCCCTGTGTTGATTGGTCAACTGGTTGTTATGGCCCATAGGCCCTCCCAGGGCGGTTGCTATGTTCTGCATGTCACTGTTGTGCACCATCCGTAAAGCACACCCAGAGCTGTAAAGCACAGCCCCACCAGCTAACTTCTGATTGGTTCCTTACCACGAGGAGGGCATCTGACCTCCTAGTGACCAGGACAGGAGCGGAAAGGTCATGCAGGCACGTGTTAACCTGTAATGGCTGCTAAAATGGGGATGCTGGTCACTACAGAGCCAGTGTTAAAAGAGGCAGGCCAATTGTCAGGCATCTGGTACCTTATAAGGAAGTGCCGCCCACTGCCAAGAGAAGAGGTGATATAGCTGCCACACTTCCAGGACAGAGCACTGTGCAGACCTGAGCAGCAAAACACAAGCTCCAGACTCTGCGAAAAGCCACAAACCAAAGGCCCTCTTCCTCAAAAGACAAAAGAAAAAGTAGAGGGAAATTCTGTCAATTTAAAGAAACAAAAATTTGTGTGTGTGTGTGTGTATACATATATATATACATATACATATTTTATACACACACACACACACACACATACACACATATCCAAGCCTGTAACCTCAGTAACGTCAGCAACTTGGGAAACAGAGAACAGAGTCTGGAGTAACCACAGATCCAAGGTTAACCTGGGCAATTTACAAAAGCCTTCCCCCCAGAGGTAAGGGGAAGTGGTGTAGGGAGCTACAGCTGTAACTCACCAATAAGAACTTGCCTCACATGCGCAATGCTCAGGGTTCAGTCCTAGCCCCACAAAAGCAAAATTAGTGGCCAAGACTTGAGAAAGCTACTTAGGGGTAATGCAATGCAGACTGCAGGTGTAAAACTACTGAGAAATTCAAAGCAGTCTTTATAATGTACTCCAGAAGACGATGCCTTTGAAGGGCAAGGAAGTAAAGGCTGGAGAGGCCATGAAGCCAATGGACAAGTTTTCTTTCTTGATCTGGGTAGTAATACTTGCTTTATAATAACTCATCGAGTATATAATATACACTTGGTTTGTGTATTTTCCTCCGTGATTTATTTCAAAATTAAAAGGCTTATTTTTTTTTTAGCATTGTCCAAGGGTTTCCTGTTGTGACACTAAATAGAAAGAATGATTTAGTTCCCAAGTGGCTACTAAACAGGCTGGAGTCTTCTTTTTAGCACTTGCATCTCAACAGAGGAATAAGCCAGGACTTAAAAAACAAAAAACAAACAAAGCTGTCTGTTGTAATAATACTCAGTAAAATACCAGGGGTCTAATTCCATGTCACTCTTTGGCAGTTGCCATGATCAGGCTATCAGACTGATCGTAGTGTTGAGACAGGTGGTAAAGTTGTTTCAGCGCAGGAAACATTAAAAGTATATGCATTGTTTTCATTTTGTCCTAATTAGGGAACAAACCAACTTCATGAGTAGCAAAGCAAAGGTCATTCTCCCTGCTCTCAGTAAGGAATGGTGCCACATACATTTATAGTTGGATAACTAATCAGATTCGGGCCTGATATTTATTTAATGGGATAGAGGATGCATGCAAATAGTCCACGGTGCACAGCTTCGGTGAAGTTGAGCTCCGTCAATGGTTATGGCTAAAATTCAATTCCAATGGAGCCCAATCAAATGCTCCACATAAGGCGCCAAGTGCTAGTCTTTGGCACGACAAGCTCAGGGCTTGAACCTGAGGCAGACCCTCATTGCGGTGATTAATAGAGATAGCTGAGAACTTATTTTCCTTTGTATCACACTTTATTTCTTTGCACTGAATTGAGCAGATGAGATGCCTTAGCAACAGCAATAAAACCAGTGCAATCACTGTCTGGCCTATTTTTTAAACATTGTGCTGCATATTACTAATTGATTTGTTTCTTCTTGAAGGGCTCTGCAATATACTTAAAATGAAACCCAGTGCTTAATGGATTTTTCTTTACTCGGCTGTCTATAACCAATCAGTATCTTCATGTTTGTGGGTTCTTTGTACAATTTAAATGTGAATGAGTATTCAACTGTGTTTCTAGTGTGTGGTGTGTGTAACAACGAGATAAATATGGCTCTTTTCTCCTATAAAAGACTTTTAATAAAATAGGATTTTTTTAAAGAGAACGAAGAGGTGAGTTTCCTGCCTCCCTTGACCTCATCATATCCTTCCCTGGGGGCCATTTCATGCCCTTGTGGCTTCGCAGACCTTTGGGAGCCAATCCGGAATATCAGCAGAGGAGCTATGGGGAGCCTCAGATTGGCATCCCAGCTTCAGTCTGCCTCCCAAGTGATCTTGCTGTGACTGTAATCCTCTCTCCTGACACTGAAGTTGTGACTGGTGGCATGTGGTGCTGGCCTTCTCCTTGGCACTGCTGCTCTATGACTTAACAGCCCAGTGACTGGATTTCCTTTCTGACACCATCTAAATGCCTGGGACACCCCTGGGACTAGACCCCTTGTCTTGACCTCCTGCTTTTCTTTCCTCATTCCCATGACTCAATAAAGCCCGCACTCTTTGCTAGGCTAAGGTACTATCATGGCTACTGTGGGACTTTCTGGGACTGAGAGTCCAATCACAGCAGTAAAATGACTAGATTCTTACCTGTCCCCTCATGGGTCTGAACAACTTGGATGTGGTCATTCCATCCTGAATTGCAGCCCAGGCCTAGGGACTGAAAGGTAAACACTCTACGATTTGGAAATGTTCCAGTTGCAGATGTTAGGAGGTGGACAGGCATTCCTAGTGATCCTAGTATTGTTTTCTTTTAGTGTGTGTGTGTGTGTGTGTGTGTGTGTGTGTGTTTGTGTGTGTGTGTGTGCATTCACTTGTTCTTATATGTATGAAGCCAGAAGCCAACCTCAGGTGTTGTTTCCTCGGGAGGCAAAGTCTCTCACAAGGTCATGGGATTCAACATTTTTAGGCTCAGCTGGCTGACCTGTGAGAACCCAAGGCATCCCCTACCTCTGCTTCCCCAGCACTGGAATTACAAGAACATAGCACCATACCCATTGAACCTGGAAATCTTTGATATGGCTAAGATGTCTAACCAATGAGCCCCAAATATCTACCTGTCTCCCACCAGTGCTGGAATAGTCTGGCTTTTTACAGGGGTACTGAGGATCAAACTCATGCCTTCCTGCTAGTGTGGCAAACACTTAACTGGGTGATCTATATCCCCAGTAACCCTCCCCCCTCCTCCTTTTTAATCCTTGAAGTTGGCATAGGAGAATTGCACTGTCTTGACCAATTATTCACTTACTTGGGTCTGCTGAATATGCATTCCCTGATTCTTTTTTTGCTTTGTTTTGCTTTGTTTTGCTTTGTTTTTCAAGTCAGGGTTTCTCTGTGTAGCCCTGGCTGTCCTGAAACTCACTCTGTAGACCATGCTGGCCTCAAACTCTGAGATCCGCCTGCCTCTGTCTCCCGGGTACTGGGATTAAAGGCGTGCGCCACCACCATCCAGCAAGGCACACTTCCTGATTCTTACTGAGAATACCACAGCTCTGCCTTTAGCACACACCATCTCCACAAGTTCAACTGCATTGAATTTGTTTGTGCATGAAAGCACAGTGCCTGGCCCTCTGAGAGAGTGTGCCCTGTGTTGCATACACAGTATATACCGAAGGGGTTTTGTTCCTTTTATAGATGAGCCTGCCTCTCAGGTAGTTAAGGTTCAGGTCTCACATGCACATATACTCCAAAGGAAACAAATATCTTCTACCTAGGTAAGGTTTAAAGCTCGCCGCAATTTCTGATCCCCAGAGCCACTACAGCTTAATTCCCTTAGACCAGTCTCTTTCAATTACAAGGTCATGCCATGGCCAATGCCTTCCACTCTAGGGACATTGCTGAACTGATCCTACTACCTGCCTGCCCTTTTGTGGCTCTGACCTATCTTTACCTAGAAGTCATGCCTACCCTGCTTCTACCATCCCTTGTTCCGGAAGACTCCTCAGGGACCTATGTAGGCTCACAGCAGTCAATTTCACCAGGGTTAGAGCAATAGTATACACCTTGGGCAAGGATCTGAAAATAATTAGAGCCTGACCCAAACAAGCACCTTCTGAGGGACATTTGAAATAAAGAATAGCAAGTGCCCTTACACAAGAGTCACAGGTACACACAGTTCCATTCTAGGACATTACCTCAACAAGCAAATTATTCTCTTTAGGAAGTGTACACAGCAGGAAAGAGACTCAGGTGTGAACAATCTTAAAAGGGTGCCAGTCTCCAAGGCAGAGAGTTGATTACCACCAGGGGGCCCTAGACAGAGGAAAAGTGATGCTCAATTTTAAACCCTTCCCCAACACTGACAAGATCACAAGGGTCACAATGTTCTTTCTTCATCACGATGATGAGATAGATGGGAACTAGTGTACAAATCTAGAAGATGTTTTTATATAAGGATACCCTCCTGACTCCAAATAAGCTCTACTAAACCTAAATCCCCAAAGTCTTGGTCATCAGGTGGTTTGGGAATGACTAAATGTCCCATCTTAATGAAACATCTGGGCATGTCTGTAAGATGTCCAGAAAGAATAAAGAGAATCAATGGCATGAAGCATGGGAAAGACAAACCAGCAGAGAAGCAAGATAGGTCTCGCACAAGGGCAATAAACTCATAAAGTCTGTATACCCAAGGGGGGGTGGTAGGAAACATAAATTGATTCCAAGCCAAGTTAGGCAGATTTACGGCAGTCAGAGCTATCTGCAAGAACAGGGACCACCATCTTGCTCCAAAGGCTGCTGGGAGCAGCAAAATTCTGGCTGGATGAATCACGAGTCTGACCTGGGATGGCAAATCCTCTATTCCCTTGGAATCCACTTTAGAAAAAGTCTCCTCTCTGGGCCTTTCCATCACAAATTGCTGAAACTAAAAACAAAATCTTGTGTATGGAAACCACCTGAGACTAATATATGTCCACTGAGTTTGGGAAAATGCTGGCGCCTCTGTTGAGAAATGGCCCTAGAGTCACTCCTTCATGGAATGGAGGCATAAATCTTGAGGATGGGTGTCTGATCCCCACAGGGAAGTACCACATGGCTTGTGACTGTCTGCACTGCATCTCTCTACTGTTATATGCTAGGATACGCACTTGGCTTAGATTAGTCTTCTAATTTTCATCAGAAGCCTAAGCAGTAAGTAGCATAATCTCCTTTTGTCCCAATTACAAAAAGCAAGGCTCAGACAGGTCATGTAATCTAACCCAGGTCTTCTTAAACCATATCTATTTGCAACTCTGGTTAGTCTGAGAAGTTGTGACGTGACCTTGGGAACACAGATATAAAATGGGTATAAAATATCAAGCATTTATTGATAATAAGTCACAAAGGAATTTATTTCAAAACAAATCTTTGATATTCATATAGTTTTACCAATTATAAAAGAGGGAAGAAATTTGCATATTAATGGATAAATATGCTTGTTTGTCCAACATAATGCAATCCTAAGATGTATCAGCTTCAGAACCACATGCTGAAGAATGTTGGCATGAAAACTATTAAAGGTCTATTTATGATGATTTAACTATTCTGTTTTATAAGAGGAAATTTTGTATGTGTAGTAAAGATGCTACAACTCACAGCATACAATGTCTCAAGTATCAGCTTTGATATTTCAAGGAAGCATTTATTGGCATTGTGTGATATGATGGTGTGTGTGTGTGTGTGTGTGTGTGTGTGTGTGTGTGTGTGATCAAGACAACAGTAAAGTCACAGGATACAACATTGATGAACACTGCCAGAAACATTTCAAATTCATTATGTGTTTGAGTTTGAATGAATTTTTGGTCACTGTAGCTTCATAAACCTTCTACTGTTGCCAAATTTTTCATGACCTACATGTTCTATTTATTACATGACCTCATATGGCCACGGTCAAGGTTCCCAACTAAGATGCTTTAATCTCATCCAGGCCTCACAGTTAGCCAGGGGCCAAGTTCAATGAGAAACTTTGGCCCATCTGAATCTAAAGCACATAATCCTCCCCCTACCTCACCAGACATTGCAGTTGGCCAAAAAGCAGATGACCAACTTTCCTTGGGATGTCTCAGAACCTCTGACACTCTAGCTATAGAGGCTGAAGTTAAAGAGGGTTATACTCAAGGTTAAGTGCTCAAGCAAGGTGCAAATGTTATGTCCTGATCTGAATTAACTAAAGAAAGCACCATTCATCTGCGGTCAGGTTGGGAAAGCTTCCCCACATCCAAGCTGTTTGCCATGGATAGGGGCTGTCTGCAGGATGGGCTTCCAGCTAGACATAACAGAAAGGTGGGACTTTCAACTTCATTTCTTCATTGTGTGTGGGCTTTTCGTTTTTTGTTTGTTTTGGTTTTTTTGTTTGTTTGTGTGTGTGTGTGTGTGTGTGTGTGTGTGTGTGTGTGTTTCGAGACAGGGTTTCTCTGTGGCTTTGGAGGCTGTCCTGGAACCAGCTCTTGTAGACCAGGCTGGTCTCAAACTCACAGAGATCTGCCTGCCTCTGGCTCCCGGAGTGCTGGGATTACCACCCAGCTTCATTGTGTGTGTTATTGCCTGCCCCAGCTTCATGCTTAGCTCACTGAGTTCAAGTTCCCAGATGCTATGGACATGGGATTTATAGTCATAGAAACTCCCCTGGATACGTTCTCCATTGTCAGTGACAAGATCAGCCTTAGACACAGGCAGGACCTATTGGTACAGCTCATATTGTGGAGTCTGGGACTCTACCATGACCTTTCCTACTCCCTGCTACTTTTAGCATGCCAACTAGCCCCTTTCAGAGACGACAGAACTAGATCAAGGTCTCATGATCCATCATTGATGAAGGTCATTCCCCCAAAACCAGGTGTTCTTGAAGATGTCAAAGCCTGTGGTCTTTCCACCTCCCTCCTCTACAGAAGTCATTTTGGCATTGGAACGGACAAAGAGACAAACAAATTCTGCAAAAATACCTTTTGTAAGCAGGACATGGTGAAGCAAATTCATTCTCTCAGCACTGAGGCAGAATATTGCCCTGAATCTGAGCCAGCCTGAAATTCTACAGTGAGACCCTGCCTCAAACAGATGAGCCAACAAACAAAAAGCCAGACCCTTCCCTAAAGAGTTAGCCCTTTGAGTTAACAGATTTGACCGTACAGCTCACTCTCAGCCAATAGGCTCCTTATTTCCTAACCTTGAAGTGACCTTCAGAAACCACGAGGACGGCAGTCTCCCATGTATATGTTGCATCAGAATCCCACTGGAACTTCAGACCTCAAGGCCAGGGTCCTATCACAAAAGTTAATCAAGGCTGACTGGGGCTTCAGCCCTGCCAAGGTGACCTCCGTCTGCCTGTCAGATTGGCCTCTTACATTTTCATCATCAAATTAGTTCAAAGCCTTCAAGAAATTTTCTTTCGAATGTTTTAGTGATGGTGCTACATACACTCGAATTAATTTTCCATCATTTTCTGTGCACAGAATTTGACTCAAACTCTATTTAAAAGGAAAAATAATCTGGGTCATTTGAAAAATGAGATTTGTTTTTAAGTAGAAGCTTATTTATCAAGAATACAGTTCTTAAACCTTTTATGAGCTATAAAAGGTGTTAGATTTGTGGCCGAGAGACCTGACAGATCTCCAAGGCTCAGCCTGGCTAACAGAGGACGTTTGAAAGCAAATGTGCTGGCAGAAGATGAGGTGGCAGGTGGGGTGTCCCCGTGATGTCCCTAGAAAGCTATGTAAGGACACTGGACAAGGACAGATCACAGCAGGGAGTCGATGGGGAAAGGAAGAGGGTTTGACAAGTCTGACTAGGGAGGTGGTTCTGTCAATGAACTGCTTGCCGTGTAAGCCTAGGGACCCGAATTCAGTCTCCAGGCCCTACACAAAAAAATCCAGGCATGCCCTTGTAATTCCAGCATGGGATAGGCAGAGACAACATCTTAGGGCCTGGTGGCCAGCAAGTGTAGCCTAACTGGTAAGCAACAGACCAGTGAGACACCCTGTGTTAATGGTGGTGGAGTGAGGGCAACACCCGGGGTTTTCCTCGGTCCTCTGCACATGCCCTCATGCATGTGCACATACAGATGCGTTAAGAGATTGGAAGGTTCAGTTTTTCTCCATTTTGACACTGTCTGTTGCAGAAGAAGTTAAAAGCCATGCATTGCATTTCCAAACCTGGCATGGCTGGCATAAACAGGCTTTGGTTTGCCCCACTGAGGGCCTGTTGCCAGGAAAGTATCTCTTATACGTCCAGAGAGCTTGAGGCTTCCTATTCCTACCTATGTGGGGTCATAGGGCTGGTGCTGTATCCAGTTTGCGCTTTCTAGCCTCACGAGGCCACAGGGTTCTATTACGTCCATGCAAGCCTTTGGGAACAGGTTAGACGAAACCACAGTGTCAAAGCTTGAGTATCTGGGGCTTGCTCAGCACCACGCGGGACACAGCGAGAGATCAGGAGAATACTCAACCGTTGCCGGTGCCTTTTGGTCCTGAACGGGGATGTCACTCCCTCTCAGTAAGACACTGGTGCTGTGGTGCTAGATTTATCTTCCTATGGCCCCCACTTGCTGTCCTGCGCTGTGGTTGGCTGCATCCTTCTTGATCTAAATCTTCTCCCATCTTCATCTCTTCCCCGGTACATGACCCAGGTCCTGGCCCAAGCAGCCTCCTTTCAGGACTATACAGTTTGAATGGCTGGTCGTAATTTCCTCCCACAGTCTGGGTGCCTTCTCTGAATTTATGCCTCAAGCTGTGGAGCAGACAGCCTGGAGACAGCTCAGGGAGGCCTGTGGAAGAGGGAGACCCAGGAAGTGACTGACTGCCTCTCCTTTTGTGTCACAGTTCACTGGCTGTTCACCACCTGTGGGGCCAGTGGACCCCATGGCCCCACACAGGCCCAGTGCAACAACGCATACCAGAACTCCAACTTGAGCGTCGTGGTGGGGAGCGAAGGGCCCTTGAGGGGCGTCCAGATTTGGAAAGTGCCAGCTACTGACACCTACAGGTATGTATAGCGACAGACCAGCTCCCTTGAAGAAGACTCAAGTCCTACCTGGGGGTGTGTGTCCCTGGGTACCCAAGCATGCCAAGGACCACAGACGCTGGCCCATTAGTGGGATATAATGACTGAGGGTGGACTGTGGCAACAAAGATGTCTTTTGCCTTCAAAAACTCTCAAAGACTATTAGTGGAGAAGATAAGCATACCAGCTAGCCTCGAAATTATTACTAATCATAATTAGGGTGGGCATAGGAAGAAGCTCTTGATAAAAAGTATTGGGTCTGATCTGCTTGTGTAGCACATGTGTTGGGGGAGGGGTGTTACATGTCCACGTGCATCTGGCACCATGCTGGTCCTGAGAATGGTCTCCACTTTACTTTTAGACAGGGTTTCTCACAGAGCCTCTTGCTCACTGAATGGCTAGGCTGTCTGTCTGTCTATGAGTTTGGGGTTTCCAGGGGTCTGCCTGTTATCAGCTGGTGTCTCAGGCTTCTTATTGGCTAGCTCTGTCTTAATTATTAACCCATTTCTGTTAATCTAAGTATTTCCAAGTTATCCTATCTTACCTGAGAATGCCTGGTGTGTCCTTTCTTCCTGGTCCTTATATGACAACAGTTCTGATGGGCCCCTCTCTGCCTACCTTTCCCAGAATTCTCCTCATCTCCTAGACCCACCTGCCTTTCTGCCTTATTGGCCAACAGTGTTTTATTCATCAACCAATAAGAGAAGCATATATACAGAAGGACACTCCCCCATCGGGAATCTAAACTCGTGTCTGGGTTGGACTGAGCCATCTCCCCAGCCTGGAAGCTAATGTTCCTTTTCCTTTCTTGACCCTGTCATGTTCATGGGAAGCAAGCTACCCTCGGGGTTTGTCTTCAGCCTGCCCCGGCCTCACAGTTTTCCACCAGAACAGGCAAGAGTAGACCAGTCCCACTGTGCCTCCTTGAGTCTGTGGTACCAAGCAAAGGTAATGGTGAGATAGCAGGGCCATTGATAGCCAGGTTTCCAGGGCCTACCTCTGCAAGCAGATTCAGGTGCTAAAGTGTGAACCCCAGAAAGTTCCCAGGTGAGCTGATACACCCCATGAGAAACGCTGAGGTGCACCAAACCCTGGTCTGAGATACGTCTGTGTGTCCTTGGGAGGACTCCATGATGGAGGCAAGGCCAGTTGCTGGAGGCCTCATTTCAGAAAGGAGGAAAAAGGCTCAGAAGAGTCCCCTGCCCCCAACAGTCACAGACACCCCAGCCTCAGACACCTGAGGGCGATATGGCCTGGCTGTGGCTCCTTCCTTCCACACAGCACTGCCCAGCTGTGCTAAGAAGAGCATCCCCGGAGCTAATGTAGATGTTCCCTGTGGCTCTCAGAGCACCCACACATGCATTCTAAGGAAACTTCTTAAGTTGCTCTGTTCTGAGGCAGCCCCATCCAGGGAAAGTCCTCGGTGCTTTTTAAGTGTTATTCCAGGCAGGGATATGAGAAAGTTCCATCCCTGCCCTCCACCCATAAATGTCCTGTAGATTCCAGCCATCCTTCTGAGCCACACCAAGCAAACCAGACCTCCCAGCAGAACCTCCGTGAACAACAGGGAGAAGGGGACAGAGCTAGCTGAGGACCTATCAGGTGTGTCTCATGCCTTGAGCAGTGAGGCGAATGGCTCCGCTGTTGTTATTACAGGGAATCTTATTAGGAAAAAAATAGAATCAGAGGCACTCCCAAGCCCAGAGCAAGTCCAAAGCCACACCAAGAACTGCTTGTCTCACAAAGGCCACCTTCAGGACATGCCTTGTCCTTTAGGCTACACTTCCCCCATGGTGTTGTGAGTCATGCCCACTTCCAGATGTACAGAGGCTATGAAATCTCTTCCCCCATACTCCATTTCCTCTCCATCTGAGGTAAGACTTGCTGATACCTGCAGGTGCCCATCACGGTGTGTGTGTGTGTGTGTGTGTGTGTGTGTGTGTGTGTGTGTGTGTGTGTGTGTGTTAGGGGTCTACTGGGCTTTGGGTAGAGAAATCAGCTGGAGAAACAGGAGTAGTTGGCCACAGAATTTCTAAGAATAAGTGGGTCTCGCGTTCACTGGTCCCCACTTCTCTGTCTAAGGACTTCATTCTGATTTCTTCAGACCTGCCCGCCCTAGGATTTAGAAGATTTGGCTAGCCAACCCAGCTACACTTATTAAATAATAATAAATTCATTTGCCCATTTATTATTAATCACAACTATCTAATTCTAGTGGGGTTCTGATCTGCATGAAGCACACAGTCTTAGAACACTGTGTTGATGGGACAGCTGCCCAGATAGGATAGCTGTTTGCAATGTGCCTTGGGAAAGGATGCCCTAGCCACAGCCTTGTCTGGCCATTGCCTTCCTGGGCATAGATGCAATACACTTTGAAGTGGCCAAGTTAGTAAAGAGAGAGTTTTAATCTGGCCATATTAAAACAGGAAATCAAAGCAAAACAGAAAGGGGAGTTGACTTTTTGTCTTTGTTGCTGTTGGATACTAGAGCTCTAACGCATATCCCTGCCCCTCACCTCATTCTTCATCTCAGATGATACTCAGGACTTTGATGACAATGGATATAGTGCTTATATTAACTTCGTAACCTAAATAGATAGTTAGAGGTTTGCTTTTTAATGTCATATCGAAATGTCTTCAAGTGTAGTATGTGTGAGGCCCTGGGTTCCATCCCCAAGATGAAAAGACAAGGAGGAAGGGGAGGAAGAGGGTGCTAGGGGAGAAATGGGAGGGGAGGGCAGAAATGGGAGGGTGTCCTTTAAACTGTCTACATCCCTGAGGAAGGCCCAGTGATGGAGACACACACACACACACACACACACACACACACACACACACACACACACACTTCATATAAGTCAGCATTCCACTCAGGGAACTTCCTGCCTTCTTCTGGTGGACTTTTTCTCCTGAGTAATTATTATTTAATTAGTACAGTTCCTCTGAGAAGAAAACACAGGGTATTCCAGGAGACTTGAGGTGGAAAGACAAAGGTCAAAATCCCTTGCCTAGCAGAGTCCATCTCTCCAGGAGTGTGGCGCCCACTTAGTACTGTCTGGCTACAACTTGATGCCTGGTGCAATGATGGTCCCACTGGTCAGGGGGTGGCAATGGGGGCTCTCACCGACCAAGGCTCTGTGCCAAGGCTCCTCAGAGATGTGTACGGTTGAAAGGGCCTCCTCTCAACTCTCCCTTTGTTTTGTCCTGTTCTATTTTACGTCTGAGATTGAAACCTAGAGTCTCGTGCATGCTAGGCAAACTCAATTTTCACCTTTTACTTTGAATAAGGATTCACTCAGTTTCCCAGGCTGGTATTGAACCTTCCAACCTCTTTAGCCTGAGCCTCCCAAGAAGCTGGAATCGCAGGCTTCCGCTACCACACCTGGCTTTCCCTGACTCTAAATCAGAGTTTACCCTGGGCCTGTCTCCTTTGTGAAAGATAGCCACAAGAGAGAAAGAAAGGAAGCCTGGGAGAGGCAAGGGCCAGGACCCTATAGCATGCTCCTCCCTTCTTCATTCCACGGAGCAAGGGGAAGCACCTGGAGGCCCCAGGACTGGTGCCTGGAAGGTGGCTCTATACGTCCTGGTGACCGTAGAAGTGAAAGGCAGGCAGAAAGTGGTGATTGTCATCCAGGAAAGTGTCCAAACTAGGACAGGAGAAGTGGGCATGTCAATGACGGACTCGGCCGAGAAGGGCTGGGAAGGTGGGCTGAGGATGGTGTGAGCAATGAAGCTTAGAGATCAAGGGCCATGAACGGTAGCTGCCCTCATGGGGAGCTTAACTGAGCAAGAGAGCCGAGTGCGGGGGACAGTGGGAAGGGGGCCCCACTTACACAGAGCTCTGTGGACACGACTGTAGACAGTGCCTGCTGAAGTGTCCCCAGTGGGGAGCGCCACAGATGAAAGCAGAAGATGGCTCGGGCGGGGGCACAAGAGGGGCATGGAGTTGTGCAGAGGACAGGAGCCTTAGCCTAAATCATGAATGGAGACCTGGGGTGGGCCGGAGGGGGTGAGAATGTGAGGGGAGGGAAGGGTGTGAGCAGTGTGAACAGTGAAGCCAGACAGGGAGGGGTTAACGAGTCCAGCACACCAAGTCAGCAGTCAACAGAAGCCAGGCATGGGCCCAGCTTCCTCTGTGACTCCCTGCTCAGTCCCTCTCCCCATCCCTTCTTTTCATCTTTCTCCCTCTCTGGGGGCTCTGCGTCCTTCCCCATCCTCAGCCCCCTCACACAGTCTCAAAGATGAAGTATAAATTATCTGTCAAGCACGGACCATGGCTCCCAGAAGCAGTTCCCTTCCGGGTTCACATCCTCTTGGGGAGGCCCCAGATCTCAGGTGGAGCCAGCTGTTTCTGGTGGTCTCCGTCAGTGGTACTCATTTCTTCACCTGGCTGCAGGGACCAGGGTGCACAGCTGGATAGCATAATTCAACCAGGCCACGCTGGTCAGACCTTCCTGAGGGCCTCGCTGAGCTGTGGGACCACTCCTGCGTAGCCGGCACTAAGTAAGCTCCTGGGGCCATACTGTGAGCCCAGCACTGAGCTGTAGAGCCCCACTGTGTGTCAGACACTGAACCATGTGCCCAACACTGAGCTGTGGGTCTCCTACTATGCGCCCAGCAGTGGGTATGTATTTCAGGACTCGCGGTGAAGACTGAGGCTCCAAAGCCTCCCAATCTCTGGGAAGATCATCTCAGGGCAGGAATTCAATAACGGTCTACGATGCCAATCAAGTTCCAGACAACAGTAGGAGAGGTGTCACAGGCATGATGAATTGCCGGAGTAATTGTGCAGATAGTCATCGTGCAGAGCAGGGAAAGTCAGAGGTGGGGGATTAGGCGAAGATCAATGAGCCGCAAGAAGGAAGGAGTTTGGGTCCAATCCACCACCCACAGCCGATATGACCTTGAAGTCGCCTTCCCTCCTCTCAAAGGACAAGTCTATCTGCAGCACAAAGGGTTTTAGAGAGAGCCATTTTGTCGGTGCATAGAGTTGTGTAGGCCAGGTGTTGAAGGAAGGAATGAACAGCACCCCACCGAGGTACCCACACTCCAGGGTGGGATTGGCCCCCTCAACACGGCCCCCAGGGCACACCCATGCACATAACATCATCAGAAAGTTCCTGCTGGTCATGCCCTCATGTGTGCTTCCAGTGATGCTGTAAGCTGTGTGGGCTGCACTGACCATCCCCATTTCATAGAGGAGGGATTCAAGGGGGGGAGGGACTCATGTGAGGCCCCACCCCAAGCCAGATAGAGGTAGAGCCCAGAATGGAGTGTGGGTCTGCTACACATCTGGAGAGGGCTGTGGGTGAGGAGTGTGGGTCTGCTTCACATCTGGAGAGGGCTGTGGGTGAGGAGTGTGGGTCTGCTACACATCTGGAGAGGGCTGTGGGTGAGGAGTGTGGGTCTGCTACACATCTGGAGAGGGCTGTGGGTGAGGAGTGAGGTGCTTCTGTGTTTCTCTGGGGAGGTTCCCTCACCGTCTCTTCTCCAGCACCCCTGCTAGGTAGACACCACCACTGCCAATGTGTGAGACCCAGCTGTGCTGTCGCCTCAGAATCCAGCAGGCAGCCACTTTGATCTGCTACTAATTCTTTATTTAAAAAAGATTCACAACTCAATTACACCAGGTAACAATAGCTCACAGTCAATAATACAAAACAAAAACCCAGTAAACATCCCATCTGACCAGGGGACACGGATTTAGATGAGGAAAAACAAAGAAATTACAGCATCAACCCGTTCAGAGTACTAGCTTGCAATTTCCAGTAAATTGGAATCACTGTGAGTCATTTTCCCCACTTGAGTGGCAGGTATATTAATTTCTCATCATTTGTCAACCATCAAAAGTAAATTGTTTACCGGGTTTGGGGAGAGCATGTCAGAGGCTGGGGCTGTGTGATTATCCTGGAGTGGTTTGGCATGGTGTGATTCAGAGCGTGGGCTACAGCCACACGGAACCAATGTGTGCTTTCTCCGCTCGATCCAGAGGAAGCTCCCAGGCGAAACTGAGCAGGGCTGGACCCAGGGCCCCGGCTGAGATCTACCTAGTGCCCATTCTCATTCGATCATTCCCTTCTGCCTCCCAGAGGCCACCCCTAAGAAGAGCTCAGACTGGCAGGGGCATGCTCTAACGGTCTCTACACACACCACTCATTGACTGTCCTCTAGAAGTTAGGTCCCACCTAGACATTATCTCATTTAATTCTTACCATCATCTTTCAAGGCCAATATTATTATTATCCCTCTTTTATATGACCAAGGGACCCGGAGAGGAAAGATAATCTACCCAAGGTCGCACAGCTATTGAGTAAGATGGATAAAGCCAGGACAAGAAAACCATAAGCAAGGCCATGAACTTGAGAAGAAGGCAGTGACCGGGTGTCATCCAGTACAGGGTCAGCACCTAGGAGCAGCTGCACTGTTGTCTATGTGCTCCCTGCCCTGAGGAGCAAAGCTGAGATTAGCAAGCCCTGGGCAGGCCCAGACTTGAAGTATTAAGAAAGTTAAGCTCTGAGGTTTCAGACCTCAGGGGGAGGAGGAAGGGACCACACCCTCCCAAGTCTTCAACAATCCCCTAAACATTGAGTCCCTAGCCCAAGGTGGAAACATGTGGCTGAGGCCACCACCAGGAGTTACAGTCAGTGACACCTGGTGGTCAAGCTTTGCTATTGACTTTGGAGCCCCTGCCTTGGCCTAGCCCTGATGCATAGCAGTCTGTTTGTTTTTTTAAAACCCACTATTTCTCCCCATCTATGAGGCAGGGGTCCTTGGCTTCACATTTTCCCTCAGTAGTGAGAGGTGAGGCTCCTGTAAGTTAGCTGGGTTCACTCAGGTCACCCAGCCAGGACTAGAGCCAGCCAGTGTGTGGCTCATAGCTCAGGGCTCTTGCCAGCCCACCTTGTTGCCAAGAACTGAGCTGAGATCCGGAGGGAGCCGGTGGAGTTTGGATTGCTGGAAGAGCAGAAGAAATATGAAGGCAGGCCTGGAAGGGGGGGGGGGTGGAGCGGGGAAGGAGTCAGGAACAAACAACTTCCGAAATATAATAATTTGGCTAAATTTAAACATGTGAAAGAGTTCAGAATGATTCATAATACATGCAGATTGATGCAAATGACTATGCAAATGATGCAGAAAGGAAAGAGCATGGTGCAGCCTACCTCTCTGCAGCGAGCAGGGTGGCGCAGGACAAGGACTCAGGTAGAAGTTTTCAAGCAAAGCCCCATCTTGGGGTGGATACGAGACCTTTTCATGCAACTTCACCAGGCCTCAGAAATCATCTGTCAAAGCCAATATTATCATTATCTCCCTTTCTCATTGCCGAGAAGCTGGGGCTCAAAGTTCCATCAGAGAGGGAAGGTGATCTGCCCAAGGCCACACAGCTATTGGGCAAGCAGGACCCACCTGGGCCTCATGAGCATTTCCATCCGGAGACTGCCCATCCCCGGATGCCCGAAGCCATACTGGCCACACCACAGTTCTCTGTTCACGTTTCTCTTAGCTAAGTAATTCTCTCACCTTCCTCCAGTAAGCTCCCCTTCTCCTCTGCCTTTTTGTTGCCCTCATGCCTCTCTCTCTCTGTCTCTCTCTCTCTCATGTAGCCTAGGCTAGCCTGAAACTATGTATCTGAGGATGACCTCTGGCCCCCACCCCCCCATTCCAGATATGTGCCATTATGTCTGACTTTACGCAGTGCTGGGGGTCAAACCCAGGGCGCATATGTGCTAGGCAAGCCTAACTGCACCCCCAGGACACTCCTCCTGTCCTCTTGTCCATTTCTTTCCTCCCCCTCCCCGCCATCTCTTCAACCCAGGATGGGTGTGTATGCGTGTGCAGTCCCTCGTGTGCAGTCTCATGTGCGCACGCACACGCATCATGTGCAGAGCTCAGAGAACACTGAGTGTCCTTATTCTCTTGAGACAGGATCCCCTACTGAGCCTAGAACTATGGGAGCAGCCATAAATCCCCAGTAATCCTCCTCTCCCCACCCCACCCCAACAGCACTGGGGTTCAGGTGAGATTTCCAACTCATGTCCCTGGGCTTGCACAACAAGCTGTCTTATCTGCTGGACCAGCTCTCTCTCTCGTCCACGTATAATGTATCAGGAGTGTCTGGTTGAAGGTCAGAGGGAACTGACATGTACGAGTGTCTTCTTGGGCCCCTCTTGGTTACTGTTCATATCTCTCCCAGCAGTACACATGGGAGAGGAAGTACCCTGTAGGACAGGGGATGGTCTTAGTCCACCACCGGCCAGCCGTATGGCCTCTGTTTCCTGTCAAATGAGATCAATCACATCTGCCACGTGCCAGCACACATTACAGCAGGCACACTGAGCATGCTCCCTTCCTTCTCCAAACCTACCACCTCGCCTTCCCCGCACTAGCCACCCACTGCCATTGGACATCGGAGAGGCTCCCTGCCTCCTCACTTGCGATCACACAAGCCCCGACTCATACTCTGGACCCTTTTGTCTTGTCTGAGAGTCCTTCCATCTGTCACTCCCCGCCACAAAGTCAACTTCAGACCTCCAGTTCACCTGGGACCTCCAGCCTCTGGCACCTGTCAGTCGCCTGGCCCTCCTGGCTCTGCGAGTCTGATGGGCCACACTCTTCGTGGGACTTTGCAGCACCCGTGCATCTACACTGCATTGTCTCTTTGCTTTCAACAACCATGTGTGTCTGAAAGGGATAGGAAGCTATTCTTCTGTTAGGAGAACCCTCCCTGAGCCCCTGGCAGCCATTCTCCAGGGAGGCATTTGTTAGCATTTGTCAGCTGGTATGCTGGCTGTCCTCAAGACACGCCATTTCTCGGCCACGGTTCAAAGACTGAGTTTCTTCCCCCCATCCTTGCCGGGCTCCATCTCAGCCATCTCAGAGGTGGCGGATCTAATCCCACAGCCCTAGCTCTGTTTTTATTTTCATCATGATCAGTACTTTGTTGTCTGCACAGACGGCTCCAGGAGTTACTGCTGAGATGGGATAAACAGTCTGGGTTCATAAGCTCTCTCTCCTCGGATGGGGCTCCTTGTGTCTGGGCCCCGAGGAGAGAGTTTCAAACTTTGTACCAAGCCAGTTCCTGCTAGCTGCTACCACCGTTCACACCCATTAACAAGGAACACTTACTGAGTGCCTGTTGCTGCGCGCTAGCCCCGAGGACTTCAAGGCTGAATTCCTTTATCGACCGTAACACTTGTGGGATAAGAGACAGGGTCTTTTATTTTTCCAATCATATATAAGGAACAGGGAGGTTGCTTGTCTAGAGTCACATGACTCTTTTTGACTATGAGCTAGGAAATCCCATCCCAAATGGAGACCTGGTGTCAACCCTTCCCCAAGCCCAGCTCCCTCCCTATCTCACTTTTTTGAACATCTGTCTCAGGTCCATGACTGAGTAACTCCAGGTGTGTGTCTCCTGTACCATGCCCCCGCCCCCCACTCCCACCCCCACCCCCACCCCACCTCCCACCCCCCACCCCCCATCCTCCACCCCCATGCCTCTAAACCAACTGCTTTCCCCCAGCAGTGGGGAGGATCTCCCTCCTGGTTGAACTCACACGGAGCTGTGTAGACAGGAATTCTCAGTCACGATGGGGAGGTGCTTGGGCCCCTGAAAACCCATGGGCTGACAGGTGGCAAGGAGACCAGTCTCCCACCACAGAGGGAACCATGGCGCTCTGACCCGTTGCAGCATCTCAGGCTATGGAGCGGCTGGAGGGAAAGGTGGGAAGAACACCATGATGCGGTCCCATGGAGTGTCCGTACTGGGCATCTTCAACCTGGAGAAGGACGACACGCTGTACATCCTTGTCGGCCAGCAAGGGGAGGATGCCTGCCCCAGGGTAAGTGCCCAGAGCAGGGGCTCTCCCAGCACCTGCTGAGCAGGGTATGGTAACCCCCATGATCCTTCTGGGGCTCACATTCAGAGTCTTGCACCAGCTCTACCTGGGAGTCCCCCTCCTTTCCTGGTGCTTGCAGACTCAGTGTGTGTGTGTGTGTGTGTGTGTGTGTCCTAGTGGAGTTTTATAGTCCTATAGGATCCTTGGCTGAAGCTTGGGTTTCATGAATGACTTAAAGCCAAAGGTCTGAATCCCAAATTAACCAAGGGAGGATGATCTCCACAGAAGTAGGAGAGGTGAATGCTCTAGCTGACGCACTTTTGTATTGTACTTAATCACATTTATGCATAGTGAAGAAAATTAAAAGACTTTATATTCATGCAAAACTCAGATGTGTGACCATAAAAATACCAAAAAAATGTTCTGAAAGATACAGTTGCTACACTCCTTGAGAGGAGACTGGATTGGGGGTGGCCAGCAAATAATGTCTGAAACTGTCACACAATGAATGCTCTTGGGTCTGGGAGTATTTGCCTAGCCTGCATGAGGGTTTGTTTGTTTGCGTGTTTGTTTGTTTTTCCTGAGAGTGGTGGAGCACACCTGTAATCCCAGCACTTGGGGGGGATGGAAAGAGGGAGAATCAGATGTTGAAGGTCATCTTTGGCTGTCTGTGGAGTTTGAAGTCAGCCTGTGGACACAGGAACCCCTAACTTAAAAAAAAGTAAAAGAAAGAAAGACTGTCTTCATATATTATTTATTTGTGTGATTAAAACTAAAAGAAAAAAAAGTATAGACTGAGCCAGAATGCTGGTAGCCCATTTCCCATTAGTTAATTTTATGTTCTGACAAAAAAAAAAACTGCCAGAAACAATGTCTGGAAGAGAAAACATTTATTTTGGCTCATGGTTTCATAGGGTCTCAGTCCATCATCATAGAGAAGGGATAGAAGACTTCATAACAGCAGATCTGGAAACAGAGATAGAGGCAGGAACCAGGGGCAAGTAAAATCTTCAAGGCCCCTCCCTAATAACCTAGGCCCCACCCCTAAACACTCCACAACCTCCATAACAATATCCTCAACTGGGAAACAAACATTCAGAATATAAGCCTGTGGGGTGGGGTCGTTTCAGGATTAAACTTTATGCTCTCATTTTGTAAATGAGGAAAGAGGACCACAGAGGTGAAGGGACTTACCCAATGTCACTCACAAAGTGGCCCAGAACTCTAGAGCATTCGTGTTGGCTGCATCCTACACTTGTCTGGCCTTCTTCCCATTTCCACACTGCTGGACCAGCCTCTGTGATGGCAAAGACAGTCTGACATTGTGTTTCTGACCCCACTGGGGTATCTAACTGTCAAAGAGAAGTCCAGCAGCAGGAGCTGAGTATGCCCAGAGCAGTCAAAAGTAACCCATAGAAGGAGACGTGGGGGTTAACTGGATAGCAGCTATGGAAGCCCCAGACACCCCCGTTGTCTGGTTCTTGCCTTGCCAGTGTTAGCGGGGTGGCAAGACCCTGGGAGTGCTGGCTATGCTGGCAGGGACTCGGGCCCCAGGAGGGCAGATTATTATCCTGCCTCCCCTGAAACATAGCTCTGCTGGATTCCAGTGCCTGCCTGGCACAGCACCTTCTCCAAGAGTTGTCCCAGCAGCCTGGGAGGGCAGCCTGGGAGGGCAGCCTGCAGAACAGGGGCTTCCAGGAAAGCAGTTCAGTTCCACAAAAGAAACTTAGCTGCAAAGGGCCAGGTGATGGGCTGTGAGTCTGGGGGCAGCAGGTTCTCACTTGAGCTTAGTCTCCTGGTACCCAACTCCTCCCAGTGTTAACCTGCCAGAGGACTGAGCCAGGTGGGTACAACCTCCTGTCTGAGAAATGCCTCCATTCCAACTTTTATTTAGGAACTATAATCAGGATTTTGCAGGCTGTTATAATATATTAAGTCATTAAATTACAGGCTGCTGTAATTTTCATGGGAATTTATTGAGTGCTAATGTAATTCTTTCATCTAAGCAGAAAGATTGCATTGACTTCTGCAAGGGACTTTTACTTGATTGGATTGTAATCAGTTATGTCTTTTCACAGGACTATGTCCTTTTTTTTTAATTCAATTGTAATCTACTTGTTCCTCTAGGTTGCTGCACTTTATCATTCTTATTAATCAACCTACTTGTTCTCCAACTTTGTGGATGCACAGGGAGTGTTCCCAAAAGGGCAGGAGGCCATCTCAGCCATGAGCACAGGAAAGCGCCCCCTGCTGGTCGGGGCGGGCATGCAATGCACACTTGAGCACCTGTTCCTGTATACTCTCCCTATGAGTCCTTAGGCAAGAAGGATATGCTATCTTCAGGCATTATCTACACCTCCAGTTTTCACTAGGAAAAAATGAGAATGAAGTGAGCCCTAAGAACTAAGCTGCAGTTTAGTTGCCCTAAGTTGCCCTAATTACAGGTCTGTGGGAGGCTCTCTATCTGCTGCTAGGCCATCCCAAGCTCCTGGTAAAGGAAGTCAGCTCCAGATGCTTCTAGAAAACACCCCTGTACACACACACACACACACACACACACACACACACACACACACACACACACACGAGAGAGAGAGAGAGAGAGAGACAGAGACAGAGACAGAGACAGAGACAGAGACACAGAGAGACAGAGATGGCAGAGACAAAGACAGACAGGGAGACAGGCAGAGACAGAGAGAGACAGTCAGAAACAGAGACAGGGAGGCCCTAGTTCCCACAAGACCTTGCCTCACAGCACGGGGCTCTTAATCAGGCTGCCTCCAGAAAAGCACCATTGACATCTTAGAGTAGAATCTCTTTATGGCAGAGAAAAGCACCATTAGCATCTTAGAGTAGAATCTCTTTATGGCAGAGAGGGGCCTGCCCCTTGTTGTGTATGGTATTTAATAGCAACCTCATTCTTCTCTACCACTTGATGCCAGAAGTATCCCTGGAAACAACCATCTAAACACGCCTCCTGAAAACTATCCACTGCCCTCTAGATGCCAAACCCGCTCACCTAGTTGCCAAGCCCCGTACTCTCGCTCACCAAACACCAGCAAGGCCAGTACAGTCAGACAGTCCTGTCTGCTCAAACTGATTCCACAAGCATGCATCCAGTCCCACCATTCTAGGAGACTGGGATATTCATTGGACGAGGGGATCCTTACACATGGGGCATTGCCCTTCTAGCAAGGAGACACTGGCCAGGCCAGTCCTTGAGGTGGGAGTGTGCCCGTGCACCTGAGGGAGGTGGGGAGGAGCTAGGAGGTGACAGGAAAGGAAATGCACTGGCCAGGCCACTGTACCGATACAGCCTCGCAGCCCAACAGCGGTATCTCACAGGGACACCAGATTCCAAGGCTGCTGCACTCATTCAGCCAGAGATGCCGGGGGCTTGGACCACTGTGGTCAAAGTGGAGGTGGTGGAAAGTGATTGGATATGGGCGTGTCTGGAATATGAAATTCAAAAGGGCTTCCTGCCTGGTTGTAGGAGGAATTGAGAGGAGTAAAAGTCAAGAGGGACTCCAAGGACTGAGCAGCTGCCGTCACCTGCCGGAGAATGCTGCAGAAGGGGCAGCTTGGGGTGGGCTCATGCCTGCAATCCCAACAGCCTGAGCTAGGTAGTGAGTTCCAGGCTAGCCTCAATTACAAGAGAGACTGCCTCGAAACAAACAACCCAGCAGATTTTGTCAGGGGTGAAGGTCAAAGTTAAGGTCACACTGACTGTGATGATCTAGTGGACAGCAGGAGATGGCTGGTGGACAAGGCCAGTAGACCCCTGGGGTTTAGAAGAGCCGTCCCGGTCCCGGTCCCGGGAGGAAGGTATCAGCCAGCATAAGGTTCCAACAGGCTGGGCTTGCCTGTGGTACAATACAAAGAGTGAAGAGGAGTCGAGGATGAGCCCTGGGTCTCCAGCATTTAGAGATTAGAAGGAAAAGGAAGAGAAGCTAGCGAACCAGGGAGGTAGGAGGGACCTGGGGAAGGCAGAGTCCTGGGAATCAGGGAAAGTGCCCTGTCTCCACCTGAGGCTGCTGCTAAGCCATAGAGATGCTGGCTGAGAAGGGGTCATTGCTTGGGCTTCCTCTGCCCTGGCTTAAAGGGCTACATGGAGGACGAGCCATCCTCGGGCTCCAGGGCTCTTGCCTGACACTGTGTTCAAAGTCTCCAGAATCAGTTCTCTCAGAGAGAGGCCTCCCCAGGATGTGAGGGTCACACTGCAGACTGCCAGAGGAGAAAAGAGGGGAGACAGGTGTGGAAGCGGGCCTCGGCATCGCTAGACAGCCCTTTGGTTTATAGGCGGAGGCGAGTCTGGGCCCCTGAGAGCCCCATCCTCTCCCCCTCCCCCTCTGCTGGCACCCAGCCTGGGGGCACGCACCTTGCCACCCATTCCTGTCCCAGCATCCTCCCTACAGCCCTGGGCATCGCTGCATATACATGAGAGAGATCTTTAGCTCTGCCCAAGCAGTCCAGAACTTTCCATGCACACTAAATCCACTCTAAGAAATGTCAAATTATTTCCATCATTAAATCCAAAATGCCATAAAACAAATTGCATCTCGGCTGTTTATCTGGAAATTTCTCAAGTACCCACTGCCGGCACTCTTGAATACTTTAGCATAAGGAATGGCTTGAGATGGATTGCCGTGTCCACTGGCTGGTTCTGCAGTGGCGTTTGATGAAAATTTGATGTTTTATTGGCTTTTATTCCATTAAGTGAAAGGAAAGTAATTTTCTTCTGAGGTCAGGCTGGTGTTTAGAGACTTCATCTGAGCTGCATCAGCCAAGCCAGGTAGAACTGTTCTGCAGACAGTAGGCTCTTCCCCCTAGGATTCCAGGGTTTTGTGTTACAGACATCCTAGCTCAGTCTCAGCAGCTCCCACATCCCACCAGCCTGTGGGGTCCAGAAGTGAATCTAATGAAATACTAACTGAAGCACCTCCCCAGCCTTAACAAGTGTGACGCCCAATGGTGGCCGCTCACGCCCATGTCACCTGTGATGCCACTGTTCCCATGCCACACTGAGTCCCCCAAAGCGATGATGAGTGTAGCTGTCAGACTCCAAGGTCCACTCCCTCTTCTCCACCCTCTACCTGGGGCCACACGCTGGAGATTTCTAAAAACCGGCAATGGGACATTAGGTGGAAGGAATGAGATGTCTAAGAGGGAGAAATTACTTTCCCCAAGATGAGCTGAGAATGAAAATTCCACGCTTGGGTTTTGCTTGTTTGTTCTGTATGTATTTTGAACCCTCTGCAGACCTGAAACTTGAAAGAAAGGAGGGGAAGGGAGGGAGAGAGCTTATTGACTCTCCACTCCCAAGTCCAATTCTGATTATCCACTAGGTCCCTGCCACAACCTGGCTGCTCATGTCATCCCTGTAGTTACTCCACTTATATACCTTGCAACCTATCTCACAACCCAGGGTCTTGTCTTCTGCAGCCACGGGATCCTAACTGGTCCCTCTGGACTAGCTAGGCTTTTCTTAGCAGGAGAACCTTAACCCGTGCCCCACACACCACTTACCTCCTTCCCTGTGGGTCATGCTGCTCTTTCCCCTTGGAAAGAGTAACCATAATTTTCTCTCTCTGTCCTGAAACCCTCCCTACACTCCAGAGCCCACCTAGAAGGCACCTCCCGCAGGAAGTCCTATAGCTGCAATCCATCCCCTGGATTCTCATGACGTTTGTATCCTGTGACCGTTCCTAACTCTGCTCCAAGTGATCACTGTTTGTGTGTACTTACTTTTGACTCCTCAATTCCACCATAAACTAGTTGACATGTGATCAGATCCCACCTTAAGCATACAAGGTCCCTGGCTTGGGCACAAACCTAATGAGGTGGGGTTTTTTTGTTTGTTTGTCTGTATAGGCGAATCAACTAATCCAGAAAGTCTGCGTCGGCGAGAACAACGTGATAGAAGAAGAGATCCGAGTGAACAGAAGCGTGCATGAGTGGGCAGGAGGAGGAGGAGGAGGGGGTGGAGCCACCTACGTGTTTAAGGTGAGGTCTTCTCTGGAAGATGAAGAGCAATGGCTTCTGTCCACCATGGTGTTGCAGTTCCAGAACAAACCTAAATAGGGACCCCTGGGATGTTCTATGTCAAGTTAGCTATGAGAAACCATGACACAGAGGGAGATCGGGTTTGTCTACGCACGAAAGGGTGTCCTGGTGCATTCCCTTTGCCTTCAGGGTTTCTTGTCCACCCTAGCCAGGCAGACTTTTCTTTTTATTTTTGTTATGTTTTTATTTAAATTAGAAGCATGAATGCTTCACATGTCAATCCCAGCTCCCTCTCCCACCCCTCCTCCCTTGTCCCTCCACCAGCCCCACAGCCTCCCACCCAATCCCCACATCATTTCCCAGGGAGGGTGAAACCCTCCTTGGGGGATTTCTAAAGTCTGTCATTTCATCCTGGGCAGAACCTAGGCCCTTCCCCATGTGTCCAGGCTGAGAGAGCATCCCTCTATTTGGAATAGGCTCCCAAAGATCATTCATAAACCATGGTAAACACTGGTCTACTACCCAAGGCCCCAGTGATGTCTATGGCCTCCTTACTGAGACTACATTTATGGAGTCTGGATCAGTCCCATGTTGGCCTCTCAGCCATCAATCTGGGATTCAAGAGCTCCCCCTTATCCGGTCAGCTGTCTTTGTGGATTTCATTGTCATGGTCTTGACCCCTTTGCTCATCACTCCTCCATCTCTGTCACTGGGTTCCAGGAGTTCAGTTCAGTGTTTAGCTGTGGGTATCTGTCTCTGCTTCCATCAGCCACTGGATGAAGGTTCTAGAATGGCATATAAGGTAGTCATCAACCTTACCATCAAGGAGGGGCATTTACTGTAGTCTCTCCACTATTGCTTAGTTTGCCAGTTGGTGTTATCCTTGGAGATCTCTGGAGATCTCACTAGTGTCAGCTCTCTCCTCAAGCCTATAAATGACTCCATCTATTATGGTATCTATCATCTTGTTCTCCTCTATTCTTACCTCGACTCCCATGCCTTCTTCTCCACTCCTCTTATCCCCCTCTCTTTTGCCTGTCTCCCTCTCCCCTCCCCCGATGTTCCCAATCTGCTCAGGAGATCTTGCCTCATTCCACTTCTCTGGGGTATCATGCATCTCTCTTGGGAACCTCCCTGTTTCCCAGACTCACTGGCACTGGGATTGTAGGCTGGCACTCCCCTGATCCATATCTAAAATCCATATATGAATGAGTACATACCATGTTTGTCTTTTTGTGACTGGGTTACCTCACTCAGGATGGTTTCCTCTAGTGCCATCCATTTGCCTTCAAATTTCAAGATTCCATTGTTTTTTTTTCCACTAAGTAGTACTCCATTGTGTAAATGTAACACGTTTTCTCTATCCATTCTTCAGTTGTGGGGCATCTAGGTTGCTTCCAGGATCTAGCTATTACATATAATGCTGCTATGAACATAGTGGAACAGACATCCTTGTTGTGTGAATTGGCGTCTTTTGGGTATATGCCTAAGAGTGGAATTGCTGGGTCTTGTGGTAGACTGAGTCCTATTTTTCTGAGGAATCTCCATACTGATTTCCACAGTGGCTGTACAAGTTGGCACTCCCACCAGCAGTGGAGGAGTGTTCCCCTTTCTCCACATGGTCTCAAGCACAAACTGTCACTAATGTTTTTGATTTTAGCCATTCTGACAGGAGTAAGATGGTATCTCAGAGTTGTTTTGATTTGCATTTCCCTGATGGCTAAGGATGTTGAGCACTTTCTCAAGTGTCTCTCTGCCATTTTATACTCCTCTATTGAGAATTCTCTATTTAGATCAGTCCCCCACTTTTTAATTGAATCTTTTGGTGTTTTGGAGACTTGCTTATTGAGTTCTTTGTAAATTTTGGAGATCAGTCCTCTGTCAGATGTGGGGTTAGTGAATATCTTTTCACCATCTGTGGGCTGCCTTTTTGTCTTGCTGACTGTGTCCTTCGCCTTACAGCAGCTTCTCAGTTTCAGGAGGTCCCATTTATTAATTGTCAATCTTAGTGCCTATGCTACTGGTGTTAACGTTCAGGAAGCGGTCTCCTATACCAATTCATTCAAGGGTACCTCCCACTTTCTCTTCTAAGAGGTTCAGTGTGACTGGATTTATGTTGAGGTCTTTGATCCATTTAGACTTAAGTTTTGTGCATGGCGATAGACATGGATCTATCTGCAGTCTTCTGCATGCCAATATCCAGTTATGCCAGCACCATTTGTTGAATATGCTATCTTTTTCCATTGTATAATTTTAGCTTCTTTGTCGAAAACCAGGTGTTCATAGGTTTGTGGATTAATCTCAGGGCTTTCAATTAGATTCCATTGGTCTAACTGTCTATTTTTGTGCCAATACCAAGCTGTTTTCAGGACTATAGCTCTATAATAGAGCTTGAAGTCAGGGATGGTGATGCCTCCTGACTTTGCTTTGTTGAGCAGGGTTGTCTATTCTGGGTTTTTGTTTGTTTGTTTTTCCATATAAAGTTGAGAATTGTTCTTTCAAGATCTGTGAAGAATTGTGCTGGAATTTTGATGGGGATTGCATTGAATCTGTAGATTGCTTTTAGTAGGATTGCCATTTTTACTACATTGATCCTACCTATCCAAGAGCATGGGAGATCTTTCCATTTCCTGGTGTCTTCTTTAATTTCTTTCTTTAAAGATTCAAATTTCTTTCGATACAGGTCTTTCACTTGTTTGGCTAGCATTACCCCCAGGTATTTTATGTTGTTTGTGGCTATTGTAAAGGGTGATGTTTCTCTGATTTCTTTCTCAGCCCTTTTATTGCCTATATATAGTGGGGCTACTGATTTTCTTGAGTTGATCTTATATCCTGCCACTTTGCTGAAGGTGTTTATCAACTGTAGGAGTTCCCTGGTAGAATTTTTTGGATCACTTATATAAACTATCATATCATCTGCAAATATCATATTATTTCCAATTTGTATCCCCTTGATCTCCTGTTGTTGTCTTATTGCTCTAGCTAGAACTTCAAGTACAATATTGAAGAGGTATGGGGGGAGAGGAGAGCCTTGCCTTGTTCCTGATCTTAGAGGAATCGCCTTGAGTTTCTCTCCATTCAATTTGATGTTGGCTGTTGGTTTGCTACATATAGCTTTTATGATGTTTAGGTATGTTCCTGTTATCCCAGATCTCTCTAAGACCTTTATCATGAAGGGGTGTTGGATTTTATCAAAGGCTTTTTCAGCCTCTAGTGAGATTATCATGTGATTTTTGTTTCTGTTTGTTTATATGGTGGATTACATTGACGGATATTTGTATGTTGAACCATCCTTGCATCCTTGGAATGAAGCCTGCTTGATCGTGGTGGATGAGTTTTCTGATGTGTTCTTGGATCCGATTTGCCAGTATTTTATTGAGTATTTTTGCATCAATGTTCATGAGGGATATTGATCTAAAGTTCTCTTTCTTAGTTGTGTCTTTGTGTGGCTTGGGTATCAATGTTATTGAAGCCTCGTAAAAAGTGTTTGGCAAAGACCCTTCTGCTTCTATTGCATGGAATACTTTGAGGAAAATTGGTATAACCTGTTCTTTGAATTTCTGGTAAAATTCTGCACTGAAGCCATCTGGGCCTGGGCTTTTTTTGGTTGAGAGACTTTTGATGACTGCTTTTATTTCCTTAGGTGTTATAGAACTTTTAGATTGCTTATCTGTTCCTGATTTAATTTTGGTAAATGATATTTATCCAGAAAATTGTCCATTTCCTTTAAATTTTCAAATTTTGTGGAGTACAACTTTTCAAAATATAACCTGATGATTTTCTGGATTTCCTCACTGTCCATTGTTATGTTTCCCTTTTCATTTCTGATTGTTAATTTGCATGTTCATACTCTGCCGTTTGGTAAGTTTGGATAAAGGTTTGTCTATCTTGCTGATTTTCTCAAAGAACCAACTCTTTGTTACATTGATTCTTTGTATCATTTTCCTAGTTTCTACTTTATTGATTTCAGCCCTCAATTTAATTATTTCTTGACGTGTGCTCCTCTGGGGTGAGTTTGCTTCCTTCTGCTCTAGAGCTTTCAGTTGTGCTGTTAATTCTCTAGTGTGACTATTCTCCAGTTTCTTCATGTGGGCACTTAGTGCTATGAACTTTCCTCTTAGCACTGCTTTCAAAGTGTCCCATAAGTTTGTGTATGTTGTGTCTTCATTCTCATTGAATTCTAGGAAGTCTTTAATTTCTTTTTTTATTTCTTCTTTGACCCAGGAGTGGTGCAATTGTATATTATTCAATTTCCATGAGTTTGCAGGGTTTCTGGGTTTTTGTGTTATTGTTGAATTCCAACTTTAAGGCATGATGGTCTGATAAGATACATGGAGTTATTCTAAATTTTTTGTACCTGTCGAGGTTTGCTATGTTGCCAAGTATGTGGTCGATTTTTGAGAAGGTTCCGTGTGGAGCTGAGAAGATGGTATATTCTTTTGTGTTTGGATGGAGGGTTCTATAGATGTCTGTTAAACCCAATTGGGTCATAACATCTATTAGGTCCTTTGTATCCTTGTTAAGTTTCTGTCTTGTGGTCCTTTCTAGTGGTGAGAGTGGGGTGTTGAAGTCTCCCACTACAAGTGTGTGAGGTTTTATATGTGCTTTGAGTTTTAGTAATGTTTCTTTTACGAACGTGGATAGCCTTGTATTTGGGGCATAGATGTTCAGAATTGAGACTTCATCTTGGTTGATTTCTCCTGTGATGAGTATGAAGTGGCCTCCTTCATCTCTTTTGATTGGTTTTATTCTAAAGTCTAATTTGTTAGATATTAGGATTGCTACCCCTGCTTGTTTCTTGGGTCCATTTGATTGGAAAATCTTTTCCCAACCCTTAACTCTAAAATAACGTCTGTCTTTGAAGCTGAGGTGTGTTTCCTGCATGCAGCAGAATGGATTCTGTCTTCAAATCCATTCTGTTAACCTGTGTCTTTTTATGGACGAGTTAAGACCATTAATATTGAGGGAAATTAATGACCTTTGATTGTCCATTCTTGTTTGTTTTGGAATGGTTGGTGGTGGTGGAATTGTATGTGGATTTCCACCACTTTTTCTTTCACCTGTTGGTAAAGTGGGATTATCTATTGCCTATGTTTTTCTGGCTGTAATTAACTTCCTTGGGTTGGGGTTTTCCTTCCAGAATTTTCTGTAGGGCTGGGTTAGTGGATACGTATTGTGTAAATCTAGTTTTGTCATGGAATATCTTGTTTTCTCCATCTATAGTGACTGTAAGCTTTGCTGGGTATAGCAGTCTTGGCTAGCATCTGTGGTCTCTTAATGTTAGTAGAATATCTGTCCAGGACTATCTGGCTTTCAGAGTTTCCATGGAGAAGTCAGGGGTAATTCTGGTAGGTTTGCCTTTATATGTAACTTGGCCTTCCCTAGCTGCTCTTAATATTCCTTCTTTATTCTGTATGTTTGTGGTCTTGATTATTATGTGTTGAAGGGATTTTTTGGGTCCACTCTATTTGGTGTTCTGTAAGCTTCTTGCACCTTCATTAGCATGTCTTTCTTTAGGTTGGGAAAGTTTTCTTTTATTTTGTTGAATATGTTTTCTGGCCCTTTGAGGTTGGTTTCTTCACCTTCTTCTATACCTATTATTCTTAGGTTTGGTCTCTTCACGGTGTCCCATATTTCCTGGATGTTTTGTATTAGGGATTTGTTGGACTTAAAGTTTTCTTTGGTCGATGAATCTAATTTTCCTAGTGTATCTTCAACATCTGAGATTCTCTCTTCCATCTCTTGTATTCTGTTGGTTATGCTTGCATCTGTAATTCCTGACCATTTTCCCAGTTTTTCTATTTCCTTCAGACTATGGTTTTTTTTTGTTTCTATTTCAGATTTCAGCCCTTGCACTGTTTGAATTGTTTCTTGCAATTTTTGCTTTGTCTTTTTCTCATTTCTTGAATTTTTTTACTTGTTTCTTCTTCCATCTCTTTAAGGGATTTTCTCATATCCTCTTTGAAGGCCTCTATCATTTCCATGAAGTTGTTTTTTATGTCATTCTCTTCTGGTTCATTTGTGTTGGGGTGTTCCAGTCTTATTGGTGTAGGGTCTCTGGACTCTGGCAGTGTCATATTGGTTTTTCTATTGCTCCTTGGGTTTTTATATTGTCTCCTTCCCATCTGTCTTGAAGTGGGTTCCAGAGGGTGCTCTTCCTCTCCTGGTGGGTGTGGGACCAGGGTTCCCTTCTGGTGGGTATAGGCAAGTTCACTGTTGTGGTAGCTCTCCACTTCCTGGTCCCATGGGTGGAGGTATGGTCTAAGATGCTGGGGTGCTTTGGATCCCACTGGGATGAATGGGAGCCCCATTGGTATACCCCAGGCACAGGAGTGTGGCCTGGAGACAGGCCTTGATAGTCTTAGTCACATAGGTGGAGCAGGAGACAAGGGTGCTGGGGTGAGTTTGCTCCTGCCTCTGGGATGGAAGCTGCAGTGGTAGTCCCCAAGCACCTGCAGCTGGTCTAGTCCTAGTTCCGTGGGTGGAGCAGGAAACTATGGTACCTTGACTCCTACCGTCGCTGCCGGGATAGAAGCCTCAGTGGCAGAGCCTAGGTCCAGGCAGGCAGTCCGGAAATGGGACCTGGTTTACCTGGTCCCATAGGTGGAGCAGGAGACTAGGGTGCCTTGGTTCCCAACACTGGGATGGAAGCCACAGTGGTAGACTCCAAGCACAGGCACCGGCCTAGTCCCGTGGGTAGAGCCGGAGATTAGGCTGCTGGGGTGCCTTGCCTCCTGCCTCTGGGATGGAAGCCGTGGTGGCAGCTCCCAAGCAGGCAGACTTTTCTAACAGTGTCAAAGCCAGGCTACAGACTGAAAGCCGAGTTCCTTGCTGGGTGCTCCCCTTGGAGATGGTGATGCTAAGGGCAAGACCTGCTTCTAATCACCAGCAACAATACCTCCAAGGAGCTTTGGGGAAGGGACTTGGGGAAAGATCCATCCATTTGTAACCTAAGAGGTGGGTACCAGTGGGCTTGCCTCGCTGATTGAACCCCAGCTGATACGGAAACTGATCTGAGAAAGTTACTATAAAATCAACTGGGGGTCCTCAAACCCCCACTGCCCTGCAAGTTGTTAAATTTAAACACTTAAACTGGGGCATAGAGTCTCCCTAGTGGATGCCTAGCTCGGTCTCTCCATCTCTGAATGTCTCCCCCCGGGCAGATGAAAGATGGAGTGCCTGTACCCCTGATCATTGCAGCCGGCGGTGGTGGCAGGGCCTACGGGGCCAAGACAGACACGTTCCACCCAGAGAGACTGGAGAATAACTCCTCAGTCCTAGGGCTGAACGGCAATTCCGGAGCCGCAGGTAAAGCCCCACCCTCTCCCAGAAATCTCTCAGGGACCCCGAAGCAATCATTGTCACTGGGCACTGAGTGACAATGGGAGCTGTTCCCATTGGTGCCACTATCAAGGGAAGGGGGCAGGCGTCACCCTGCTGCCTCTGGAGCTCTCTTGCTGGCTTTAGGCTTGCTGACTAACCCTATGAAGGCCCAGGACCCCAGCCCTGCAGGTACCAGCAGTTGGCTGCACAGACAGTGGGCCGTGGGTCTCCTTAAGATGGAAACAGTGATGTGTCCGTGCACCTTCAGGAGGTGGCAGGCATACAGTGAGAAGCTCTGCCATCATTCTGCCTGTCCCCAGTGTCCTTCAAATACCTACTGGAGTCCACAGCTGCCTACTTCTGAACTAGAGAGTTCTGCCAGGAAGCCGGGCACCAGGCACAACAGCTGTCTAGGCACATGGTGTGGCCTAAGAGGTGTCCCTAGTGCCAATGGCATGCTACTCCTGGCTTCCACCATGAACAGGGCCCTGGGACAGGACAAATGGGAGTGCTCCCCCCCAGACCCCTCCACACCCTCTTCCCAACTTCTCCAGCTCCATTCTCCTTCCAGTCTGCCAGCTCCTCAGAGAGGGTCTCGTTTCTCCCACAGGTGGTGGAGGCGGCTGGAATGATAACACTTCCTTGCTCTGGGCCGGAAAGTCTTTGCTGGAGGGTGCTGCTGGAGGACATTCCTGCCCCCAGGCCATGAAGAAGTGGGGGTGGGAGACAAGAGGGGGTTTCGGAGGGGGTGGAGGGGGGGTGCTCCTCAGGTGGAGGAGGCGGAGGATATATAGGTAAAGATGATTCGTGTTCTAGGTGTCACTCCTTCCCCTCTTAGTCCTAGGCTCCTCCCTCCCTGTCACCTTCCCGCCCCCGCCCCGCCCCCACCCCGCCCCCAGTGTGGACTGTGATGTGACTGCACGCTCCCCTCCCCTCTGCCTGGCTTGGGCCCGCCAGAGGTAGGGTGTTGGCTTTCTGAGCCAGCATCCTGCCTCCAGGCTTGGTAGCAAGAGCATCAAGATCCTGTGTGATCCTTGATCCCTCGCCCCTTCAAAGCTGAACATTAAAAGTGTTTGGCTTTCCAGATGGCTGCATAAGCCACCACAAGGACCAGGCAGCCCTGAAACCAGACTCCTCTAGCTCCTACAGCTCCTCCTGGGGGTCTGGCCAAGCCAGCATCCAAGGGCCTGGTCTGTAGTTTCGTGGACTCCTCGCTTTCCGTTTTCTGCCCAGCCCAACAGCTGCTAGAGAGCAGCACTGTCCGTGCGGGTGGGAACTACTCCCAGAAGCCACCTCTGGTAGCTTCTACCCAGTCCTGCAGCCAACCTCCCGCTGCTGATCCCCCACTGCCTTGGGAAGAGTTTGCCGCTGAGACTGGCAGATGATACCTCACCCTCCCCCAGATTAGGACATACTGCATGCCCGCACTGTGACGTCCGTGTCTGTGTTTCGCTTTGTCGCTGTATGGAAATGCTTGTGCTAACCACACAAGCTTCTCTTCCAAGCTTTGGGTGGATGGGAGGACCCCAGGGGGGAGCCCCAACATCACCCAGTCCCAGATGAAAGGAGGGACAGGAGCCTGAAGGCACAGCAGCTCATCTCCCCCAGGGCCCATCTTGACCCCAAAGTGTCCAGAGAGCAATTCCTCCAAGCCACAAGGATGCACCCCAGCCTCGAGAGACTAGAACCTTCTAGACTCTTGCTCACTTGTGCTACTTGGTACTGGGGCCTCATCAGTATGGTAGAGGCTCCCCTGGATGATCTGGCCCCAACCTGGTCGGGAAATTGATGCACACGCCCAACGTGTGCAAAACTAAACCAAAGTGCAGCCTCTGTGCCTGGAAGCTCCCTTCCCTCTCCGCCTCCCCACCCCACAGGCCCTGCTGACCCGTAGCTTTGGCCATACTGCATGCTTGTTGATATGCATGTGTGTTGAGACTTGGACACCCACCTTTTGGGGTTCAACTCTTCTCTGGTTTGCTACAGGTGGCAACGCAGCATCCAACAATGACCCCGAAATGGATGGGGAAGATGGGGTTTCCTTCATCAGTCCATTGGGTATCCTGTACACCCCGGCCTTAAAAGGTACTCCCTCTTCCAGGTGATAATACAAACTGAAGACGCTTCTCCCACCAAGCCAAAATCTGGACTTTATTGACATGGGGTCAGGACACTTTATGAGCCAAGTCTTTCTATAGCTCATCATACATTGTGGAAGTTAGAATGTGTGACTGGATGTAGGGGAAGGCAGAATATGGACTACCACCAGTCAGGAAGGTCCTAGAAAATGACCCAAGAGTAGCTAGAACACCCGTACCATCACATGAGTCCTGAATATGGGTGTCTCACTTACACAGAGACAAACACACATCCTCACTCTCAGCTCTGCTCACCGGGGGCCCAAGATGCTTTTCCAAACAGAGATGTGCTTGAAGTGTCAGAGGGACCTGGGACAGGGGCCACAGCACCCACAGCAAGCAGCCAGAGATAAAGTGTAAAGTCGGGGGCCTGCGGGCACAGGGCGATTGGCCTTCGTGTTCATCCTGAGACTGACCCTCCCTCCTTGTCTCCAGTGATGGAGGGCCATGGGGAAGTGAATATCAAGCACTATCTAAACTGCAGTCACTGTGAGGTAGATGAGTGCCACATGGACCCTGAGAGCCACAAAGTCATCTGCTTCTGTGACCATGGGACCGTGCTGGCGGACGACGGTGTCTCCTGCATTGGTAAGGGGCAGTAATGGGGGATGGGAAGAGGCCACAGCCTGAGCCAGCTGAACAGACCCAGCTGTTCTCTGAACATCTCGTCCCTCTCCTGCTCATGCTCTAGTAACTGAGCGAAGGGACCTTGTGCAAATGGTGGGTCATCTCACCTGAGGGGTCTCAGAATAGCCTATGCCCTTCCCTCAGCCAGGAAACAAAACCTCCAGCACCTTCACCAAGGGGCCAGACGTCCATTCACGTACCTAGCAGCAAGGACCATAGCTCTCCTAAGACACCCTCACGTCAGGGGTTTCAGAGCTGGGCCCTGTGCCTTTGAGCTTCCTGTATGTGGCTCCTGACTGGACCCAGCCTTCAGTGAACACTCAATAAGCACACACTCAATAAGGATGCTTCTGTCTTTGAGTCTTCTCCACCTTCGAGAGCTGTTTGTGTTCATCATGCAGATAGTGCCCTAAGCCATGCTAGAGTCCCTCTTCTACACGTGCTCCAAGTCTCCTCTGGGACATGTAGTGTCCCAGCCAGGCCTGGGAGTACAGGCCTGTAATCCCAATGGAGACGGAAGAATGGAAAGTTCAAGGCCTCTCTGGCCTACAGAGGGAGGTCAAGGCTAGCCCGAGTAACTTAATCAAACCCTGTTTCAAAATAAAAAATGCACAAAGTTCTGGGGGTGTAGCTCGGCGGCAGAGTACTTGCCCGGTATACACTAGACCCTGAGTTCAATCCAAAGGGAGTGGTGGGTGGAGGAAGGAAATAAAGAAAAAGATAAAAATAAATAAGAAAGAAACGGAATGGAGAGGAGTAGGGAAAGGATAGGGGAGAGGAGGAGAGAGGAAGAAGAAAGAGAAGAAAGAGAAAAGTAAAGAAGAGAGGAAAGGAAGGGGAGAGGGGAGGAGAGGGATGGGAAGGAGAGGAGAGGAAAGGGGAAGAGAGGAGAGGAGGGAGAGTAGAGGGATGGGGAGGAGAGGAGAGGAAGGAAGGAGGGGAGAGGAGAGGAGAGGAGAGGAGGGGAGGGGAGGGGAGGGGAGAGGAGAGGAGGGGAGGGAAGGGGAGGGGAGGGGAGAGGAGAGGAGAGGAGATAGGGACAAAGAAGGGAAGGGGAGAAGAGGGGAAAGGGGAGGGGAGGGGTAGTTTTGTGAACCAGATTATAGGCTGGCTCAGATGGGCCTCTCAGGTTATGGGACCACAAAAAGTAATTCCACCTCTGAGGTTGTCACCAAGGGACTCCACTGCTGGGTCCTACTGAGTGCAGAGTCCCCTAAGGTCCCCAAGTCTCTTCCGTGTCCACTTCCATTTCTCCTTCTGAGCCCATGCCATCCGTGTGCATCTGATGTTTGGGACCAACACCCACGATTGATATTCATCCCTGTCGAATTTTCCCTCTACCCCAAAGCTACTTCTGGGAGCCTGTGATACCAGAATGAGCCTGCTTAGGGCCCATGGTCCCCTGAAAAGGGAAGTGTGACAAGATCTGCAGAGACGGGAAACAGCGGGTGGCTTTTCCAGCTGGGGAGGGTATTTCTGACTTGGGACCTGCTCAGAGGAGAATCGGCATGGTGGTCAGTGCCCCATCGGGACCTGTCTTCCAGTGTCACCCACCCCGGAGCCCCACCTGCCGCTCTCACTGATCCTCTCCGTCGTGACCTCTGCCCTGGTGGCTGCCCTTGTCCTGGCATTCTCCGGCATCATGATTGGTGAGTGTGCCAGAGCCCCCGGGGTTGCCAGACCAGGACGGGCAAGAGCAGGGTCTCAGGTAGACACCAAGCATCACCCTGCCCTGCTGGGCCCCCGCTAGGTAAACTAGGCCAAGTAAGAAGAGAAGCATCAACCCTCCGTCCACCTGAATCTGCAGTGTCAGAGAGGCATCTCTGATGCTGGCCTATGATCCTGCATGGTACACTGCGGTGGCCAACGTGATGGAGAAGGCTCTTCCTGCACCCCCACCTTCGCTGGTGGCTCTTCTGTGTGTGAGGGCCACCCCCTGTGTCACAGCTCAAGCTGTACTAGCCAGGTCCTCCCACTCGACCAGAGAAGGAAGCTAGTTTCTGAACCTTTTCCATCCCACCAAGGGGAGCCGATCTCATGTCACGGAGGTTCAATATGGACCACCTGGCTATAAGGCGCCCTGACGGATGGGCAGAGGGAACGTCCCAGAAGCATGCAGGAGACTCATTCCTAGGAGACCTGAGATACCTTGGATGGTCATCTTGGGACCCAAAATGCCCCCCCCCCCCGCAGAGCCTCACTAAAACATCCTTCCACTGCGTGGCCTCCAGAGTGCCCCTTGCCTTCCCAGTATCACTCCTTCGTGCCTGGTGGATCTCAGCCATCTCCCTAACAAAGCCCTGGCATGTCCACTGTGAAGGGCAGTTTTCATTTTCAACTTGACACAGTCTAGGATTCCCTGAGAAGGTCATCTCGATGACAGGTTGTCTAATTCGGGTTGGCCCGTAGCCTTGTCTGTGAGGGATTTCCTGATTGGTTGATAGACGTGAGATGACCCAGCCTAAAGGTGGCCAGCACTGCTCCCCGAAGGTCAGGCGACTGGGCCTGTGCTTGCAGAGACTGAGGGTGAGAGGAATGCAGGCCCACATGCCTCCCTTCTCTGAGCTTGACTGTGGAGGGGCCAAACCACGTCAAGGCCCTGCCTGCCGCCTTGGCCCTCCCTACAGTTGGACTGTATCCTAGAACAGTGAGCTGAAAGAAACCCCTTCTCCCCACACATTGCTTCTGTCGGGCTGTTTTATCACAGCAACAGAAGCAAAACACCGTCCCTGTGTGACACAGTAAGTTCTCTCCAGTGAGGTGGCTTTTCAGCTTCACCCTTGCGTCCCTTGATGAAGGAACACTGTGGTGGTCGTGGTCACTTGGTTAGTATCGCTAGCAGTGATGGGGAGAGTTTAAAGTTTAAGGTCTGGAGGAGGTGGCCTCTGCTGGGCTTTCTCACGACAGCCCCCTCCCCCCCCGCTCTGTCTACAGTGTACCGCCGGAAGCACCAGGAGTTACAAGCCATGCAGATGGAGCTGCAGAGCCCCGAGTACAAGCTGAGCAAGCTGCGGACCTCGACCATCATGACCGACTACAACCCCAACTACTGCTTTGCTGGCAAGACCTCCTCCATCAGCGACCTGAAGGAAGTGCCCCGGAAAAACATCACCCTCATCCGGTGAGCTTCCTGCCGCTGCCCCAGGGCTGGAGAGCTTCTCTGTGCTGTGGACTCCTCCAGCCGCAAGGAGTGCGAGCCATCCTCCTCCAGCCATCCTGGGGCACACCTGCAGCCTCTCAGGGAGACAAGACTCATGGGGATGTTTGTTTATTTCAGAACCACGTGTGTTCATGTTTACGCAGTGAGAAGGGTAAATTGATGAGAAGAATAACAGTTCTCAAAACCCATTATGCACCCTGTCCCAAAGACACCCACCCCATTCTCTGAGCATCCAAAAGACCTATCATTTCCTCTATCATTCACTACGACGATCCACAGCAAGGATGTGTCAATCATCCGTCCCTGTCTCTAGGATTTACCACCCTCTTCCAGACAAAGTCATCTCTTGCCTGTGTCCCTGGCAGATACCAGAGACTCACTAAATATTCACCAAATGAATGACCATCTTCACAAGTCCTTGGTTAGAACTGCATTTGATCTGTTTTCTGTTTGCGGGGACACAGTGCCACAGGTTAGGTGAGTCATAAAGAAAAGAGATTTGTTTGGGCTCAGAGTTAGGATCCAAGGTCTCCAACTCATCCAGTGATGACCTTCTTGCTGGCAAAGACAGAGCTGGGCTTGTGATCCACAGGATCTGCCCGTGGGAGGCGCCACCCTAATGACCTAGTCCTGTCTAGATCGCTTTCCATCAGTATAGTAGTTTACACGTTCCTAACACCTCACAGTCAGGATTGCTTTTCAGTCGGTGAACCTCAAACCACCTCCAAATCTTAGCAGACCCGTTCTCCCCAGAGTTCAGGAAAAGTAATGGAGGCCTTGCTCACAGAGGAAAAATGAGTTTTCTCCAACAGTCTCAGTGGCTGTACAAACCACACTTCAGGGCAGGCCCCATGCCCAGCCAACACAAAATGAACTCAATGGTATTTGGGGAAGTGTTTTATTTTTTTAACCTTGCAGGTCTTTGGCTTATATATTATCGTTTCCAGTTTTATGTTGTTTTTTTCTTTTGGTTTTTATGAGCCAGGGTTTCTCTGTATTGTTTTGGAGGCTGTCGGTCCAGCCCGGCCTCGAACTCACAGAGATCCGCCTGCCTCTGCCTCCCGAGTGCTGGGATTAAAGGCTTGCGCCGCCACCACCTGGCCAGTTTTATGTTTTTAAGGGATTTCACTTGAATCTATATGTGTTTCTTATACTTTTTTCTTAGACTCTTTTATTGTTTGCTTGTTTGTTTTGTCCTATTGTAGCTTGTTTGTTTGTTTGTTTTCTTTTCAGTTTTTAGATGTCTGCTTGTTTTTTAATGAATCAGAAAGGATATGGGTTTGGGTGGATGGGGAGGTGGCAAGGATCTGGGAAGAGTTGGAGGAGGGGAAGCCATAATCAGAAGACTTTGTATGAAAAACTATTCATTTTCAATTAAGATAAAACAAAATGAGATAACTTTTAAAAGAAATAATAAGTGAATGGAGGCCCAGGGTGACTTAGCAAGCCAAGCTGAAGGTGTAACTCGTGTGTCAGCCTCTTTCAAGCACCCTGGCTGCCTGTGGCTCACTTAACTATGACTTATCTTGTCTTCTCGGTACAGGGGCCTAGGCCATGGCGCATTTGGGGAGGTGTATGAAGGCCAGGTATCTGGAATGCCCAATGACCCAAGCCCTCTACAAGTGGCTGTGAAGGTGAGGGGTGGCTAGCCTTCGCCTAGCCTTCGCCTGAGGTCCCTGTGGGCTACAACCCACAGCTCACAGCCACCCTCTCCTCCCCCACTCCCTTCCAGACACTGCCAGAAGTGTGTTCAGAACAAGATGAGCTGGATTTCCTCATGGAAGCGCTGATCATCAGGTAAAGTCGCAGAGACCCCCCACCCCTGGAGGCATATGAGGCAATATTTATTTTCCAGTTACATGCACAATGTGAGAGTATTAAATAAAACCTGAACAGTGTAAAGTTGCATAGGAGAGCTTCATTATGTAACATTCCTACTAGGTAATAATAAATGGTTATATTTCCACATATAGTCACCAATCTCTCAAGTGTGTGTATGTGTGTCTATGTGTGTATCTGTATGTGTGTGTCTGTGTGTGTCTGTGTGTGTGTCTGTGTGTCTGTATGTGTGTGTCTGTATGTGTGTGTCTCTGTGTGTGTATCTGTGTCTGTGTGTGTGTCTATGTGTGTGTCTATGTGTGTGAATATGAATGTGTCTGTGTGGAACTTCCTAGACCCACTGCTCTACATATCTAAAAATAACAAGATAACCCAAATCTCGGGACTTCATGTCCCAGTCAGTCCCTGCCTCTGGGGAATGAGTCCACAGGAGATTGCAGAGACCAGTGGGGCCATCTCTCTTCCTGACTCTTTCACTTACTGTCTGTTCCCCTATAGGTCACATGCTGTCCCTTTCACAAACCAGTCCTTCAACTTCTACCTGAGATGTTTCTTAAAGAACTCAAGTATAAATTCACGCAGCAATGCTCACACACAGACACAAACACATGTACAGACACACACTTACACACATAGACACTCATGCATACATGCAAACATGCACGCATACATATACTTTGTCACTTCAAGATTCCCCCCACCCCAATAGAATTCATTCCTGCTAATTCATCTGCCACCAGGCCTGCCTCCTCTGTACAACTCCCCAGGGAGATTCACTTCGGGCTCCCCCAGGGACCGCTGCTGTCCATAAGTACAGAATGCAGCTTCACTGCGTGGTTGCTGAAACTGACTCGGTGTCCTGCTTCTCTTAATGGTCCCTGATCCCGCTAGGTTAAATTTGGTTCTGCTCTCTGCCCTGTAGCAAATTCAACCACCAGAACATTGTTCGCTGCATCGGGGTGAGTCTGCAAGCCCTGCCCCGCTTCATCCTGCTGGAGCTCATGGCTGGTGGAGACCTCAAGTCCTTCCTCAGGGAGACACGCCCTCGCCCGGTGAGTGAGAACCCATCTTCCCTTCACTAAAAGAGCAAGGGTGAGGGGAGAGTGAGGGGGCTGCCTAGGAAGTTGCTTGCTTGATGGGACCCTAGGAGTCATCAGCATTATGGATCCAATAGGAAGGGAATTGGGCAGGACTGGGTGGACAGAAGGAGAGCCAGCCAGAAGGAGCCTGTGCAAGTCTTACACAACTGATTCACTAGCCTGACTCCTTTTTGTGACCTGATGACTCTAGATCAAAGGGACTCGCTTGTCAACCACGTCACTAACTCTTTTCCATTCGCTGCTTCTGACTCAAACAAATATGCACAGCATTCTATTTTGTAGTTTTCTGTAAAATAATAACCGCAGCAACAACAACATCATGCTGGAATATTTATGAGGGTAGCATATGTGCCTGTAGTTCCATGGATGAGGGATAGAACGTGTGACAAACTCTAAGAGGGACCCATGAAGCACAGCCTCCAGCCCCTGCACTGCCATCAGGCACCACATGACCCAAGGCAGCCCGCCTTCTTTGACCTTAACACCTGCGCAGCTGGAAAAACATTTCAGGGCTGGCCAGATGGCTCAGTGGTTAAAACCCTTGTGGTTAAAGTGCTTGTCACACCAGGACTGGAGTTTGAATTCCCACATCATCTCATGTAAATGTCTTATGAGCATGGTAACCTGTCTGCAGTTTCAGTGCCAGAAGGTTGAGACAGGGGATCTCTAGACAGGTGGCCAACAAGATTAGCCATGTCGAGGCAGACAGGTGTGACTGAGAAACCCTGCCTTAACGACTAAGGTGAAACTGAGTGATTCCTGACATCAGCCTGGGGCCTGTAATGCACACACCTGCAAAACCACACACACACACACACACACACACACACACACACACACACACACACACCACACACCACATGCAGGCACTTACAACACACACACAAATGAAAAAACACAATAAATACATACACAGACCATTTAAAGACATTGCAATAGAAGATTTCATAAGCGTTATTCTCCATTGGTTTTTCCCCTGGGGTTGTTTATTGGGTTGTAGCATGTAGCATGTACATGACCTTTGGAGTTGAAGAATGTGCAAAATACATAAAAGAGTAAGGATTCCTGGATTCCTGTGGTCTAGCCTAGGCTGTACATTAGATCACCAGTGGTGCTTTTTAAATAAACAAAGCCATGCCTATCCAAAAGGATGGGTTTCTTGACCATGGTTGGGCAAAGCAACTGAGTTTTAAAGGGGTCAGAGCCCTGGGAGAGCAGCAGGAGTGGGCTCAGCCTCCTCCCAAACAGAAGCCAATACCCCATCTTTCTCTCTTCCACAAAAGCCTTATCAGCGCTCCTCTTGTCTTCCCACAGAACCAGCCCTCCTCCCTGGCCATGTTGGATCTTCTGCATGTGGCCCGGGACATTGCCTGTGGCTGTCAGTACCTGGAGGAAAACCACTTCATCCACCGGTGAGTCAGAGACCTTCCAGTCCTCACAGCCCTCATGAGTCCCTGTTCCTCGCAGGAGCAGACCTCCCCCTCCTTAAAGAGAAGACAATGTCTCTCTCCAGAGTCATCTTTGTCTCTGAGGGGGACTCTCTTCCAAGGCATCTCCTGTGTGAAGAGAGTGTCTAAAATCTCTACACTCCCCCGCAGGGGCTTGCTAGAGGCTGGTGGGCGACTCCCACCCTCCCATGTCCTCCCTCCTGCACATTCAAGTCTTCTGTCACCGTGAGGTTTCCCCACTCCAGAAATTGGGCTCTTCAAAGGAGTCGTCACTTCATCCTTGCGTCTCTAGCACTGAGTACCAGCTGAATACGTTCATTTTTTTCCTAAACACTCTGAAGTGAAGCCTAAAAGAGTTTGCTGTGCCATTCTTCTGCTCTGCGTGGCCCTCGTGTTTAATCGCTGTGTGGGCTGAGGCACCCTCACACCCAGTGCTCATGGGCAGCGTGGGTCGCAGGTTTCCTCCCTCATGCCTGTTGCTGATAGCTGGATCTGAGATCTGAAAAGCCAAATCTATTCTTTACAAAGCTCTTCTTAATGATTTGCTTCCAACTTGGCAAGTGATAGCCTAGTGAACTCACGATCATTTACTAGCCATGTCTTCACATCACTTAAGTCACGCTCATCACCATCGGTGCCCACAGGCACAGAACAGAAGATAGTCCTGTGCGCATTCGGGAGAGAATGTGGAGGTGTAGGCGAGCAAGGCTTTCTCCCCATAGAATGAGGAAGCCGGAAGTCGGGAAGTAGACCCACCCAGGTTCTTAAAGTCACTCTGAAGACCAGACGATAGCCTCTCTTAAACCTTGGTCCTCCCTCTTGCTTTTCCCCTTTTCCAACTTGCAGGCCCTTGTGACAAATAGAAATAACAGAGGAAAAAGGGTAGCCAGGACCACGCCTCTGTGTCTTCATCCAAAGCCACACCCCCTGCTGACCTTTTTATTGTGCCCAAAACTTTCCATAAAACCCAACTCTGGCTCTTCCGTTTCTCGGTTCAGGCAAGTTTTTGTTCCTTTGGAGACCAGTCTCCATTAAAGCCACTTCTCCGTAGTGATCTTTAAGTCTGGATTCATCTACTAGCACTCTGTGCGTCACCTTGGTGACTTCAGAAGTCCGCCTTTGCCTCTCCTGGAGATGGCTTCAGTGCTGGCATTCCACCCACACTCAGCACCATAGCAACAGAGAATCTGGCTGAGGGAATCATTTCCTTCCTACAAAATCCACTTCCTTTTGGTAATATCCCACGTCCTGTAAGAGATACCGGGATCACATTCTTCCAAAACTCCTGCTACCTCCCAGATCTGGAAACGGTTTATGAAGATCAGAATTAGGTCTCTGAGTCAGCGTGTGTTGCTCTTTTGATCTGTGTGTATGTGTGTGTGAGAGTATGTGGAGGAGGGACTACATACGTGTTTATAGATGTATGCACATATGACTGCAGGTGCAAGTGTGTGCACATACCAGAGGTGGTACCAAGTGTATTCCTCTGTCACTCTCCATCTTATATTTAAGAGTCCTTCCCTTAACCCAGAGCTCATCACTTCAGCAAGGCTAGCCAGCCAAAGGGCTTCAGAGATCTATCTGCCTGCATCTGCCTCCCCAGTGCTAGGTTACAAATACAAGCCACCACCCCTGGCTGCTTATGCGAGTGTTGGGAGATCCAAACTCAGTTTCTCATGCTTCCACAGCAATCTCTTTACCAACTGGGTCACCTCCCCAGCCTCTCATTTTGTCTTTTTCAAGAAATTGAATTGGCAAAGGTCAAGTGAAGCTTGTGTTGAATGACCTGTGGGAAGCAAAAGGAACTGTCTAGAAATTGCTCACCTCCATCAGAGCGTTTCTCCTGGGCTCCTGTGGTCGTTTGTATCAGAGAAGTGCCTTTTACATCTGCCCCTGGCTAACAGCAGCATGGGACACTCCACAACAGTTACCTCCCCCTGCCCCACCCCAGGCCTTGAACCTGCCTTTCGGATTCCCAGGCTGCCACTCAGAGCAGACCCCCTCAGCTATACCCACACTCACCCACATTCGATCTTCACTGAAATCTGTTGCTTCTGGACACGGTTTGCTGAAAGTTCAAGATATATGTATGTATCAACTCCCTGTGTGTTTCACGCTATAACATTTATGTCCTTATCACTAAGTTCAAAGTCACTTTTTAAACAATGGTCTCATATGCTTTGGGGTAAAGACCTTTTGGGAGACATAAGCATTTTTCCCAATCCACTTCATATTTCTCTTCAGAATTAATGACTGTTTTCCTTTGTTTCGATGCCATACATTTTATGCTTTTAAGGTTCTCTTTGGACATTATGTGGACCACTGCTCCTCAGGAATTCAACTTAAACCTTATGAACTGAGTTAGTGGCATTAACAAATGTCCAATTCTCACTCCAGACCATTTTTCTGAATCTTAAGCCATGATCCCTAAATCATACTTTAAAAAATACTTAAATTTAAACTTTTATTTCCTTTAGATTTTTTCATGAGTACAAGTGTCTTAACTGAGTGTATGTATGTGCACAGTGTATATCTGGTATCTGTGCTATCAGAAGAAGACATCAGATCCACTAGAACTGGAGTTACCATGTGGGTACTGGGAACTGAACCAGGGTCCTCTGCAAGAGCAACAAGTATTCTCAACCTCTGAGACATCTCCCTTATTATTTTCTAAGACAGGGTCTCACATAAAGCAAAAGATACCCAGCCTACAATCTACAACCCCAGAAACAGATGGAAGCAGATGCAGAAATCCACAACTAAGCAATGGGCCAAGCTCCTGGAGTACAATCAAAGTGAGGGAGGAGAGATAATATGAACAAAGGAGTCAAAACCATGATGGGGAAACCCACAGAATCAGCTGACCCGAGCTAGTGAGAGATCACTGACTCAGGTCTGACAAATGGGGAACCCGCCTAAGACTAAACTAGACTCCCTTATTATAGGTGACAATGGTGTGACTGGGACAATATATGAGGCCACTGGCAGTGGGTCCAAGATCTAACACTAATGCACAGACTGACTTAGCGGAGCCCATTCTAAATGGAGAGATGCCTTGCCCAGCCTAGACACAGGGGTGTGGGGTGGAGAGGTGCCTTGGTCCTGCCTCAACGAGATGATGGGACAGACTTAGACTTCCTAGAGGAGGCCTTACTCTCTCCAAGGAGCAGATGGGAGGTGGGTGGGGGGGAGTAGGGAGAGCAGGAGGAGAGAAGGGAGGGAAAACTGGAATAGGAGTTTAAAAAAATTAATTAATTAAAGATAAGGTCTTACTAGTAGCCCAGGCTAGCCTAGAACTTGCTAAATAGCCCAGAAATGCCTTCCAAGTGCTTAAGAATAGAAACGTATACCACCTTCCCAAGCTTTCTATTTTCTCCCTCTCTCTCTCCCCCCTTCCCCCTCTCTGTGTGTGTGTGTGTGTGTGTGTGTGTGTGTGTGTGTGTGGTGTTGGTATGTATACATGTTCCCCATAAACATGGGCCTATATGTGTGTGCTCATGTGCACGTGTGTGCTCGCACATGTGGTGGCCCACAACTGAAGTTGGGAATTATTCTCCATCACTTCTCTCCCTTACTCACCGAGCCGGGAACTCTCAGTCAAACCAGAGCTCGTTGACATGGCTAGTCTTGCTAGCTGCCTGCTCTGAAGATTCCCTGCAGCCACCTTCCAAGGCTAGAACTGCAGGCATGCCAACACACCATCCTTGGCATTTATATGGGTTCTGGGTATCTAATCCAGTCCTTGTGTACCAAGCAGCACAAGTAGGTTCCAAAACCATTGAGAAATTCCCCTGCCCAACCTCACTTTGAAAAGCCACCTTAGCCAGTTGTCAGTCCTCCAACTTATTCCTCAACCAAGGCTAAGAACCTCCATGAAGCCATTTGAAAGCATAAAAACACCATCTGTGCCCCCTGAGGTACCTGTCTGTCTGTCTGTCTGTCTGTCTGTTTGTTTGTTGCATAGGACTTCAACATGATTAGCACTATATTCTAGGCTTCTGGCTGGGGTCTGATTCCCACATGGATGTCAATGTAGAAGCAGCCTGGGCTCATGGGGGACACGTTTGGGAAGTTCATCGGTGGTGCCTCAGAGGCATGCTGTAGGAAAATGAGCCACCTGGAGTCCAGGAGCAGAGTGCCAACTTCTTATCGTAGAACAAGTGACTCTTTGGCTGCACAGCTTAGCAAAGGCAGTAGATACAATCACAGATGTTAAAACCACACTGGCTATTTTAAAAAAACACTAGAAATGTTTGGAAATACAGTAACCCATTTGAATTGCAAGTCATACTGCTCTGAAACATTTCTTCAAACTACTGGCAAAACACTAACCCATGCTCTATGTACAACAGTATCCCAAAGCCTGATAGCTTTTCTTATGCCCCTGTGTTGTCTGTAATAAGAACTGGTTTTTAACAATGCCTAGCACACAGTAAAAGACCAGCAAGTTCTCCTTTAGTTGGTGTCATTACTCATATCTCACTAAGCATTGTTTCGTTGGTAAGGGGCCTCAGAGTTGGCACAAGACACGCTCAGACACCAGAGTCTCAGCACAAGGGAGATTTATACCCTGGGTGGGTGGGGGCGGGAGGGGGCACAGGACAGCTGCCTCTGGATCCAGCAAAGGCAGAAAGCAGGTGTTTCTGTGGGAGTGGTTTTTAAGGAGAAAGGGGGAAGTCAGGGTGAGTTCGTAAGTCCTGGTTTAGACAGGTTAGCCAGTGTACCAAAACAATGATATCTAATTGCTGGACCTCTGTATGTTAATAGTTGGACCTTAGAGTTCAGCCTCAGGCAGAGTCAGTGGCCAAATTAAGGAATGGACCTTGAGGGCCATGGTTTATCAGGGAAGGGGGAAGACGAAAGGGTCAAACCTATTATCTCCGTGTTTGTTTGCCATGTTTGGGCCTGTTAGAGACTCCTTCAACAGTAGTTGCTTCTCTGTTGCTGAGATAAAACACAATGACCAAAAGTAATTACAGGAGAGTTTATTTGGACTTACAGTTCCAGAGGCAGAGTCCAAAATGGTGAGAGAAGTGCCCGGACGTCAAAAGATCACATCTTCACCCACAAACACGGGGAGTGGACTGGAAGTGGGGTGGGGTTGTAAACACTTAAAGGTCGCCCCTAGTGATGTACTTCCTCCAGCCTCCACCTCCACAGGACTCCCCAACCTTCCCACAAACCACCACCAGCCAGGAACCAGGCAGTGTTCAACTACGTGAACCTAGAAGGGACATTTCTCATTGAAAGCACCGATTTTCAACCAATTCCCCTAATCCTGGCCTGGAATCAGCATTGCTGTTTCCTCCACAGTGAAGTATGACATAACAACATAAATACAGGGAGAAGAAAGGAACTGTTTGAGCTTCACTGGAGGTGAAGGTGCTTGGATGCTGTATGTATAAAATTAGGTAACCTGTTTTCTCATCTGTTTTTCTTCCCAGGGATATCGCTGCTAGAAACTGTCTTCTAACCTGTCCAGGAGCTGGAAGAGTAGCGAAGATTGGAGACTTTGGGATGGCCCGAGACATCTACAGGTGAGAGGACAGCCTTGCTCCACCACCCAGGCTCCTCAAATAGACGCCTGTAATGGCTTGCACCTTACGTCATCCGGTGACTTTCAGTGAGTGCCTTCCAGGGTGGAGGAACCTCTAATTAGTGCCCAGTCTAAATCTCCGCAGTACTAGACACCACATTTCACCTTGGCTTACCGCTCTGGCTCGAACTCGCTTCCCCTGCCATGTTCTAACATAAAATGGGTGCTTGATGTGTGAAAAGCTATGAAGTGGGCTTTATATACTACTCCACGCCTGCCCTCGACACTCAAAAGCTCTAAATGAGTGCAGTGACATCCATCACCACAAGCTCCCTAGGATGGACAGGATCCTGGGCCTTGCCAACACTCAGAGACACAGAAATACAGTCCAGAACACAAAGGTTCCTCGTTCAGCTTCATTCCCCGCCCCTCACATTCTCAAGAGAACATAAAAATTACCAGAGAAGGAGTGATGGTGTAGCGTGCCAGCAGAGCACTTGTCATGCGCACACAGGGTCCAGTCTTGGTCCTCAACACTATAAATAACGATACTATAGTCATAAGTAAGGGCTTTTGTTATGAAATATAGTGCTTTGTTGCACTCTCTCCCTCTCCCTCTCCCTCCCTCCCTCCCTCCCTCCCTCCCTCCCTCCCTCCCTCCCTCCCTCCCTCCCTCTCTCTCTCTCTCTCTCTCTCTCTCTCTCTCTCTCTCTCCCAACCTGTAGTTTCTTATTTTTCTAATTATTTGCAACTCTGACTTGCCAGACGGGATGAGCAAGCGGCTCTTTTACATGGCCACTAATTGGTCCCTTCCCTGATGTTCAGAAATGGGAATGTGGTTACACGGAGCTTTCACTGTCTGAGGAATGACTAAGAACATCTGGAAACTACTGAGGGCCAGGGGTGTTGTTTCTGTGCTGGGACCTTAAAGCCACAGTGTATGGGGGACCGAGTCAGTGAAGAATTCTCCGGAGTCATCTTCTGCCGCTATGGCCGCATGACTTCCCAATCTTTCCACTTGGCTTTTTAGCCACATCTTAGTTTTCCCGTCTCTGTGAGAAAATACGCTGGCAAAAGCAGCTTAGGGAAGGAAGGAAGGGTTATTCTGCTCTCAGTCAAGGGTACAGTCCATCACAGTAGGGCAGTCGGCGCAGAAGGAGCCTGTAGCAGCTGGCCACATCATGCCCACAGTCAGGAAGCAGAGAGAGTTGCACACATGCTCAATTCACTTTCCTCCTTTTTTTTTTTTCCTACCAGAACCCAAATCCAGGGAATAATGCCTCCTGCTCAGGGCGGGTTTTCCCACCTCAGCAGGCGCTCATAGGCATGCCCAGAGAAGCTCAGGGTCCAAGCGATCCTGGAGTCTGTGGAGCTGAGCCTCAGTGTTACCCACCACAGCCTCCTCCCCAGGTCTCTCTCAGGACACCGGGGAGTGCCTCCAGTTTCAAACACAGCAGTGTAGCTTGTTAACTGGCTCTTCGACCCTTATTGGGTCTTCATCTCTGACAACCCCTTGTAAGTCAGATTCTCTTCTCTGTGACAAATACATGAGCTAAATGAATTTATAGGGATGAAAGTGTTGACTTTGGACCACAGTTACAGAGCCCTCAGTCCATGCCCATAATTTTGACTCCGTTGCTTCTGGCCTGTGGTTCATGGGGACAGGAGCACATGACATCATGTCCGCCTCATGGTGGACTGGAAACAACAATAGGAAAAGGAATGAGGGACTGTGGTCCACACACCTTCAGGAGAATGCCCCCAATGATCTAACCGTTGTGAGAAGCCCCACCATTTAAAGGCTCTTCTGCATCCCAGAAGTGCAGCAGGCTGGTGACCAATGCTCTAGCATGTGGCTTCTGGGGACCCTTAAGATCCAAACTGAAGCAATTCCTATCTCCAGACTTCAGCCGTCCTTGCTTCCCTCAAGTCCCATGCATGGGCAGATGTTCTGGACCAGGGATGGTCTTTGGAGAGAACTCCTTGACCAGCCCTCTGTGATGCTGCCCCAGATGCCCTTATTTCACACACAAAAAATCTTCCATCCACGTCACTGAACTCCGTGCCCACTCCATTATCATAGGAGGTGGCGGTGCTGTGATTTCAGGTGTGGGTTTTTTTTCCCATTGAACTGTATCCTTGGGAGAAAGAGAGACTGTGATTTATTTATGTCCTCAGTACATGGCAGAGCACTTGACACATCCTAATACTCAGAACATGTTTATTGAAGTCATTAATTAGTGTAGACAGCTGGTGGAAAGCTGCCCTCCCATAGCACGCACAGGCACAGAACATCAAGCTAGGTGTGGAATTGGCTTAACAGGTAAATGAGTTAATTTATTAATTCTTAGTAGCCAGTTGCATCAATGGCATGACTGATGAAAACTAATAAATTAATTCATCTGTGTGTTAAGCCATCTCCATGCTCAGCCAGCCCCGTGTCCTTCTGTCTGGATTGCTACGGGAAGCAGCCTCTGGCCAGCTGTCTAGATTGTTTGTTGAGTGCCAACCGTGAATGAAATGCCACTGTGTAAGTACCATGGAGAATCAGAAATGAATAAGACACGAGCCCTGTTCTCAGCCCTCCCGTTCTGGAACTGGAATTACTGCAGGTCATCAGAAACACGCTGTACTTATAAGGCTGGAGTAATGTTATTCATTGTGAGTTATAATAAACAAAACCCAACAGGGAAATCTAAACAGCCGCTAGCAGGGACCTTAGTCACTGCATAGATCTTTTCCTCCGTGCCTCCAGTGGGCCATTAAGTGACACCAAGATTCTTAACTAAGTGATGTGCGCTCCCCTGCTCTTCCTCCCCAGCCACCCAGGACCTGTCTTTAACTTCGGTGTTTTGCTTTTTCCACAGTCAGGCAATGCTGCAGCCTCTTTCTCAAGCCTCCAGGCAGAGTCTCTGTTCATTGACCTCTTCCAATCCAAGCGTGGTGTCCTCTTCTTCCCCCACAGGGCCAGCTACTACAGAAAGGGCGGGTGTGCCATGCTGCCAGTGAAGTGGATGCCCCCAGAGGCCTTCATGGAAGGAATATTTACCTCTAAGACAGACACGTGGTGAGTCTTCCTGGTGCCCTCCTCCAGGTTATCACCGTGGCTTAGTGATCATCTTGGACCAATTGGCCCACACCCCTTCGGGAGTTCTTTTGGCAGAGAGAAGGGGAGGAAGAAGTCACAGTGGAGGCTCTTAAGTGTTGGTGTTTATCAGAGTGATCAGAAGGGCTCCTGAAAATGTACATCACAAGGCCCCACCCTGAGAGCGATTTTTCAGGAATGGGATCCAGATAAACTTGCATTTCTACCAAGCTCCTAAGTGATGCTGGGCTCTCTGGCTGGGAGGCCACACATCAAGACTGGTTGTCATTTTAAATGACAAATTAAACTCAGGCCCCCTGGCAAAGCATGAGCATACACACAGACACACTCACTCACACACACACACACACACACACACTCACACACACATACATACACTCACACACTCACACTCACACACACAACTACTCATACACATACTAACACACACATACTCTCACACACATACATTCTCTTTCACACACACAGACACAAACACACATACACACACACATACTGACACACACATACACTCACTCACTCACTCTCTCTCTCTCACACACATACACACACATCAGTAAATAAAGTCTTTTGAATTAAATTAAACCCCACAATAAGAAGAAAAACAGAAAGAGGGGGGAAAAATACTTAGAACAAGTTAGACTTGAGGAAGTTCATAGACAAGTCATCCCTCACTTGACATCCAGATGTTGACGTCCAAACCCACGGTTCAGATCCAGAACCAGGCTGCTCAGTTACCTGAGGGTCCCAGAAGGCCAAGGAATGGAAAGTAGGGGTACAGAAAATAGGACAATTGGCTAAAGGTCTAACCAAGTTATAAGTAACCAAAGCCTCTGGTTCAGCCCTCCACCCCCTGAATCTTGGGGACTGTCTTTCCTCTGTCACCAAATCAAAGTCCCTCTGGGCTCGGTGGTATAGACATCAGCGAGGATGAGACACTCGATTCCATGCAAGAAAAGCTTTCAAAGTCTACCTAGTTTAGGGTGTGTCCTCCTTTCACCAAGAACGCTGGCAACCAAGCCAGCGATGAGGGGGCTCCTGGGCAAAGTGAGCAACCAGGCATAGACTCCAAGTGAGGCTGCACATGAGGAGTTAGATTGAAAACTGATCACCAGATCACGAGGTTCTAATCCCAGAAGCCCGCAATTGTTAGCTGACTCAACGGTGGTGTCTTAAGATGACTGTCTTAGGGTTCTACTGATGTCCAGGGACACCATGACCACTGCAACTCTTACAAAGGAAAGCATTTAACTGGGACTGATTTACATTATCATCACAGCACAGGCATAATGCTGGCTGGGTAGCTGAGAGTTCTACATTTGGATCCACAGGCAGCAGGGAGTGAGCCACTAGACCTGGCTTGAGCTTCTGAGACCTCAAAGCCCACCCCCTAGTGATGCACTTCCTCCTCCAACAAAGCTACCTCTACTTCAACAAGGTCACACCTCCTAATGGTAGCACTCCCTATAAGCCTATGCGGGCCATCCATTTTCATTCAAACCACCGCAAGGCAGAGCCCCCTTCTGACCTAGGTTAGATACTATAAGCAAGAGTCTTGGCTATTTCTAGGCCAGTGAGATTTGCCTGAACCTAATCCAGGGGTGAACAACAACAGATCCCCTGACCCTCATTAGCAATGCAGATATGCAAATCCATAACCTCACCTCAAACTTCTTGAAGGGGTGTGATTACGTTAAGGATCTTTTTTTTAAATTGTTTATTTATTATGCATACAGTTTTTTATCTGTGTACATGCCTGTACCACAGGAGAAGGCATCAGACCTCATTACAGATGGTTGTGAGCCACCATGTGGTTGCTGGGAATTGAACTCAGGACCTCTGGAAGAACATGCAGTGCTCTTAACCTCTGAGCCATCTCTCCAGCCCTATGTTAAGGATCTTGAGGCAGAGTAGATTTTTTTTCTGGATAATCTCCTGGGAGGAAGTAAATGCCATGGCCAGTGTTCCTATTAGAGTTGGGGAATGGGGAAATTCTTCATACAGAGGAAAGAGCAGGGTTTGACCCAGAGCCTCTAGTGAAGCAGCCACACAAGAAAGGACTCCAGCTGCCATCTGGAGCTGAAAGAAGTAAGCAGAGGAACAAACAGGCTTTGCCCTAGGGCAGTGGCTCTCAACCCTCCTAATGTTTCGACCCTTTAATGAAATGCCTTATGTTGTGCTGACCCCCAACCATAAGATCATTTCCTTGCTACTTCATAATTGTAATTTTGCTACTGTTATAAATCATAATGTAAATAACTGATACGCAGCCACCAAAGGGGCCGAGACCAACAAGTTGAGACCGGCTGCCCTGGAGCCTCAGAGGGAGGGAGCCACATCAGACTAACATCGTGACTTAAACTCAGAAGTACTCATTTCAGATGAGCAGGCTTCAGACCCATCCAAGAACAAATTTCTGTTGTGTTAAGCCACCAAGTGAATGGCATTTTTTGTAAAACCAGCTACCACAGGAAAACAACAACCAAAAAAGCCACACCTCATCATGGCATCAGGCTGGCTTACTTACATAGTACTTCCTCCTCAGCTTTTGATAGTCCAACCTTAAAACACCATCAGCCAGCCAAGAACAATGAACATCTGAGAGATGGTTATAATGAAGAAAAGGCACAAGCAACTGGACAGGAAGGAAGACAACGTAAAAACACTAGGAAAATTCTTTTAACATGACGATTGCCCTCAGAGACACAAAATACTGCAACCCTACATAAAGGACAGAGAGTTGCTTTAAAACAGTGCTTACAGGTGAACCTATGTAAACGCAAGAATGATAGCCCACCTGCAGTTCCAGCCTCAGAAGGCAGACACCAGGGATCCCTACAGCAAACTGGCTTGTGAGTCTTTCTCTGTCTGCCCAGCCAGCTCCCTAAGAGCCACACGAAGACTTCTTATTAATTATGAAAGCTCGGTTAATAGTCAAGGCTTGTTTCTAGCTAGCTCTTGTATCAGCCCCCTTCTATTCATCTATGTGGTACCCAGGTTCATTTACGTCATCTGTGTACTGCCCATCCTGCTTTGCTGCTTCCTCTCCATCTGGCTTGTGACTCCACCCTTCTTCTTCTTCCCAGCATCCTCTGTGCCTGGAAAACCTGCCTAGCTATTGGTCGTTCAGCTTTTTGTTCAAGCAATCAGAGTGACACAAAAATCACAGTGTACAAAAAGATTATTCCACATCAACCAGCCATATTGGAGAGCTCAGAGTTTTACTGAGAGACCCTGCCTCAGTGAAGGCAGTCAGAGAGTGATGGAGAATGAGTTCCAACATCAACCTCAGGTCTCTACATAGACCTGCACCAACCTGTATATACACCATACATGTGTCTACACACATGCACACCACACATGTGTGTCTACACACATGTACACCACACATGTGTATCTACACACACATGCACCATACATGTGTCCACACACACGCACACCACACATGTGTCTACACACATACATACCATTCACACACATGAAAATGGAAAAAAAACAGTCCTTCAGAGGGGGACATTCTCAGGAATAAAAATATGATGGACACCCTCAAAGAGGCCCTCAGAAGCCATGTGGCTGCACATAACAGCGTCCTTGGAGGACACAGGGGTGGAAGGGGGGCCAGAGAGAGGCTCACGGTTGAGAAAGCCGGGCAAACAGGGCTCCAGACAGTTGCTTAAGGCCAAAATAATCATGTGTCACCTTGGTAGCACATACTCCTGAGATGAAGAGGTGCAAATGTGGTTCCCCCTGAGCTCCTTAGCCTAGTATAATCACAAGAAATGCAGGTCCCAGATGAGAGATGTCCCACTGAGTCCCTGACCGGGATTGTGCATATCTGCCCAGCAAAAGCAAAGCCACCCAGAGAAGCTTAGGGGATGTTGACAGCTCAATATATATGATTCGGGACGAGAATAAGTAAATTCAGTCAAAACTGAGGAAATCTAAATAAACTATGGGTTTTAGTTAATAATGTCTTAATGCTAATCCATTAATTGTAATTAATGTACCATGCTAATGTGTTGCTAAAAATAGTGAGAACTGAGTGTAGAGTTCATGGAAACACAATACTAATAATACAATCCCTTCCCAATGTGAACCATTCTATTAAAAAATGAAGTTTATTTTTTCATCTGATAACTGAAATGTAAAAGTCGTGAATGGATTGGAATACAGAATTAAGTTAAACTTCAGGGAAGTGAAACAATTCTAAAGAGAATGGAAATGCAGTAAAGAAAAGAGAAGAAAATTGAGAGGATTAAGCCAATTGATCTGATAAGCTAGCAAAATAAGAGTCCTGGGAAGAAGGACACGGGAAATACAGAAACTGAAAATGTCAAAGCAATAAAGGAACATTGTGCAGAATAGAAGGTACATCCCCAGTGTAAATGTACCCACCAAGTGTCAAGCCTCATGGCAATAAGAACCACACAAACGTATCGCCTGAAGTTCCAAGAACCACACAAACGTATGGCCTGAAGTTCCAGGCTAGAGCTGCTAATGACTCTGCATGTTTCCAAGCAGAAAACTAGAGAAACTGGTCAGAGGCTAAAAATCAGGGAATCAGAGTGGCCTGGAAATGGTTCCTAGCACAGAAAATGCAAGAGAGTGGAAATGTCCCCGAGTTCTGAAAGCCCCATATTGAGATAATGTCCTAAGATGGAAGACAACACCCCTTCCTGACTCACAGGGCCTTTTTTGAGCAAGTGGCTTTGTTATTTCTAGGCCCAAGAGATTTGCCTTGACCTAACCCACTGAGTCTCCACAGGCCAGAGATAGTGGGTAACCTGGAACTCATCATTAGCAACTCCAAACTCAGCTCCCCACCCAGTCACCTCATGCCTCGTGCAGCAGGAACTGCAGGAGTGGAGACAACCCTTCTGTGTTAACGAGCCCTCCAGAGGAATCACGTGAGCACCAGAGAGTGACATCCACCTAACCCACCCGGAGGCAGAATAGCATCAGCAACTTAGTAATTGTTCTAAATACATGAATGTCCTATGACCCATCAGCTCTGCTCTCCCCTGTGTCACGTTAGAGAAGCGTTGACATGGACAGACTTGGGCAAATATCCCCACTGGCACATAGTTTACAAAGCAGAAAAGACAACAACGACCTAAGTCCCCTTCAATCAGGGGATGGAAAGCTAAAGGGACAGAAAGTGCTGAGCAGTATTAAAAGAACACACAGCCCACAGCACCAACACTGAAAAATGTTCATCCATAGGACAAGAGTCAGTGAGGGGGAGAAAAAAAATCAAACCAAAAAAAGGAATGTGGAAATATTTAAAAAACAATTTTACAATGCAAAAAAGCTTAACTTTGTACTACAGAATTTTAGTTACATATATCTCCACATGTTAAAGACCGTGAAAAATTGAGGGAAATGCACTCTACACTTCAGTGGAGGGGCTTAAGGGAGGATGAGCAGGGAAGAAATATGCCTGTATCTGTTTATTCAAGAAGACAGCGGACTGCTGACATCAGGCAAAATTATACCTAGAAGCTCTCAAACAATGTGGAGGTGCACACCTGTAACCCCTAACCCTAACCCTAACCCTAACCCTAACCCTTAGGTGGGTTACAGCCAGGCCTGTCTTGTCTAACAAAAGAGATTGCAATCACCAACTAGTGTCTGTCTATATGTACCGTCTATAGACAAGCAGAGACTGAATAGCTGTGACTCTTCATACATCTTCCTTATTGGACACTGGTTTTTGTTTATTATGCTGTTGCTTGCTGTATTGGGGGAAGAGAGGGTCTTCTTTTCCCCTTAGAAATCAGAAAGACCACGTGAAAGAGGATAATTCATTTTCCTGGCAACTTGCAGGCAGCTAATTTCACCAACATAGTAGCAGTGAAAGAAAGCATTCCCGCTCTGTGGAAGTATATTTTCCTACCATGTTAGGACAGTGTTTACTAAGAGTAAAACCCTGCATGGAGATACTAGAACAACGATAGATTTTCTTTCTTCAAAATCTGATCGTCAAACTAAGAGTTGGAAATAAAAATGTCATCAAAGTAGAAAATATTATTTCTGGAACTTAATACACTGGGTCTCAAAAGTTCTTTAAGACAAACAATGGGAAATCAAATACCTTTTTAAAAAGAGGAAAATGTCTTATGTGATGTCAAAATACAGACAGAAAAAAGCAAAACATAATATTGTCAATGCAGAAAGCAAGCAGATGAAAGGAACAGGTGGGCACACCTATTAAAAACAGCCCTGTCTTTAATCAAAAGCCAGTAGGGAAGGGGGAATCATTTTAGAAAGTGCTGGAAGGATCATTTAGAGAAACAAACCAGTTTTGACCCTTCCCTCCCACCATACATAAATTCTGAATGAATTCAAGAGAAAAACAAGCACACCTAGAAAATGGTAAGCATTTATTTAATCTTTGCTGAAGAGAAGATTTCACAACTGTAAAACAGAAGAAATTACAAAAATGTAGTGAATACATTTAACTACTTGAAAATGCAAGTCTTTGCCAGGCGTTGGTGGCGCATGCCTTTAATCCCAGCACTCGGGAGGCAGAGGCAGGCGGGATCTCTGTGAGTTCAAAGCCAGCCTGGTCTACAGAGTGAGTTCCAGGACAGCCTCCAAAGCTACACAGAGAAACCCTATCTCGGGAAAGAAAGAAAAAAAGCAAGCCTTTGTTACACTATAAAGTTAGATCATCAAGCAACAAACAGAAGTGATTTGGCCTTGTGGTACATTCTTATAATTATAACTCTTTAAGTGTTTGGGCCTTGTGGTACATTCCTGTAATTATAACTCTTTAAGGCACTGAGGCAGGAGAACTGCAATATCAAAGCTTGCCTGGCCACAGAGTGAGTTCAAGACCAACATGATCCACTACCCAAAATTAAATTTAAAATAATAATAAGAAGAAAGTAGCGAGGCCCCACTCAGAGATAGAATACGTCTAACATACAGAAGGCCCTGGATTCTGTCCCTTCAGATTGTAACTGAATTCGAGGAGAGAGAAAACAAACTCACCTGTATCACGAATAATAAAAACCCAGAGGCAAATATTGGGGTTCAAGTCGAAGACCAAAAGAGCAAAGCAGCCAGCCACTAGACAATTCTTACCTCTACCTCCAACTCTACCAAAAAAATAAGCATTTTTATTTTTGATAAAAGGCTAACATCTTTAAAAACAAAAACAAAAACAAAAACTTGTTGCCGGGCATTGGTGGCCCATGCCTTTAATCCCAGCACTTGGGAGGCAGAGGCAGGCAGATCTCTGTGAGTTCAAGACCAGCCTGGACTACCAAGCAAGTTCCAGGACAGCCTCCAAAGCCACAGAGAAACCCTGTCTCGAAAAACCAAAAAAACAAAAAAACAAAAAAAAAACTTATTGACTCTTTGTGAATTTTACGTCATGCACCCCTTCCATTCGTCCCCCTGACCCTTTGTATATTCCCTCTGCCCTTGCAATTCCCACACACACACCATAAAATAAAATTTAAAAGAAAATAAAACCTCATCCTGGAAACTGCAGTGGGTCTCAGTGAGTCACACGCAACCTCATTTGCAAGTGTTCATTGCAATGAATCATTGGTCTGGTTCAAGACCTGTGGCTTCTGCTACACCATCAATACCGGGCCCTGACAGGATGTCCTGTTGTCTCCCTGTGTTGTGGAGACCCCACAGCTTTGGGTCTGCAGGACCGGCCCCTTCACGTGCTCTCGCAGTTCACAGACAGGGTGGATATTGGGTGGGCCAAGTTATTACAGCCCCGGTCCTGGGACTGGTTCTGGATTGGCCAGCCCACCAGCTTGCTCCCATCCTCACCACCAGGCAAGCTCTCCAGAACTGCCCCAGCTAGCTCACCCAATGCAACAGGCCACAAGGAACGGGGACGGGAGGGGGCGGGGGGGGAGCAGTCCTCCTACTTTCTCACACCCTCAGGTTCAGTTTACCAGCACCTACTTCACCAGGGCCAACTCTGCTGTGCAGAAGGGCTAACATCTTCAATACATTCAAAGAATGTCTACAACTCAAAGGCCAAACCGAGATACTAAAATAATATACCCTGACTGATAAAATCATGCAAAAGATGTGAACAGACAATATGTAGTAGAAAAATTAGGAGTAGATCAGCAAATTTTAGTAAAACACTCCATGTGAAGTGAAGATTTCCATATTCTAACAGACATGGGGAGATTGCCTACAGGTAAAGGCACTCCCCACCACATCCGAGTTCAATCCCCAGAACACACATGCTGGAAGAAAAGGACAGCCTCCTAAAAGTTGTTTGATTTCTACAAGTGCCTTGTGCCATGCCCTCCCACAACACTAACTTAATTTAAAAATGAGCCGGGAGGTGGTGGTGGCGCATGTCTTTAATCCCAGCACTCGGGAGGCAGAGGCAAACGGATCTCTGTGAGTTCAAGGCCAGCCTGGTCTACATAGCAAGTTCCAGGACAGCCTCTAAAACAATACAGAGAAACCCTGTCTCAAAAACAACAACAACAACAAAGAAGAACGTAAAATATTAGGTTGGAACACATCTGCCCTGAGGTTTCTATTTGTTTGGGTTTTTTGTTTTTTGTTTCTTGTTTTTAGTTTTTTTTTTTGAGGTGGGGGTCTCTGGGGCTTGGGAGATGCTCAGTGGTTAAGAGCACTGGCTATTCTTCCCATGGACCTGGGTTCAGTTCCCAGCACCCACTTGGCAGCTCACAACCATCTGAAACTCCAGTTCCAAGGGTTTTGATGCCCTCTTCTGGCTTCTGTTGGCACTGAAGGCCTGTGGTGCACAGAAATATGCAAGATGCCCATACACATAAAATAAAAAATGAAGATAAAATTGTATTAAAAAGTGATCCTGCCATATTTTGCTGTTTTTCATTTTCTCATAGTTTGCTTTAAATTGAGAAATGTTACTATTAATGTACATACTGGAGTTGGTGAGAGTAACACAAAGTTTCAGGGCTTGTGTTCTTCAAATCTAGTTATTATACCAGAAATATTATTAATTTTACTATTGCATTATTTTTAGATGGTTTGCCCTAAGGAATCTTGAAAAATGAACAAAAGCCAGGTGTGGTGATCCACCACCCATGGTCCCTGCACTCAAGAGGCAGGGAGATTTTGAGTTTGAAGCCAGCAGGACTACATAGCAAATGAAATACAAAATGAGACTCCCTCACAAAAATTAAAATTGGCTAAAATCAAAGTGCAAAAAGATGTTCGTGCAACGTTTAAAATATTTTGAAAACTGAAAACAATGTGATATGGAAAACCATGTTACATCTCAATATGATATCTCACAGGCATTTCAAAGTCTATTTATGAAATGTTTAGCATGGAAAGTGGCTGTGCTATCATGAAATGAGCAAAATTATCAAGGTTCAATAGCTTTGGTTATATAAAAGAAATCTAGGCACAGAGCTTGACTGGAATGAAAAATATGCTAACTGGTTATCTTTTAATAGAGAGTTATATGAATGCTTGAGCATTCTTTCCATTTTCCTGGGTCTAGAGAGTCCTCTGGACTGCAGTTATAGCTCGGTCAGTGAAGGGATTGTAGGATACAAGCAAAAGGACCTGGTTCAATCTCCAGAACTCTCGAGAAGGAAAACAAGAAAAAAGATGAGGGGTAGTGCAGCCTACAATGCTAGCGATTGGGGGACTAGACATAGACCAACCCTGGGGTACAATGACTAGCCAGCTTAGCCTTCTTAGTGAAGCCCCGGCTACTGAGAGATGGTATCTAAAAATATTTTTTAATTAAAAAAAAAACAAGTTAGGGTCAGGAGAGAAGGCTCCATGGTTAAGAGTGCTTGCTGCTCTTCCAGAGGACCTGGGCTCAGTTCCCAGCTCCCACACTGAATGACCCACAATACCTGCAACTCCAGTGCCAGGGGATCTGATGTCCTCTTCTGGCCTCTATAAACACCTTTATGCCACACACTCAGATAGAAATGGAATAATCATTTAAAACAAAACACAAGGTAGATGGTTCCTAAGAAACAAGACTTATGGTTCTTGACCTTTGAACTCCATGTGTGTGTGCACAAATGTGTGTATACACACATGCATGGTCACTCACACACACACATTCATGTGCACTCACACACGTGCATGCATGCTCACACATGCATGTACACACATGCGTGCACACACATGCATGCACACTCACACACATACATGCATGCACGCACACATGCATACGCACTTACACATATGCATGTACACTCACACACACAGCACACACACCCTTTTTTCAGAAAATGGCATAATGGGAAACATACTAAAAACGTAGGAGTCTCTGTGTGTGTTGTGTGTGAATGCATATACACCCATATCTGTGTCTTCCGTTCCATGCCCAGGTCTTTTGGAGTGTTGCTGTGGGAAATATTTTCTCTCGGGTATATGCCATACCCCAGCAAGAGCAACCAGGAAGTTCTGGAGTTTGTCACCAGTGGCGGACGGATGGACCCACCTAAGAACTGCCCCGGGCCTGTGTACGACCTTTGGGAACTTCCTGTTAGAAACTGAGCACGGTCTTGTTTTTAAGCATCTGGATCACATATGCTCCTTTAGTATTAAAGGGAAAGTGGCAGCCTTCTTTTAAGATGTCCCCAAACACAGTGTGCCCGAGACTTCAGTAAGATGGATTTGTCTTCCAGCCCTTCGAACACAATAATTTCATCCCATTATTGCCGGGCTGGAGGCTGTGGACTCACGAGCCTACACTTCAGACTGGCCTCTAGAAATGTGTGTCCCAGACCCACTCCATCAGCCCAGAATTCTAAAGAGTTCTCCCCCTTGTGGCTTTTTTCCAGCCCGCCGTGATATTCCCTCACCTCCCTTCCAAAAACAAGATGGATAATAAAATACCCGCATCCTAAGCATGGCTTTAGGAAAATGGGATTTGATGTAAATAGCGTTTGGGCGTGATTCCCGTCCCACCAGCAGGGGGCAGGATTGATCGACCACTTGGACCTAGATGTCTTCCCATCCTTAAAGCTTTGGCTTGATTGAGAAAAGAGATGGGGGAGAGGGAGCCTTCCCGGATGCTTCTGATCCGTTAATGTGCTCCTTCTTGCAGCTATAGGATAATGACTCAGTGCTGGCAACATCAGCCTGAAGACAGACCCAACTTCGCCATCATTTTGGAGAGGATTGAATACTGCACCCAGGTAAAATGCTTTCTGCCCTGACCAGCCCTTAATCTCCATGGGAACGTTTTAATACACTGGTATTTTATAATACTTGTAATCTCATAATATAAGATTGGTGAGACTCAATATTCCTGATCTCTGAAATGCTACGATTGGCCCTCATCCTACAACAAACACTGGAAACGCCCACTCTCCTCGCCAGCACCTGTTACAGCACCAGACAGACCCAAGCATTAGCTGATCCTGCTAGTCAATGGGCTTTTGTTGTCATCGTTTAACAATTAAAACATAATTACACCATTTCCCTTTCCTCACTCCAGCCTCTCCAACACCCCCCCAGCCTCTTCACTGCCTCTCAAGTTCATGACCTCTTTTTCTTTGATTATTAGTGTTGCATACATCCATATAAATACAACCTAGTGAATCCATTTTGTGTTCCTTGCATATATATATATATATATATATATATATATATGATTTCAAAGCTAACTGGATAACCAACTAGAGGACTACACCCTGGGGAAGAGTAATCCTCCCTCTCAACCAGCTTTAGTTGCCCATAGTTCTTTGTCTTGGTGTGGGGCCTCTGAGATTTCTCCCTTCCCTGTTAGTGTGTCTGTTGATGTTTCAGTCTTGTTTAGGTAGCCATATCGTTGTAGTATCATGGATAGCCAGACAGCTAACGTTTTCTAGATGAAACGTGGGGTTTTCTTTTCCAAATATATAATACCTTTGCAGGTGGATCTACAGCTGCAAAGTTTAAATGGCTCTCTGTGAAAGTAAGAAACAGGGAGGAAATGAAATGGCTTTTAAAAAGATATTTGTTGTTGTTTTCTTAAACCCTTTGCTAATAGACACTGGACTGGTGAGCTCTTCTGTAAAATGGAGGCTTCCCCTCCATCTGCATACACTGTTACTGAACTGAATTTCCCCAGGGTTTTCCCCCACAAATTTTCTTTAAACCCCCGGCAACTGCATCCGATTTCCTAGTACAATCTATGACTGCACCGATGGTCTAGCACCAATCTGTTTCCGTGAATGGTTTCTCCTCGTCCCCATTGAGAATTTGCTCAACTCCACAAAAGCCCGGTCACATCTGAATGGGCAAGCGAGTCTCTACATCGGGACAGCTGCATGTGTAATGACAACACACACACAAAGTCACCACCAGGAGCCAATCAGCCAAATGTGACGAAAACTGCAGGTGCATGGGAAGAGAGCGGGCCGGGCATGGTGTCCTCCTCCTCCTCTGCCACCCTCCCTGCAGCAAAACAGAAGTCACATCACCTCTGATCTTTTAAGTCGCAAGAAACATACCATAATATTGTTAAAGCAATGCTAAAAACAAAGCAAACAAACAAAACGCAGGGTCCTCAACAAGTTAAGGTTCCTGCTTGCCGGAACCAAATGACGTAAGTTCCATCCCAGGCCCCACAAAGTGGAGGACGGAGAACCTACTCAGGCACATGCATGTCCAAGCACATATACATACACACAACAGATTAAAATTAATATTAAAGTTTATAAAATCTGTTTTAACAACTGCCCCAGGGGCTTTCTGCTCTGCACTGTTCCCATTCCGTGCCCCAAGGCGGGGTGCCTACCAGCACCCCGTAAGCACCTGGTACCGTCTCCTACTTCAATGGTTTCTTCTAAGGTCTTCAAGAACAGTGATGCTCACTCATTACTTATGCCTACCTGTTAATGTATTCATTTACCACGAGCAAATGCAACTGGGGAAGGAGAGGTTTGCTTCATCTTAACACCTGACAGCCCATCATTATGGGAATCCAGGGCCCATATATCAAGGCAGGAATCCGGAGGCAGGAACTAAAGTAGAAACCATGGAGGAAGGCCACTTATTGCCTGGCTCCTGAGTTTGTTTTTTTTTAGACAACCCTGGACCTCCTGCCAGGGGTGACACTTCCCACAGTAGACTGGGTCCTCCCACATCAATCGTTAAGGAAATGACCCACAGACATGTCCGCACGGGCCAATCTGATGGAGGCAATAACTCAGTTAAGAGGATCCCACCTCCCAGGTGATGCTGCTAACGTGTGTCAAGTTGACAAAAAACGGCTCCTCTGTAAACAGATGTTTCTCTCTCTCTCTCTGAGATCACGTCCAAATCCAACATCTCTGCGATTCCGTTTCATCCGTCCTCTTTTTCTCCTTCCCACAGGATCCGGATGTCATCAACACAGCTCTGCCCATAGAATATGGCCCGGTAGTGGAGGAGGAGGAAAAAGTGCCCATGAGACCCAAAGACCCGGAGGGGATGCCTCCTCTGCTGGTGTCTCCCCAGCCCGCGAAGCACGAGGAGGCGCCCGCTGGCCCCCAGCCCGCAGCCCTGGCGGCGCCAGGCCCCTTGGTGAAGAAGCCCCCGGGTGCAGGCACGGGAGCAGGTGCGGGTGCGGGCCGGTTGCCCCGAGGGGCGGCCGATCGTGGCCACGTGAACATGGCGTTCTCTCAGCCCAACCCTGCCCCGGAGCTGCACAAGAGCGCGGGCTCCAGAAACAAGCCGACCAGCCTGTGGAACCCGACCTATGGCTCGTGGTTCACGGAGAAGCCAGCCAAAAAGACCCATCCCCCGCAGGGCGCCGAGCCGCAGGCGCGGGCAGGAGCGGCAGAGGGTGGCTGGACCGGGCCGGGCGCCGGACCCCGCAGACCCGGGGCTGCGCTGCTGCTCGAGCCATCGGCGTTGAGCGCCACCATGAAGGAGGTGCCACTGTTCAGGCTGCGCCACTTCCCCTGCGGGAACGTTAACTACGGCTATCAGCAGCAGGGTCTCCCCTTGGAAGCCACCGCTGCCCCTGGGGACACCGTGCTGAAAAGCAAGGTCACCCAGCCGGGGCCCTGAGCCCTGCACCAAACTAGCTTCTCCCCCTGGCCAAGCAGGAGCCCTCCCAGAGGGAGGCGGACTATATGGCTCCACCACAAACCAGAGACCAAATGTCACTTTCATTTTGTGCCAACTTGTTTTGAAGTGCCACATTTAAATAATAATAATACTAAGGAAAACTTGTATTTTCAAGATGCATTAGAAAGGCTTTTGAGCATGGGTTCATCCTTTCAAAAGAAGAAAATGCCATTTAAAAAAAAAGCATCAGTACAAGGCCCAGATTGGTTGCGTAATTTTCGTGCATGGTCCGCTGTACAGTCCCCTAGGCTTCTTTCCGATTTTGTGTGCTCTCTGCTTCCGTGTAGTCAGAAGTAGCTGCTTCCATGTCTCACAGGGGGAGTCGTGGATGTTTCCTTGCCTTGTGGACATGGGCCATTGGAGGGGCGAGGAAACAGAAATGAAGGCATTAATTGTAATGACTCAGCATGGGGAGAGCTGTTATTTACTTGGAAAAGAAAAATCATAAGCTGACATCGCTGTGGGTGGTGGTTAGAGGCTTTTTATTGTTCTAGTTCATTGCCTATTGTAAAAAAAATGTCGTGACTAGTTCGTAGTGTAGTGAAAAAACGTGTATATATTCATCCAAGCGAAACACTCACATCTCAAGTGGTTTGCATACAATGAAAGACCAGTAGAGATCCAGCAATTCAAACACCCTATTAACATACCTCATGCCTTAAGAAAATCTTCCTACTAAAAGTAAAAATACTGAGTGTGAGGTTTCCTACTGGATTTAAAACTCAAGATTGAAATTACTTATATTTCAAACTTTCCATTAACTCAGATCTGATCACTTAAAAAAAAATTAAGTAGCAGTGATACATAGACACATAGAAAGATACCCATTTGTGGCCATACATGTCAATACATCTGAGGCCCAAACCTTCCCATACCAGAGTTCCTCCTCTTGATGACTCATTGGGTCATTCCAGTGGCCTTCCAGTGGCCTAGACCCTGGCCTATCCTTCCCCCCCACCCCTAGCTTTCTCTCCCTTAGCCATGAGATCCTGATGTGCTGGGAACACAAATGTGATCAGACAGTCATAGCATGACTTCTATAGATCTCAGATGCAGATTACAACAAAGCATTTCCTTCCAGGTGGCAGTGAGGAGAGGAAGTAAGGGTTGCTTGGACGGTTGAGGCTGATGCTGTGTTTCAGTGGGCTCTCTGAACCTGGTTTTCACAGATGAAATCTATTTCTATGAAATGGAATCGGGAACCCATTAAATTTTATACACATGCTTATGCAATACTGAGTTTATCTGTTCCTTCATTTCCTTTTCCTCTGCTACTGTATTCTCACGTTCAGTTTAGCTGTGACAAGCATCTCTTTGGGGGAAAACAGTAGAGACTGTGTGTGTGTGTGTGTGTGTGTGTGTGTGTGTGTGTGTGTGTGTGTCTTCCCACCTTCTCCATTTTGTCTTCTTCAAAAGTATCACTTCTGAGTGTAGGAGATCCATTGTATTCTATGCCAATTCCAGACAACTTTCAGTTTCCTTAAGGCAGTTGCCTGGCCCTCTAATTGGTTCTGAACATCTAAGAATTCACTGGTAACTCCAGAACTACTTTTCTATAACTGCCCCCAAACCTTTCCCATCGGGTGTCCCTGAAGCTGGAAGACAAGTGAGAACTGTACGGGTAACAGTTCTGAGACGCGTGACCAATAAAGTTTCAGTTTGTGCCAGCCTTGGCTCAAGTTTTGATGCAAAAATAGTGACAACAGTCAAAAAGTCTTGTTCCAGCTCACAAACCACCCAAAGGGGTTCCAGAGTCTCACTTTGAGAAACACTGAAGGTTGATGCCAGAAGAGCTCTCTGTATCTGAGAAAACAGCTCTACTTTCTAACCCTGATGTCACTAACCAACTAAGCAGGCAGTGTGACTCGTGGCTGAAGAGCTAACTCTGTTATTTATGGGGTAGGGAATCTTGCCCCTTCCCACTCTAAACCCACAGACTCAGGTTGTGCCTTACTACCACTGATATGCATTTGTTGCTTTTCTCTTTATTGGTATACTGAATATACATATTATACATTATTACATATTCATGTAAATGATGGTACAATCTTCAAGCCTGTGTACATGGATAAGTCAATAAACAACTCCACACTGAGCTACGATGACATCAAGATGTTTCATTGAGGTTGGTGTAACTCCTAGGTGCCATGAATCTGGATTACTGTCCACTAAGTATTATGCCAACCATATGGCTATGGCAATTTATGCAGATACTGGACTTTAATACATTCATTAACCATGATAGCAAGTTTCACTTCAAATGTGAACAGGCCCAATTAAGGTTTGCAGGAGCCAGGCTAATTAAGCCATAAGCTAGCATAATTATTTGTATTCCGTTGCCTATAAAGAAGGAATCAAGAAGGTCACGGCTGTTCCACCGTGGAACAGACAATTTGTGAGGAATGACCAGTTTGCTAACATGTGATACCTCTAAATTATAGCAAACCAGAAGAGCTGGAACAACCTTTCTCTAATGGTACACTCTGCTTCACAGGCAGGACTGGAGTCTCTTGCATCAAGTGGTGTGTGAGTCCTGGCCATCTGGAGCTTAATCGACCTGGTGGCACTTCCATCGCAAAAAGACAATACAACCTAGATGAGATCATAAGCTGTGACATCACAAGCAGCCCTCTGGCTCCTCAGACACTGAGGGGTTGGTTGTGCTACCGACACCCAGGACTCTTGACTCTCCCACTGGTGGCATGGTTTATCTGTCACTCTTCTAATGACAGTCACAAGAATATCATCTTGATCAGCTCCTTTTTGGCTCAAAAGAAAATTGTAGAGACTCTAAAGTCCCAAATATTAAAGATAAGCACCAAGAAAAGAAGCCATTTCATCAATTTAAGGCAATCTTTTCAAATAGTCATTTCCACATAGCATTTCGTGAACCCTAAGACTGTAAAGTATCATATAATTGCAGAACAATTTTATTATTTTAAGATATGGGGCTTTTCCATCCAAATCCACAGGGTGCATCTGTAAGCAATTCTAATGGCTGGGCTATTTTAATGGGTTTTCTCCAGTAATACTGTGGGATTAAAAATTCCCCCCAACCCCCCACCCCCCCAACCCCGAGATAGAGAGCCCTAGAACAACATGTATGTGGACCCAGGCTGGTCCACATCCAGGCTGTCCAGGACAAGATTCCCAAAGCTGAGTGAAGCGTTGTCAATCTGTCTTTAGCTAACAATTTTTTAATGAGTCCCCAGAGACTCCCCAGAAGAGTCATTGACTTAGACACTTAGCAGCAGCAGATGGTTCCCCATGTTGTGCACACACAGACACGCGCCAGTGTTCCGGGTCCCTTGATATGATGCCCTGAAATATAAGAGGATGCCTGAGAAAGGACAGGGAGACTGCTAATAAGACTCTGTTTTCACTTGGTACCCTGAAGCAGGTATATTTAATTTCTAGAGCATCCTTGAATACAAACTCTAGCTAGGCCGGAAACACTTGAAAGTTCAGACAGGAACAGAATGACTATGTAAAATTGGGGGCGGGGGGGGGGGGAGGGGATGAAAGCACCATGAAATAGGATAGAAAACTAAAGCCACCCTGCCCTCTCTGCAGCATGGTGCATGTGAAACAAAAGCCCCACCCCCACGTGCAACAATGGTGCTGCCACGCTACCCTCGGAACACTACAAGCAAAGCCTGTTTTAGATCCTTCCCAAGCCCACTTCTGGACACCCCAGCAGGCTCCCCCGCCCCTCCCCATCAATCTACAGAGGCCTACGACCTCCCTGTGAACACTTACTCCATTACCTCCCACACGGTGTTCCTCTGGCAGCAGGGGTCGGTTCAAAGGTGAATTCGTATCAAACCCACATTCGTTCTGAACAACTGAACTGTCAGGTCTCCCTAGAATATTTACACTGTAAGGAAGCCATTTGCCAACTGAGATGAACAAGTAGTCGATAAAATTTCAGATGATTATGTCGGGTGGGATGGTTTAACTCTCATCCATTGCTTTACAAACGGTGAGCAATCCGAGCAGGAGTATAGGGACTGTGTTAGCTGGCAATCATCCTCCTGGGTACTCAGGCAAGGGACTGGAATTTTCTTTGAAAAGTTAAGAGTCACACATAGTGACACAAACCTGTAATCCCAGCACTTAGGACCCTGAGACAGGAAGACCATGAGTTCAAGGCTAGCCTGAACTACACAGAAAGACCATCTCAAAAAAGAAAGTGAGGGGAGCCTGTGGGGGAAAGGTGAAGGGTTGAGTCTGAAGGGATTCTTTCAACTCTGAATTGTGTGATCTGTGAAACTTCAGTGTGGTCAGGTACACCCTAGTAGTCATCCCGTAATTTGCAGAGCACAGCTGTGTATCCCTTACCCTAATACCTCATTTCGTGCCAAAGATAATGAATTGAGGGCTCAATCCCAGTGAGACAAATTAATTACACGTAATGTTCACGGAGAAGCAGACCAGAAGGGTCGACATCCATTCACATTTCCCCTTCCTGGTCAAAATCGTAAGACCATTAGCAAGATGAAGTGGGTCCTGCGGCTTCCTGCAAACTGCATTATGGGAAAGACGATCAGCCACGCCCGATGACCACCTGCCGTCAGCATCGCTCCACTCACATCTCTGATGGCTGCCGCAGCCACAGCCTCATTTCCCAAAGGAAACTCCTAAAATGTACCTCTTGGAGCTGGGACGGCGATGCGATGCCTGGCACACTGGGAGTGGTCAGTTTGGATGTGATGCCCGGCGCACTGGGAGTGATCAGTTTGGATGTGATGCCCGGCGCACTGGGAGTGGTCAGTTTGGATGTGATGCCTGGCGCACTGGGAGTGGTCAGTTTGGATGTGATGCCTGGCGCACTGGGAGTGGTCAGTTTGCTTCTCTTAGTGCCCATTCTCAAAAGGAAGTGGCAAAGCCCGGGGGGGGGAGGTGCCTGAGTTCTGCCACTCCTCAAGTGTTGTTCAAGTGCCATGATGACAGGGAAACCGTTGAGGAGTCTTCCTCCTTAATTACCATAGCACTGGAGGGGCCTCCCTTCCGATTTATAGTCAATTACCGTTGGGTAGCAAAATGCTAAAAGTCTGTTTTCAATGATGTCCCCTTATGGCACATCTGGAAATGGAAACCCCAAAGGACAGCCAACTCGACATCGCACAAAGGTAGGAAGATGAAGACTGTAGGTAATTTTCCTACAGCTTAGTATACCTGATACTTTGTTTCAACAAAAAATCAAAATCTATTTCACTTTATGTTCAAAGTATTATTTATGTAGTATTCCAAAGACCTCAAAAGAAGCCATTTTAAACGCAGGTAGTCTTTTTCCTTGTGTACATGCCGATAAAGCAGCTGGCGATGGCGATAAAATAAATGAGGTTGAACGTGACAAGGGATTTTTTCCCTTGTCACAACAAGGTGCTTGAAGTGAGATCACAAGACTCTCAGGCAAGTTCTTAAGTCCCTAAACTCCATTCCCTTAGAGAAAAAGAGAAGAGCATGGGGGCGGGGTCTCCGGCATTTTCACTAATGTGTACAGCCTGCTGGGATTACGAGAGACCCACTGTCATCAGCGCCTTGGGATGAAGCTGACTTAGGCCTCCTGCAGTGCTCTTCTGCTCTGGACACGCCCCTGTGAACACAAAGCAAGGCCGCTTCTCCCACACTCAATCTGAGACTTGCAATGACTATGGAAACTCTCTCTAAAATCCCCTGGGGAGCATGTTCCCTCAGAAGAGGACAGCGACTCTTCACAAGAACTTCCAGAAGCAGTTAATGTCATTGACACTGTTGACTGGATTTTAGGACAGACCTCTGCGGTAACACTGGCAAGAGGATAAGAATGGCTTGAAGCTGTGCGAGTAATTTTGACATGATTCAGTTTCGTGTCAATCTGATTTGATTTGTTATGTGAAAAATAATAATTGGCCCAGTCTTCAGTGAGGCAAATGCACTCTGGGAGAAGCTGTGAAGGGTCCTATGAGGCTAAACAGACAGGGCTTAACTTTTGTCAGACTGACACAGAGTTGGGACACACAGCATCAGATCCCTTAAGCTTTAGAATTGCCTTAAGTTCAAATTCAGCACAGGGCAGGCAGACTTCTGAGAGCCTCTATGTGATCTCATTGATCTGATTCAAACACCAATAACTCGCCCAATCTTGAGATCAGACTCATCCTAACAAGTCCATCAAGCTACACGTGTGTGCAATTATCTATACTGTGAGACATTAATATACGGGATCACCCAGGACTCTACAGCTGAACTTAAGACAGATTGGTGAGCATTTCTTCAATATGGAGATTGCCAAGAATAGATTCTATTTAGATTAATAGCCTCAAACACTCAAAATATCTTCCACGCTCCTGGGCCCCCCTCAGCACACCATGACCACACACTTTTTACTGGAAAAGTATAGTCAAGTAGATGATAGCACTCACCGCTGATTTATGATTATGGAAATTCTATTCATGGACGACAGCGAAAAAGATGAAAGGGGAAAATCCCCCACCCCTTGGTGCTTCCTCTTTGAGGAAGAACTATAAAACAAAGTTTCATTTCCATCAAACACAACAGAATCACAATAATGGGCCAGACCCTTTTCCTGCCACAGAACCCCGGAGAGGGACCTGGAGGCAGGACCAAGCAGACAGCTTCATCAGCCACCATTCCAGGCTTGCCCCTCCACCCTCTGAGAGGGAGGGAGAGAGAGACAGAGACAGAAAGAAAGAGAGAGAGAGACAGAGACAGAGAGAGAGAGAGAGACAGAGAGACAGAGAGAGGAGAGGATAGAGCCTTGAACTCATACCCATGAGAAGAGGGAGAGACCCCACTTATACCCACTGGAAGAAGAAATGGGAAGACCACAGTATAAGAACACATCCAACGACAGAAAGACTTATATGACACCACCAGAATCTAGTGACTCTACACCAGCAAGACCTGAACATCCCAATGCAGATGAAACAGAAGAGAATAACCTTAAAACCAACCGCATGAAAATGATAGAGGCCCTCAAAGAGGGTATGAGAAAATCCCTTAAAGAAATGAAAGAGTCTTCCAGCAGCATCAGGTAAACAGGCCGGCTTCCCGGCCTGTGCTCCAGTGCCTGCAGATCCCCTGGGAACTGCACAGAGCTCCCAATCCCGGCGGGAGCCAAGCACCCCAGACTCCGGATCTTCGCTCACACCAACGAGACCAGGAAAGGAGAGGAGGCTGGGAGACCAGCGAAGCGGCGGTTCTTCCAGCAGCATCAGGTAAACAGGCCGGCTTCCCGGCCTGTGCTCCAGTGCCTGCAGATCCCCTGGGAACTGCACAGAGCTCCCAATCCCGGCGGGAGCCAAGCACCCAGACCCCAGGTCTTCTCTCCCACCAACGAGACCAGGAAACCAGAGGACCCAGGGAGACCAGGGGAGTAGCTGTTCTGGATCAAGTACAACAGGACCCAGCATAGGGTCTAGGGGACCAAGTAAGAGGATAAGCGCCCCAGATTCCTGTTCTTCTCCACTCACGGGACCAGCATTCGGACAAGGAATAGAAGAACCACCAGATTATTGGACTTGCTAGCAGCCACCAAAAGGGAACGCTGGTCCCCAGACCAGTAAGGGGCTCTTTCTGTACCCACTAGAAGAAGAGATGGGAAAGAGACAATACAAAAAAATAGTCAGCAACAGAAAAACAAATATGACACCGCCAGATTCTAGAGACTCCACACCAGCAAGACCCCAACATTCCAATGCGGACGAAGCAGAAGAGAACGACCTTAAAAGCACTTTCATGAAAATGATAGAGGCCCTAAAAGAGGATATTGGAAAATCCCTCAAAGAAATGGAAGAAAAAACAAACCAAAAAATGCAAGAATTGGAAGAAAAAACAAACCAAAAAAGGCAGAAAATGGAAGAAGAAATGAAGCAAAAAATGCAAGAAATGGAAGAAAAAACAAAGCAAAAAATGCAAGAATTGGAAGAAGAATCATACCAAAAAAGGCAGGAAATGGAAGAAGAAACAAAGCAAAAAATGCAAGAAATGGTAGAAAAAACAAAGCAAAAAATGAAAGAAATGGAGGAAGAAACAAACCAAAAAAGGCAGGAAATGGAAGAAGAAACAAAGCACAAAATGCGAGAAATGGAACAAAAAACAAACCAAAAAAATGCAAGAAATGGAAGAAAGAACAAACCAAAAAATTCATAAAAGGCAACAAACGGACGAACAGATAAACAGAAAATTGCAAGAAGCAATGCAAACACTGCAAGGGTTGAAAACTGAAATAGAGTCATTAAAAAAAACACAATCTGAAGAAAGGCAGAAAATAGAAAAGCTGGACAAACAGACAGGCACTACCAATACAAGCATTACCAACAGAATAGAAGAGATGGAAGAGAGAATCTCAAGTGTTGAAGATACGCTAGGAGAAATGGATTTATCAACCAAAGAAAACCTTAAATCCAACAAATCCTTAACACAAAACATCCAGGAAATATGGGACACCATGAAAAGACCAAACCTAAGAATAATAGGTACAGAAGAAGGAGAAGAAATCCAGCTCAAAGGGGCAGAAGGCATATTCAACAAAATCATAGAAGAAAACTTTCCCAACCTTAAGAAAGACATGCCAATGAAGGTACAAGAAGCCTACAGAACACCAAATAGAGTGGACCACAAAAAAAAATCCCCTCGCCACATAATAATCAAGACCCCAAACATACAGAATAAAGAAAGAATATTAAGAGCAGCTAAGGAAAAAGGTCAAGTAACATATAAAGGCAGACCTATCAGAATTACACCTGATTTCTCCATGGAAACGCTGAAAGCCAGAAGGTCCTGGATAGATATTCTACCTACACTAAGAGACCACGGATGCCAGCCCAGACTACTATACCCGGCAAAGCTCTCAATCACTATAGACGGAGAAAACAAGATATTCCATGACAAAACTAGATTCAAGCAATATGTGTCCACTAACCCAGCCCTACAGAAAATTTTGGAAGGAAAACTCCAACCCAAGGAAGCTAACTACAACCAGAAAAACATAAGCATTAGAGAATCTCTCTCTACCAACAGCCAAAAGAACAAAGGGGTGAAATTCCACACATAATTCCACCAACAACAACCATCGCAAATCGAAGAAGGATGAGCAATCATTGGTCATTAATATCCCTCAATATTAATGGCCTTAACTCACCCATAAAAAGACACAGACTAGCAGATTGGATTCGAAGACAGAACCCTTCCTTCTGCTGCATACAGGAAACACACCTCACCCTTAAAGACAGACATTACCTGAGAATTAAAGGTTGGGAAAAAATTTTTCAATCGAATGGACCCAAGAAACAAGCCGGGGTAGCAATCCTAATATCTAACAAACTAGACTTTAAAATAAAATCAATCAAAAGAGATGAAGGAGGTCATTACATACTCATCACAGGTGAAACCCACCAAGAGGAAGTGTCTATTTTGAACATCTATGCCCCAAATACAAAGGCATCCACATTCGTTAAAAAACATTATTAGAACTTAAATCTCATCTAAAGCCCCACACAGTTATAGTGGGAGATTTCAACACACCACTCTCACCACTAGACAGGAATACCAAACAGAAACTCAACAAAGAAGCAAAAGGGCTAATAGAAGTAATGACCCAACTGGGATTAACAGATATCTATAGAACATTTCATCCACATAAAAAAGAATATACCTTCTTCTCACCACCACATGGAACCTTCTCAAAAATCGACCACATACTTGGCAACATATCAAACCTCAGCAGCTACAAAAAAATTGGAATAACTCCATGCATCTTATCAGACCACCATGCTTTAAAATTAGAATTCAACAACAACACAAATTGCAGAAAACCTACAAACTCATGGAAATTGAATAATGCTCAACTGCACCATCCCTGGGTCAAAGAGGAAATAAAAAAAGAAATTAAAGACTTCCTCGAATTCAATGAGAATGAAGACACAACATACCCAAACCTATGGGACACTTTGAAAGCAGTGCTACGGGGAAGTTCATAGCGCTAAATGCTCACATGAAGAAACAGGAGAACAGTTATACCAGAGAATTAACATCACAGCTGAAAGCTCTAGAACACAAAGAAGCACACTCCCCCAGGAGGAGTAGACGCCAAGAAATAATCAAATTGAGGGCTGAAATCAATAAAGTAGAAACCAGGAAAACAATACAAAGAATCAACGCAACGAAGAGTTGGTTCTTTGAGAAAATCAACAAGATAGACAAACCTTTGTCCAAACTTACCAAACAGCAGAGAGTGAACACGCAAATTAACAAAATTAGAAATGAAAAGGGGAACATAACAACAGACTCTGAGGAAATCCAGAGAATCATTAGGTCATACTTTGAAAACCTGTACTCCACAAAATTCGAAAATTTAAAGGAAATGGATGACTTCCTGGACAGCTATCAATTGCCAAAACTAAATCAAGAACAGATAAGCAATTTAAATAGACCTATAACCCCTATGGAAATAGAAGCTGTCATCAAAAGTCTCCCAACCAAAAAAAGCCCAGGTCCAGATGGCCTCAGTGCAGAATTCTACCAGAAATTCAAAGAACAGCTTATACCAATTCTTCTCAAAGTGTTCCACACAATAGAAGCAGAAGGGTCTTTGCCAAACTCTTTCTAAGAGGCTTCAATAACCTTGATCCCCAAGCCACACAAAGATACAACTAAGAAAGAGAACTTCAGACCAATATCCCTCATGAACATTGATGCAAAAATACTCAATAAAATACTGGCAAATCGGATCCAAGAACACATCAAAACAATCATTCACCACGATCAAGTAGGTTTCATCCCAGGAATGCAGGGATGGTTCAACATACGAAAATCCATCAACGTAATCCACCATATAAACAAGCTGAAAAACAAAAATCACATGATCATCTCACTAGATGCTGAAAAAGCCTTTGACAAAATCCAACACCCCTTCATGATAAAGGTCTTGGAGAGATCTGGGATAACAGGGACATACTTAAACATAATAAAAGCTATATACAGTAAACCAACAGCCAACATCAAACTAAATGGACAGAAACTCAATGCAATTCCTCTAAAATCAGGAACAAAACAAGGCTGTCCACTCTCTCCATACCTTTTCAACATGGTACTTGAAGTCCTAGCTATTGCCATACGACAACAAAGGGGGATCAAGGGGATACAAATTGGGAAGGAAGAGGTCAAACTTTCACTGTTTGCAGACGATATGATAGTTTACATCAATGACCCAAAGAACTCTACCAGGGAACTCTTACAGCTGATTAACACCTTCAGCAAAGTGGCAGGCTACAAGATCAACTCAAGAAAATCAGTAGCCCTACTATATACAGATGATAAAAGGGCTGAAAGAGAAATCAGAGAAACATCACCCTTTACAATTGCCACAAACAACATAAAATACCTTGGGGTAACGCTAACCAAACAAGTGAAAGACCTGTATCGTAAGAACTTTGAATCTTTAAAGAAAGAAATTAAAGAAGCCCTCAGAAAATGGAAAGATCTCCCATGCTCTTGGATAGGTAGGATCAATGTAGTAAAAATGGCAATCCTGCCAAAAGCAATCTACAGATTCAATGCAATCCCCATTAAAATCCCAGCACAGTTCTTCACAGACCTTGAAAGAACAATAATCAATTTTGTATGGAAAAACAAAAGACCCAGGATAGCCAAAACAACCCTGTTCAACAAGGCAACGTCCGGAGGCATCACCATCCCTGACCTCAAGCTCTATTATAGAGCTATAGTCCTGAAAACAGCTTGGTATTGGCACAAAAATAGACAGGTAGACCAATGGAATCGAATTGAAAACCCGGGTATTAACCCACACACGTACGAACATCTGATCTTTGACAAAGAAGCTAAAAATATACAATGGAATAAAGAAAGCATCTTCAACAAATGGTGCTGGCATAATTGGAGACTGGCATGTAGAAGAATGCAGATCGATCCATGTCTATCGCCATGCACAAAACTTAAGTCCAAATGGATCAAAGACCTCAACATAAATCCAGCCACACTGAACCTCTTAGAAGAGAAAGTGGGTGGTACCCTTGAACGAATTGGTACAGGAGACAGCTTCCTGAACATAACACCAGTAGCACAGGCAGTAAGATCAACAATTAATAAATGGGACCTACTGAAACTGAGAAGCTTCTGTAAGGCAAAGGACACAGTCAGCAAGACAAAAAGGCAGCCCACAGAATGGGAAAAAATATTCACTAATCCCACATCTGACAGAGGGTTGATCTCCAAAATTTACAAAGAACTCAAGAAGCAAGTCTCCAAAACACCAAAGGACCCTATTAAAAAGTGGGCTGCAGAACTAAATAGAGAGTTTTCAATAGAGGAGTCTAAAATGGCTGAGAGGCACTTGAGAAAGTGCTCAACATCCTTAGCCATCCGGGAAATGCAAATCAAAACAACTCTCAGATACCATCTCACCCCTGTCAGAATGGCTAAAATCAAAAACACCAATGACAATTTATGCTGGAGAGGATGTGGTGAAAGGGGGACACTCCTCCATTGCTGGTGGGAGTGCCAACTGGTTCAGCCACTTTGGAAATCAGTGTGGAGATTCCTCAGAAAAATGGGAATAAACCTACCACAAGACCCAGCAACTCCACTCTTAGGCATATATCCAAAAGATGCCCATTCATACAACAAAGAGGTCTGTTCCACTATGTTCATAGCAGCTTTATTTGTAATTGCCAGAACGTGGAAGCAACCTAGATGTCCCTCACCTGAAGAGTGGATAGAGAAAATGTGGTACATCTACACAATGGAGTACTATTCAGCAGAAAAAAATAATGGAATCATGAGATTCACAGGCAAATGGATGACACTAGAAGAAACCATCCTGAGTGAGGTAACCCAGTCACAAAAAGAGAAACATGGCATGTACTCTCTCATATATGGATTTTAGACATAGATCTGGGGAGTGCCAGCCTACAATCCTATGGCCAGAGAGTCTGGGAAACAGAAACTTTATTTAGTGGCTGATCGAAGAAGAGGCAGACTCCCTTGGTTAAGTACTGAGCTGAACTCAAGAAAGCCAGTAACAGAGAGGGAGGACTGATGATCAAAGGGATTAAGACTGGGCTGGTTTAACCCCCAGAAACAGCTGACCAGACAAAGGTTAACTCTTGAATCCCAGGCATTAGCCTGGGAAGCCAGCATGGGACTGATCAAGACCCCCTGAATCTGGGTGTCAGTGAAGAGGCCTAGGGAATCTATTGAGCCTTGGGCAGCAGATCAGTACCCATCCCAAGTATACACATGGACTTTGGACTCCAATAGAACAATGTGAGGTGCACTCTCACCCAGAACTCTTGGGAAAGGGTCTAGGCCCTGCCCTATATGAAATGACACACTATGGACACCCCCATGGAGGGCCTCACCCTCCCTGGAGAAATGAGAGGATAACGGGGGGGGGGGAGGGGAGGGCACGGGAGGAAGGGAGGGAATGGGAGAGGGACCTGGAACTGACTTGTGAAGCAACCTTGATTCTTATCTAAATTTAAACTGGAAAATAAAATTAAAAAAAAAGAGCTATGAAAGTAATCAAATACATGGAGGATGGTGAACAGGAACTCAAGAGAGGGAAGGAAAAGTAGAGCTGTTTAATGACTAGAGTTCCAGATTTTAAAGATGAACTACAACTCAACCACACACTTAAAAGTGGTTTGCTGATAGTGGAGAGGCTACCTTAAATGCTGTTCCCCTATAATAAGATTGATGACTACCTTATATGCCATCCTAGAGCCTTCATCCAGTAGTTGATGGAAGCAGAAGCAGAGAACCACAGCTAAGCACTGACCCAAACTCCTGGAATCCAGTTGTAGAGAGGAAGGAGTGATGAGCAAATGGGTCAAGACCAGGCTGGGGAAACCCACAGAAACAACTGACCTGAACAAGGGGAAGCTCATGGTCCCAGGCCCCCTGAACATGGGTGTCAGTTAGGAAGCCTGGGCAGTCTTATGGAGGCTCTAGTAGTGGAATCAGTATTTATCCCTAGTGTATGAATGGACTTTGGGAGCCCATTCCCCATAGAGGGATACTCTCTCAGCCTAAACACAAGGAGGATGAGATGGGGGCTGGTGCGGGGCATGGGAGGATGGGAGAGAGAGGGAACTGGGATTGATATGTATCATTTCTAATTTAAATTAAAATAATAAAAAAATTAAAATTAAAAATTGACTTGCTGGCAAAAAAAAAAAAGAAATGAAAGAAACAACAAGCCATAAAATGCAAGAAATCAACAAATCTCTTAAAGAAAGCAAGGAAAACCAAAAAACCAAAACCAAAACAAACAAAAAACAGTTCAAGCAGTTCAAGACCTGAAAACTGAAATAGAGACAATAGAGAAAACACAAACTGAGGGAATGCTGGAAATAGAAAAGCTGAGTAAATGATCAGGAACTACAGATGTAAGCATAGCCAAGAGAATACAAGAGATGGAAGACAGAATCTCATGCACTGAAGATAAACTAGAGGAAATAGATTCATCAACCAAAGAAAATCTTAAATCCAACAAATCCTTAGCACAAAATATCCAGGAAATATGGGACACTGTGAAAAGACCAAACCTAAGAATAATAGGTATAGAAAAATGCAAAGAAGCCCAGCCCAAAGGTACAGAAAACATATTCAACAAAATCACAGAAGAAAACTTTCCCAACCTGAAGAAGAACATGCCTATAAAAGTACAAGAAGCTTATTGAACACCAAATAGACTAGACCAAAAAAAAAAAAAAGTGCCCTCACCACATAATAATCTGTTGGGGAAGTCCTGTTATTTGTCAATAAAGTACTGTTGAGCCTATAGGAATCTAGATAGGTGGGGCTAGGAGTCCAGGAGGATTCTGGGAAGGAGAAACACAAGAGTCAACATGTAACGCCATAGGGGTAGGAAGCCTGGAACTATTCTCCGGTAAGAAACATACTTAGATTAACAATTATGGGGTAATTACTTAAGTCAGAGCTAGCTAATAAGAAACAAGCAAGGCCAACAGCTTCATAATTAATATAGCCTCCTGTGTGTTTATTTGGGACTGATGCGGATCTGGAACCAGGCGGGCGAGAAGGCTCCTCTCAAGGAAAGCTTCTCTTAACAGAATGGTTGTCAGGAACGGGATTGAATTTCCACGCAAAATAACAAAAGATTTAAAGGAATTTTAGAAACAGAAGAACGGAGAGAAGCACAGATTTTTGTAGCAGCATTTTCTCAGGTGTGCTCTGTTTTGCTAGCAACAAGCCGAGATTCACGTGGCGCGCTTACTGGAGTCTTCCTGACTGGGCATAAAAAGAAAAAAGAAAAAAAAAACCAACAAGGTTGTTTTAAGAGACTCTGCTAATGATCGAAAGGTGTGTACGTACAGCTGGAAGTGGCAGCTTTTGCTGGATGTCAGCATGGACTGAGGCGGTAAGCTGGAGTCACGTTTTCACCCGCCATCTTGGAAGGCAGCAGTTTAAAACAGCCTCGGTTTTAACAGATAAGACACGTGGCCAGAAAAACATAAAGATTTACAGTAAAGTCAGACTTGGATGAACAAAACCTCTAAAGGTTTACAGTGTGTTTAAAAATATATGTGAGATTGAGAGAGAAAATGAAATGGCAAAGTGGTAAATAAATAGAAAAGCCAGCATTGTAGTGGCACACACCGGTAGGATCACTCCAGAAGCAGAGGCAGGCGGATTTCCAAAGAGAAACCCTGTCTCAAAGAAAAATAAATAAAAGTAAAAGAAATAAAGTAATAATAGATAAATAAATAAGTCACGTAAAGATGGAAAATGCACAGAGAGTCTAGATACTATACGCTATTGTGTTTTTCAGTTTTTTGATTACTCAGGAAGAAACTGCTAAAGTACACTTGATTATAAATGCTGCTGAATTAATCCAACTTCTATCTTTTGAAAATGCCTTGACTTCAAAATTTAAGTATAAGGATGTGTTACTCGGAAAAGGAGTTTTTGCTTATGTTTCTACAGAAAATGAAAAGCTGAGGATTCCTTCCAGGCTTCTGTGGTTCGACAAACCAAGACCCCCGGAAGCAGTGGACAAGGTGTTCCAACAATTGAGACAGTTAAGATGATGCAGCTTTACAGACCCCGAAAATATGGACTTATACAGGTTTCTGAGTTTTGTCATGATCCCCATGGTATGAACAGCGCCCCCTTCCAGCAGGAAGCAGTTTGGAATGAGCGACGTCCTAATTCCCATCTTGTTTATAAATCTTTGTTTTCATTTAAATGGGGTTGTTTATAATTGGCTAATGATCACAGCCAATATTTTTTTAATGGTAAAAAAGGGAATTATGGTATGGGTATTGTTTTTCATTTATTGATACAAATTCAAGGTCACTTTTGTGATGCTTATATTTCTCCTCTTGATTAAGTATTGTGCTTATACTGATCTTTTAAAATGTAATGCATAATTGAATACAGATTATAGATAGTTACTTATAATAGTCAGAACTTATAGTTAGGTAAGTTAGGTTTTCTAGATATACAGAAATATATTTGACATAGACAGTCCTTCAAACCTTTCAAAGACCTTCAGAAAATGGCATTTAAAATGGTTTAGGGTTTTTCTTGACAATGAGAAATGTCTGCTCCTGACAGCACTAATTACGTCTGAGAGGAAGAAGGGCATCGAAGAAACTGGTTATGGAGTTTGCTTTCAACATGGCAAGATTAGCCATTTGGGCAAGAAACTGCTCTTACCTAGACTGTTTGACTGTTGTTGTATAAACTGGACATGCAGGACCCACAGGAAAGTGAATGCTGAACTCAGTCTTACAGGGTTCCTGCTTCAAGGAAGAGTCTACGAGACTTTCTGCAGGACAAAGAAAAATGACTGACAGACTGCCAACGCAGATGGACAGTTTGAAATTTCCTGCTTTGCTGAGAAGTGTTCCAGACACATTGTGGCCTATGGGCTGAAGATGGATGCCCCAACGTTACAGAGGAACTTCGGGTGACTGTCCAGGCAGTAAGATGTCTCTGTCAAATCCTAGTGTTTATATATTATCCTTCTGTGGTCTTTGATGGAGTTGAAGACAGTTATAGTTTTCCTTAGTTATGATAAAAGATAAACTACATATAGGACTTTGGATTCACAAGAATGAGACAGATGATATTTTCTTTAAATCTTGCTGAATGTTGATAGACAAAATATTGTAACTGTATTCTTACTTGATAACTGTTCTGTTGTATATAATTTGACTATGTTAAAGTTAAGACCTTTCTTTTGTTTAAACAGAAAAGAGGAGATGTTGGGGAAGTCATGTTATTTGTCAATAAAATACTGTTGAGCCTATAGGAATCTAGATAGGTGGGGCTAGGAGTCCAGGAGGATTCTGGGAAGGAGAAACACAAGAGAGTCAACATGTAACGCCATGGGGGTAGGAAGCCTGGAACTATTCTCCGGTAAGAAACATACTTAGATTAACAATTATGGGGTAATTACTTAAGAGCTAGCTAGTAAGAAACAAGCAAGGCCAATAGCTTCATAATTAATATAGCTTCCTGTGTGTTATTTGGGGACTACATCTCGGCAGAGCCCAGGCGACTGGCGGGAGATAAACCAAAGCAGCTAGCAAAGAAAAAGCTTCTTTTAACAATAATCAAAACACCAAACATACAGAATAAAGAAAGAATATTAAGAGCAACAAAAGAAAAAGGCCAAGTAACATATAAAGGCAAACCTATCAGAATTACACCTGACTTCTCCATGGAAACTCTGAAAGCAGGAAGGTCCTGGATAGTTTCCAGGCCAGAAAGCATACCCAACAAAACTCTCAATCTCAACAGATGGAGAAAACATGATATTCCATGACAAAACCAGATTTACACAATACATATCCACAAATCCAACCCAAGGAAGTTAACTACACTCACAAAAACATAGGCAATAGATATTACTTTACCAAAAGCCAGAAATAGGGGGAAAACTCACATACAATACCACCACCAAAAATGAATCCAAAACAAACAAGAATCAAGAATCAATGGTCATTAATATCCTTCAATATCAATGGTCTTAACTCACCTATAAAAAGACACAGGCTAACAGAATGGATACAAAGACAGAATTTATCCTTCTGCTGCATACAAGAAACATACCTCAACTTTAAAGACAGATGGTACCGCAGAGTTAAGGGTTTCGAAAAGATTTTCCAATCAAATGGCCCTAAGAAGCAAGCAGGTGTGGCTATCCTAATATCTAACAAATTACACTTCAAACTAAAGTTAATCAAAAGAGATGAAGGAGGTCATTTCATATTCATCACAGGAAAAATCCATCAGGATGAAGTGTCAATTCAGAACATCAATGTCCCAAATATAAAGGCACCCACATTCGTAAAAGAAACATTACTAAAACTCAGATCACACATTAAACCCCACACACTTATAATGGGAGACTTCAACACCCCAGTCTCACCACTGGACAGGACCACCAGAAAGAAACCTAACAAAGAAACAAAAGGACTAACAGAAGTTATAACCCAATTGGGTTTAACAGACATCTATAGAACATTCCATCCAAACACAAAAGAATATACCTTCTTCTCAGCATCACATGGAACCTTCTCTAAAATCGACCAATACTTGGCAATAAAGCAGACCTCAATAGAAACAAAAAAAATGGAATAAACCCCTGTATCTTATTGGACCACCATGGCTTAAAATTAGAATTCAACAACAATACAAATTGCAGAAACCCCCCAAGCTCATGGAAATTGAACAATGCTTAATTGCATCACTCCTGGGTAAAGGAAGAAATAAAGAAAGAAATCAAAGACTTCCTAGAATTCAATGAAAATGAAGGCACAACATACCCAAACTTATGGGAAACTCTGAAAGCCCACATGAAGAAACTGTAGAATAGCCACACTAGAGAATTAACATAACACCTGAAAGCTCTAGAACAAAAAGAAGCAAACTCACCCAGGAGGTGTAGATACCAGAAAATAATCAAATTGAGAGACAAAATAAATAAAGTAGAAACAAAGAAAACAATAAAAGGAATCAATGAAACAAAGAGTTGGCTTTTTGAGAAAATCAACAAGATAGATAAACCTTTATACAACCTAACCAAAGGGCAGAGAGAGATCATGCAAATCAACAAAATCAGAAATGAAAAGGGGGATATAACAACAGACACTGGGGAAATCCAGAGAATCATTAGGTCATACTTTGAAAACCTGTACTCCACAAAATTGGAAATTTTAAAGGAAGTAGACAATTTTCTGGATATCACTTACCAAAATTAAATAAAAACCAGATAAACAATTTAAATTGACCTATAACCCCTAATGAAATAGAAGCAACCATCAGAAGTCTTCCAACCAAAAAAAAGTTCAGGACCAGATGGTTTCAATGCAGAATTCCTCCAGAAATTCAAAGAAGAGCTAATACCAATACTGCTCAAATTATTCCACATAATAAAAGCAGAAGGATCACTGCCAAACTCTTTTTGCAAGGCCACAATTACCTTAGTACCCGAACCACACAAAGACACAACTAAGATAAAAACTACAGATCAATCTCCCTCTTGAACATTGATGCAAAAATACTCAATAAAATACTGGCAAATCGAATCCAAGAACACATCAGAAAAATTATACACCATGATCCAGTAGGCTTCATTCCAGAGACAGGAATGGCTTAACATACAAAAATCCATCAATGTAATCCAACATATAAACAATCTGAAAAAGAAAAAAACACATGATCATCTCACTAGATGCTGAAAAGCCTTTTACAACATCCAACACCCCTTCATGATAAAGGTTTTGGAGAGGACAGGGATAACAGGAACATACCTAAACATAATAAAGGCAATACACAGCAAATCCACAGCCAACATCAAACTAACTGGAGAGAAACTCACGACAATTCCTCTAAAATCAGGAACAAGACAAGATTGTCCACTCTCTCAGTATCTCATCAATATTATACTTGAAGTTCTTGCTAGAGCAATAAGAGGACAAAGGAGATCAAGAGGATACAAATTGGAAAGGAAGAAGCCAAACTTTCTCTATTTGCCTATGTAATTGACCCAAAGAATCCTACCAGGGAACTCCTACAGCTGATAAACACCTTCAGCAAAGTGGCAGGATACAATATTAAGTAAAAAAATCAGTAGCCCTACTATATATAGACAATAAATGTGCTGAGAAAGAAATCAGAGAAACATCACCCTTTACAATAGCCACAAACATGCTGGACAGTCGTGGTTCATGCCTTTAATCCCAGCAGTCGGAAGGCAGACGGAGGTGGATCTTTGTGAGTTTGAGGCCATGCTGACCCACAGAGTGAGTTCCAGGACAGCCAGGGCTACACAGAGAAACCCTGTCTCGAAAAACTAAAATAAAAAAAAATACAATAGCCACAAACAACCTAAAACATCTTGGGGTAACTCTAACCAAACAAGTGAAAGACCTGTCTGACAAGAACTTTGAGTCTTTAAAGAAAGAAATTAAAGAAGATACTAAAAATGGAAAGATCTCACATGCTCTTGGATAGGTAGGATCAACATAGTAAATAAAAATGGCAATCTTGCCAAAAGCAATCTACAGATTCAATGCAATCCCTATCAAAATTCCAGCACAATTCTTCACAGACCTTAAAGGACAATTTTCAACTCTATATGGAAAAACAAAAGACCCAGGATAGCCAAAACAACCCTGTACATTAAAAGAACTTCAGGAGGCATTACCATCCCTGACTTCAAGCTCTATTACAGAGCTATAGTAATGAAAACAGCTTGGTATTGGCACAAAAATAGACAGGTAGACCAATGAAATGGAATTGGAGACTCTGATATTAACGCACACACCTATGAACACCTGATCTTTGACAAAGAAGCTAAAACTATACAATGGAAAAAAGAAAGCATCTTCAACAAATGGTGCTGGCATAACTGGATGCTGACATGTAGAAGACTGCAGATAGATCCATGTCTATCACCATGCACAAAACTTAAGTCCAAATGGATTAAAGAACTCAACATAAATCCAGTCACACTAAACCTCTTAGAAGAGAAAATGGGAGGTACCCTTCAATGAACTGGTATAGGAGACTGCTTCCTGAATATAACGCCAGTAGCACAGACACTGAAACCAACAATTAATAAATGGGACCCCCCCAAAACTGAGAAGCTTCTAAGGTAAAGGACATAGTCAACAAGACAAAACAGCAATACATAGAATGGGAAAAGTTATTCACTAACCCCACATCTGACAGAGGGCTGATCTCCAAAATTTATAAAGAACTCAAGAAGCTAGTCTCCAAAACACCAAATAATCCAATTAAAAGTGGGGTGCACAGACTGATGCCTGAGAGGCCAACAGGGGACTGATCAAGACTCCATGAATGTAGTCTCAGTGAGGAGGCCACAGAAATCACTGGGGTCTTGAGTAGTAGATCAGTGTTTATCATGGTTTATGAATGATCATTGGGAGTCCATTCCAAATAGAGGAATGCTCTCTCAGCCTGGACACATGGGGAAGGGTCTAGGTCCTGCCCTGGATGAAATGACAGACTTTGGAGATCCCCCCAAGGAGGAGAGGAAGAGGGAGCTGGGATTGACATATGAAGCAATCTTGTTTCTAATTTAAATTTTTAAAAAGTGGGAAAAAAGTCACATTAATGGCAGAAATACAGGTCCATCTACTTTAATCTCCCCATATACACTTTTCTCCCTCTGGTACACAGCATTCACAAAAATTTTAATAGAAACAAAAAAATCTTTTTTTTTGGCCTAGGTTAATGCATCATACCACACTGTAATGGAATCTTAACACATCCTATAAGTATAGCTTGGTCGACCAATCATGAGCCTCATTAGAAATGTCTTTGGTGTAATCAAGCTTTTTACATGGTAGATGAGGACTGGAATGCCCAAGGACCTTAATTAAAACCACAAGTGACAATGAGTTTTTATTAACAAGTGTACTTGTATTATAAGCAAAATATAGTGAAGTAAAGGGCATAATTTATTCATAAATTTTCCTACTAGCTTGCAATGTTGTGATATATATTGTATGTCTCTGTGTCAATCATTTAGATAACAAATACCTAGCCAATAGTTAAAATTACTCAACAATGTTCCCTGATTAAAACGATTCTAATATGTTTCTAGCCATTGATCAATAAAATTTAATTATTATTAGCACAAATTCTAAACACCCTCATACTCAAGCTCTAAAATGAAACTATTTAGTACTAGACACCAACGTGGTGTACACTTTCACAGGGTACAGTTAGCTCTCTCCATGAGAGCCACATAGGACTGTGATCCAAGTCATGGTCACACCACAGACAGGGAGCTGTCTTGGTGACCCTGTCTGTCTTCTTCCCTTCCTTTTCTCTCCATTAGCATCTTATCTCTTCCTTCTCTCTCTTCCAGGGTGTTGTGTTTTGAGTGAGATTGTCCCCCTTAGGCTTGTGTGTTTGAACAAGTGGCCCCCAGATGGTGGCATTATTTGGAGAGGTTTAGGAAGTTCCACCTCATTAGAAGTGTGTAGAGTGAAGTCTTCCCGCCAGCCTGGTTCCAGAGCTGCATCAGTCCCAAATGAACACACAGGAGGCTATATAAATTATGAAGCTGTTGGCTGTTTCTTACTGGCTATCTCTGACTTAAGTATTTACCCCTTCTCTTACCAGAGAAAGGGTCCAGACCTTTTACTCCTCTGGAGGTTACATCGTGACTTCCTGTGTTTCTCTTTCCCAGAATCCTCCTCAGCTCCTAGTCCCACCTATCTTGCTTCCCTATTGGCCAACAGTGCTTTATCTATCAACCAATAAGACAAACATATACACAGAAGGACTTTCCCCCATCAATTGGTGACTTCTGGAGCCATATGCCCAAATACACTCTTCCTTCTGTAAGTTGGCATGGTCATGGTGTGTTATCACAGTAACGAAAAGGTAACTTCGACATGGGGCAGAGCTGGGATGCTACAAATGAACCTCTTGTCCTCTTCCCTCGTGTATCTAGTAGAATGAACCTGTCCCCTGACCTCTCTCAGTGTCACCTCTCTGACACTAGGTACTTAAGTCATCAATGCCTTCAGGGCCTGCTTGTTCTCTACGCATTGATGAACAGCAGGCAGGTGCCGAGGATTGGTCTAGGTGTGAGGATAACGTGATGAACAGAGCAATCAGAATCCAGCCTCCATCCAGTGCAGGACACGAGAAAAGAGCATAATATTGGTCATGGCTTTGGAGAAAAGTGAAGCAACATGGGGCAAGAACATGTGGGGCGCATGACAGGTAGGGGACATGAGAAGCGGGGGCTGGGAAACATGATGGCACTCTGGGGAGGAGGGTAGAGAATTCCCACCAAGATTCTACTGTCTCAACCCGGTTTCGCTCGTAAAGGAATCACTTGAATTAGAACATTTTTGAACACTTAAAATCACCTCTCCCCTAATTACTCTGAAATATAACACAGCATTCTAAATGGGGGGGGGGAAGGGTAGAGCTTTTTAACCAAAACTCAAATTGTTCCATCCTGCTCTGGGAAAACCAATAAACTACAGCCAAATGAAGGAGAGGAAAGCAACTTTATCAAACTGTAGAATCACACTCTTGAGTAACTCCTCGAGGATGCTAAAGAAGGGTGGCTAAAATCACATTATTTCCTTGGTGAGTAAAAAGGATGAAACTTCAGGGCATGACGGAAGCAATGTGCTCATGAGCTCACATCAGCTGCGGTTGCCTGTAGAACATCGAGCCAGCATGGGTGAGGAAGGGAGGAAATACCGGCAGTTGAAGGCTGCCTGGGGGGGAAGAATCAGTTTTTTTAAGAGGGTGGCTCTTGGGAGGTTGCCCATGTTCTAGTAAATGGCCCTACACCCATGCACATATAGAGGGGCAGTGCTAACAATTAGTGAGTTGTTCAAAATAAATAGATGAAGGGAGGGAGGGAGGGAGGGAGGGGGAGGGAGGGGGAGGGAGGGAGGGAGGGAGGGAGGGAGGGAGGGAGGGAGGGAGGGGGAGGGAGGGAGGGAAGGGAAAGGTGGTGAGAGGGACATGGTGAGGAGCCTCTGAGAGGAACTGCAAGTGGGGATTGGATAGCTATGATCAAAATACATTGCATACATGCATGGCAATCTCAAAGAAGAAATAAAGTAATACATTAAAGACCTTTAAGACTCTTTATTACAAGGATAGGGCAAACGTTAGTCATTATGATGGAGGTAGAGCTCAGAGCACACAGACCCCAAAACACTGAGGAGAGTTGCAGATAGAGTAATGACACAACACCGGTCCAGCATCTTCCCTTTTTATTAGGATTCAAGAAGTGAATCTGAATGAAATTTAATAGGCAAAACACACACACAAAAACCCCACCTAACCTGCACATGTAGCATACATAAGCATATACACTATGAGGATTTAATTAAATATGAAGAGAACTGGTTTTTGACCTCAAAAATAAGTTCAGTGTTGGCATTGCTGTCTCTAACATACAGTGTTTAGTATTTAACAGGAAGAATTACAGATCCCCAGGCTCACTATAGTCGTGGATTTTATATTATGGTATAAATAGATTTTAAGAAATCATCTATATAATAAAATAAGTTCACTTTTGAATTGCAGCAGTCATTTTCTTCAATCAATAAAAATATTCCTTGATTATAAAGCAGCTTGAGTTCGCAAATATATTTCAGGAAAATAACTCTATTTGAAATACCACACTTAAAAAAACAAAAAGGCAACCAAGTGACCAGATTTAGATTTTTAAGACAGCATATTGCAAAACAGTTCAGCAGAGTATATTTCTAAGCATAAAGAAAGCTCCATCCTGAAGGATATACTTCTAATTTCAGAAAGCAAACTGTTCCAATAATTTGTGTGATAATTTCAAGTCTAAATATTTACAACAGAGAATGAATTTTTACACATAACAGGACAGAAATTTCAATACCTATCCACAAGACGAATGTGTGACATTATTCCATCACTATGGTAAAGCTTAGTTTAACAAGTGCCCAAGACAATGAGTTCCTCAGCACAGTTCTGTAGCTGTGTAGCAGCTACAGCTAAACCCCCGCCCACCCCAAGCCCAGACACCATGAACATCCAAACAGGTAACACACCCTGCCTAACACATTTCAATTTACTTTCTTCTGCGAAATACTTCTTAAAGGTTGTTCATATCCCAGGAGGAAATGGTGGCAAAGTCCCAAAAATATAAAAAAATAAAAAGAAGAAAAGTGCATCATGTTTCAAAGTGCTGTTAGTGTGCCAGGAACATACAACATTAAATAAGTGTGCAAATACCTCTGCCTTGAGTTCATAAACTTAACTGCAAGCCTCTGGTGGTGCATACGGATGGGGCAGTCCAGCACAGAGGGGAAACCTGAGGGCATACTGCGTGCAAAGCATGCGTTGAGTCAGGAGACCCGCGCTCACTCTCAACTCTGTTAACCGACTAGTGAGTTGTTCTGGGAAGGAATTCCATCTCTGTGGTTGGCAATGGGTGTAAGGGGGGGGCAGACACTGCCAAAGCCCACCTTTCCCCCGAGTTCTAACTGCTCACAGGGGCCTGTGAGTTTACCAAACATAAAACACAAGTTAGGCAGCCACTGCTCTCTAGGTACTTTTAGTAACAACCACAGACAGAAAGGAACATTCCAGAACACTTGGACAGGTAACAGATCACATGAGCATTATGAAGATGGTAAAAACTTTCACCTCTGTGAAGACCAGAACACCATGTGCAAAAATTAAGTCAAATGGCAAGTAACCATCACACATAACTTAATAGCACATTCTTTCTTTGTTTGCTTGGCTGGTTTTTGAGACAGGGTTTCTCTGTATTGTTTTGGAGGCTGTCCTGGAACTCACAGAGATCCGCCTGCCTCTACCTCCCGAGTGCTGGAACTAAAGGCGTGCGCCACCAATGCCTGACTCAGGACCTAGGTTTTAAAAGTGCTTATTTTGAAATTTTCAAAAGAACTATGACCCTCAAAGTTCATATGTGTGTTCCTTTTGGAGTTTTTTTTTTAATTAAGATTACTGTACTTTCAGCTTTTACCTAGTATCTAAATAAAATAAACCCTCTGCCATAGACCCCACTCTACATCTGGCACACACGCATACTCAGAGGAGCTCATTTAATGCCTTAGTCGTTTAACTCAGCAACTCTCATCAACGAGCTTTGACCCACTGATCCCTCGGTAGGTCACTCTGCTTGGTCTAACCAGCACTCCATGGTATGGCTTGCAGGTGAAATAGCGCTTGTCACCCACGGCACCGTCATTTTTTCCCTTGGCACTTCGGAGCTCCAGTCCAAGCCAGATGCCGGAGGCAAAGTCCGTGGGACCCACGTACCTGACGGTCGCCATTTCGTTAGAGCTGGTGAGCAGGACCTGGGAGCCCTCGTGCAGCTTCGCGGTCCCCTCAAGGCCGCCTGCCGTGGTGCTGCTGCTCCAGCTGCGGCGCAGGGTGGTCTTGGACCTGTCCAGAAGGGAAAGGAAGAACCGGCCTTACACATGGAGCCACTGGATGCAGTTTCCACGTGCACAGGAGGAACGCCTACCGCCACTTCCACGTTCATTAAATTTACAAACGAGACAAGTTTGGAGTAATAACTTTGTTTTTAGTTTTGAGCAATATAGCGTTAGACGTTACTGTTCACTTTTACTTTCCTATTCCTCAGAAGAATCTAAATTATAAATCTTGCTCTTTTATTTTTCTATTGCCACAAGGACATTTTTTATTTTAGTATCACCATTTCTTTTTTAATTAAATGTAAAAGGCAATATGCACTCATACAGTTAGAGGACATTTGGATTTTTTCTTTCCTTTATTTTTACTTGTGAAATTATAATTTTAAAACTTGGAAATAGCAGTTATCAGGAATATACTTCCAATTTCTAAATGCTTGTCTCTTTGTCTCTTTTAATATTACCCTGTTATTTATAAATATATGAATTTATATCTATAAATATATATTTATTTGGTATATATATTTATAAACATTCTCACACAGAGAGAGAATTTCAGTAAACAATTAGGAAATAAATATCAATATTTTTAAAACAGGAAACTGGCATTCTGAATGTAGTAAATTAAAATTTTCTTTTGCTGTCTTTAAAGTATTTCTTTATATGAAAACAAATCTTAAAACCTGTAACTTTGTAAAATAAATTTTAGATAAAGACATTAAGTGTCTCCCTATGTCTAAAATCCACACTGCCAGAGAAGCTAGAAAACAAGCCCACCCACCCACCCACCCACACACACTGTCTTCCAAATCTTCCCACCCACCCACGCTGTCCTCCAGGGCTCCCCCACCCACCCACGCTGTCCTCCAGGGCTCCCCCACCCACACTGTCCTCCAGGGCTCCCCCACTCACCCACGCTGTCCTCCAGGGCTCCCCCACTCACCCACACTGTCCTCCAGGGCTCCCCCACCCACCCACGCTGTCCTCCAGGGCTCCCCCACTCACCCACACTGTCCTCCAGGGCTCCCCCACTCACCCACGCTGTCCTCCAGGGCTCCCCCACCCACCCACGCTGTCCTCCAGGGCTCCCCACCCACCCACGCTGTCCTCCAGGGCTCCCCCACCCACCCACGCTGTCCTCCAGGGCTCCCCCACCCACCCACCCACACTGCCTGTGAGGACTCCCTCTACTGCCCCACGCCCATCTTTCTCTGTGTCCACAGGGGCAGCTGACCCCGATATCCACAACAGAATCTTCACCTGGACCTTGATGCCCTCTCCCTCGGAACCACCCAGAATGATTATTTAGGGCCTGCCAAGGGTGCCTGGAGTCTTCTACCTCAGGGCCCGTACTTCCCTTCCCGTGCCCACTGCTGTCAAAACCGCCTGACATCTTACCGTAAAGAGGGTCCTACTAACTTTATGCTTTATTGTCTGCATTTTCAAAAGATTCATTCAGGGTGTATGAGTGTATCATAGTAGCCCGTGTGTCTGCTGAAGAGGCCATCAGGTGTCCTCCACACTGTCCACTTGTTTCTTTTGAAGCCACTCCTACTTATGAACCTAGAGCTCGTGTTGTTGGAAACCAGCAAGTCCCAGCCATCCTCCTGTCTCTACCCTCCTTACAGCTGGGGCTAGAGCGTTTCCTGACACCTGACTTGTGTGGTTGTGAGATCTGAACTCTGGCCTTCCCGACTATGAAGCCAGGTTAAGAGTGCTCTTAACCACTGAGCCATCTCTCCAGCTCCCAGTTTCTGGTTTTAAATGTGATGCCATCGCATACAATATCTCACTTGTTTCTATTAGTCACCCAGCAAGAAAGGAAGAGGACTCAAAATTTATAGCTAGGACTCCAGGGCTCAGAAACTTCTCTAATCCACACCTTCCAAAATGTGAAGGAATTGCAGCCTGAAAATACTTGTAGAGCCCAGCATAATAGCACACACATATAATTCCAATACTCGGGAGACTGAGACAAAATGATCATGAGTTCAAGGACAACCTCAGCTACAGAGTGAGATCTGGGCTAGCCAGCACCGTATGGTGAAACCCTGATTTAAAATAGAAAATAAGGATCCAGGCATAGCAGCTTATGCTGTAATACAAGCAGTCAGGATGCTGGGGCAGGAGGATCAGGAGTTCAAGGACGGCCTGGGCAATATGAAGAACTACTTCAGAGGAAAGAGGGGTCAAAGAAACAGAGGAAGTAAATAAAATTAAACCACTTATAACTATCTATCACATCAAATGCATAATGCAATACACAGAAACACATTTTTACTGAATTCATAAGAAACAGTTGAGTTCTGTTCCTACACAAAAGCATCTTCTGTTCATTCATTCTCCAAATTCACACCAAATGGATGTGATGAGTTTATCTAAACCTGATGAGTTTATCTAAAATTTCCTATTACTAATAAAAAACTCAGGAGTCAAATATTGGGGTAAACACTGATTGATTAGAGAAGTGGCAGAGAAGCAACCAGTGACCTCCTCTTTCCTTCCCCAACTAAAAGGTGGAGAATCTTTCCAAGCCCCTCCCTACTACTTCCTGTGCCTCTCTATATGTTTCCTGGGTCCTCCAAAACCTCTATGGTTAATTCTGGCCAGTTAGTAGCTAACTCCACCACCTGATTCAAGGTTAAACAGTCTCCGAGTGTCAGTGCGAACAAACATCCCACAACAACCTGGTGCAATTTTTCAGAAAAATAATGGCAATGAGCTCCATTTTGTGAACGTTCAACATGTGCCTCATGTATACACATCCCACTTAGCCTCACACAGGGATTTCACCCTCTCTGTCTTCCACATTCACTCTGAAGGCATTGTCTATTTCCATACAAATAAAAATATGTAGCACCACACAGATCAATCATCGTCAACTCACTTTTCAACATAGATCCCTCTAGGCAAATCCCAACACACTAGCAAGCTCTGTAGAGCCACCCGGACTTCCCGCTCACAGTGCTCAAGCCTTACATTCCCAGGGACAGGAACCCGAACACTGGGGCTACGTGTTTTATATAACGAAAGAGTATTTCTAGCTAGGTTCTAGTGAGGGCTTGAAGCCCTACATGGAGCAAGAGTGGGGCAAGTGGGCTTCTCATATTAGTTTTCTCCACTTAACACGACAGTGGCTATTGGTTTGCCATATGTAGTCTTTATTATCTAAGGTATGTTCGTTCCACGCCTAGTCAGTCAGTCAGTCAGCCAGCCAGCCAGCCAGCCAGCCAGCCTGCCTGCCTGCCTGCCTGCCTGCCTGCCTGCCTGCCTGCCTGCCTGCCTGCCTGCCTGTCTGTCTGTCTGTCTGTCTGTCTGTCTGTCTCTCTCTCTCTCTGTGTCTCTGTCTCTCACTCTCTCTCTCTCTCTCCTTTTTTGGTTATTGTTGGGTTTTTGTTTTTGCTTTTGTTTTTTTTTATTTAACCACTAATGGTTATTGGATTTTTAACTGAAATTATCAAGTATCCCTTTCTGCAGATAACACAACTCTGCATGAAAGACCCCCAGAAACTCCATCAGGAAATCCCTAGACCAACATGTGAAGCAAAGCAGTGGTTACAAAATTAACATGCCAAGACCAATATCCTTCCTATATACTAACGAAACCATAATACTCAAAACAGTCAACAAACAAACCTGAAATAAACCTAACTGATAAAGTCACAGACACATACAATGAAAACTTTAAAACACTAGAGAAATAGATTGAAGGTGGAGAGACCTCTCATGCACATAGGATAGTAGCATTAATAGTGTGAAAACAGGTGTCTTACCAAAAGTAATCTACAGATTCAATGTAATCCACATCGAGATTCCAATCAACTCTTCACAGAAATTGAAAAAAAATAATCTTAAAGTTCATATGGAAACACAAAAGACCTCAGATATCTGATATCCAAAACAAGCATTACAATAAAAACTCTGCTGGTGGTATCACCATCCCTGACTTCAAATTACCCTAGAGAGCACTGACACAAAGCCAGACACTGAACAGGGGCAGTAGAAGCAGGAACCAAGATATAACCAAGACCCCATGGCTACAGCCAACTGATTGTTTACAAAGATGCCAAAATACACATTGGTGAAAGGACAGTATCTTCAACAAGCAGTGCTGGGAACACTGGATGTTCACATAAAGATTGAAACTTGATCCTTCTTCATTCCCTGCAAACAGATCAATTCCAAATGGATCAAAGATCTTAATGTTAAACCCCAAACACTAAGACTACTAGACAAAGAGAGTACAGAAAATATAGGCTGAGGTGAGGAGTTTCTGAATGGGACCCCAATTGCCTAGGAAACAGAACCAACAATCGACATGTGGGACTTCACAAAATCAAAGTTTCTGTATCACAAAGTAAACAGTTAATCCAATGAAGACACAGCCCACAGAAAGGCAAAGATAGAAGATGGATGGATGGATGTTTAGATGGATGGATGGACGGACGGACAGATGGACAGACGGACGGATAACAGATAGGAGGGTGGGTGGATAAATGCATGGATGCATGGATAATTTGTCAGATGAATGGGTGAAGTGGGTGGATGGATGGATGGATGGATGGATGGATGGATGGATGGATGGCAGGTAGGGTGGGTGGATGCATGGATGGGTAGAGATATATAAGTGGGTAGGGTGGGTAGATGATAGACAGACAGACAGATGAGTGACTTAGATGATGGATGGACAGGTAGACAGGTAGTAGGCATCTTAGGTATATAGGAAGGTAGACAGGTGATGACATAATATATATGGGATATATCCCATAAAATATCTTTGCCAATGAATTATACATCTGACAGAAGATTGATCAGTGTCTAGAATATACAAAGAACTCAGAACACCAAGAAAGCAAACAGCCCTATTAAAAAGTGGGCAATAGGGCCAGGCGGTGGTGGTGCCCGTCTTTGATCCCAGCACTTGGGAGGTAGAGGCAGGTGGACCTCTGTGAGTTCAAGGCCAGCCTAGTCTATATAGCAAGTTCCAGAACAGGCTCCAAAGCTACACAGAGAAACCCTGTCTCGAAAAACTAAAAAGTGGGCAACAGAAATAAACAATAATTTCTCAGAAGAAATACAAATTGCTAAGAAATATTTTTAAAGGATACACCATCCATTCTTTGCCATTGAGGAAATACAAACTAAGCTGGAGAGATGTGTCAGCAGTTAAGAGCACTGACAGCTCTTCTGGAGGACCCAAGTTCAATTCTAGCACCCACCTGGTGGCTCACAACAGTCTGTAACTCCAGTTCCAGGAGACCTAATACCCTTTTCTACCTCTACTGGTACCAACTGTGTAAACTATGCAGACATGCACACAGGCAAAACACTCATAAAGTAAAAACAAATGCTTAAAACAACTTTGAGTTTAATCACTCCTTTTAATATTTGTATTTTTAATATTTATTTTGCACATATGGATATCTTGCCTAAATGTCTGTCTGTGCATCACATGTGTATAGTGCCTGCAGAGGCCAGAAGAAGGAATCAGATCCCCTGTGACTGGAGTTGCAGGCAGTTTTAAGGGGCTATATAGGTGCTGGGAATTGAACCCCAGTTCTATAGAGAACCACCAGTGCTCGAACCACTGAGCACCTGTCCAGCCCCAATTTCATCTTTCTTAATGCATAAGCTCTGGGGAGAAAGGAACGCTATGCTCTGCTGGTGAGAGGAAAAACTGATAAAGCCACTATGAAAATCAGTGTGGCAGCTCTCAAAATACCAGAATGAGATCTGTCATCTGACCCAGCTATAACTCCTTCGTATGTATGCAAAGGACTCTTACTTCCTACCACAAAGACACATGCTCATCCATGTTTACTGTTGCTATAGTCACAATGGGGAGGATATGAACAGTCAAGATTTTAATCAACTAATGAATAGATAAGAATGTGGTACCTACACAACAGAATTTTATTAATCTGTAAAGAAAACGGAAATTATGAAATTTGAAGGAAAATTGATGAAACTGAAAAACTACACCGAGGTAACCCAGATCCATAAAGACAAGTATCACCTGCCGTCACGTCTATGTAGATCCTAGCATTGGGTCTTCCAATTTGTTTAACTTGGAGTACCTATGAAGCCAGGAAACTATAAAGGGGCCACTGGTGGGGGTGGGAGAGAATGTTAGGAGGGGAGTTACTAGAACACAGGTGGTAGGAGGGGCAAAGGGGAATAATGGGAATGGATGTTTAAGTAGGGAGGGGTGGGGGGGTGTAGATCACAGGACGAGGTTAGGCAAAGGATAATTGATTGTAAGGATGCTTGGGAAAGTCATAAAGAAACCACCATTTTATAATGTAAGTGAGGCTGGAGAGAATGCTTGGTGCTCACTGTTCTATCATGAGGACTAGAGTTTGGATCCTCACACCCTGGCAGCTCACAAATGCCTGCAACTCCAGCTCCCAGGGATCTGACGTCTCCTGGCCCCCACTGGTGTGTGTGCACATGGGCATGCACATACATGTATGCATACACACATAACAACAACAATAAATCCTAAAAATGAAGGGAGTTTATTTGAAGTTGTCCTATACATGGGATTATGCTCCTACAAGCAGCATAGGCTGACAAATAAAAGACTCAGTGTCAGGTATGGGATACCTCCCCTCAAGCTGCTGGCCAGGGGTGACCTAGAAACCCCCAGAACAATACCAGCTATTGCCACTGCTCTTAGTTGCCCACCAGAAACTGATGGTAAGACCCTACTGCTGAACGCACCTCACAATTCAGTCACAAGACATGGCGAAGTGAAGTTTCTGAGTGGAAACTTTCTCCCTATGTAGAAGGTGCTACGTAGGCTGCTGGCAAGAAGAGTCACCAGCAGTCTTAGCTGTCAGGGCACCCTGCGGGTCACAGCTAAGGACCAGTGTGGCAAAATACCCCCAAGGGAGCCACAGTGGCATGAATGCTATGGGGGTAACCAACTGTTTTCTGATTGGATTAAGGCACCATTCCGTGGGAGAAAACACACCCTGGTACTGTAAATCTGGCCAAGAACCCGTGTTTGGGAAACCCACCGGCCTCAGGGGTGGACCAACTACTATTATTTTGCTAAATGGGCATAGTATCAAATTACCCTCGAAGTCCACATTCCTATATCCACAGACTAGTGTGGCTCTCAGACTACATCAAAGAAGTTTCTTCATGTGGTGGATGCATTTGGCACAGATACATCTGGTCAAGGTCCAGAGAACAAGAGTCTACAGGATGCTCAGCCACAGATGCACCATCTATGCCACACCCCCTTACTCCAAGGTCCAGGCATCACTGTGGAAAAGGGGCCAGGAAAAAATGTGAGAACAGAGGTCAGGGAGGACTAGAGTGAAGTGGTGTCTACTGCACACGACAGGACTGATCCACTCGTGACTCACAGCAGCTGTGGCTGCCTGCATGAGACCTGCACAAGAACAAGTCAAACATTTCTAGCACCAAGGGTGAAGGGGATCACCAGCCACCACCTCCACCCCAGCTGGGGAACTTCTGGCAGTCAATGGCTTCTTGGGGGAAGGAGGGTGAGTTTTCTTTAAGAGTGTGGCTGCTGGTAGGTCCATCACATTCCAGAGAATGCCTCCAGGCTTCTGAGTTTATGGGAGTATAAACTGAATTCAGTGGACTTAAAAAAGAGACATGAATTGGGAGGGGGAAGTATGGGATGACTATGGAAGGTGTAAGGGCGGAATATGATCAAACAATTGTGTGCATGTGACATTGCCAAAGGATTAATACAAATACTTTATTCTTTAGGTCTTACTGTAAACAGGTACTGGTGTCAGTCACTCTGTTTACACACCCCTGAAGTTCATTCTTGCTATTTCCACAGGAAGAGCTGGTTACTACTACTTCCTGCCCCCACTTGCCCGGCCAGGGGTCAGCGCTTTCCTCCCTCCGTTCTCGGAGCATAAAGTTACTGTCCTTAATCTCCCTGCTATTTGATTGGGAAGGCCAATTTCAAACTCTAAATCAGTGATGGATTTGAGCAATATACACTACTAGGGGAATCGAGAACACTTTAAAAAAATAATTCTAAGAACTGCCTTAAGCAGACTGGCCTTCCATTTCTTTCATGCATGGGTGAGCGTATTAGGTCAGATCTGATTAATTCAGTAAACAGGCCTTCAAAATCAGCCCACCTTACTCAGTGGAACCACAACGTAACCCCGGCTTCTCTCAGTGGCCATACTGACCTCTTAGAAGAGAAAACACATGCAGCGCACTGCTTTTAGCCACTGTGACATTTTTAATTGAGCGTTCAAAGGAGGGAGGGAGAACTCAACATACGGATCACACTTTCTCTCTTACGTGCTACCATTCTATCGAGCAGGGTGCGAGATACAAAACTCCATTTTTCTTCCTTCACAGAATCCTGGCATGCTCATCTTGAAAGGCAGTTTCCTAAGTCTTCTCAATACTCACTTGGCAAAAGCATTTCTCCTGTTAATCTCTTTTTGGGAAGAAGCAGAGGTTGTGCTGAAACTTCTCCTAAAACCTAAATGTGAGAGCAAAGGTCAAAAGAGGAAAACACATCACTGGTTTTCAATAAACTCTTGTTTTCAATAAACGCTACAAAGAGTTATTTTTAATCACTACTACAGATGTTCTATGACACCAAGAGGTTTTGGTTTTTGTTTTTGGGGTTTTTTTTTTTCTGGAGGAAACTGCTGTGCTGCAGTTCTTCTAAGATAAAAACCCCTCATCCTGCAGGGAAGTGCCTTAAGATCAGGAAGTAAACAATTCAAAAGCCTTAGGAAGTCCCTAAAACTGACCAGATCCCACAGGCCTCTCCCTCCTGAGTTTACACAGGCAAAAGATGAGAGACCAGACCTACTGCTTGAAAGTCAATCTGCCTAAAAGATACTGAGCTGCCTGAAAGAGACCCTCCAGCCCACTGAGCTGCCTGTGGGCAGTTCACTGTACTCCGGGTTTCTAGATTTCATAAGGCGTCTGCCCCTGTGCTGGGGTGGGCTTTTGGTGATGTAACTGTCTATAATCTCTCACCCACATTCCTGTAAGTAGCCTCAATAAAATTCACTGGTTCACCAAGTTGGACTTTGGTGACATCCTTACTTTGGTCTGTTGTTGGTTCCTACATGGAGTGAGTAAACGCTTGTTCACATCTCCACAAGAACAGTATCACACAACAAAAATTAAACAAGTGCCTACTCAGAACATAACTAGCTTAGATTTCTAGACAATTTCTTATCCTTGCTTTCTTTGCCAAGCTCTGCTCACACAGGAATAAGTGATGAGCAAGACATAACTTTTGGAACTTTCTCCTCTAAGATTTCCTGAAAACTAAGTAACACTAAGTCACATGCTGGTAAAATGGACTCAGTATATGATTAAATATTACAATCTTGATAATCATATGGAAAGGATGTTTTTCAAAAACTATTGTTAAAAATATTCCAGTAACAAAACACTGAAGAATAAACTTCAGAGCTCCTCAGTGTACCCTTTCCATATAAAAGTGTTCAAAGATTAAATGACTTCACAAAAGGTAAAGTTACAGAGAGAAAATAGATTTCAAATTCAGGCATGCCTGAAGAAATCTCTTGATTAAAATAACTCCCAATTTAAAACAACTATAATTTTATAGAATGTACTGTTGAGCTGACTCAAAATCATACTCTCTCTTTGTCTCTGTCTCTCCTTCTCTCTCTTGGCACTTGGTAACTTCTCCTGGCTTCTTTTTTTATGGTTTGGCCTCTCTGAAAATGTACTTGGGGGATCTTGGTATGCCCCCAATATCCATAAACACACACACACACACACACACACACACACACACATACACACAAGACAAGGGACTCAGACATAATGGAGAAGAACACTGTAAAGATGGAAAAGTGCCAGAGATACACATCCACCTACAAGTCAGAGTGGCCCAGAAAACTCACACAGCACCATACACCACCAGGAATGTCACCTCAATACATATTCACTAGAATGGTGACAATCTATGGTCGAGGAGTTGACTGCAACAAATAGCCAAGGATCGTCATTATATGAATAAATGTTTCATAAACAGCTATCCACAAATGGAAAAGAAAATCAAATTAAATCCTTACCCCACACAAAGTCAATTCTGGGTAAACTGAAAAACGTGAAACACAAAACCAAAACTTATAACAATGTTCAGGAAAGAGCACTAAGGTTTCTGTCTCATGGGAAAAAAATCTTAATATAAAAAATCGAAAACCATAAACTGTTTTATTCTTTGACTACATAAAAATTAAAGAAATCTTCTCACCAAAGATGTCAGAAAAGTGAAGGTATGTCATTAGCTGTCAAATATTTGTAACATACAAAACCAACAAAAGATTCATCCCCAAAATATACAAAGAAACCTTCAAATTAGCAAGATAAGAAGCAAATGGTCCAAAAGAAGAATGAGAGGCTTAGACAGAAGGAAGTGTGTGTGTGTGTGTGTGTGAGTGTGTGTGTGTGTGTGTGTGTGTGTGTGTGTGTGTGTGTGTGTGTGTGTGTACACCCCACAAATTCAAAACTGAAAAGGACCAACTGCTTCCACATCAACTAATTAAAATCTGGGAAAAGAAAATTAAAGTCACAACGAAATACTGTTTAAATCTAGCAGAGCAGCAACTGTTTCCAGGCCCAACAAGACACCAGTTGTGGAGTTAGGGGAACAGTGGCTGAGAGCAGTACATAGTGCAGACACCTGGCGTCCCCTAGGGAGAGCACAGGGAGGGTGGCTATGCTTACCAACCCCAGGGCAAGTTCTCCTCGTGTGTATAATTAGTAAAAATAAAAACAGGATGTAACAAAAATGATCCGCAACTACACCGTCAGTCACACACCCCACAGACATGCCAAAAACAAAGTAACGGGCAATGGAAACAAAACTCTGTTTACTGATACTGCCGCATACAGTAGAAAAGATGGAGAAAATCATTGGAATTATAAGGCTCACAACCTTAGGGTGGGATACACAAAAGGGAGGCAGGGGAGAGGGCTGTGGGACTCAGGGTTTCCACAACACAGCTGGGAGGCAGGAAACGGATACGCTCCAGGCTTACATGCTCGATGCAGATGCATTCCAGATACTCTTTGGTGGAGAGATATTGATTCAGATACTGAACAGTAAAAATACATTTCAATGAGGGAAAGTGAAGAAATTCCTTAAACCGAATTTAAAACCCATCATCTTACCAGGATAAGAATGATTCTGCTTATTTGAAGATATTTCTGAAAGTGTATCCAGGGAGTCTGATAGTCTGGGAATAAAACAAACAGAGCATGCCTGGTTAGATGTAGCTGGTCTTCCAGCTAGGGTGGACTCTCAAATGATGCTCTCACATCAACACTGATGTCTTCTATCCCATTCATTCAACAGCATTGACTGGGCAGCCACGTGAGCCAGGAAAGGGCTTTACCCTAGCATGGGAGGCAGGCCCCACACAGACAGGGTATCACTGCACAGCACGGGCAGCATGGGAAATTCAGCTCATCTGACAGAGACCTGACTTTTGACATTTATGTGACAGCTCTGCCATTGTGCTGTATCTGCTGCCCATTACTACTTTGTCGTCGCTGCTGCTGCTGCTGCTGCTGCTGCTGTTTTCCCAGTACAGGAATTGAACCCACAGTGACTTCTGACTTTCCTTTCAAATTTATCTCCAAAGGTAACACTAAAGACTATGGAGATAAGTTTATTTTATGCAAAGTTTAATAGATGTAAGAATAAAATTATAAAAGAATCACCAATTCTGATATTGAAAAAAGAGATGTCAGAATTTCTGGTAACCTGGACAGCAATATAATCCACAGGCTTCTATGCTTGACCCTGCCCCCCACTGCAAGGGCTGCCCCCCAGTGAGGTCTCTCTCTCTTTAAAAAGCCAGGTCCTGAAAGCCTCATTTTCTTTCAGCCCTTCACTGACCTAAGCCTGCAAGGCCTTCATCTGTCAATCACTTCCCCCGACACACTTTTTTCCCATCAGAAAAACCCTGCAGCCCCGCGGTGTGTTCAGCTGCATCCCACGGTCCACATGCATCATTTTTCAGGACACACAGCACACCACGATGGAGAAGGGCTTGATGGACACAGACCCTACCCCAGGTAAGCAGCAGGGACTGGAATGAAGTAGTGATGGACAGCTGAGAGGAAACTTCTGGAAGTGACCAGTTCATTAGAAATAAGTGCCAGCAGCAACGACAGAAACACACGAATAACATGTTCACAAGGACCCATCAGAGTCAGGGGAGGGGTCAAATGTGACCTAGTGAGTAAGTTTCTTTAGACTGCCTTTAAAGAATATCCACTGGTATTATTAACCAGGACAATTCACTAAATGAAAACTGTGTAATGACACATAGACTGGGAAAGCTACTCAAACAGAGGAATCGTGTGGGCGGATCCTGGGGCAAGCACCCATTCTAAAAATGCAGAGGGGAGAAATAAAAAAGCCAGCTTTGATCCTGAGGCACTAGATCCCAAAGCGCTAGAGGTCAGAGCATGACTAGTCACCCAGACAGTCTCCAGCAGCCCCAAGTTTAAAATCTTCCCGTCCTGAAGACCAGTGAGGCCTTTAAAAAGCTCCAAGCTGGCTTGCATTAGAAATGTCTTAAAACCGGAGACCATGTCTGTTTTGTTTGCTCACGGAATGCCTAGCACAGCACAAAGTGCTAAAAGACACTTAATAGTATTTGATGATGATGAATGAGACAATCAGAAGATGACAGGAAGACAGCTGGATGGAGACAGCGGTTCATTTCAACAGAAACGTTTCTTTTAAGAAGTGGGGGTTGCTTTCAAATGTACTACCTTGGAAAGACCAAAGGGAAGACAAGTAAAACAGCGTGAATCCAACGTGTGCTCTGTAAACAAAGCAGTGAAAACACAAACCACAGGGAAAGTGTGGCCTCATGAATGGGAAGGCTGTGGTGAGGCAGAAAGCACGGCACTGGGAGTCAGAGCCAACGGTGCCCACTAGGCCTGAAATATACCCAGCTCTGTGCTCTAGGTAACCGAACATGGGACACAGTCCAGGCCTCACAAGTGAGAGACAAATCAAACAGGTGCAAAGTACATGTCAATCATCTGCCAGACCCGGGCCCCGAGGAGCCACAGGATCCCCCATTACAGGGTTATGGAGAAGAGCACGGCTGGCCTTAGCTCTCTGGGCCCCAAGGGATGCTTTTAGTCACTGATACTGAGATAGCACTGGGGATGGTGTCCCCGTACTGGTAAGTGCCATCCACTAAAATCATGGGCATTCGGGCCAACAGGAAAATAACAAAGCTGGGCTAAGTTCAGCCCTTCCATTACTCAGCCATGTGACTTCAGCTCTGCTACTTTTTCTCTGGAACACTGTTTTCCCACCTGTAAGATGGGAATAACCAGAGCAATTCATGGCTCCCTGGGCCTGCAGACGACAATGACACATGCCACTTGGGTGCTCAGTAGAGAGCCTACCATTAAATGCTCGATAAAGGTTGGTAATACTTAGTGTCATTTTCCAACTCACCTGGCCAGGTATTTATTAGTAGCAAGAGAAACAACACTGAAAGGAAGACACCTTAAGAACTACAAAGCACTGTATGCTGAAGACTTTATTGCTGAAAAGAATAATGTATCAAGCACACCAGAAATGAAGAAAATTAACATCAAAGGCATATGTGGTTATTCAGTAAGAAAATGATACTGAGAAAGAAATATGATTTTTAAAAACCCGAGTTTTCCCAGAAACCATCAGCATCCAGTTAAAAGGGAACCGGGAGAGACTCCAGACACTGATACAGTTCTCATCTCACAAGTCTAGTTACATCATGTATGCTGTATCCTGCCCTGAGATCACATCACTTTTCCAGCCTCTGAAAATCAGAGCCAGCCTCCCAGCGCCACATTTCACTGGAATTTCAGGAGGGCCTGTGTTTTGGATCAGTCTGCTTTTAAAACCAGAGATGGCAACCAGTACACTGTCTCACCGAGGAAGTTTTGTTACACATAAGCCCCTGAGACTTCGCTTCCCCAAGAGAACTACTGCCTATCTATTTTTGAAAACTAAGGGAATCAGAGGAAAAAGCCATTTTTGTTCCATTAGGTTTGTAGGAGAATGAATGGGTGCCTGCTGGCAGGAAATTTAATGTAGTTAGGATGTGACTGAAGCAATCAGAGAGCATTTTTACTTTTGTTTGCATGACAGATTAAGCTTACTCCTCGCACTGTTCTTAGCAGCAAACGCCACTTCTAATAGCCTACACACACACTCATAGGGTTTGCAAATGAGGGAGAAAGGAGGTTTTTAAAATTGCAAATCCTCAGCAAGGCAAATTTAGCTTCCCATGAGCCTTCCCTCCCAAGAAGGTAGCCGGTTAACCCATTGAAGGAATGCATGTGCTTATCTTCTAGATGACATCAGGGTCCCTAGGTACCACGAGGAATTGCAGAGTCTGTGTAAACTGACACATATCCCAGTGTCTTCTCACCTCTGTACCCTGGATGGTGGGGCAAATATTCCATACCGCGGAGAACAACTAAAATACTGCACACCTCCAACCGAACCGTCATTCTTCCCGTGGGGCTTCTCCAGCTCTATGCCATACCAATACCCTGGAACATGAATATTGCATTTTAAAAGCATCACACTTCATTCACAATCGTTAGGCAGTTAGATGGCTTAGTGTTTTCACAAATGACCGAGATGATGGAAGATCATCATGATCATTAAGCTTTCAAATGATAAAATTATAAAATAAAACTTGAAAATTTGAAAAGTGGGAGAAATGTTGTAGTGGCATAATTGCACAGCAGTACATTAAGAAAAATAAAACGCACAAACTCAGATTTGCAGAGAATTAGCCATTACACAAGGGGAGCCCCACCAAGATATATCTTAAGACTATAATGCAAAAGAAGCCGTCCTTGACTCTAACGTAGCATGCTTCGGTGAGAGCAGCACAGAATGCTATTGAGTCGCATAAATCCTAGCGTGGACCGCACTCACTCACCCTCCCAAGAGGAGAACACCGCAAACAGTCATTAAATAATTAAACAAGGGCGGAGATAACACGGAAAACACAGGGCAGCATAGTGATGTCTCTCCATCTTCTAGCTAAATGAAAAGTCTTAGATTTGGTAATAGGAGAACCTGTCTAACAGACAGTATCTATGGGCCTCACTCAGAGGAAGGCGAGTCTCTGGAGAGACTAAAGCCAAAGCAGCATGGCTTCACTCCCAGCAGCATGAGCTAAAAATGAGTACATTCCTACATCCAGGATTCCTGAGGGTGCCCAAGGTCAGCACACACCTCACAGTTTACACACTCGTGATCCGAGAAGACAGCACAGGGGTGACCCGTTTGGTCATTTACAACCAGTAACAAATAAAGAATAAGCAAGTGAATATCAACCAACTCACTACATACAAATTAGGACATATAAAGTATTCCTTCTTTCAGATTACTAGCTCAGAGTCAGTTTCAAGTTCAGGAACCTTAAAAGGCAACTCAGAGTAAGTTCTCATTTTGGTTTCTTGCTGCTGTTGCTTTTGTTTTGTTTTTTAATGTTATACCTGGGCCCATTCTATACTAAGATTGGGGCTGAAAAGACTTAAGCACAGACAGTGTCTTTTACATTTGAGTGACCCTACTATGCCATATAAGCAGTATCCACAAGCCTCTTGTTTAACCACACTAATTCTTTGAAAATAGATCATAAGCTTTCTGAGTTGCTTAAACCAGGTTAGTTTGGTTGGAATTATTTCTGAGTACAATAGTTATGATTTTCCAGTCTTACTTCCTTCTGCCTTTGATATGTCATTCCATGTAATTGTTTTCTTTAATTAAAAGTCCCATTCTAATTGGCTACATTTCTGCTATGTAATTATGATAGCTGTTGAAAATGCATGACATACAGTAGAAATAGATATACTCTGGCATGGTGGTTGTGAAAATAGCCTAAGAGAGAGCTATATGAAGCACACACTATCTAGTGTGAGACATAAGGGAGGCTTGGACTCTAAAACAGCTCAAAAAAGGCACTGACTCTAACTAAATTGGCACTACTCCCAAAGAATGTGTTGGGAGAAGATTCACCATGGTTCTCATGCTTTTCTCATACACAGCAGGGGACGTTCCTGGTGAGCGGTGGGGGCTCCTTCATGAGCAGGGGCAGACATGATGACAAAAAGCCCAGCTCAAAGAACCCTGCCTATACTTCTAAAGGTTCAGACTCATCTTCTAGAACATGGGTTTCTGGGTGTGCAGGTGCTGCCTGGCCCTCTCAGGCCCAGCCGGGGAGATGGGGCAGAGAGATGAATATTCTGTCTCCTGCTAATATTGTGAGCACTACAGTCCTGTAGACCTAGGACTGCTAACGGTTTTGGCCAGCATCTACGACATCGTGGCAGGCTAATTTGCTAGTCTGCAAACAGAGTACAATCTCATCTCCTTCATGGGTCTTGGCAGAATGCTGCACAACAAACTTTTCTTTTTCAATAGATACTGTAGGTAACCTTTTCCTGAAATGCTACAATGCCACCATGTGTTAATATGGCATATTGCTACTGAAAACACAAAGGCATGGCTCCATGTGACTGGCTTCTAGTTAGAATTGTCATTTTAGGAAATACAAAGGAAAATCATCTTTACCTTTTAAAAATATGTATCTATTTCTGTTCATGTATATGCATGTGATACTGTGGGAGTTCTTGTGCACCACATGTATGAGTGCCGGCGGAGGTCAGGGGGCGTCAGATCCCCAGGAATTACAGTTGCCAGAGGTTGTGAGCCACCTGATGTGGATGCTGGGAACTGAACCCAGGTCCTCTGCAAGAGCCACCTCTCTGGCACCAATCTGTACTTAGGAAATGCGGTGTTAGGTGGATGAGGCTGATTATTTAAGCTCGCAGACACGTGTTTTTAGGACCCAGGATATACAACAACTTTTATATTTACTTTCCTCTTCAAGCCATTCTGATAAATGCTAGATGGTCCATCTACCTGCTCAACTCCAGGATTATCCTGGAGGGGGTGGAGAGGGGACTGACCCTGAACTGCTTTCCAGTCATGTAGCATACTCTGCAGTCAGCAGGAATAAACTAGGGAAGTCAGAACTAATTTTAGTATTAGACAAACGTTAAACACAACTGGCAAGAGAACTGTATGGATCTCTGTCAGTCCATACAAATGGCTGAATCTCGAATTACTTCCCATGCTCTCTTTGCCTCTGCTGTCATCCACAAGACCCGGGAAGTGAGAACGTCCCATGACTAAATCCCATCTGCTGCTCTAGTTTTAAAGCTTTTGTACAAAACTCATGTTGAGCCAAGACTATTGGGTGCATTACCTGGAGCAAAGTTTGTTGTCCCAAAGAACTTAATGGTCCCCACTCTCTGGCCCACCACCAGCACTCTTTCCCCAAGGCGGAGTTCCCCTTCACGGCGGGTGTTATTTGCTGTAGATGGTGCTGAAGAATTCAAACCTGTTGAAGTGGTAGGTTGGAAATATGGGCAGGAAGGGAAAGAGAAAAGAAAACAAAGGGAGGAAAAAACTCAAAACGCACAGTAGTTACAAAAATGACTCCAAGTATTCTAACTAGTCTGGCTAGTTGGGTATTTCATTACATATTCGTCACTCAGGAGAAGGTCAAGGCACTCAAGGCCAGCAAGGTTCCCTGAGAGAACCACTGCTGTGGGGATGCATAAACCTTGTTCCTGAGAGAGAAAGAATTCCACTAACAGCAGGGTACACTCTCTGCTTCAACACAACCTCGGATGTACAGAAGCTGGGCTGTGCAAGCTCCGCCTCCTGTCACGGTGACTCACCTTCAATGCTACAGCATGAAAGTAAATACAGACAACAGAGAAAGAACATGTGAAACCAAGTGGTGGCACAGATGTGACCCATGGAGCAAGTCCTAGTCTCACGAAGCATACGGCTGCCGTATCTACCCAGACTCCATGTAAGTGACACACATCTACCCCGACCCGTGTAAGTGACACACAGGAACGCAGTTCCCGGTGAAACTGCCGCAGGCTGAGCAGCCCAAACAACAGTCCAAAATGTACAGGGTTCCAAAGTCTGAATGCTCCCAAATTCACATTCAGATTCCAGAACCACCTCTCAAAGCTTCAGATTTGAAGGATTTAAGATTTCAGGGCTTCTGGTTAGAGATAGTTAAGTAGTAGATTGTGCAAATATTCCTAAATCCCAAACAGTACACATTTAAAACACTGATCCTGAACAAAATGTAATAGCAAACTTATGATTGATCCTGATTACCCCAACTTGCTTTCCTTCAACTTAATTCAAAACTACCACTAAAACGCCTGCTATCTGGTATCTGAGAAATACTGTCTCAAAGCAGTGCGAATCTAGAAGAAAGAATCCTGGGCCCTGTCCTATTGGTAGCCAGTGGAGATTGGACAGTGACCCTCTGAGAAGACCTAGAGAACTCTAGGTGAATGCCTGGGGTTCAACCGTAGGAAGGGAGAGCCAGCATGAGCCTGGGAAGACGGAGCTGTGGACCCACTGGGCCCTGGCGAGGCCCACATCAACCACCAAACTCTACATAAAAGGTGAATGAGGAAGAAAGCTTGACCTTAAAGCTAACCAAGACAGGTGTGCACAGCTCACAGGTGCCACAGCCAGAATGACACCCAGACCCAGGGCCGGGACACCTCAGGCCTGCCCACTGCTCCGGCAGGTAACAGCGGCAGCCAGGGAGCCAAGGTCCAGAGTGAAGCCCTCCCCACCTCTCCCTCTCCTGGCCTTTCCTTCTGAGCCCACTCACTACCCTCCAGCCTAGTCTGACTCTACAGTTCACCTTCCCTCCAATGCAAAACTGCACAACACACTCAGAAAAGTGTATGGAAATGTCTCTGGGCCTTCACACATGGACTCCTCCACTCCACCCCCACAGCCACACACACCTCCCATTCTCTGCCCCTACCCTGTGAAAGGTGATTTTTGTTTTCATTCTGATCATTACCTTCATCTGTACTATTATTTAGGTCAACATAGCCCTCAAATGCATAAGAAGGAAACACAGTAAGTATACAGGCACACACTGGAACTGCTTGTTCCAGCGGAGAGGTGGAGAGGGGGTAATTCTACTCTCACACACAAATTCTAAAATCAAGTAAATGTCAAAAGTTCAAATCCCAAACACGGGGGGGAGCCGGTGGTGCACGCCTTTAATCCCAGCAGGGAGGCAGAGGCAGGCGGATCTCTGAGAGTTCGAGACCAGCCTGGACTACCAAGCGAGTTCCAGGACAGTCTCCAAAGCCACAGAGAAACCCTGTCTCGAAAAACCAAAAACAAACAAACAAAAAAAAAATCCCAAACACGGAAGTAAGAGCATGATGCCCCCAGGACTCAGGAGAGAAAGCGGCCAGAGTGGGGAGTAGGGGAGGGAGGGCAACTGCATCATAGAATCAAATCCAAGCCCAACTTCCACTCCCCACTTTTCAGATCCTGGTCTCTAGGTTACTGTATCAGGGCCACTGCTGAGGGTTTAGGGACTCCCCCACCATAGGTGATTTGGGGTTTTGCTTTTATGGGGTGGGGATTGAAGCCACAACCTCATTGTCCCAGGCAATCACCTGAAATATGACCCAAACCTCCAGCTTCCCCAAAATGTATTTTTAAACAGAAAAAAAAAAACAAAAAACAAAAACCACCATGGTGAACATTTTCCACAATAAAATACTGGTTCTGTATAGGTACTGTAGGTGGTGGCCATTGTGAGAATCATTAAGAACAACCTGCACACACACACACACACACACACACACACACACACACACACACACGCACACACAGGCACACGCACACACAGGCACACACACAGGCACACACAGCTCACTCTCCTAAGGGGCAGGGAAACAGAGTCTAACACCATCTAAGTGGACTGCAGCTGAAGGCCTGGCAGGGTGCATTCACTCCCTGTCTGCACACACCCTAAGGAGCAATGATGGGGGAGGGAGCTGTGGTCCCCACATCACTGTCGTCTGGGAGGACCCCTGAGCCTCTCCTGAACAGTATTAAAATGGCCTCAGCAAAAGCAGAGCAAAGATGCTTTTCTAAACAGGAAAACGACAGGCAGGCGTGTGAGAGAGCGGGATTAGATGACAGTAAATGCAGCTTCTCAAGTCCAACTGCAGAGCCAGGAATCCTGACTGGGGGCTGGGGCAGGCAGGGGTGGGTGGGGCAGCTAGGGCACAGCAAGAAACTCAGTGACTGAAGCCAAGGGTCAAGTAGTAAAGGCTCCACACAGTGCCACCCAAAGAGCTCAGCTCAATCTACCTGGGAGAAGGGGGTGGACAGAAGCAGGGAGGGGAAGAGGGGAAGGATAATGGGAGGAGGGGAAGGGTAAAAGGTTAAGGGTAAAGGGCTCCTTCTACACATTAAAAACAGCAAATCCACTTACAAACAAACCAAGATAAAAAACACCAAGAAAGCCTGGTTGAAAAGGCCATAGATACCAGCACTGGCTCTGGATGGGAGAGAGGGGCTTTTGCTGAGAGTCTTCTTGCCATTGCTGCTTGTAGCCAGCTTCTTCGGGTGGCTCTGCTTGTGGTCCAGCGAGGATGTGGAGGAGGAGCTGCTGATGGACCCAGGCTGGGTAACTGACAGGGGAACAGGAAAGATCAGACTTTAAAGGGTATTTTAAAAGCAAAATCAAACAAAGAAAAGAAAAGGACTAATAAGATGTTTTCTGAGCAAATTCTCCTGAAACGCTTCATTTAGTTCCTCAATTGTGGATTATCTAGTATCAAATTAAATGCCTGATTTCACCGAAAGCACGGTTGTTTACCCACAAAATAGATCGCTGTTTACACAAGCAGAAAAGTTTAAGCATTCATAATAAACTATCTTATGTAGGGGGCTCTACCCTATCAATTAATCTAACCCCCAATCACTCCCACTCTCCTTCAAGGAAGCTGTAATAGAGTCCCTGCAGACACACATGCATGCGTGCGCACGCGCGCGCGTGCGCGCGCGCACACACACACACACACACACACTACCAGCATGTTTTAAGGCGACATAATTTTTAACCCTGAAACATCTGTATTCAACTTGAAGGTAAGCAAGACTGCTGGGGTCTTCTCTCCACACACTGAAAGGCTGGCCACGCCTCCTGCACTGTGGACCACCTCCTGCTAAACCGGCATTCTCTATGCTTGCTAAGAAACTGATTACAGGAGTCTGTATTTTTAAAGGGGTAGTTTTTACCACGGTGGTTTTTCCTTCCCAGCTGTAACACAAGTCATGCAAGCTGTTTTGCACTGTGTTAACTCAAAGTCTCACCAGGAGATGCAGCATTGGAACGGGAAGTGGTGGGTTACATTACCATCACTTTCTGCTACAGGTTTCAGCTCTTCACTGGGAGGCAAGGAGAGTGTGGAGTCAGAAGCATTCTCTTTTTTTGATGGCATCAACCCTGATAAATAAACACAAAAATGGTTTCGCAAAAGACAATTTTGCTTAACAGTAAACAAGAAAATGCATTTTCTTTAAAGTACATATATTTCTCAACATCTCAATCTTTTCTACTTCTTTTGTGGTTTGTTTTGAGACAGGGATTCTCTGTGTAGCCCTGGCTGTCCTGGAACTCACTCTGTAGACCAGGTTGGCCTCGAACTCGCAGAGATCTGCCAGCCTCTGTCTGCTGAGTGCTAGGATCCACACTGAAGACACTGGATAGACAGAACCAGTACCAATGTTCGTGGTACTGAGAAGGAGTGGGACACAGCCCAGGACACAGCCCAGCACACAGCGCCTGCCGAGCACGAGCAGGAGCACGCAGCCTCGAGACTCCTGCACTGCAGAGCTGAGAAACAGGATGGATTCGCAGTACAGCCCGGCTGAAGATCTCTGAAATGTCTGATACTCAACAGGCTTGCTCAGGAGTTCTCTGTCATGCCTGAGGATGTGGCAACCCTGTCACTGCTGAGATACAGATGAGTAGGACTTGGAAATAACTTATATGATACTGTTCCTACAGCAATCCCATCTGGGGAACAAAACTTGAATAGTAATTGCTGTTGAATAAGACTTTCATATCAACTGTATCAATTTATTTAAAGAGCAAATGGGTCTTCCCCACTTGCATTCCCAGTCAACTCAAAGAGTATTTTGAGTGAAGAACCCTACATAGGACCCTGCTGCAAATCAAAACAAGACATAGTCCTGTCACTGAAGAGGACCCTTCCATTTAGTATGGTTAAGACCTCAGAGCTAGTGACTGTGTGAGTTCACCTCATCCGAAGGACTAGTGAAGGAGGGGAGGTGGGAACTCAGCAAGAGAACCGGGGGCTCATCAAGACCTCACTCTGAGTTGGGGCTTGAGTGGGTGAGTTTCTTCCCCCACACCAGAGGTCTAGTAGGAAGAAGTGAGAATGGGGGTTTGGAAAATCAGAGAGAAAAGCTTGCAGAATGGCACAGCATGGGGGTAGCTTGGCTGAGAAGGAGTCCTCTGGGGACTCAGATGAGGTAAACTGAGCAAGCAGGTAACAGTAAACCTCAGAGGGCATAACTCTGGCTGATGGTGCAGCTCAACTGGACAGCATTGGCTGTCACTACCAAGCCCTGAGTTCAATTCCTAGTTCTGCAAAAGAAGGAGAAGGGGGTGGGCTGGAGGGAAGGGAATGGAGGACTGGAGGTGGGGGAGGGGAGAGGATTGGAGAGAAGGGGGAGAGGCCTGGAGATTGGGGGGAAGGTCTGGAGGTGGGGTGGCTTCAAGTCTCCTGTAGAGAAAGGACAGGTGGGAGTATCCTGTCAAGAATGAGTTTGTTCTGGACTGGCCTGGACAAACATCCAGCTATGTGACATTTCTTTAACAGCCACAGGTGAAAGGAAGAGCACGGAAGGCTAGAAGCAGAGGCCAGGGAAGTTACTCCAGTGGCCCACGGAGGAAATGAGATACTACAGCAGCTGCAGAGTGCAGTTTCCAATTATTTTATATTTCAGTCCTAAAGTTCAATTTTCCCCTTTCATTTGAACTATCATCAAGATGACATGAAGTTTTAAAAATGATATAAAGATCTCTTTGTGTATCTGCCCAGCTTCCCCCAAAACAGCATTTCACAAAATTACAGGACAATATCCCAACCAGGACACACGCATTGCTCTCAGCTACTGATGTTACTTCAATCACCCCATTCCTTGACATCTGTGTGTGTGTGTGTCTGTGTGTGTGTGTGTGTACGTGCGTGTGTGTGTGTGTGTGTGTGTGTGTGTATTCGTGCACAAGTGCACAGCATTTTATTCTTTCTGTTTCTGCTGAAGCTCATTTCAGGAGAGCACACCTTAATTTTCATTCTGAGAGCATGAATGTGACACACTCTAAGTATTTTGGTTTGGGTTTTTTGAGGGGAAGGTGTCATTATATGGCCCCAGGTATAAAGTGTCAAGAATATCTACAGAAAAAAAAAAGACTTGACAATCATGTTAATATACCTTAAATTACCCAACTAAACAGAAAAAATATTCCAAGCACAGAAGTAAAGATGGCTGTAACAATATCAGCTTTTTAAACTGGCAAAAGGATAAAATGTGGTGTCCACTTAAACTTCAGTAGATTGGTTTTTAAAGAGACTTTAGAACATATTATAAAATATGTAAGGAAGTGTGACTTCCCCAAAGAAGGGGGACAATCTTTAAGAATAAGATAGGAGGTTTTCCTCCCTGTTGGATATCAGGGATTTTTAACATCGCAGTAATCATGAGGTCAACCATGGGCACATGAGCGAGCAAACGAACAGCAGAGACAGACAAACGAACGTCTGGATGACGTCCTTTTAGATGGGGGAAAGCCCTTCTGCTCCAGCTACCAATGGGCTAACACATATTTACTGCATATCTCCTTTGTGCTTCTATGAATACAAATCACAACCTCTACTCACAGTCTACTTAAATCTAGAATTTGACTGAGCACAAAAGATGTACACAAATAAAGCAATCAGCAGACAAGACGACTGGGCTACACAGATTAAAAGAATACACACACAAAGGTGGAGAACAAGGAGGTTAAATGAGTTGGATTGCTGAGGGAGGAGCAGGATCTGTCTGGAGTGAGGAACAGCAAGGACCTCCATGGGCAGCCCACCGGTGAGGAGAGGCACAGAGGACAGTGAACACTTGTGAGCAGCAGGACAGAGGGGCAAAGCACGGCCAACCACAGAGGGAAGTCACAGAAGAGGCAGGAGCAGGAACTCGGTCATGTTTTGTGAATACTCATTGGAGGCATAAAATCCAGTACTGAAGCCAATCATGGGGCCCTGGAAGCACACGGAGAATCAGGGAGGGAGGGGAGGGGAGGGGAAAGGGAAAGGGAAAGAGAAAGAGGGAGGGAAAGAAAAAGGGGGAGGGAAAGGAAAGGGGAGGGAAGGGAAGGGAAGGGAAGGGGAAGGGGAAGGGGAAGGGGAAAGGGAAGGGAGGGAAAGGGAAGGGAAGGGAAGGGAAGGGAAGGGAAGGGAAGGGGAAGGGGAAGGGGAAAGGGAAGGGAAGGACAGGACAGGACAGGAAAGGACAGGAAAGGACAGGAAAGGACAAAGCTACCATTGCTGGGTCTTAAGTTATTATTCACAACTGAGGCCAAAACCACAAAGGTCTAGGTTTTGTGAGATTCAGCTTTTGTGGTGGACTAAAAAAACAGTGAAACCGTCTAAATACCATGAATCCCACAAATACAATTTGAAATATGGTTTAGGTGGTCATGATCTATCTTCCCAGCTTGACCTACCAGAATTCACTTTGGATGTGACGTGAGCTACATCAACCTTCTGAGATCGGATGTGAGGCGCCGCTCTTGTGGAAGGAGTGTGTGTGGTATTTTTCCTCCCATCTTTTACTTTACTTATCTTTGAAAGGGGTGCAAAAATACCTGAGAGCAAAGACACAATTGTAGTTAGTGTGGAGCAACTGAAGCATTTCAAATACAGGGCAAATGTTAACTGTTGCTAACATAGGCTCTATTTAGTACCTACCACACATCTTGTAATGAGACATGGCACTTGCCCTCAGAGAGTGTACAATCTAGTTGCCAAGACTAAATACACAATAATGTAGGAACCATGTAAGGGATACATACTCCAGAGGAAAAAGTCATGTATAAGAGTCACTGTGTTCTCTGAGTGACTGAGAGTAAGTTACTACAGTGTAAGTCATGCCGCGTCTAAGTCATGTATAAGAGTTACCATGTTCTCTGAGTGACTGAGAGTAAGCTACTACACAGTGTAAGTCGTGCCACGCCTTGTCCCCTCCCACACCACAGCTCTTCACACCCGTCTCATCTTCCCCTTGTCGGCACTCTCCCCCTGTAACTAATCACACTGCCTTACACACAGTACAGACACAACACATCTGTTTAACTGTATACAATAATCTTCCCCAAAGGACTAGCCCTCGATGCCTGCCAATCAAAAACAATACAGTGTATGTTGAGGAAGGAAAGGGAACAGAGGCAGGGGACTGCCTACCTATAGCATCTAGGAGTATGAAATCCCACTGAGAAAGAGTTTATGGAGACAATAAAATATCCAGTTTGAATAAGTACACAGACACTGAACAGACTATAAATACCAAGATTATCTCCCTAACACACTTTAAAAGAAAATAGTCGTAAAGTGTACATTACACTCTGAGTGTTTACCACCTAACACACGTCCACCATACAGAACGTGATCAGGGAAAGCAGGATAAGAACAATCACACCCTTACAGATGTGGCCTCTCTGCTCATAGCTGACAACTGCCAGCTACAGACTTCCCTGAAAACCTTTAAAATTTTTTTCTCCTTTGCACTCTACATGACCTTCTCTTGATTTTCCTGTTTTTTTAAACTTATTTGTAATTATCTTTCATGTCATTGACCTGAGGTTGTCCTTGACTTTCTATTCTAAATTCCTTCTATTACCAATTGTGCCGCACGCGCGCACGCTCACACACACACACACACACGCACACACACACACAGAATAAAGTTTGACTATAATGATATTGATGACAAAGATAATCACAATTAAATCTGCCAAGGTTTAAAGAGGGAAATACTCTATTCTGGATTCATGAGTTTCTACATTTTTTTGGAACTTGGGAATTCCTACCTAATTCTCCTTATGGAATTAATTATAAGGAAATAAAGTTAGAGGTACATGCATAGGCTATGAGGTTATGCTTGTAGGAGAAAAGGATAAATTGTAAGAGGCCCAGTATTTCTAGTTTATCAAAATGTACTGATGTCTACTTTACTACCATATTCCAGGGACACTTCTGGAAGAAAATAAAATCTAGGAAAAAAAGTAATTGTCTAGCAAGAATACACATGAAATTGATCTCCCTCTATCAGCCCAGATACGTCCCCAGGTATTCTACATAGACTATGTTTTTCCTATCCAGACCCATGGTAAAATGTAATCTAGAAATCCAGTACAGGAGGAATCAGCATAGAACCCCTAACAAGGTACTATAGGCAATGACTTAAAAGGATGTGGTCATCCCTGCCCACCCCCAGGATATCTTACGATGATGTATGTTGACTATGGGGAACTGAAGCCACACACAGTAATGGTGCCTACTGTAATGCGTCACCACCAACAACAATGAAGACAGAATCATTCATGAAACCCAGTCAAGAAAATTAGAAACCAGGCCAGTAGGAAGGCTCATAAGAGCCTGACAACCTGAGTTCAATGCCTCACATAGTTGAAGAGAACCAACGCCCACAGGCTGACCTATGACCTCCACACACCATGGCGGGCACACACACACACACACACACACACACACACACACACACACACAGAAGCACACACACACACACAGAAGTACAAACACACAGATATATATACACAGATAGACACACACAAACACACACACACAGATACATATACACAGATACATAAATGTAAAAAAAGGAAAATATTACTATTACATTATAACATTGTATTACATCTGTGGTAAATTTATGTGGATATAGGCAATCAAACAAAAAACTAAAAATTCAAACATGAGAATAGAGTACAAATTTATTTCTCATTTGTTTGATTAGTGTCAGTAATATCATGCATAATGTTCAATAGGGGATCTGCTTTCTTTTGTTTTTACTTGAGGCAAGGTCTCGTGTAACACACCATGGCCCCTAGCTGGGATTACAGGGTGTACCACCTCATGCATTTCATGAGGTGCTGGGATGCAACCCCAGCCTAGATCCCGTCCTTTCTCATTCGAGGGAAAATGGCTTTTCTTTGATAATCTCCAAAGGAAATTTCCATATAGAAATATATTTGTTTCAAAGGCTAATCAAATATTTGATTCTAATGGCTTAAAAGAATTAGACTGCACACAATCCCTCATCTGCACAGGCCTTGTTTGTCCATGTGTCATTATTATCATTATTTTCAAGTCGCTTGGGCAAAGGACAACCACTCCTGAAGGTGTGGCTGGGCAGAGTCTGCAGCAAGCCCAGGGCAGGCTCCTTGCTGCCTGGTAACCAGCAAACTCAACGGCTTTCCCCAGAGGCCGACACACGGCTGGCTCTACGGCTCACCAAAAGGAAGCACACAGCACTCTCTTCTAAATGAAGAACAATGAATCCTCAGATAACACGGCTTGTTTAATGTGTTCAACCCCATTAAAGACCAGCAATGAATAAAGTGGTATAAATTCTAAGAGAAATTTATTTTCTAGAGAGAAAATGGAAGCTTTTGAGAGGAGGAAAGAAGACCTTGGAACTCCTAAGCACTAATCTGAGATGCCTGGGTGAGTGAGAGGCAACCTGGCCACCACTGGGCTATGCAGTTGTCACGGCACAGAGCCTCTTCGATCTGTTTACACAGCCTGCGGCTACTCACTCACTGTAACAGCAGAGTTGAGCCGCCACAACAGAGACCCTGAGGCCCACAAAGGAGTCACTCTCTGGTCTCTACAGTAAAAGTTTGCCAATTTCTACATTAGATAACGCTGTCTTCAAAATACTAAGGGGGCACGCGCTACAATCTCCCATTCCTTAGCCCAAACGACCACATGAAATAGGGAAGAAATCAGCACGCTGTCAGAATGCAGAGTTCGAGTTTTACGCTATGAGTCTTCATTCAGAAAGTTGTGCTCCAGCAAAACTAGTGAGTAAACTCGGGAAGAATCTGACTGGACAAAGAAAGAGCACTAAGTGTCCTGTTTTATAGCAGCCAGATGGGACAAGAACAGGTCAGGGGTCACACAGCCCCGAGGAGAGGTGCTGATCACATCCCAGCAGTCAAGACTCCAAACCCCACAGTTCTCATCAGTGTGCTGTCCCCTTCCAACTGAACTGGGCGAGCATGCAGACGATGCCACAGAAAAGGGAAACATCAACAACACAGTGACAATGGCAGACTGACCTCAGTGTTAAGAGACGGAAACCAAAAGGGGGGGTGCCAGGAGGAGGGAAGAGGGAGGATGGGAATAAATTTAAACAAACATTTGTCAGGAAGAGAAAGGACTGTCCCAGCTCCGGAGCAGAGTCAAAGTTGGTCTCACTGCTTTTCCAGCTTCTCAAATTCTTCATGGCTCATTGCCTCCTGACAGCAAAGTCCCTCTCTGTGGTCTGATACCACCACAAGATGATCCACAGAACCGGGCTGGTGAGACCCCTTCCTGGCTAACTGTACTCACAGCAGCGAGTACTAAGCTCGATAGTGGGCCCACCCACCTCATAGTGTCATTTCACTCATGAGACATCTCTCACCTCAAAACTACCCACCCCAGAGAAGGCGAAAAGTCAGCTCAATTGGGATGTTTAGTCCCCAGTACCCATACAACATGCTGGCATGTGACTGTAATCCCAGCATTTCGGGGCATAGACCAGGAGAATCCCTAGAGCTCAGCGGCTGGCCAGCCAGAGTAGCTGAGTCCAAGACCCAGTGAAACAACACTTCTGGCCTCCACATGCATGCTGGTGTACACACACACACACACACACACACACACACACACACACACACACACACACACACACACACACACACACACACACACACACACACGATCAGTTCTAATGAATCCCAGGGCAGGTAGACAGAAATTCCCTTCCTGAAATCATCATATTCTCTATTTACCATCACTACCAGGTGCCTGTGACTCCTGCTAACTGGTTCCCTAAATCACCACAGCCTGGATCAGTCCTTCAAGTCCCTGGGGTCAGGAACCACAGACCCCAGCACGTCCTCCTGGGTTCTCCTCCCAGTCACAGCCTCCTTTTCCTCCCTGGCCACCTTGGATTCTAACATCCTTTCCTCTAGTCAGCCTGCTTCATCTGTCCTCAGCTCTCTTGTAGACTTCTGGTAGAACATTCTAGAAGAAACAACCCGGGTAAACCAGATACTCTGCTTAATCAGTAGCTATTCCCAAACAGTCTGCCAAGCCTTGATGAGAAGAGGACTTAGCCTGCTTACTACTCTACGTTTATGTCCACAAGTCTACAGTTAGGCCCTGGCATCGCATGGCTGCCTCCTGTACTGCCCTGACTGGTCACCGTCCCTCTCTCCTCACTGTCCATCACCATCCTCTTCTCCCCCACCTCCATCCACCCCCAAGCCCCTCTCCTTACATCAGAAAATGACCTCACTTCTCATTTTCTGAGAAAATAGAAGCATCTTCCCAGCATGTCTGTCCTTAGGGAGGGTGAGCCATGCCTGGACTAACGCCAGGCTAACCCGGGCACCACCCTGTCAACTTCTCAGGACCTTCCTCCTCCAACCGTCCCTCTGTCTCCAGCAGCACCACTTCCCTCCTTTAAATCATCCTCATCAGCAGGAACATGGTATGACAGCTCCTGCGTTTAAAATATCCTCCATCCACACCCTCTTACACCTTACACGAGTAACCAGGAAAGGGTTTAATTTAAAACTAAAGTGGGAGAATACGGTCAGTCAGGCCCTGGGTTCGATCTTACCGTGTTTGGGGGTGCACTTGAAATACTGGACTCTCCCAACACTCCCATTGTTTTTTCCTTCTGGCTCATCCAGCTCAATGCCAGCCCACTGCCCACTTGCAAACTCAGTAGTTCCACAAAATCTTAATGTCCCAACCTAGAGAAAATATGAATCAAAATATGTTTTCAGCCTTATTAGTAATTCTAAACATCCTGTTCTTAGCAATATTACTTTTTATGTCTTTCAAAACAGACTTCTGAATAAAGAACTTTGCCAAACCTTTTTGTTTGTTTGTTTGTTAATGGCAAAGGCGTTTACCAGGGAGACATGGGATACTTCCCAGGTGATGCTCTTTCCCAAAAGAACTGGAAAGGAAAGTCCATGTTACAGTGGGATTCAGGTTGAGCAAGCCAGAAATATAGGAAGCCACCTATAAACGAACTCAACTAAACCAGTATCTACAGAGCACTCCACCCAAAACAGAAGCATACAAATGTAAAAGAGAGAGCTGGAGAGAAGGCTCAGCAGTTAACAGCACTGACTGCTCTTCCAGAGGACCGAGTTCAACTCCCAGCACCCACATGTCTTTTACGGAAGTTTTAAAAATTGGTTTCACAGCTCACAACTGTCTGTTACTTCAGTCCCAGGGACTCTGATGTACTCTTCTGGCCTCCGTGGGACCCGGCACACAAGTGGTGCATAGACCACCATGCAAGCAAAACGCCCAAACACGTGAAACAAAAAATGAATTTGGATTTTTTATTTGTTGGTTTTGCTTGCTTGTTTTTTGTTTAAAGACAGGGCTTCTCTGTGTAGCCTTGGCTGTCCTGGAACTCAAGGGTGGCCTTGAACTCACAGAGATCTGCCTGCCTCTGCCTCTGGAGTGCTGAGATTACCATGGCTTAGAGAGGAATGTGTACCTCAGAAACAGTCTAAAATCAGTATCCCACCTCAGCAAACTAAGACTCAAAGCCAGAAAAAGAGTGAGGAATAAATATTCAAATAAACTGAGAACAAAGAAACAATACGAAAAAAAAACAATGAAGCCAATATTCTTTGAGGGATTTATTCTTTGAGGAATAAAAATTATTAAGCCACTAAACAAAGACCATTTTTTAAAAAAGAAAGAAAAAAGACACAAAACCAACGTCACCAACAAGAGAGGGGTATTACTACCAATATTTAAAAAGATGAACCAATACTACAAACAGCTTTGCCCACCCATTTTAAAAGCAGTATAAAACACTGAAATTCCTTGAAAAATACAAACACTCAAAAAAAAAAAGCTAACCCATGAATTTGTGATTTAAAACTAAAAAAAGGAAAAAGCTCCCAGGAACAGATGGCCTCAATGGTAAATACTACCAAAACTGTATGAACAAAATAGAAATTCTTCACAAGCTCTTCTAGAATTTAAGTGAAGAAGCTGGTTCCCAAGGCATTTTGGGAAACCAACATTACCTTGACACTAAAAATGAGCAAAGACACAACTACAGACCATCATCTCTCTAGAACACAAACTTAGACATTCTCAACAAACTTAGAGCCAATCAAACATACCAATAAGTAGAATACTACATGGTGACTAAGGGAGGTCTCCAATGGGATGCAAAGCTGGTCATTGAGAAAATTACCCAACACAATCCGCTTGTCTACACACTGAAGGGAACAAAGATAGAGAAGGCACTACCACCAACTGCAGCATCCTCCTTGATGACAGCTTAAAGAAAAGACACACCATGGCAACTGAGGACCTCGTCAACTTGACAAATGACATCCACACAAAAACCACACCTAGCAATGCAATGAGACCTCTGGGGGGGGGGGAGAGAAAAAGGATGAGAAGACAAGATGATTGTATACAGAGAATCCACTAAGTAAACAAGCTAAGGACACGTGGCCAATATCCAAAAAATCAACTATTTCTACATACTAGAAATGAACAACCAGAAAAGGAAATTTCAGCAATAGCACAGAAAAAAACTTGGAAAGTATTAAGTCTAAATCCAGCAAATCATATGCAATACCTAAATGGTTAAAACCACAGAAGTTGGTTAAATAATCTAAAGCCCATAGAGCACAAGAAGATACTGAGCTTAAGATATAAAATCTACTCAGCCAGATCTAGACTCATCAACACTCTATTCAAAATTCTAGAAGGATTTTTTATAGAAATAACAAATTCTAAAATGCACATGGAAAATGAAAGGAATTAAAATTATCAAACAGTTTGGCAAGGAACTTGAAGGCTGAACCCCATGGATGTTTGCCAATGCAAGCGATGATGATGATGATGATAGCACTGAAGACAGGGGGATCATCAGAACAACACACAGAAACAACCCCCAACATACATGTTCAAGGGATGCGTGAAGAGCCCAGGGCATGGTATTGTAACAAATAAGCAACCACATGGTTAAAAATAGAAGAAACCCAAGCTATAATTGGTACTCTCAAAAATTAACTCAAGGGGGCTAGGGATATCATAATCATAAGGACTAAGTTCAATCCTCATCACCCACACTGAAAAGTCAAGCATTGTGGCACATGCCAATAATCTCAGCTCTGGGAAGGTGCAAACAGGGATCCCTGGGGCTCGCTGGCCAGTCAGCATAGCAGAACTAGCAAGCTCCAAGTTCAGTGAGAGACTGGGTCTCGATAAATAAAGTAGAGATCAACTGAGGAAGACACCTAAGTCATCCTCCAGGCTTCCATATTTATGCACACACACACACACACACACACACACACACACACACACACACGCACACGCACCCACACCCACGCACACACACATGCATTATCTCTCTCCTTTCTCCCTTTCCCCTTCCTCCCTCCTTCCTTCTCTCTCTCTCTTCTTTCTCTCTCTCTCCCCCCTCTCTCTCACACACACAGAGCAAATATAAAACTAGCTGGATCTAGTGTTATATACTACAATCTCCATTTTCAGGAAGATGGAAGATCTGGAGTTCAAAATCGTCCTCAGCTACATAACAGACACTTCTACTGGATGTAAAACTATCCAATTCAAAAGTAAATTAACTTTAATGAAATCTCATCATTTCCCATTTCCTTTCCAAACCTCCCATACACTTCCTCCTCCATCTCCTTCAAGCTCATGGCCTCTTCTTTCGTTAATTGTTGTTATACATATGTGCATGTCTACACATATACATTCCTATATATATATATATATATACATACATATATATATAACCTGCTGTCTGTTCAATGTTGCTTGTATGTAAATCAGCGTAACCATACCAAACTAAACAATTATCCTCATACCGACAGTTAAGTGTAGTCCTCACCCCTCATCAAGGAAAACTTCTCTTTGCAACAGACAGTAATCTCTTCAAGCCCTTCTAAGTCACAGTTAGAGGAATGCTACAAAGACTTGATGTTCAGCCATATTTTTTAAAACCTATATATTCAATATATACTTATATATTCAATTTCCTGGCGTTTTAATTGCAGCCTGTGAAAAGCTGGCCAACGTCCTATTGCTTTGTAAATGGGTGGATGTCATTCCTCGCATCTGTGGCTGTTTCAATCCAGTTTCCCCCACTAGATCAAGCTTCAGCTTTCACCATTCTCTGAGCAGCCTCGTCATTCATCCAGATACTGAGGTGTGAGCAGCCGAAAGGTTAACATCTGGGCACACCTTCCTGTTCCGCTCCACACTTAGAGCACCCTATTACCTCAGAACTAAGAATAAACACCGCTAATGAGTGAGTGTGGCTCAGTGGTGCAGCTCTTCCCAAGCTTCACCGGGCCCTGTGCTCAAGTCCCAGCACTGAAGGGAAAAAAAAGCTCCCAAAAGAGGTATCAAAGAGAAGAGGGAAACCATCACAGCAAAGACCACACAGAAACTGCAGCTCCATCTGTCTGCTAAGCCTTTATGTAAAGAGACACTGACCGACCTCCTGTTTGTAGGTTTTGTGACATCTCAATGTCTCATTTGTGAGATTTCGAAGCAGAACAGTAATAAAGGTCTCCTTCCCTCAGCTGGCAGGAGAAGCGCCACTGGCATGGAGGGTCAGAGGAGACACAGCAAAGGTCATTCTCAGCTCCTGCCTCTAAATTCATCCAACAGCTCTCCTCTGTGCCATTTCCCCCATGTAAGTAAAAAGACCTCCCTATCAAGTTCAACTAGCTCACATTCTTAACCTGCCCTCCATAAGTGTCAGTAAACTTACATTAAATTACACATTTTTGCTGGGCGGTGGTACACACTTTTAATCCCAACACCTGGGAGGCAGAAGCAGACAGATAACTGTGAAATGAGGCCAGCCCAGTCTATAAAGCAAGTTCTAGGACAGCCGGGGGGGTTACACAGAGAACCCCTGTCTCAAAAAAATGCACATTTTCAATCAAGTATTTTTCTGTCCACGTGTTGAAGCTTTTCCCCACAACTCAAAATTGTGACCGTTGTGACACACAATCCCTAGACACAGACTAGGGGTGAGGACCCTAACAAGAGCTTCAGGGACCACAGCGACTTACTGTACCTTCTGTCCTGCGATGACAACACGGTCCCCCAGCTTCAGGCCGAGAGACGTCAGCATGGCCTTGCTGGTACCATGATCACAGTTTGAGAGTGTGGCCTTAGAGATGGTACAGGACAGAGGCGCCGCATCCAAGAGCATCTGCCTGACTTCCTTAGCAGTTGCTGCAGCATCGGCCATCTCCAGAGGCATGCCCACAGGGTCTGGAACAACATCCGCAGGGGTCTGTCCTTTGTCATTCTGCCACAGAGACAAGAGGAAAACTTCAGTTCTTACATGCTGAGAGCACTAGACAGCCATCTGCAATTCTTAACAGAGGACTTTTAAGTCAGACACAGTCATCTGTTTACTCAAAGCGACTCAATGAACTCCTCCACTGTACCAGGAACCATTCTAGGTGCTAACGATACCACAGTGAAGGAAACTAAACACTCTGCCCTCAAAGAGTACACACACGCACAGGACAGACAGAACATCAATGGATTTTATGCTGTGCTAACCAGGAGCCGAGCTGTAGAAAGACACCAAGGCACAGAGAGCATGGGCACAGAGGTGGCTATAGAGGAGCTGATGGCATAAAGATGGTGATGGACTCCTCACTGACAAGATGCACTCACCCAGAGATGCAAAGGGGAGGGGAGGAAGAGGAAGTCATCCCGTATGAGATGGGCAAGGACCAGGGCAGAGAAATGTGCCTGGCCACACATGAGCTCAGTGAAGTAGCAGGGTGTCCAGCTACCCAATCTGAGACCCAGCTACACCCATACACACGCCTTACGGACATTTAACCAACCAAGGGCCCCATACATAGTGACCCCACCTCACAGCCACCTTAGTTTATGTAAGTTCCCTCTATCAAGTTTGTACAGAGATAGAGAATCTCCCCCACGATGTTTCTCAGAACCTGTCCCTGGCATTAAGGGCCATATGACTACATTCTGCTATCCTACAGTTGCCACACTGGCTCTGTGACCTCAGCCACCTGGCCTGGTCATGCAACAACTCAGACTTCAGAAATAGTGACAACAATCTCTATACTATCAAGTACACCTAAGCTGCAATCAGGAAACTTGTGCAGCTCTCCCTCTGAAGGAGAGACTGTATCCTGGAGTTGTTTATCTGTGACAAGATAAAATAGCCAGCTATAAGCCCAGTTCATTGCATGGTATTTATATAATTTAAAACCTATCATTTAAAAAAATCATCTCACTTGGCTCTCTCAAGGAAGAGCTTACAAACAGACTCTCCCGAGGCATTTTAATCCCAAACAATGAGGGTTCACATTACTTTATATCAGGAAAGATAGGAACCAATTAAAAACCATTCTGAGATGTCCAGTAGGCCAGTCAGAAAACGGGATGGAGGGATAAATAACAACATCCAAATTCACTTCTTCACTAGAGATACTGTGAGATGTTTTCATTCTCTTGCTTCAGCCTCTTACCCTGAATGCGGGGTTTGCTCCATGCTCCAGTAAGGTTTTCACAGCTCCTGCACACAAGTTATATGCTGCAATATGCAGGGCTGTCCCAAAATTGAAGTCACTGCAAGTGGCGTCCACATCTACAATTAAACATCACAAATATATTAACTAAAACTTTAAATTCAGCTATCACAATTTCCAAGATGGGGAGGGGGCTCAGGGAGGGGGTTTTAGCCTCATAGATTTAGCCCCCTGCAATGCAATATTTCACAGTGGGACAAGTCTTCATAATTATAATTTGCCTAAAATAACAAAATGGATACCCTCCTACTTCAGCATAATTCCTTATAAAATGGAGTGGTGTATCACTCGTTTCCCAGCTATCCTAAATAAACTAGAGGCAGTGAATGTAGCAATCCATACCTGTGAAATAACTAGTTTTCCATGCCCGCTCACGAAACTGGCAGGCATTTCGTTGCAATGTAACACACCTTGTAACACACAGTAAGGAAGTCAACTTTAAGTAAGGAATCAGCAAATGAACCCTGTGGGCCAAACATACTCTACCCCCTGTTTTGCAGACTTTTATGGGAATGCAGGCACTCTGATGTACAGACATGTTCTCTAAGCCTGCACCATGCTCCAACTACAGAAATGAGTGGCCGTGTCAGACACCAGACAGTCTGAAAAGCTAAAATAGTTATTTACTAGTAAGTCTTTTGCAGAAAGGGATGGCTAAACAATGCAGAATCCTCAAATCAATAACAAGTACCTGGAGATAGGAGTGCTGACATACTTATTCATGACACTACTCAACAGACGAATTTGGACTCCACAATAAGAAAAGGAACCTTACAATTCTAAGGGTGTTCTAATAACAGTAAACCACATTGCATTATACCTGAGAAGGAAATCATCTGGAATGGAGAATCCTACTTTGAGTCTCTGGCTCCGCAACTGCACAGTAATCAGCAGGGGACCAAGAAGGCATGGCTGCACACCTGGGACAACACCCCTGCTCACAGAGACTCCCACACTGCTGAGCCGAGGACCACGGACGGGCACAGACTCTCTTCCCAGCGTCACAAGGTGGAAAGGTGGAATTTTAAAGAGACTGGCTGATTGTGCAGAACAGAAGTCAGAAACTAACCTCCTGTGAGGTTTCTCTTGCATCTCTAAAACGCCTCTTGTCTCGGGATGGCGCTGGGCGCTCTATCTAAGCTAGAAGACCCTTCTCTCTCACTCTTAATTCTTCTCAAATGAGGAGCACCAGAGAGAAAAATAACTTTAGGGTGTCACCATCAAGATGTGGGGGAACTCCTAAAAAGTATCAAAGAATGTCTGAAAGGAATGACACCTAAAAGGGGCACCCCTCCCATGATTTCAATGCCAGCCCAAACACTCTGTTGCTCTACCCTGGCTTCCCAAGCAAGACCAAAGAATTATGAAGCACACCACATGGGTTACACATGAAATCCACACGACACTGGGAATCTGCAGAGACAGGAAGACCCACAAAACAAAGCCTTTTGTTAAAGGACATAACATCCAACAATGAAATTCTAAGCTACTGAAGTAAATCAAGGTGGGAAGGCATACAAACCCAAAGGGCATCAGAAGAAAGCCCTCCTCAACAGTGATCTGGACGCCATTACATAACACCCATCGGCAACAACATCTGCCAGCACTTGCCTTTTGGCTTTGATGTCTTCAAAATCACTCTTATAAGCTCTGGGACATCGAAATATGCAGCATAATGCAAGGCATTCATGTTTGTCCAGCGACTCCGCAAACTCGCGTCTGCTCCCAGATCAATAAGTTGAGCTGCAAATCTTACAGCTGTCTCAACATCACCTGAAGAAAACAAATGTAAATCGTTTTTCCTCAGGACATATCTTAATTCCCAGTTCATACCTGTCTAATGTCTTTCTTTAAAAGCCAAAGCAAACAGCACACTGAACCTATATTTATACTTCAAAAATCTTACCTTTCAGGAACTAAACCTGAGGAAATGCTCCCGTTCAGGAGTGAAAACACACACAAGAAGATGTTCACCATGCCATTACTGATTATGAGTAAAATTCTGACAGCTTAAGTGCATGACAAGAAATCACTTAAATAAACTAAGACCTCCATGCTATGGAATACAATGAAGGCATTAAAAGAAAAATGCCAGACCAGTGCAGAAATATTTGGGCTACTCTTTTGTCTTGATCTCACCTTTAGACTATAAATTCATTTTGATTTTATGGAAGTATCAGCACATTGTGGATTATAACACACTGTGGATTATAAAAAGTAAAGGTCCTTCAGCACTAACGATTTAAGTTCTGTAAAGAATTACTAGTAAGAGAGGCAGGTTAATCCCTGGTAAAGCATCGAAGAACAGCCATTTTGGACATAGGCCACACATGTGTTTCACAAGTAGGAATAGAACTCAGAGACAAGCCTCTACCCTGCGTCTTGAAACACTGCTGTGCTAGAAAACTGACCTTGACCCAGACTTGGTGAAAGCCCTCTAGAAGATTTCTGGGTGGTATCTCAAATACTGGGCAGTTAGGCACAGAGCCTACTGTAGAAAATATTGGGTATCAAGACATCCCCGGGGGAAAGGAACAAAGCTTTGAGTGGAACAAACTGAATCCTCACCTACTCAGCAGATGGGCAGCTGGATGCCCCACCCAGGTCACTGGCTGGCAAGGTATTACACAGGCACAGATGTAGAGTGAGGAGGGGCAAGCCACGTACTCACCGATGCCATGAGCCCCAGACTTGCAAGTATAATGTAACAGAGTCATGTCTGTCAGGCCATCTCTATCATTCACATTGCAGCCTCTCTTAAGAATCTGAGGAAGAAGGTGAAATAACAGTACAGACGTCTGAAAGAGTCATAAGGAATCATTTTATCTGTTTACCTAAATTTACATATAATACATGAAAAAAATATATGTCTATAGTTCAAATGAAATTTTCCCATGTGGGCTGACAATGTTCCTCTACCCAAAAAGTTAAAGACTAACAGAAACCCCACCACCAGTCATGAAAACTCCTCTTTTGAGTTGATGGTGGTGTCCAAGAGACTCTCAAAACACCATATGCGACTGCTGCTGCCCTTGGTGGCCTCCTAAAAGTGGAAGTTAAGTCTCTATTGCTGAAGACACCATACGCTTTAAGACACAAGACCCTGAGGACCTGAGCTGGATCTGAGCTGGCTGCCTCCTCCCTGAGGACTAGCTTCCATAGCACTAGAAGGCGCCATGCAAGTTTGTAAGAAAAGGAAGCAAACAACACTCCAACCCAGGTATGATATGCCCTCATGGCATGATATCCTAAGAGTGCAATAGTGGCAGGCACACCTTGGCAGCAACTAGTAGTTCAGCAAGAGGAAGATTGTGCCTGATACTGGAAACCTGGCCAACCCACCCAGGAACAGTGAAGTCATAGATCTTAGAGAACCTACTATCACCACTTAACTAAACCAGAAGAATTCTCAACTACATTCTAAATAGTTCCATGTGCCCGCAGGTAAGTGTGCCTCACCCCTCATCCAAGTATTGTTTCTTTGCAACAGACAGAGACTACTACAGAAAACCACAGCTGATCAAAATGCAGAGAAAGGGTGTGTGGAACAACTCCCATACAAGCTCAGAGATCCCAGCATAAGAGAGGACAGAAAGACTGTAAAAGCCAGAGAATCAGAAGTTTGCTGTGAACTGTGTCTCCTAGAAACATCAGGGAAACTACACCCATGAAGCCTCACCAATATAACTGCCTGAACAAGGACAACATCAACAGACATGCTAACACGGAAGGGGGCTATCTCATGAAGCCCCAGTCCAACAAAGAACTAAGGAATGCTGCCATCAGGAGAAATCGTCTTCCGCAGAGAAGAGCTCCCTATTGGCTATCCAATGCCAAATGGTCAGTTCTGAAATCAGACAAGTAACATTATATAGACTGAGTAGGTTGTATTTATATTATATTCAGTAACATATATATATATATACACATATACATATAAGTAATAAAGAAAAAGGTCATGAATTTGAAAGGAAACAGTGAGGGTACATGGGCGGGGTTAGAGGGAGGAAAGGGAAAGATAAAAATGTTGTAATTATGTTTTAATTAAAAAAATAATGAGATCAAAGTTTAAAATATAATCTGAGAAAGCCCATGATTACAACATGACAACCGAGGTACCCAGGCCTTCAGACAGGCTCGGCCCCACCCAGTCACATAGCATTCAACACTGCACTCAGCAGCAATGAAATCTGAACATGCCTGTAGGCAGAAGGCCATTCTACATGATGTCACTCCAAATACATTCTTTCAAAAATGATCAAAAAAGTTTTTCTAGTGGTTACAATGATACTTGGAAAAAAATGTGTGGGGCTTCTTCCTACAGCATTACAACACGTGTGTCAAAACCTCCCTCAAAAAGCTGAATACTTTAAAATTGTATTTAAGCCTAGATCATTACCAGACCATTCCAAAGTAGAAGGAATATGATGGTATCTAAAACCTCCGCAAAATGTTATGAAATTTGCGGAACCACTTTGTACAAAGAAAGGGTTGTGCAAAATGGCTCTCCCTGCTCCACCAGAAGTCTGCAATGACAGAGCCACAGAATGAGTGCAGGTACTGGAGGAAAAGACGGGAAGAAAGCGCAGCATGCCTCCCGCTCCCTCCCCGGAAATGCAGACAGACTGCGGACTGTGATGGGCTTTTCCCCATAGGGATCTCTCCTCTTAGAAGGAGAAAATATTCTAATCATTAACAGTTGCAATAACACAGAGCTTAACATGCCAGGTTCGCTTACCTCGTTCCCTATAATGTCAATGTTTTGCTGGACCTGAGGAACCCATTGTCTTAAAATAGCAAATAATTCTGAGACTGAAGTTTTGGGATCAAAGAGAATTTCCTGACACGATGCATCATTGGGATCAAAGAAAGAAAACTCTGAAATACAAAATAGTGCAAATTGAATTTATTAGCGGTTTCTAGCATTTTGAAGGCAAGTAATGGGGCAAACATTCAACAGATACAAACATTTTTAGGGGCGAGAAAAAAAGCCAGATAACATTAAGCAAGTCTCAAAAACAAATGAGGCGCATTTAAAGTGTCCAGAGAGTGAAGCCCCCAAGTACCACACATATAAAGCTGCATGTGTGACACAGTCTGCCTCGTGCAAATGTCATCTCTAAGGCACAGTGACACCATCAAATTTCATCAGCATTTTTCTCTCAAAACACAAACGGCAGGTAGTAGATTCACACCACCCATATAACGCAGGTAAAATAAACATACCAAGTAGGAGCCCCACTGTTCTCTCTACTCTTCTATCTTCCCTGGGTTCTTTAACCAGCAAGCACCCTTGTCACTCACCAGATATGTCTGAGGGGAGACGCCGTGTGTGGAGGTCTGAATGAAAATGACCCCCATAGACTCATAGATAGGGTGCTTGCTCACCAGGGGGCGGCACTATTTGAAAGGATTGGGTGTGGCCTTGTTGGAGGAAGTGTGTTATTAGGGGCGGGCTCTGAGGTTTCAGAAAGCCCATTCCGAGGCCAGAGTCTGGCTTCCTAACGCCTGTGGATCTGAATGCTGGACTCTCAGCTACCTCTCCAGCACAATGTCTGCCTGTGTGCTGCCATGATATTAGGAGACTAAACTTGTGAAACTGTAAACAAGCCCAATTAAATGTTTCCTTTATAAGAGTTGCTGCGGCCATGGTGTCTCTTCACAGCAGCAGAACACTGACTAGGACACTATTCCAACAGATAAGGGCCTAGTGCCCCGACATGCAGAAAAGAAAGAGAAAACAAGGCACAAAGTGACCGGATTATTTTGGAATCTGCACCAATAAAATCCACAAGAAAAACCTGAAGGACTCATCTCCGGATTTCTTATGCCTTTTAAGGGTGGTCAAAATTCAGGGAACCCTCAAAGATAAAAGAGACTGGCTCAGACTTTGTTGACTCCCCAAGAGAGGCCTTACCTCCCCTGAGGAGTGGATGGGGATGGGGAGGCAGGAGAAGGGGAGGGATGGAGAATGGGGTTGGTATGTAAAATGAAAAAAAAATTTAAAAAGGGACTATTTCATGAAGGAAACACAACAGTGGTTCAGAAGAAAAGCAGATTCTACTGTCTTAATCCAAAAAAAAAAAAAAAAAAAAAAACTATAAAAGGCAGAAAAGATCTAAACCTGGGAAACAGTCCAGAACCAACATTTGCTGAACACCAACAGCTTAACAAACACCACACAAATGCCCACAAATTGTGATTCTGGCTTTGCATAAGGGAAAATCAAAGTATATACAAATGACAGCGGCTCAAAGTCACACAACTAAGAAGGGCAATGAGGGGTGGAGACCAGGTCTGTCTGTCTCCACTGTCTGTCCTTCCTCAATTACATGACTCTGATGAACTAACTCATGGAGTTCAGATGGTGACAGCAGTCACTGTCCTGGGACTCCTGAGGTCTTTGAGTTTGTCTCCTCTGTGTTTTCAAATATCTGGGGTGGGACAGCCGAAGGCTGAAGGGAAGCACAGAACAGAGGCATCTGTGAAAGTGCAGCAGCCGTCCATGGAGAGTATCTATCGGCTTTCTGATCCGTGTGGACCCTTGCCTGAAACCTGTTCTTATCAGAACGTTGGAATGTTCATATCTAAACAGGGAAGGGAGAAAGCGCATGATTCCCTGTGCTTCAGGGAAGTTAACTGGAAAATGAGACTGCTCATAGTTAAGACCCCTTAGAGAAGCCAAGGGTAGTCAGTGCACCCCTGAGAAGTGTGCTTGAGACCCCAGCCCTGAGAGGCAGAGGCTAGAGATCAGGAGTTCAAGGCCAGCCTTGACTACCATAATAAACATAGTAAGTTTGAGGCCAGCCTGTCTCAAAAAGAAAAAAAAATAACCTAAATGTTCTTTTGAAAACTCTAAAGTCAGAGTGGGTTCCACTTGGTCCCATGCCAGCTATGGGTCAGTAATAGGTGCCTTTCTGGAGAAATGGGTGAACTTTGGGAAGCCTTCCACTGAAGGGAGATGTCAGCCTTAAGGCAGCCCTGGAAAAGAAAGGCTCCTGAGCCTCTCGGAGACAGTGGCATGCAGTCTTTGATTTCTAAAATCTAAAGGTGTTGAGAGAAGCTTTTTCCTTGTCAGCCGTTTTGGTTTTTCCCCACCAGTCGCCTTGGCTCTGCCAAGTTGTAGTCCCCAAATAACACACAACACACTGTATTAATTATGACGCTGTTGGCCTTGCTTGTTTCTTACTGACTAGCTCTGACTTAAGTATTTACCCCATAATTGTTAATCTAAGTATGTCTTTTACCGGAGACAAGTTCTAGACATCTTACTTCTCTGGCAGGCTGCATGGTGACTCCCTGTGTTTCTCCTTCCCAGAGTCCTCCTGGACTCCTAGTCCCACCTATCTTGCTTCCCTATTGGCCAACAGTGCTTTATTGACATACACACAGGACTTCCCCATCATAAAGGACTCAGAATAGCATCTCTAAAAGATTGTTGCAGCATGAAAATAAAGTCACAGTAGAAAGCTGTGGCTGAGTGGGGACTTTGATGTTTGCCAGGGACACACAATGCCCATCAGCTTCCTGGTGTGCTGCTACTTTTATGTCAATTTGACACAGGTTAGTACAGAAGTTAGAGATGGGAACCTCAAATGAGAAAATGCCTCCCTGAGATTTGGCTGTAGAAAAGCCTGTGGGGCATTTTCTTAATTAGTGATTGATGTGGGAGGGCCCAGACCATTGAGGGTGGGGCCACCCCTGGGCTGGTGATCCTGGGTTCTATAAGAACACAGGCTGGGCAAGCCATGAGGAGCAAGGCAGTAAGCAGCATCCTCCATGGCCTCTGCATCAGCTCCTGCCTCCAGGATCCTGTCCTCCCTGAGTTCCTACCCAGGCTTACTTCAATGAAGAGCAGTGCATAAGTCAAATAAGTCCTTTCCTCCCCAAGCTGCTTTAGTATGGTATCTCACCCTAGCAATTAATAACCCTAATAAGACAACTAGGAAGTCTTTTATTGCTATTCTACCTGGCACACAGCTAAAGTATTTATTTAGGTCTATTCGTGTGTATTTGTGTTGTTAAATAGATGTATATAAAAAAATTCCTAAAACATCTAGAAAATTAAAAATTAACCTAAATACTTCTCAGGACATGATTTGAGTAAATGAAAATTCTATTCATTTACTTTTTAAAATGATAAGGCTCCAGAGTTGTCAGCAAGAAATATATGCAGCATTTAACATGAATTCTACCTGACTTCCTACTCAAAATAGAGTGTTATAGTTAAGAATTAGCTTATGCTACCTCTACATTAAAAAAAGAAAGATTCCTGAGTAAGAAAAATAAGATGGTTAGCTATGTTAAGTCTCATAACATTTTTGAGAGTTGTCTACTAACTTGACATGAGTCTACACAATAAAATAAAAACCAATTGCTAAACTAAGTGTATCTACCTTAGGTCAGAGAAATAAGCAATTATCTGGGTTTAATATGTCTTGTGCTACCCTGAAAAACTCTGTTAAGGAAGAGTGTGTCTAAAAATTGTGAAAGGGTGCATTCCACAACTGCGAGCCCAGCAGCTAAGAAAAGGTACTAAGTATGAAGACAGAAGTGTTACTGCGGAAGAGGACAGAGCCAGTGACTAAAGGGGATGGGAGGGAAGGGGAAGGGGGCTTTGATGAGAGCACAGTGGCAGAAACCTGAGTTGATCCATGGCTGTGAAACTCACATTTTCTCCAGGTCTGGTCTGTTCTCTAGTCTGTTCTTGGTGGTAGAGTGCAAAGGATTTCCAATTTTGGAGGAATCCTCCTAGGAAATGAAGATTCTGTATCTGTCAAGGTAATTTTCTATGCCTTGTGCTGTCTTTGACTGCTTCCGCTTTTTAATTAAAAGAACTGAGGGGTTTTGTTCACCTTCTTTGAAACTATATGGCATTTTCTATTTGTGTTTGAAATTTCTGTCACTTTGGTTGCACTGAAAACTGAACTGTGACCCTATTTAATCTCTTGGCTCTAAAAAAAATTTAAAAGCAGGGGTCCCTGCTGGGAGACTCCTGAGGCCTGCAGACTGTGCACTGGGGAACCCATCCCAGCAGTCCAGCCCAAGCAGTGACTGCCAGTGTCCTGGTGCCGCCTCCACCCACAGAAGGAGGTAAGCACAGGCCTGCTTCCTGCCTGCTTTCTGGTGCCCAGCTCAGAGCTTCCTGAGGCTAGGGGCCTGAACACCAGGGGAACCCGGCCCGGTGGAACAGTCCATCCAGGATCTGCCAACATCCTGGTACTAGTCCCGTCTCCACCACAGTAAGAGAGAGTCATCTGAGTATTGGACCAGCTTGCACCCACCAGAAGGGAACCTTGGACTCATACCCACCAGGAGAGGAAGAAACTCCACCTGCACCCACCGGAAGAAGGGATAGGAAGAAGACAATGTAAAAACACATTCAACAACAGAAAGAACAATATGACACCACCAGAGTCTAGGGACTCTACACCAGCAAGACCCCAACATCCCAACACAGATGAAGCAGAAGAGAATGACCTTAAAAACAACTTCATGATATAAGAATATGAGAAAATCCCTTAAGGTAATGGAAGAAAAAACAAACAAAAAATACAAGAAATCAACAAATCTCTTAAAGAAAGTCAAGAGAAAACAATCAAGCAAATGAAGGAAACAGTTCAAGACCTGAAATAGAGACAATAAAGAAAACACAAACTGAGGGAATGCTGGAAACAGCAAAGCTGGGTAAATGATCAGGAACTACAGATGCAAGCATAGCAAACAGGATACAAGAGATGGAAGACAGAATCTCAGGTGTTGAAGATACACTACGAGAAATAGATTCATCGACCAAAAAAATATTAAGTCCAAATCTCTAACACAAAATATCCAGGAAATATGGGACACTGTGAAAAGACCAAACCTAAGAATAATAGGTATAGAAGAAGGTAAAGAAACCCACCTCAAAAGTGCAGAGAACATATTCAACCAAATCATAGAAGAAAAGTTTCCCAACCTAAAGAAAGGAATGCCAATGAAAGTACAAGAAGCTTACAGAACACCAAATAGAGTGGACCACAAGAGAAAAGTTCCCTCACCACATAAAAATCAGGACCCCAAACATACAGAATAAAGAAAGAATATTAAGAGCAGCAAAGTAAAAAGGCCACCTATCAGAATTACATCTGACTTCTCCATGGAAAGTCTGAAAGCCAGAAGGTCCTGGATAGATATTCTACCAACATTAAGAGACCACGGATGCCAGTCCAGATTACTATACCCAGCCAAAGCTTTTAATCACTATAGATGGAGAAATGACAAAACCAGATTTAAACAATACATATCTACTAATCCAGCCCTACAGAAAGGAAAACTCCAACCCAAGGAAAGTAACTACACCCACAAAAACATAGGTAATAGATAATCCCAGTTTACCAACAGAAAAGGGGGTGGAAATCCAAGCACAATACCACCACTGCCAACAAATCCAAAACAAACAAGAATGAACAATCAATCATCATTAACATACTTCAATATTAATGGTCTTAACTGGCCTATAAAAAGACACAGACTAACCGAATGGATAGGAAGACAGAATCCATTCTTCTGCTGCATATAAGAAACACACCTCAACTTCAAAGACAGATGGTACCTCAGAGTTAAGGGTTGGGAAAAGATTTTCCAATCGGACCCAAGAAACAAGCGGGGGTAGCAATCCTAATATCTAACAAATTACACTTTAAACTAAAAACAATCAAAAGTCATTTCATATTAATCACAGGAGAAATCCATCAGAATGAAGTTTCATTTCTGAACATCTATGCCCCAAATACAAAGGCATCCACATTTGTAAAAAACAAAAAAAAAAACATTGCTAAAACTCAAATCACACATAAAACCTCACACACTTATAATGGGAGACTTCAACCCCCACTGTCACCAATACACAGGACCATCAAACAGAAACTTAACAAAGAAACAAAGGAACTAATAGAAGTTATGACCCAATTGGGTTTAACAGACATTTATAGAACATTTCATCCAAACACAAAAGAATATACTTTCTTCTCAGCGCCACATGGAACCTTCTCAAAAATCAACCACATACTTGGGAACATAGTGAACCTCAACAGGTATAAAAAATCAGAATAACCCCCTGTGACCTCTCAGACGTCCATGCCTTAAAAGTTAGAATTCAACAACACAAACTGCAGGAAATCTACAAACTCATGGAAATTGAACAATGCACAAGTGCACCAGTCCTGGGTCAAGGAAGAAATAAAAAAAGAAATTAAAGTCTTCCTAGAATTCAGTAAGTATGAAGACACATACCCAAACTTATGGGGCACTTAGAAAGCATTGCTAAGAGGAAAGTTCATAGCACTAAGTGCCCACATGAAGAAACTGGAGAACAGTCACACTAGAGAATGGACAGCACAGCTGAAAGAGCAAAAAGAAGCAAACTCACCCCAGAGGAGTAGACAACAGGAAATAATCAAATTGAGGGCTGAAATCAATAAATTAGAAACTAGGAAAACAACACAAAGAATCAATGTAACAAAGAGTTGGTTCTTTGAGAAAATCAACAAGATAGACAAACCTTTATCCAAACTTATCAAAAGGCAGAAAGTGAACATGCAAATTAACAAAATCAGGAATGAAAAGGGGGACATAACAATGGACACTAAGGAAATCCAGAGAATCATTAAGTCATACTTTGAAAACCTGCACTCTACAAAATTCGAAAATCTGAAGGAAATGACAATTTTCTGAATAGATATCACTTACCAAAATTAAATCAAGAACAGATAAGCAATTTACATAGACCTATAACCCCTAATGAAATAGAATCAGTCATCAAAAGTCTCCCAACTAAAAAAAAAGCCCATGGCCAGATGGTTTCAGTGTAGAATTCTACCAGAAATTCAAAGAACAGCTAATACCAATTCTCCTTAAAGTATTCCACACAATAGAAGCAAAAGGGTAATTGCCAAACTTTGTATGAGGCTTCAATAACCTTGGTACCCACGCCACACAAAGACACAACTAAGAAAGAGAACTACAGACCAATATCCCTCATGAACACTGATGCAAAAATACTCAATAAAATACTAGCAAATCGAAACTAAGAACACATCAGAAAAATCATCCACCATGATCAAGTAAGCTTCATCCCAGGGATGCAGGGATGGTTCAACATACCAAAATTCATCAATGTAATCAACCATATAAACAAACTAAAAAAGAAAAATCACATGATCACCTCACTAGATGCTGAAAAGGCCTTTGACAAAATCCAACACCCCTTCATGATAAAGGTCTTGGAGAGATCAGGGATGACAGAAACATACCTAAACAAAATAAAAGCAATATACAGTAAACTAACAGCCAACATCAAACTAAATGGAGAGAAACTCAAGACAATTCCTCTAAAATCAGGAACAAGAAGACAAGGGCTGCCCACTCTCTCCATACCTCTTCAATATTGTACTTGAAATTCTAGCTAGAGCAATAAGACAACAAAAGGAGATTAAGGAGATACAAATTGTAGAGGAAGGGGTCAAACTTTCACTATTTGCAGATGATATGATAGTTTACATAAGTGACTCCAAAAACTCTAGCCAGGGAACTCCTACAGCTGATAAATACCTTCAGCAAAGTTGCAGGATACAAGATCAACTCAAGAAAATCAATAGCCCTACTATATACAAACGACAAAAGGCCTGAGAAAGAAATCAAAGAAATATCACCCTTTACAATTGCCACAAACAACATAAAATACCTTAAGGTAATGCTAACCAAACAAGTGAAAGATATGTCTGACAAGAACTTTGAATCTTTAAAGAAAGAAATTAAAGAAGATACCAGAAAATGGAAAGATCTCCCATGCTCTTGGATAGGTAGGATCAACATAGTAAAAAAGGCAATCTTGCCAAAAGCAATCTACAGATTCAATGCAATCCACATCAAAATCCCAGCATACCTATGAACATCTGATTTTTGACAAAGAAGCTAAAATTATACAATGGAAACAAGAAAGCATCTTCAACAAATGGTGCTGGCATAACTGGATGCTGATGTTTAGAAGACTGCAGATAGATCCATATCTATCACCATACACAAAACTTAAGTCCAAATAGATCAAAGACATCAACATAAATCCAGCCACACTGAACCTCTTAGAAGAGAAAGTGGAAGGTACCCTTGAACAAATTGGTACAGGAGACCCCTTTCTGAACATAACACCAGTAGCACAGACACTGAGATTGGCAATTAATAAATGGGACCTCCTGAAACTGAGAAGTTTCTGTAAGGCAAAGGACACAGCCAACAAGACAAAAAGGCAGCCCATAGAATGGGGAAAGATATTCACCAACCCCATATCTGACAGAGGACTGATCGCCAAAATTTACAAAGAACTCAGTAAGCAAGTCTCCAAAACACCAAAGGATCCAATTAAAAAGTGGGGGACTGAACTAAATAGAGAATTCTCAATAGAGTATAAAATGGCTGAGGGACACTTAAAGTACTCACCATCCTTAGCCATCAGGTAAATGCAAATCAAAACAACTCTAAGATACCATATTGCTCCTGTCAGAATGGCTAAAATCAAAAACACCATTGACAGTTTATGCTGGAGAGTATGTGGAGAAAGGGGAACACTCCTCCACTGCTGGTGGGAGTCCCAACTTGTACAGCCACTTTGGAAATCAGTATGGAGATTCCTCAGAAATATGGGAATAAAGCTACCACAAGACCCAGCAACTCCACTCTTAGGCATATACCCAAAGGATGCCCATTCATACAACAAGGACTTATGTTCAACTATGTTCATAGCAGCATTATTTGTAATAGCCAGAACCTGGAAGCAACCTAGTTGCCCCTCAAATGAGGAGTGGGTAGAGAAAATGTGGTACATTTACACAATGGAGTACTACTCAGTGGAAAAAAAAAACAATGGAATCTTGAAATTTGCAGGCAAATGGATGGAACTAGAAGAACCTATTCTGAGTGAGGTAACCCAGTCACAAAAAGACAAACATGGTATGTACTCACTCATATGGATTTTAGACATAGAGCAAGGGATTACTACCCTACAATCCACACCACCAGAGAAGCTAGGAAACAAGGAGGACCCTAAGAGAGACATACATGGTCTCCTGGAGAAGGGGAAAGGGACAAGATCTCCTGAGCTAATTGTGAGCATGGGGAAGGGGAGAGGGGTTAGGAGAAAGAGAAGTGGAGAAGAGGAGGGGAGAGGAGGACAGGAGGGAGCAGGAAGATCGAGTAAGGGGAAGAATAGAGGAGAGGAAGAAAAGAGATACCATAATAGAGGGGACCATTATAGGTTTAAAGAGAAATCTGGAACTAGGGAAATGTCCAGAGATCTACAAAGATCACCCCAACTAACAATCAAAGCAATAGTGGAGAGCCCTTCTCCAATAATGAGAGTGATGACTACCTTATGTGCCATCCTAGAGCCTTCCATCCAGTAGCTGATGAAAGCAGAAGCAGACACTCACAGCTAAACACTGAGCTGAACTCCTGGAATCCAGTTGCATAGAGGGAGGAATGATGAGCAAAGGAGTCAAGACCAGGCTGGAGAAACCCACAGAAACAGCTGACCTGAACAAAGGGGAGCTCATGGACCCCAGACTGGTAGCTGGGAAACCAGCATAGGACTGTTCCAGACCCACTGAACATGGATGTCAGTTTGGAGGGCTGGGCAATCTATAAATCAGTATTTATTCCTAGTACACAAACGGACTTTGGGAGCCCACTCCACATAGAGGGATACTCTCTCAGCCTAGACACACTGGAAAGGTCTAGGCCCTGCTCCAAATGATATGACAGACTTTGAAGATCCCCCATGGAAGGCCTCACCCTCCCTGGGGAGCAGAAAGGGGATGGGATAGGGTGTCGGTGGGGGGCAGGGAGAGGGAATTGGGATTGACATGTAAAACAAGCTTGTTTCTAATTTAAATTTAAAAAAACTTCTCAAAACTCAAACTCTAAAGTCATTCTGACTTCACATTAACTTTGGGGATTTTCAGAGGGACCTAAAATTTTCTAATGAAAATGATTTTGTTCCCTTTCTTATATAATAAGGTGGGGGAGTAAGAGAGTGAGAGGAGGACCTCTACTAATTAATTAGACTTACTTGCTTGGGAAGAATTATCAAGCAAAAGTGAAACTGATTAGAGTCCCACCTGGTGTGTTAAACTGAGCAGCTTAAAATGCTGACAAATGACAAGTACTGCTTAACTATCTTTATGACATGACACGTGTGTTAGAGACAGCTGACTGACATGACACTTGTGTGTTAGAGACAGATGACTCACATGATACTTCTGTGTTATAGACAGCTGACTGACATGATACTTGTGTGTTACAGACAGATGACTCACATGATACTTCTGTGTTATAGACAGCTGACTGACATGATACTTGTGTGTTACAGACAGATGACTCACATGATACTTCTGTGTTATAGACAGCTGACTGACATGACACTTGTGTGTTAGAGACAGATGACTCACATGATACTTCTGTGTTATAGACAGCTGACTGACATGATACTTGTGTGTTACAGACAGATGACTCACATGATACTTCTGTGTTATAGACAGCTGACTGACATGATACTTGTGTGTTACAGACAGATGACTCATATGATACTTCTGTGTTATAGACAGATGCCTGACATGACACTTGTGTGTTATAGACAGATGACTGACATGACACTTCTATGTTATAGACAGATAACCGACATGACAAGTACAGTGAGTTTTCCAGAAACCATATGAAATTCTTAGAAATCTAGTAGACCCTGGCATAATTTATCAGTTACAATTCAAATTATCTGAAATGTCACAGCAATAACTACTTTTCTACATTAATCACGTTATAATGAACTCCCATTAAACCTTTACCCATGGTTTTTACTCCTGAATGACCTGCAGGTTTTTTCTGTTTTTGAATTTTTTTCTCCAATGTCTTTCACACAGTGTTATAAGCATCTATTATATATACAAAAAAAACTGCCAGAAGATTTATGGGAAAGTCTGTAAACTATGGGTTTCTGGTAACTTCAAGATCATACCACTGGGCTGGGTAAGACCCTCCAGAGCCCTGTGGAAAGCTAAGCAACCAGAAGGTAGCAGGCCTGGGCTCCACAGAGCAAGACTCAAAGAACTAGCAGGTTACCATGCATATGATCTTGTTTGAAATATTTCTGGCACTTCAATGTTTGTTGTCCAGATTTAAAGCTCCCCTTTTCCTCTCAAGGCCTGGAAATTAACAGCAGTTTAGGAAAGTAACCCTTTACAAACAGAAGGAGGCAGCATTTTTTTCTCTCTGAATGTTTGTCCCTCTGTCTGAATCCAAAATTCCAAAGCTCTCACTGCGCACAGGAGAGCCTGTTTTTCTTCTCATGGGTCACTGTGTATGAGGCTTTGTCTTGACGTCTTGGCCTGGAGTGGATTCTAAAACTCTGTCCTGAGGCTCCATGTTACCAGACAGCCTGAAGAAACCTGGCCGTCTCTATAGCACCAGTGAAGTCTGCTGTATATCGTCAGCACTATGGCTGGAAAGTTCTATTTGAGAATAAGCACAGATCTGGCTTCTTTGGCATACTTCTGTAAAGTTTAAATAGACTAAACTTAACTTACAAGCAAGTTAGTTTTACTGTGATTGTCTCTGATAAGAAATGTGGATGGTAGTAGAAAAAAATTATACTTCTATAGAGAACCATGTTGCACCCAGGCTCTCATTCTGGCCACTGCCTTTGAAGTCTCAGCTATCTGACTTCACAGGCTCCTGATGCAGTGTAATTCCCTCCTGACAGGGACACTCACAATCTCTCTTGTGTGTTTCACCCTTGTGAGTCTTCAAGCCTTTTAGATGTCCACTAACTTGGCAAACAGTCTCTGCAGGAATCAAACAACAAAATCTGTATGCACAGGAGTCATCAGCAGAGCCTGCTGAGTGCGGCTGTGCACCCTGGGTGCAGAGAAGGAGACCTGAGGACTGGGAGAATGCGTCAGAGCTGTCACACTGTCAAGTCAAAAGAGAAGAATCTGGAAGAACAAGTCAGTAAACAACCTGGAGAAACGCCTTGCCTGGTTTCTCAGACATAAACTCAGGTGTGTTTCTTGCCAATAGCAATTAGTGAATTTGCTTTTCCAGTTCAATTCAGTCACTCATCCACTAGTCACTTTCATAGGCGCTGGACATTTCTAATGGAGATATTTGTAAATGAATAAACAGCTGAAGAGCCTCTTGTACATGCCCCACAAGAATTCTTATTCTTTGCTGAGAGAATTAGACTTCCCCAGGGATGAGCTCCCTAGCTGGTTATCCAACACCAAGCAGTCAGCCCTGAAAGCAAATGCATGCAAGCAGGACTCAGCAGGTTGTGGGGTGTGTGTGTGTGTGTGCGTGTGTGTGTGTCTGTCTGTCTGTGTGTCTGTCTGTCTGTGTGTCTGTCTGTCTGTGTGTCTGTGTGTCTGTCTGTGTGTGCCTGTGTCTGTCTGTGTGTTTGTGTGTGTGTAGTGTGTGTGTGTCTGTCTGTCTGTCTGTGTCTGTGTGTGTGTGTGTGTGTGTGTGTGTGTGTATAAAACAGTAACATTTAAAGGAAAAGAGGCCATGAATTTGAGAGGGATGGGGAAGCTGGGAGGAACTGGGAAAGGTAAAATTGCATAAATATACTTTAATTTCAAATGTTTTTAAAAAGTGAATGTCTATTCTAGCACTGATGGTACTGAGGGAAATGATGGAATGTTTCTTTAGAAGAATTAATGGAATATATTTAACAACAGATAAATGCATTAAGAGGTAACATATATTGATAAAAAACAGATCTCACAATGTGTATTAGTGAATCAAGTTACAAAATTATGCAGGTACTTACATAAAACTGTCAGTACACAAAATGATATTGCCTGTTGTTACATGTCTTCACACAGCTAATGACATATAACACATGGCTTTTTATTATATTTTGTTACCTATCTGACAATAGTTACCTCTGGGAACAAGAGTAATGGTGCCAAAGGGTAACTAGAGAAAACTGCATCTCTTTGAAATTTTTTTTGGCTAAAAGTCTTAGGGTTTCTATTGTTGTGAAGGGTATTCTATGACCACAACTCTTACAGAGAAAAAACATTTCATTGGGGTGGCTTACATTTTCAGAGATTTAGTTCATTATCATCATGGTGGGACACGGTGGCATGCAGGTAGACACGGTGCTGGAGTAGTAGCTGAGAGTCCTACATCTTGACTTGCAGGCAACAGGAAGTGAACTGAGACACTGGCTGTGACTAGAGCATATAGGAGATCTCAAAGCCCGCCTCCAGTGACACACTTCCTCCAACAAGGCCACGCCTACTCCAACAAAGACACACCTCCTAATAGTGTCACTAGTTTGGGAGGCCATTTTCTTTCAAATCACCACAAATAACTATGTCAAAAGTTCACTATACCAACTGTGGCTATGCGTTGATACAAATGCAAATAAGTCAAATGGATCTTTTCTCCAGGAAAATTATTCCTACATTTCTGGGAGGTGGTGACACATGCTTATAATCCTGGCACTCAGGAGGCAGAGGCAGAAGGATCTCTGTGAGTTTGAGGCCAGCCTGGTCTACAACTCAAGTTCCAGGACAGCCAGAGCTGGTACACAGAGAAACCCTATCTCGATAAACTAAATAAATAAATAGCATTCCTACATAAAAAGGGGAAATAAAAGGCATGCCAATAATTATCAATCTTATTTAGAGATAAATTTAGAAGTGCAGGGACTTGAGCAGAAAAGAAACATCACACTCCTGGATTGTTAGAGAAACAATTTAACACTGTCAATTCTCTACAGCACTCTCAAGCCATCTCAGTTCTAATCAAACCTTCGCTAGGACTTACTGGACAGGGACAGAGACACTTAAGTTCTTGTTCTGTGTCAGAGCTGTCCCAGCACTGATGGAGACAAGCCCTGGGGATCTTGTTACAATGTAGATCTAACCTAGTATTCTCCACTGAGCCGAGACTACCTTTCTAATGAGATCCAAGATGCCATGCCAACAGCCTAAGAGACAGACAGTAGCTAAGATATGGAAAGTAGATGTAGGAGAAATAAGGCAAATAAGCCAGCACCCACATGGCAGCTCACAACTGTCTGCAACTCCAGTCCCAGGGGATCCAATGCCCTCCTCTGACTTCCAAGGGCACTAGGCATGAACAGGGTGCATAGACATACATGCAGACAGAACACACACACACACACACAAAGTATTTTTTTTATTTTTAAAGAAACACTCAAATGACAAGAAAGTAGGGTGGATATTTAAATAATAATAGCAACAGGTTATGCTTATTAGATGTTTGACTAGCAGCTGGGATGGGACTCCTCTCCTCTCCTTTTTTTCTTTGAGACAGGGTCTCTCTTCAGCCCTGGCTGTCCTGGGACTTACTATGTGGACCAGGCTGACCTCAATGTCACAGAGATCCAACTGTCTCTGCCTCTGGAGTGCTGGGATTAACAGTGTGCACTACCACCGCCCAGCATCCTGTACACCATTTTTTAAGGCAACACTGGAACAGCTTAGTAAGGAAATACCTGGCATGAAAAGCCCAGAAATCCTGACCACCAGAAACTGATATGGAGACTAGAAACATGTGGTCAAAGGAAGTGCAGACTAATAGTGTTCAAATTACTTCCAAATCCCTCAAAGCACCATGAGTCCCACACATTAAACAAGGACCACCCGGTCAGAGTCCATGAAGACACATTTTGAGTCCATAGGCAAAAATCTATGTTATAACTGACGCTTCTTGACAATGAAATACTATTCCATTAGTTTCTCGGTGTGGTGTCTGAATGAGCTGTCTCCCTATGTCTCAGGCTTTTGAATACTTGTCCCCTAGCTGGTGGCTGTTTGAGAAGGATTAGAAGTGGCCTTACTGGAGAAATATGACAGTGCAAATGGGCTTTGGGGTTTCAAAAGACTCCCACCATTTCATGTTAGCTCTCTCTGCTTCCTGTTTGTGGGTCCAGACGCGAGCTCTCAGCTGCTCCTGCTGCCCTGCCTGATGCTTGCTGTCCTGGTGGTGCTGAGCTATTATCCCTTTGAAATAAACCCTTCCTTCTCTAAGTTGCCTTCGTCGTGGTCTTTTATCACAGCAATAAAAAGGCAGCTAATATACCTGAAAGTGAGGATCTGCAAGAGACTGCATGGCTACGTCAGAGATCTCACAAATGAAATGTCTGTATGGGAAATGTCTGTCATCCTAACAGAAGCAATGTTTCCTATCAGTTAGGCAGAGGGGTCTACACTTGTTATCATCCACTGTATGTACTCAGCAAAACGTTAACAGCTAACGGCAAATGACTGCCTTACCCTGCTAGGTAAGCCAAATACGCCTGCTATTCCGTGCCTAGGCCTAACGTAGGTCTAGTTAAAGAAATAAGCCAACTAATTCAAAATAGAGTACGTGTCATATGCAGGCCCATTGTCCCTTTGCTCAAGGTTTCCCCACATACATGATTTTGTTAGAGCTGAAATAAGTACAGCCAACATTAGTAAATGCTACACATAGATAATCCTAGGATCCAGGTAGTGTCAGGTAAGTCCTCGGATGACTTATCAGCAAGAACACACCCGGAAATGAGGAACCACTAGAATACGCATAAGGGCTTTAAAGGCAAATTCCTAGTGTAGTAACTTTAATCTACTAATACATTAATATTATCCCACCAGAGACAATATGAAATGGTGATTTTACCTGAAAAAATCTTAACTACAGTGGAAATGTAACAATTCTATCCACTCACCTCCTAAAATTATTTTATTCATTTATTAACTATCTTATAAAATATATTCTTGGGGGAATAAATCAAAAAGAACAAAAACTAGACCCCTTCCAAGTTTACATGTTACAAAGGAGACTTAAACAGATCAACTTCAATACAAGCTGATTTCATTCCAGCTTCCACGAAGATCTCAGTCTAGCCCTGCCTAAGCACATGGTGCTTTTGCAAGTCGGTATGTTTAACCAAAATTAATACATCAATAGCAGAATGGTACATGTTTGAGCACCATTACATTCTAAATATAAAACCCTCCAAATCCATAAAAGTGCTTAAAAAATCAACATTTTTACATAATAAAAATGCTGACAGCAGAAATAAAGCATTGAGCTTAAATGGCAGAAGCTGTGATAAGCAATTGTGTTTTTGAAAAAGAAAAAGTTTGAAAGTCTTATAAAAATGACAGCAAATGGTTTCAAACTAGCAGGAGTGCAAAGGGAGCCTGAGGTAGGAGTCGGGTTACCCGTTCACGGACAATAGCAGACCCTTGACATACCACAGTCCGAAGGCATTGGTGCTGCCGAAATGGAAAAGATAACTGGTGTGTCAGAGCCTGTGAATAAAAACGGGTATCTTCCGATCAGCGAGCTTCCTTCCAATGGGAAATCTGGGAGGTCCTCTATGGTCATCTTCTAGAAAGCCACCTATAACAGGAAAGGGACACTCAGAACATTTCCACTCCACTAGTGCTCAGCTTGGGATGACCGCCTTCAGTCACAGAGACCCTGACAGTCTTTCATGCAGTCAGCCTGACATCTTCAATGCCCGGGCAAACAGCGGTTTAGGGACTATGTGTCACTTCCCACAGGCTCGCACCAGCCCATGCACTGTTGCAATACAAGGCTCAGGAGAGATAAACTATAACTGGCCTTTTCTAAAGAAATTAACTTGCCACTAAGATAAAAACCTGCTCTCAAGGCTGAGCTGATCCCAATGGGAGGCACTAAACAAGGGCACACTGCCCTCAGGAAGCCGACCTTCAAGCCCAGGATGCGACATCGCCTGCCAGTGGAGCCCATTACACATACACATCACATGGGACTTGCAGGGTGCCATTATTACCTGATATCCCAGAAAACATCACCGAAAATTAATTATTTCCACAAACGGAAAAGATGGCTGAGCTACCCCACTTAGCAATGTGGGGTCTGTTTACTCCACGACAGGAGGGGGGCTGTGACTTTAAACCCTATCAACTCATACTAGCCTTCACCCAGAAAACAGAGTATGTAGACCAAATTTTTTCTAAACTAGACCTGTAATATACCCAGCCTATATATCTCAGAAATGCTGTAGAGGGCAGAGAAATGTTAAGTGGAGCTCGGCTATAAAACTAAAGTCTTAGCTTCTTTTGATTCTGTTTTGAAATATTATGAATTCTCATGTTTATTTTTAGATATAAGCAAGACTTTAGATTACATTCAATACAAAGAACACCAGTAAACAAAAAAATAGCTAACTAGCAGCTTAATCTAGTAGGAGATATGATTCTGTGTGTGCTTTTAACATTTGGGAAAGGAACATATGCTTGACGAGACTAGAGTCATTTGGGAAGGACTCTCAACTGAGAGCTCCACCAGATGGGCCTATGGGCAAGCCTGTGTGTGATGCATGTCTTGATGGGTGAATGATGGGGGAGGGCACAGCTCACTGTGGGCAGGGCCATCCCTGGGCTGGTGGTCCTGTGTGCTGTAAGAAAGCAGGCAAGCCAAGGGGAGCAAACCAGTAAACAGCATTCCTCCATGGCCTCTGCATCAGCTCCTGCCTCCAGGTTCCTGCCCTGCTTCAGTTCCTGCCCTGACTTCCTGGGTAATAGACTTACAAACTGTAAAAGGAAATAAACGTTCCTCAGCAAGCTGTTTTTGATAATGATGTTTCATCACTGCTACAGAGACCCTAAGAGAGCTTCTTAAGCTAACGGAACCACCTTATCAGCCCACTCAGCTACAAGGAAACTGTCGCTTGGAACTAACTGGTTTCCTTCCCACTTAATTCAGACCTTTTCTCTCTGTGAGCAGAAGCCAGCACCAACAGTGTGCTCTCTTTTGGCTTAAAAAGCATACACTTATGCACACAGGAATGTTGTATGTTAAACAAACTAGCCTCGCTCTTACTATATTAAAGGAATCTCAATTTTTTGTGGGAGGGGGAAACTGGTGCACCCAACACATGGAGTCTTTGGGCATTAACCTTGCCGCACACACAGGAACAACGCAAAAGCAAAGGGTTAGTGTTAAATACCGAGGCGCTCTTCGTTAGCCGTTCCAAACAGAAAGGCACACCACTAACACCGCCCCTTCCTTCTCTTACACTCCCATCTACGGGTCCCACTTGCAGGCCCGTCTGCTTGGTAACAAATCGGGGTAAATATTCCCCCAAAGTAGATAGGAAGCTTCCTTGGAACCAAAACACAAAAACGAAACTTAGTGAACATCCATTACGGTTCCACACACAAGGCCCCGTTGGAGATGTTTCAGAGTTGACAAAAAAGGGTGGCTGGTGGAGCATGCATGGTAGATAGCTTATAATCTGTTTTTAAAGTGAAGTATGGCTGATGAGCACACAGGCAATGACACAGAAGAGGGCATGCTCCCACCAGTGACCTACAGGAAACTTTGCCCTGGGAACGTCCTGTCCTGAGCTGAGCCTGGGAAGCAACTGAAAAGGGCAGCCTGCTGTAGGGTGTGCAGCTGGGAGAGCAGGCAGATGCAAAGCTATCTCCATTTTGGGTTTGGGGTGGGTGTCTATGCTAGTTCTTAACCCACAGAAAAACCACACCACTCAATTCCATAAGCTCCGTGGAACCGGCATACCAAAAGAGACTGGCATACTTAAAACCATGTTTTAGGAAGAGTAATCGACTGTAATCACACTTTGGGGACTCAGACATGTTTTCTATACTCTTAATTTGTCAGCAAAGCGATGAGAAAATTGTTTGGTGTGATCCCCAGAGTACCTTTCATTTCCTGCAGACTGTCAAGACCTACATGTGGGGGGACAGCTCCGTGGGTGAAGCGTCTGCTGCACAGGTTAAGGACTGGAGTTGAGATCTTCGGGGCACACATTAAAGCGGGGTGGGTAAAGTGGCCCTCCTGTAACAGCAACGCTAGGTGACGAGGACTCCCGGGGACAGGCGGGCTTCCTACACCAGACAAACCAAAATCTCGGGGCTCAGCCAGGGACCTTGCCTTTGTAGCTGAAGTAGAAAACTTTGGAGAAAGACAGGTGACATCAACCTCTGGCCAGAAGCATGCACACATGTGAATATGCATACATACATGAACACACATAACCAAAAAAATAGAACTACTACAAGAACAAGACTACTACACACATAATAGACATTAAAATTCCAGATCCAAGGTGGAAAGATAATTCACACAAGACATGGAGTCCACTTCACTGTTTTATATATTTCAAGGCCAGAGAAGCCACATGAGGAACATTCTTTGTATTTTTTCCTAGTCCCATTTCTTTACCTTCTTGGGGGGAAAAAAAAACTCTTTCATTCCACCACAAACTACACACTACACAAGTTTCACAGATTTCGAGATCTGAAGGTTATGGCACCTGGAACCTGATCAAGTTTAGAGATGTACGGATCTGATGTGAGTAGGTATTTTTTCCAAAATCTCCTTTGGTTAACTGGGAAAAATTGGTTTGAAAGAGATCGTCCCTGATTAACTGGGTACAACCATGTCTTACAGTTTAAACAACTGAAACCAAATTTTCCAAACTTCCGGGCACATGGGAATTCCATCTTACCACACTAACTCAAACCACTTCTGGGTAAAAGCCCGTTGTCACATGGCTCCAACAGCTCATCATTTTCCAAGGAACCTGACTCTGCATTTGCACACCAATGACGTCTTCACAGAGGTTTGGGCTATCGGGCCTCCAGAGAGAGCTGACCAAGGGCCAAGAAATTCCTTCAGAATTGTTTATTTCTGTGATGCTGAGGATTGAACCTGTGGCCTCACATGCACCAGGCAAACACTCTACCAGTGAGCTACATGCAGCCTTTCCCTCAAGTGCTTGAGACACGGCTGAAGAGCAGCATACTGGAGCTCCTCAACTATAAGGAGACCCAAGCTGTGTCCATGTTGATTGTAATCACGGCCATTTCATTCAGTTTCCCATCACAGTCCATGGGTATTTATTTTCATCAATTCCCAGAACAAGACTAAGTGTTCACCTTTTACAAACACAACTCCAACAGCCCTTTTATTTGCTACTTATAAAAACATCCGTTCACTCATCACACACATATTACAAGTATGTAAGCCTTTCTTCCACGAAATTCAAAAACAAACCTAAGCAAATAAGCATGTAAAAGCATAGCTCCAATGACCCTTCTGTTTACTACAGACAAAACACTGGGAAAGCAGCCCTAGACCCTAGAGAGAACATCAGACACCCGCACTCAAGGCATTTAGCCATACGCCCGAAAAATACTATGTCTCATCAGGTCCTAAGCTGTGCGTTCCAGAGATAAGGAAATGAATTATGCCCCCTGTAGAGTCCAGCCACAACTACTGTACAGTGAGTACTATGACTTGGGAGAGCGGGGTGCTGTGCAGACACAGATGAGACAGAACATAGGATGTAGAGTTTCTTAAACAGTGGGCTTAGAGTGGGGGACAGCTAAGTTTGGAGTGTCACCAAAAAAAAATGGCAATCTGAAACAGTTCAGGTTTCTAAACGAGCAAACAGCTAAAAGAACGCAAAGTCTGAGGTGTCTGAGACAGAGCACTATTGTGTGACCTTGCTTTAGCCGTGGCCCTCAACAGCGTTCACTCAGCACTGCACACGTGGACACGCCGTTCAGTGCCATCTGACACCGCCTGAAATAGCTCCACCCAGATGTGAGACCAGGTGGCGCCAAGGGTTGCAGTGTTTTTACAAAGAATTCTGCTCTTGCAGAAATATAATGGTTTAATTACAGAAAACAAAGACTTTTAATAAGTTCCCATTGTCGTTCCTCAGCATGTAGGCATCAAATTAGCATATTTTAGAATTAGGTTTTGTTAGAATGTTGATTTTGCTAATTGTCGTTTATGTGCTAAATTTAAAAAAAAAATCACTAGCTGGGCATGGTAGCACAAGCCTTTAGCCCCAGTACTTGGGAGACAGGAAAGCAGATCTCAATGAGTTCAAAGTTAGCCTGGTCTTCAAAGGGAGTTCCAGGACAAGAGCTACGCAATGAGAACGTGTCTCAAAATATAAATAATTACTTTAAATCAAAAGTCATTGACGATAAAGAGATGACTCAGCAGTTAGGAGCCCTGGCTACTACCCTGGTACCCAGGCTGGGTTACCACCACCCCCATGATAACTCCAGTTCCGTGAAACTCCAGTTCCAGGGGATCCAACACCCTCTTCTGGCCTCCACTGGCACAGTACATACATGCAAACAAAAATACTCATGCATGTAAAATAAAAATAAATCGTTTTATTAAAAATCACATTAACTCCACTCTTAGGCATATATCCAAAAGATGCTCATTCATATAACAAGGATGTCTGTTTCACTATGTTCATAGCAGCATTATTTGTAATAGCCAGAACTTGGAAGCAACCTAGATATCCCTCAACCGAAGAGTGGATAGAGAAAATGTGGTACATTTACACAATGGAGTATTATTCAGCAGAAAAAAAACAATGGAATCCTGAGATTTACAGGCAAATGGATGACACTAGAAGAAACCATCCTGAGTGAGGTAACCCAGTCACAAAAAGAGAAACATGGCATGTACTCTCTCATATATGGATTTTAGACATAGATCTGGGGAGTGGCAGCCTACAATCCCAAGGCCAGAGAGTCTGGGAAACAGAAACTTCATTCAGTGGCTGATAGAAGAAGAGGCAGACTCCCTCGGTTAAGTACTGAGCTGAACTCAAGAAAGCCAGTAACAGAGAGAGGGAGGACTGATGAGCAAAGGGATTAAGACTGGGCTGGTTTAACCCCCAGAAACAGCTGACCTGACAAAGGTTAACTCTTGAATCCCAGGCATCAGCCTGGGAATCCAGCATGGGACTGATCAAGACCCCCTGAATGTGGGTGTCAGTGAGGAGGCCTAGGTAATCTATTGAGCCTTGGGCAGTAGATCAGTACCCATCCCGAGTATACACACAGACTTTGGACTCCCATCCAACAATGTGAGATACACTCTCACCCTGAACTCTTGGGGGAGGGTCTAGGCCCTGCCCTGTATGAAATGACAGACTATGGACACCCCCATGGAGTGCCTCACCCTCCATGGGGAAATGAGGGGATAATGGGGGGTTGGGGGAGGGCACAAGAGGAGGGGAGGGAAAGGGAGAGGGACCTGGAACTGACTTGTGAAGCAACCTTGTTTCTAATCTAAATTTAAACTGAAAAATAAATTTTAAAAAAATCACATTAATTCTGTTTTGCATTAGGGCAGAATTTCCAACAATTTCTGAAAGGGTCTTAAACATACATATATTTGTTATGTATATTTATGATAGCCATATTTATATCAATGCAAAACAGCATTGTCAGCACTATAGAAATTCTGCAAAATGGTGACCATATTCTCCTACCCTGAAGAATCAAATGTCCATCCAAATTAAACATAAAAATAAACAATCATCTCTTTATCATGCAAATTTGTCTTTTACTCTAATAAATAGTAAAACCACATGTATATCAAAGAATTGTTCTACACTAAATATATTATTTACTGTCAATAAGTGTTTGATTTGCATGCCTATTGTACATACCCAGGACTGTGTAATATGCCCTGTTTTAGCTCTCCCTGGATGTTAAAGGATCAGTTTGCATATGGCCAATGCCAACACGACCAGACGGGGACATTCACCTATGGACATTCTCCTAACCAGCACTGAAGGAAAACCGTTCAGCTTACTCTTCAGCAAACAACTTACCGAATGAGAAAAGAAGGCCGAGTGCCAAGCAAGCCTGCAGCAGTATAATTATAAATAATTTAGAGTAGGACTAAAAGCAACCATACGCTTAAAAGGGATTTTAACAGAGACAGAGTGAAGTTGATTCCATCAACTCACGCTCACAAGTATGCACTTCAACCCCGGAACTGTTATAAGCAAAATGGCAACAATATAATCATCGCTGTTTTTTTTAAAGGCCTTGCTACTGGGGTATTATCTTGGAAACAGAATCCTGGAAATAAATCCAGCGCACAGTGTACCGTGTGCTAAAGCTACAAAAGAAATATAAACACTTCAGTTGTGTGTCAAGAGCCGATCTTTGAGCCCAAGCCCTAGTCCCTAACAAATGAAAGCATTACCAAAACACGCATCATATCCATGGTTCTGCATTGTCAAAATGTAGAAAGCTGGAATCCTGCCACTTCCAAGTGGCCGCTTTCCCTGAAGACTCTGCGTCCTACGCCACCTGCTCTTCTGCCAGGCAGTCAACTTAAACTGTGCAGGAGACTCGTAACTGACAAACGTCAAAGCAAGAGTCAACTGCAACTACAGTAGCCGATGGCTGTCTCCACCCAGGCACACACTTCAGAAGAATTTCAAAGGCACTCTTTTACGCTATGTTAGTGCTACAATATACCCACGGTGTAGTCCGGAACACGCACCGAGTTGCTATCCCACCAAAATAGCATCCTGATGCATGTGAAAACATGTCACAGAACAGACTTGGAATCCCACGGGCCTACCCAGCGTCTGGATGTAGTGAACCACTTCATGTCTATAGCTATGAACCGGTCCATTTAATTCATGCGGGGTTCTGCACGGGACAGGTCTCAGCTCACACCGTCCTGCAACTTCCCAATGAGACTCGGAAGGAAGGAGTCACAGAGCAGCAATCCGAGGCAGTTCAGTGTTGCACACGCGTGGCCAAGGGTTTCTTAATGATCTAAGTCAGAGGGGGCGGCGAGAGGCCCGCGTGGAGAAATCCACCAGAGTGCGCAGCCCCGCGCGTGGGATATACTCCTGGCCTCCATCTCAGCTGAAGGAGAGCAACCGACACGAGCACCCACCTCCCCGCTCGCCCGCCGCCCGCCGGACCGCATCCTGGGAGGCCCCTGAACGCCTCCGAGCGGCCCGCACCGCCAACCGCCTCGCGGCCCGGCCTCCCGGCCTCCCGGGCCCCGCCGCCCCCCAGCGTCCCGCCACCTGCCTGCTCCGGGTCCCCGCGGAGCGCCGGCTGCGGACGCGGGGCGCAGAGGCGAGGCGCAAGGGCGCGCTCCCGCCCTCCCGAAAGGGGGGGGGGGTCCCGTGGCCGCTGCGGAGCCTCCAGCCGGGCCGCTGCAACTCGCCGCCTTCCACGCCGCGCGCGCCGGAACCGGGCCCCACGCGCGGCTCGGCGCGCGCGCAGTGCAGCCGCCCGGGCTGCGCGCAGGCCTCGGCCCTCGGCCCCGCGCACGCGCCTGCGCTCGCTCGCCTCCCGCCTGCGTCCCTGCGCCCCTCAACAGGCAGAAGGTCTGCGGCCGCTGCACCTGCTGTCTCCACGTTTCACGAAGTCTGGAGGGCTTCCCGGGAGTCCCTGGCAGGCCCTGCACGCGTGGGGCATCTGTCCAATGCAGCAGAACCAGGCTCTAAAGGAATCTTGGCTCGCCCAGGTGGTGACTTGGGGCTGCAGCAGACCTACCCGCCTCTGACAAACTTACTTAGTTGACCCAATTTGGCCTCCCTTGCTCTCTAGCATCCTGGGCTGGAAGACACCACCCCCACCTCACTCCATCCCCACCCCTGCCCGGAGCGTCTTGAAGCCAGAGACCACATCGTACCCTTTTCTTACCAATTCCGTGTTTCCAGGTCCTGCTGTGAAAACCGTTCTCAGTACCACCATTCAGAAATTACAAAGGAAGTGTGTCAGCCAAGGGAAGGCGTGAATAGTCACAGTGGGCACTCGAGTTCCGTGCTTTCTGCTCCCTCCTCACCCAACTTCTAATCCCATCTCGCCCATTTTCCCATAATGAAAAAGTGAACCTGACCCTAACACATGTGGGACACTGACTTTCTATTTCTTCCCCGTGCCTTTTATTAGCGAGACCCAATGTGATTGTGAAGTTTGTAGCCTTGAATTAAGAGTGTCACACCACATCATGCTCTGTGAGGCCTCACAAACCGATACCGTAGATATTTCTTCCCTCTCGTGCTGACATGGTGACAGGTTGAGAGAATATGTGAATGGACATCCATCAGTGTCCCTGTAAGGTCAGAGATAAGTGCACACCACACCTCAGAACTACTGACTCTAGGAACTAGAAAAGCAAACAGATACTTTCTAGTTGCTTGAGTCCTCACAGCATTCTCCCACCAAGTGGCTTTGGTTAGACACTGCCAGGAAGAAGGGACTCGCTTTTTGGAAAACATCCTTCCTTGGGAGCTAAAAATTCAGGGTTGTTTCTGCCCTAGGAATTCAAAGAACATACAACTCCAGCTCAAGGTATAATGAAGAGCAGTCTCTGTCTCTCAGGCTGCTCACTTAGGGCATGGTCGCAACCCCACTCACCGGCGTGTTGAAGGACTCTTTAGGGCGCATCCTGGCTTGCCTTGAGCCCTCTTAAATGTGATGCTCGGAAATGAGACGGTGACCTGATGAGTACCAAAGGAGAGAGCCTGCCACCTCCTTCTACCTCTCGAGCTTCTATTAATGCAGTCCAAGATATCAAAACAGCTGTTTGAGGCAGTCACACCACAGTGGAGAACTGGGCGGGGCAAAGAGCCAAGTAAAACTCAGGGTGCTTATGCAGTATTAAATTCCACCAGCATCCCACGCCCCTGGGCGGCCGCCAGTTTCCCTTTCCCTGAAGACTCTGTGCCTTCATGAATTCTCAGGATGGTAATGTAACACAGATGCTTCTCCCTCCCCTGGAGGACTCCAGCTCCCTTTCCCTGTTTTTATCACACCCAATTCTTGCCTAACCCACCCACCTCCTCAGCTGGCTCAAAGGGAAAGCCATTTGCCTGTAGTTGGCTCTAAGTATCTTTAAATGAGTCCTGTTGCCACTGAAACCCAGAAACACATTAAGATCTGTTGTAACAGGAGTGACTGGTGACATTCCCAAGCTACACAGTTTACTTTTATTGCTTCCCCCCCCAATTATCCACCAAGATAACCACTATTAGTAAGTGATGGGGTGTGGCTAGCTGAGTGGTTCTAAGCTGTAATAAAGATCTCTGTTAGAACCAGACAGTCTAGTGTCTCTTTCAGCCACACCCAGCATACACAGTACATGGGCAAATTCCCAGGGCAAAGTCACCAGGGAGTGTCTTCCACTCACTCACATGCCTCTATTCCAAAAACTGAACCAACTCCCTACCCAGCCATCAGGAACACAAACCCTGATTGGAGTCCTGCTTCCCAGAACACACACACACACACACACACACACACACACACACACACACACACACTGCACAAATCGTGCAGCCAGGTCTTGCCAATGAACAACAATGAAATGGGACAATGGAAAGGGGCCAGAATTTGGAGCTTGAACTAGCCATTGGGATGACTAGGCACTTGGGACATGACCCATTTACAGGTGCTGAGATTCCATTACATCTGAAGGCACGAGGTTCCTGGGTAAAGCCACAATGAACCAAAGTGCCAGGAGGGGGTGGCATCTGTCAGTGGTCAGTACCACGGGGAGAAGATTAAAGAAGCTAAGCAAAAGAAGGCAGGGTCACGGCTCTTTCCTGGGCTGTGCATTGGGCAGGCATATTATTCATAGAGGAGAAAGAGATTCATTTTCCCAAAGTGAGAACATGAGACCAAGGCCTTAGGACCACGAGAGACAGTCTTCTGGCAGATCCAGGCAGATGGGGGCTCCGCCAGCAGGAACGGTTACAACACTTAGCCGAACATAAAGTCTTGCTCCCTATTGTATGCACCGGCAATACGACTCTCTGCGTGGAGCACCCAGAAGAAACCAGCAAATTGTTAGAAGTAATTAGTTCAGTAAGACTGCCAAATCCGAGATCAATTTATAAAACCCAGTAGTCTATGCCAGCAGCAAACAAGTAGGACATAGACAGTGAGACACCTCTTGTGCTTGTGACAAACCCTGACCATGCACTATCCAGGGATCAGTGTAACAACTTTTCAGAACTTTATGGAGAAGATCTCAAAACTCTGTTGGAGATACAAAAGGAGATGGAAGGGATGAAGAAATACGCATGGATAGGATGGTTTTGCACCACGAAAATGTCAAGTTCAACACTAGATTCAATGTTTCGTTATAACAAACCTTAAGGCGCTCAATAAACAAAACCTGTGAGGACAAACATAACGTTGATCAGAAGGATTTCTAAAAGCAAAAACAAAGTCTTGCTCTACCCGATATTATGTCTTTACTATATCGTAATAAAAATGAATCCAGTGCTGCTGCAGGGATAAAGAAAAGTGACCTAGAATGCAGACCCCTGGATAAGCAAGCCTTTGATATACTTAAAAGTGGTACCACAAACCAATTATTAAAAAAATATGATTCATAGGATGGTGTTGGGGAAACAGGCTTAGTTAATAACGGAAACAAATCTTGTGTCATATGCAAAGAGCAACTCTGGGTAAAGGCATACGAACGAGATAAAATAGGAGAGATAGTGTGAATGTACAACAAGAATGTATTCCACGATACCCAGCTAAAGCACTGGGGATGGATCCCGGGGGTAGGAAGGGTGTCAATGCCAAAGATGGTGGAAGAAACACCGCAGAAAAACGTCATCTGGTCTTATCAGAACTCAGATGAACAAGGAACCATGGTTGTTTAAATCCTTACACAACCCTTCCACCAAGTGGCTATAGCTCAACGCCTCCAATAAAAAGGAAGTAGAGAGGCAGCTCATCAAGTAAGAGTGTGCACTGCCCTTGTGGAAGACCTGAGGATCAGCTTACAGGCTCCCGTAACTCCAGCTCCAGAAGATCCAGCGCCCTCTTCTGGCCTTCGTGAGCACTGTACTCATGCCCGTTCCCAAATGGAGATATAAATTTAAACATTATTTTTTAAAGAGAAAACTGTTAAAGTCATAACAAATGGAGAGAAGATACATGGAATGTATAAACATAACTAGGAATTGGTATCTAAAACACATCATCAAAAAGCAACCAAAAATAATATAAAACTAAGGAAAAGATAACAGTAGGCAGTTCATGGGGGTGGAGGGGTGTCTTGGTTTCTTTCCCTGTTGCTGTGATAAAATGCTTTGGCGAATGCAATTAAGGGGGAAAGGAGTTATTTTAGCTCACATTTCAAAGATACAGTCCATCAGCAGGGGCTTGAAGCAGCTGATCATGTGACACCCACGGTCAGGAAGCAGAGAGAGGGGAGTGCTGGTATCCAGCTCCCTTTCTCTGTTTTAGGATCTACTGCCTAGAGAATGACTCTGCCCACAGTCACGTGGGTCCTCTCACATCAGTCAACATAGTCGAGATAATCTCCTGTAGGCATGCCCAGAGGCCTAGACAAGCAGTTCTAGATGCCTTCAGGTTGACAAGTAACACAGTATGCTGCTAGTTTTAACGTCAACTTGACACAAGCTAGAGTCATCAGAGAGGAGGGAGCCTCCATTGGGAAAATGCACCCATAAGATCAGGCTGTAGGGCATTTTCTTAATTAGTGACCAATGGGGGAAGGCCCAAGCCCATGGCGGGTGGTGCCATCCGTGGACTGGTGGTCCTGGATTCTATAAGAAAGCAGACTGAGCAAGCCAGGGGAAGTCAGCCAGTAAGCAGCGTCCCTCCCTGACCTCTGCACCAGCTCCTGTTCCCACCCTGATTGACCCTCGCTGCTTTGGATGATGAACTGTTCTTTGGAACTATGAGTGAAATGAGCCCTCGCCTCTCCAAGCTGCTTTTGGTCATGGTTTTTCATCACCCTAACTAGGACACATGGATTATCCAAACTGTAGGAAAGGAAAGCCCAGAATAACGGGCAAGCAGAGAGGAGACGGGCAAGAAATAAAAACAATCACAAAACTTCCACAAAATGGATGGACTTAGAGTGTTCAGTTATTAAGCAAGGTTGCCCAATCTTAGAAAAACAATGCATGTTCTCTCTTATGTGTTAATTCTATAATGTATGCATGCAGGAAGGGCTGAATGCAGTTAAAGGACACGTGTGTCATGAAAGATTATACAAAGCTAGTTGTCTCTCTAGATTTAACTCTGTCACATAGTTTTCATCGTGTGTGGTGTGTGTGTGTGTGTGTTGAATAAGTATATAAAAATGTAATTGATAGTGAAAGGATAAACCTAAAGCAAAGCTCTGGGACTTCAGCATGGCTTTTTCCACTGCATAGAGTGGTGTATATAGGTTTTTCCCATCAGAGGCAAAAAAAAAAAAAAATGTCATGGAGATAATCCCAAATGTCGGCAGGGATCCGGGAAAATGGGAAACCTCCTACTCTATTGATGGGATTTAATGTGAGAGATACATTCTATAGCATAGTCTCTCAGCACTTAGTAAAAAGTGTAGTCAGGGTGCTTTGTGGCCCACCAAGTATCCTCTTATGTGTATTTCAGAGGAACCCCACGGCAGTCCCCTAAGTCAGAGGAACCCTTCACAAGTCCCCTAAGTCAGAGGAACCCCACAGCAGTCCCCTAAGTCAGAGGAGCCCCACAGCAGTCCCCCATGCATCATCTCCACGAGGTTTCCAGGAAGCCGGTCTTTTTACCAGGTGATCTTATCCAAACCATGCCTTTAAATACCATCTCTTCCTGATCACAAATGTATATTTTCATCTCTGTTCTTCAGATATACATTCGGCTGTTAACACACTACTTACTCTGTGATATGTTCAATATAACACACGCAGAATGGAACCCTTTCCCATGACCTTGCTATGTAGAAAATAACAACTATATTCTTCCCTTTGCTCACTGGGGTCATCCTGTCTGGTCTTGTTCTTGAAAACATTTGTATCATCTATTGAAGAAACTCATCAATGCCATGAAAATCCTTATCAACCAACAGTCACAGAGACCCCAGGAGCTCCCTACTGCTTCCACTTGGCTTGCCTTCTTCTGGCCCAACTCCACCTCTTGAGGTTGTATGTGCGGACTCCTGGTTGAAGCAGACTCTAAACTGAAAAGGCCTCAGACAGCCCGCACGGCCATATCAGAGTCAGTGCTTCTCATATCTGGTTGTGCGTTTTTAATATTTGAATACCTTTTGAAAATAAGCCCTGAAGGCTATCCTTAAATACTCTTGATTCGGGTCTCATTGAAACTCACATGGCCCTATAAGTTTATTCTGTCCTTTGTTAGGCTTATAGGTCCCAATAAAAACAGATGAAATTTTTTTCAAACCAATTGTCTTAGGGTTTTCTATTGCTGTGAAGAGACACCCTGACCACAACAACTCTTATAAAGAAAACCGTTTCAGAGGCTCAGTCCATTGTCATCAGGATGGGAAGCAGGGCAGCGTGCAGGCAGATACGGTGCTGGAGCTGAGAGTGCTTCATCTCGCAGGCAAGAGGAAGTCAACTGAGACACTTGGCATCCTGAGCATAGGAAGCTTCAAAGCCCGCCCCCACAGTGACACACTTCCTCCAACAAGGCCATACCCACTCCAACAAAGCCACACCTTCTAATAGTTGACACTCCCTATGAGATTATGGGGGCCAGTTACATTTAAACAACCACACCCAGCTTGCTGCTAACAGAGACAAGACTGGCATCACTGCCAAAGACCAGACAGAACAACCACTTTTAAAGGTCATCTTTATATGCCAACATAAAGGAGGGGACAATGGGGATGTTTCATAGCGTTAGAACCAGAACCACTACTGTGGCGCATTTATTTCAGGGTCGGAGAGATGGCTCAGTTAGAAAAGTGCCTGAGCTCAGATCCCCAGCCCCGCATAAACAGTGTCTTAGGCCTGTAACCCCAGCACTGGGAAGGCAGAGGCACGGAGATCCCTGGGGCTCCACCCTTATTAAATAAGGCCAGCCATCCTTATTAAAACCAGTGAATACCAGGTTCAGTGAGGGACACAGTCTCAAAACAAAGTGGAGAGTGATTGAGACAGACACCCAGCATTGACCTCTGACTTCCACAAACATACACACAAAGCACTACATTTTTCACGTCGGCTATTTAAATTTCTAGCTACCAAGGTACCTTTAGAAACATCTCTAGCACACATAAATAGCATCAAGCCACTTTCCATGAGGATTTTAGTTCAATGATCTCCTTTCTACCACTGAAATTGATGCTAACTAGACCTCTTTATAAGCTATCATTTTACCGAAGAGGTGAAGCATGAAGAAATATCATTAAAAATCATAAGGATGCAATCAACCACATTCATATATGGGGACTTCTACAGAACAAAGAACTCATGCCTACAACCAACAAAACAGCTCAGAGAAACTGCCATAGAGAAGAAGAGTTCTGAGCCCTATCCACAACCTACAGAGTGCAGATCTTGTTTGGATCTAGAGTCAAACAAATACATATTAGAAAGAAGCTTTTGAGCTAGACACAATGCCTCATGCCTACAATCCTAGCACCAGGGTGGCTGAGGCAGGAGAATTTCCACAAGTTTCAGCCTGAGCTACATAATTAACTCCACATCAACCTGTACTACAATGTGAGAGGCCCTGTTTTTAAAAGAAAGAGACTGGGAGGGAGGGCTAGAGGAGGGAGGGAGGGAAGGGAAGGGAGAGGGAAGGGAAGGGGGAGGGAAGGGAAGGCAAAGAAAGGAAAGGAAAGGAAAGGAAAAGGGAAAAGGAAAGACTATTCATAAGACCACTGGAGAAAATTTAACCCAAAGTGGATATTATGTTATATCAAGAAATTTTTTATTAATTCTGTTATCTATGATAATGACGTTGCAGTTGTATTCTTTATTAAAAATCTTTATCTATTAAACAGTCATGGGTACAGGATAAATGTCTCCTGCCTACGATTTCTTTAAGGGGTTTCATTAGCAATAAATGCATGGAAGGGAAGACAGATGCACAATAATGATAAAATAGCAATAATTAATGTTGAATGATAAGTGGGTCGTCCTTTCTTCTTTTGCATGAACTCTTCTATACTAAAAATGCTTTGTATTTGGTTTGTTTCAAAGGAGCTCCAAGAAAGTGAGAACTTTATTGGGCCTCTGTCACTGTTATATCGTAAGTACTCCACTCTCGGGCATAGAACAAATTCAGGAAATATGGGCTGATGGGAGGGACCAGTCTCTCCAATCCCAGTCAAGATAGACTATGATGTCATCCAAGGCCTCAAGAAACCACAGTGCTTACCTTCCTTTTGCATACACATGATAGTGCAAGGGCTTTGTGCATCACCAAAGTGTCTTTCTATTAGCTGTTTACAAAGCAATGCAGTTTCACCCTGGGTCATGATAAATCATCAATGGCTTCAGTAACATTGTGATTAGGAGTTGAGAGACTATCAGACCCTCCTGGAGCTACACTGAGTTTGCACCTGTCAACAGCCATCCAATGATTCATGTAACCAAAGAAAGCCATTGACAGACCAATTAGCTGGTTCTGAGTCATGAGAAAGTCTCCTTTGTGATAAAAACAGCACTGTTAATGAGAGTGATTCTGGTATCCCTCATCTGAGCGTATTTGAGACAACAGAGAACAGTCAGGGGGAAGAGAAATGTGAACTGATTTTTTAGATTCATGTGGAGTTCATCACAAGAGTAAGGAGTTATTATAGTCTGTTTTTAAAGATCCGCCGAAATAGTGTGCCATCTTTTCCATAAAGATAATCAGGGCCTTACGGCGCTGAATAGCACTTAGAAAAGCTACCAAATTGCACTTGGGTCCAGCAAATTACCAGAAATACACTGAGCACCTCCTACTCCAAGGACCATGTAGAAGCCGTGACCAGGTATAAATAACTTACTTCACCCATGAGCACAGTCCACCATGGGCAGCCCCAATGGGAGCCCTAGGATCATCTCTCCCTAGCTTTGCAACCTCTGTCATGCCTCAGGGTGTTCCTTTGTAAAATCAGCTTGTGGCTCCTGATGGGGTTCACAGCTCACAGGCTTGACTCAGTGTGATACTCATTAACACACGATTGTCCAAGACACAAGTGCCCAACAAGAAAGCCAAGCACCTGTCCAAGAAACGGGGCTGTCATGTTTTTGTTTTGTTTGTTTGTTTGGTTTTTTTTCCTAGAAGAGACTTTCTGAGTTGTAGACTGATGCATTCAGGGAAGGTTTCATACAGACATCCTGAGCTCATGGGAAGAATGAAGAGATGTCGTTACGCATAGGAGCTAGCTATCCCGGAGGCTTCGTATATGCTGGAGGTTGTATTTTCATTGCTTTAGACCTTTATGACTTAAACGTCATTCAGGCTTCATTCCTCCAGTTGGGAGGGTATAGAAAGGGGCTCCCCCGCATTCAGTTAGACAATCCATGGGGAGTCATAGTCCCAACTTAAGAAACTGGGCAGGGAGAAAGTCAGGTGACTTGCCCAAGAGCACAAATTAGGAAGCAGAACCAGGATTTGAAACCTGGACTGCGTTGATCCAGAGGTTAAATTTTTTTAAAGATTTATTTGTTTATTTTACATATAGACGAGTGTTTTCTATGAATGTATGTATATGAACTAGTGCTAGCAGAGGTCAGAAGAGGGCCTCAACTCCCCTGGGACTGGAGTTATAGATGATTGTGAGTCACTGTGTGGGTACGAGGAACCAAACTCTGGTCCTCTGTAAGAACAGTGAGTGCTCTTAACCTCTGAGGTGTCTCTCAAGCTCCCAGAGATTAAACTGTCAATCAAGATGCCTTGTGAGAGAGAAAGCTTGAAGACCAAAGAAAGTTCAATTTTATTCAGGAGTTCATGGAAGAGTCCTGGTCCATTCTGGCTGCTGGCAGAGAAAGGTGCAGACTGCAGGCTTATCTACCACAGACTTGTCTCAGGCCTGTAGGGCACCAACAGATCCTGGCAACCATCTTCATCCTAGTTTACAGATGACCATTGTAGTGGTTTCAAGGCAGTGGCACTATTGTGTGGTGTGGCTTTGTTGGAGTGAGTAAGGCCTTGTTGGAGGAAGCATGTCACTGTGGGGTGGGACTTTGAAGTTTTCTATGTTCAGGATACCACCAAGTGTGCCAGTTGACTTCCTGTTGCCTGCAAGTCAAGATGTAGCCTGCACCACGAGTGCATGCACACCGCCATGCTCTCTGCCATGATGATAATGGATGGAACCTCTAAAACTGCAAGCGGGCCACCCTAACTAAATGGTGTCTCTTCACAGCAATAGAAAACCCTGACTAGAGCCTGGTAGAGAGGGAAATGAGGTTTCTTTCTTTTTCCTTTCTTTTTTTTTTTTCTGACAGGGTTTCTCTGTGTAGCTTTGTAGACCAGGCTGACCTAGAACTCACAGAGATCCGCCTGCCTCTGCCTCCAGAGTGCTGGGATTAAAGGTGTGTGCAACCACTGCCTGGTCGAAGAACTCTCACCTGGGAATCTGAGGGAGATGCCAACATTCAAGCCAGAACAGTCTAGCTGGAACAGAGCTAACATTAAGCACAATGAGATGAACCGGAAATGGCCTTGAATGTCACATTGACAGCCAGAGACACTGCCCATACGGTCAAGGAAAACCCACCATGAGGTTCCAGTGAGGGAAAGAGCGGGGACTTTGTCAGCTCTGTCCCTTCTCTACGCCCCGGTACCTGTCAAACTGTAAAGAAAACAAGTTACAAGCACATAAAAGAACCCAAACATTTTGAAGTAAAATTTAGCAATTGAAAATAATGTTGTCTCAAGATTCCAGAACTGAGAACAGTCATACTAGAGAATTAATAGCACAGCTGAACATTCTAGAACAAAAAGAAGCAAACACACCCAGGAGGAGCAGACACCAGGAAATAATCAAATTGAGGGCTGAAATCAATCAAGTAGAAACCAGGAGAACATTGAGAAGAAAAATGAAACAAAGAGTTGGTTCTTTGAGAAAATCAACAAAATAGACAAACCTCTGTCCAAACTAACCAAAAGACAGAGAGAGAGCATGCTAATTAACAAAATCAGAAATGAAAAAGAGGACATAACAATGGACTCTGAGGAAATCCAGAGAATCTTCAGGGCATACTTTGAAAATCTGTACTCCGCAAAATTTGAAAATTTAAAGGAAATGGACAATTTCCTGGATAGATATCACTTGCCAAAACTAAATCAAGAGCAGATAAACAATCTAAACAGACCTATAACCCTTAATGAAATAGAAGCAGTCATCAAAAGTCTCCCAAACAAAAAAAGCCAAGGCCCAGATGGCTTCAGTGCAGAATTCTACCAGAAATTCAAAGAGTTAACTCCAGTACTCCTCAAAGTATTCCACACAATACAAGCAGGAGGCTCACTGCCAAACTCTTTCTACGAGGCTACAATTACCTTGGTACCCAAGCCACACAAAGACACAACTAAGAAAGAAAACTATAGACCAATTTCCCTCATGAACATTGATGCAAAAATACTCAATAAAATACTAGCAAACCGGATTCAAGAACACATCAGAAAAATCATCCACCATGATCAAGTAGGCTTCATCCCAGGAATGCAGGGATGGTTCAACATTAGAAAAATCTATCAATGTAATCCACCATGTAAACAAACTATAAAAGAAAAACCACATGATCATCTCACTAGATGCTGAAAAAGCCTTTGACAAAATCCAGCACCCCTTCATGATAAAGGTCCTAGAGAGATCAGGGATAACAGGAACATACCTGAATATAATAAAAGCAATATACAGTAAACCAACAGCTAACATCAAACTAAATGGAGAGAAATTCAAAGCAATTCCTCTAAAATCAGGAACAAGACAAGGCTGTCCACTCTCTCCATATCTCTTCAATATTGTACTTGAAGTCCTAGCTACAGCAATAAGACAACAAAAGGAGATAAAGGGGATACAAATAGGAAAAGAAGAAGTCAAACTTTCATTATTTACAGATGATATGATAGTTTACATAAGTGACCCAAAAAACTTCGCAAGGGAACTCCTAGAGCTGATAAACACCTTCAGCAAAGTGGCAGAATACAAGGTAAACTCAAAAAAATCAGTGGCCCTATTATATACAGACGATGATGTGACTGAGAAAGAAATCAGAGAAACCTCACCCTTTACAATAGCCATAAATAGCATCAAATATCTGGGGATAATGTTAACCAAGGAAGTGAAAGACCTGTATATCAAGAACTTTGAGTCTTTAAAGAAAGAAATCAAAGAGGATACCAGAAAATGGAAAGATCTCCCATGCTCTTGGATTGGTAGGATCAACATAATAAAAATATCAATCTTGCCAAAAGCAGTCTACAGATTCAATGCAATCCCTCTCAAAATTCTGGCACAATTCTTCACAGACCTGGAAAGAACACTTTATATGGAAAAACAAAAGGCCCAGGATAGTCAAAACATCCCTATACAATAAAGGAATTTCAGGAGGCATCACCATACCTGACTTCAAGCTCTATTATAGAGCTATAGTCCTGAAAACAGCTTGGTATTGGCACAAAAATAGACAGGTAGACCAATGGAACCGAAGTGAAAACCCTGATTTTAACCCACACACCTATGAACACTTGATTTTTGACAAAGTAGCTAGAACTATACAATGGAAAAAAGAAAGCATCTTCAACAAATGGTGCTGGCATAACTGGGTACTGGTATGCAGAAGACTGCAGATAGATCCATGTTTATCACCTTGTACAAAACTTAAGTCCAAATGGATCAAAGATCTCAACATAAATCCAGCCACACTGAAACTTTTAGAAGAGAAAGTGGGAGATACCCTTCAACGAGTTGGTATAGGAGACCACTTCCTGAACATAACACCAGTGGCACAGACACTGAGATCGACAATTAACAAATGGTACCTCTTGAAACTAAAAAGCTTCTGTAAGGCAAAGGACACAGTCAACAAGACAAAAAGGCAGTCCATAGAATGGGAAAAGATATTCACTAACCCACATCTGACAGAGGGCTAATCTCCAAAATTTACAAAGAACTCAAGAAGGAAGTCTCTAAAACACCAAAGCATACAATTAAAAGGTGGGGTACAGAGACAAATAGAGAATTCTCAATAGAGGAGGCTAAAATGGCCAAGAGACACTTAAGGAAGTGCTCAACATCCTTAGCCATCAGGGAAATGCAAATCAAAACAACTCTGAGATACCATCTTACTCCTGTTGAATGGCTAAAATCAAAAACACCGAAGACAATTTATGATGGAGAGGTTGTGGTGAAAGGGGAACACTCTTCCACTGCTGGTGGGAGTGCCAACTTGTACAGTCACTTTGGAAATCAGTATAGAGATTCCTCAGGAAAATGGGAATAAATCTACCACAAGACCCCAGCATTTCCACTCTTAGGCATATATCCAAAAGATGCCCATTCATACAACAGTGATGTTTGTTCCACTATGTTCATAGCAGCATTATTTGTAATAGCCAGAACCTGGAAGCAACCTAGATGACCCTCAACTGAAGAGTGGATATAGAAAATGTGGTACATTTACACAATGGAGTACTATTCAGCAGAAAAAAAAAATGGAATCTTGAAATTCGCAGGTAAATGGATAGCACTGGAAGAAACCATCCTGAGTGAGGTAACCCAGTCACAAAAAGAGAAACATGGCATATACTCACCCATATATGGATTTTAGACATGGATCAGGATAGTGCCAGTCTGCACTTCCACTGACAGAGAGTCTGCGAAACAGGAAAGAACCTAAGAGATATGCATGGTACCCAAGAGAAGAGGAATGAGGCAAGATCCTCTGAACAGATGGGGAACACGGTGAGGGGTGGGGGGGAGTGGGAGCTGGGAAGAAGAGAAGGGGAGAAGAGGAAGAAAGAGTAGGTCATGGGGGAACAGGAAGGTTGAGTGGAGGGTAGAATAGGGGGAAGAGGGAATCATAGGTTAGAAGACAGATCAGGCACCAGTGTGACCTCTAGTGATCTAAAGGGATGACACCAATTGGCAAGCTAAGCAATAGTGGAGAGACCACCTCGAATGCCCATTCCTGATAATGAACTTGATGTCTATAACCATCCTGGAGCCTTCATCCAGTTACTGATGGAAGCAGAGGCAATCACCCACAGTTAAACACTGAACTGAACCCAAGGAACCCAGTGACAGAGAGAGAGGAGCGATGAGCAAATTGGCAAAGAATGGGCTGGCAAAACCAGCAGAGACAGCTGATCCGAACAGGGGAGAGCTCTTGGACCCCAGACCGACAGCTGGGAGGCCAGCATGGGACCGATCCAGACCCCCTGAATGTGAGTCAATGAGGAGGCCTGGGCTACCTATGGAGTCCTGATCAGTGGATCAGTGTTTATCCCTCGAATACTAACAGACATCGTGTGTCCATAACACAAAGAGGGTTGCTCTCTCTGCCTGGACTCTTAGGGAAGTGCCTGGACCCTACCCTGAGTGAAATGATAGACTCTAGATATCCCCTATGTGGAAGGAATTGGCAATAGGGTGGGAGGATGGGGGGGATGGGGGGTGCGGGAGGAGGGGAGGGAGAGGAACTGGGATTGACATGTAAAACAAGCTATTTAAAATTAAAATATAAATAAATAAATAAAAAGAGGAGAGGAGAAGAAGGTATGGGAGAGCAGGAAGTTTGAGTCAAGGTAAGAATAGAGGAGAGCAGGATGAAAAATACCATAATAGATGGAGTCATTATAGGCTTGAGGAGAGAGCTGACACTAGTGAGATCTCTAGAGATCTACAAGGATGACACAACTGGCAAACTAAGCAATAGTGGAGAGACTACATTAAATGCCCCTCCTTGATGATAGGGTTGATGACTACCCTATATGTCATCCTAGAATCTTCATCCGGGGACTGATGGAAGCAGAGACAGATACCCACAGCTAAACACTGAACTGAACTCCTGGAACCTAGTGACAGAGATGGAGGAGTGATGAGCAAAGGGGTCAAGACCATGATAGTGAAACCCACAAAGACAGCTGATTGGATAAGGGTCAGCTCTTGAATCCCAGACTGATGGCTGAGAGGCCAACAGGGGACTGATCCAAACTCCATGAATGTAGTGCCAGGAAGGAGGCCACAGAATCACTGGGGCCTTGGGTAGCAGATCAGTGTTTACCACGGTTTATGAATGAGCTTTGGGAGCCCAATCCAAATAGAGGGATGCTCTCTCAGCCTGGACACATGGGGACGGGTCTAGGTCCTGCCCAGGATGAAATGACAGACTTTAGAGATTCCCCCCCAAGGAGGGCCTCACCCTCCCTAGAGAATGATGTGGGGATTGAGTGGGGGGCTAGGGGTGCTAGTGGAGGGACAAGGGAAGAGGGGTGGGAGAGGGAGCTGGGATTGACATGTGAACATTCCTGTTTCTAATTTAAATTAAAAAAATATATTGAGAAAAAAAAAGATTCCAGGACTTTGGTGGCTCACATTTCTAAGAATAGTAAATGGATTTTACAAATGGTTTCTCCCCCAGGAAGTCAGCTTACTTTTCTATCCTCAGTGACAACCTGCACTGAAAGTGAAGTTGAGACAGGGTACCCTGATGTCCTCAGGGGATAGAGTTCCGTTGTTCTGCCTTTCCCATCATCTCACGAACCACCAGGCAGTATAACAAGAGTACCCACGTGACCATCTTAGCCACTGGCCATTATATAATGGTATACTAGTGTATAACCCTTGAGATACGCATCCATTGGATAAAGGCAGCGTCCTAGTAAAGGAAGAACAGCTGTGCCACTTGCCAGAGTGAGGCTTGATCCATCAACATGCTCAGGGGCTTGCTGCCCACCCATGGTACCCTGCTCCCTGTGGCTCCTCCAGCTTCTCCCATGCCCTAACCTAGACTTTCTGACATGTTGAACTTGAGAGGTTCCCCACCAGAAAGTCTTGATGAGGGGATTTGTGAAGCGGGAGAAGTTGTATTTTCACCAGTTGAGAGACGGTGTTGCTAGCAGGGATAGAGGGTCTTGTATGCAGTGATTTTATGCGATCTGTGTGGTCGTGCTGTGAAGTCACCAGGCAAGCTCAGGTCTTAGCTGCAGAAGCAAGCATGCTAACACACTGACTCCACAGCCCAGAAACCCCAAGGGGCCCAAAGTAAAGTACAGAAGACCCAGAAAAGATAACACACTACTTAGGAAAAACTAAACTGGGAGAAGAGACACAGCCCAACTTACAATTTTACTATAAAACTACGGTAATTAGGATACCATGGAATCGGAAAAGTTGACAAGTCAGAAAATATCTCAGAAGCTCACCCACACCAGCATAGTCCCTGAATCTTTGACAAAGGACAAAAGGAAACTCAACAGAAAACAGGAGTTTTACAGCACACCTTTCACAAAAATTAACTAAAAATTGAGCAGAAAAATAAATTAGAGCCAGGTGGTGGTGGCACACCCCTTTAATCCCAGCATTTGGGAGGCAGAGGCAGGTGGATCTCTGAGTTTGAGGCCAGCCTGATCTACAAAGTAGAGTTCCAAGATAGCCAGGGCTGTTAAACAAAGAAACCCTGTCTAGAAAAGCCATAATATAAATCAGTAAATGCTCAGTGGTTACCAAGATTAGGGAAAAGTAGGAAGGAAGGAAGGAAGGAAGGAAGGAAGGAAGGAAGGAAGGAAGGAAGGAAGGAAGGAAGACAAGAGATTTGAGGGACAAGAACACTATTCTGATACTGTAATGGTGAAAACATTATACATTTGTTAAAAACATAATTTACAACAACATGATGGGTTAATTGTAAACTATGAGCTTTCTTTAATAATAATGTTATCAATAATTCAACAATTATCAAAAGAAAGAATAGATTGTGGAGGAATTTCCACACCAGATTTAGAGTACTGTCTTGACTTCCTGATCATAAGATTTACATATATTTAAAAGATGTATGTCTTTGACATATGCCTACATGGCCAGGCAGTGTATGTATCCAATTACTAAAGCCCACATTCAATTGTCTGAGGCTGTTCTGTGTGCTTTCAGGTTAACCACCTATGCCTTTACAGAAATGAGTTTCACCGGAGGTCTGAGCAGACAGATTCATTTTATATATGACTTACCCAAATCATGTGACTGTCTTCTCAATGTCACCCAGGGAAAAAAATCAGACCCTCATGGGCCTTCCTCAGCAGAGTCCAAATTGCTTAGTGTGTTAGTTGGGAGTGTATGGAAGTGGGTGTTTTCATAATGGGCTCCCTCAGGCCCTAGCTAGGTTCCAGTTACAGAAAGCCGGTGGTAATGGCAGGCTTTGGCTTGCCTCCCTTTGGTGGAGTCCTCTTTGAGTGTTCCAGCCATCCAGGGCCTCCACAGGCAGCAAATGCATAACAATGGCTATGGTGCTATGGATACAAGATTTAAAGGGCCAGGCACCATTAACTGTGACCCTTAATTTACTGCTTAGTCAAGGCTGGATTAAGACTGGGGATGAGCCCTAATTGTCCCCACAAGGCCTTCACTTCACAGCAGGGAGAAGCCTGCTGTCAAGTGCCTGAAGAGATCAGTCACCTGAATTCCCTCTCAGATGTCCCTCCAGTGAACTAAGGCAGTGTCCCTCAGTCTTGTATATCAAGGTCAAGGAGTCCTTCAAGCTTTTGGAATTTTCTGCAAATGGGAAACTATTTTCTAGGAGCTAGGGGGATCACAATTTCAATTGAAATAATACCACTGGCTATAATAGATCAGAGGCTCAAGATGGCAAACTACCCTGACCTTCCCTCATTCTATCCAAAGGTGAATTCTCAGCTGTTGTCAATTCAACAAAAGCACTCAGCTTAGGGGTCATTATTGCGTTCTCTGGACAGCGCAACCATCGAGTTAGCATCCAGAGCTTTTTTATTGGCTGTCATTTTTCACATCTACAGGAATTACTGTTTATAATGAAGAATCTGAGACTTGGAAAACTTTGAACCACATCCAAAATTTTGACTTGAGCAGGTGCATCAAATTAAAAAAAAAAAAAAGACAGTCCTTCTCAAGAGGGGCTTCAGACTTGTCTGTAGAGAGAACTGTTCCCTTGTTCCATGGATAGTGTGTACCACCTCCTAACCCGTGCAGATAGCACGGGATGTCTTGTAACTGTCCCCAGAACATCAGCCAAGACAGCACAGTAGGTGACTGTAGTAGTTGGGGGGAGGGGGTTTCCAAAGGTCGTGATTTTCAGGGTTGTGGACAAAGCTTTAGGAGCCTCCCCATGGGAAACGGAAGTTCAACAGTGAATTTCTTTTTTGTTCTTGTTTGTTTGTTTACTTGCTTCCTCAGTTTTGTTTTGTTTCGTTTTTTTGAGACAGGGTTTCTCTGTGTGACAGCTCTGACTGTCCTGGAACTAGCTCTGTAGACCAGGCTGGCCTCGAACTCACAGAGATCCGCCTGCCTCTGTCTCCTGAGTGCTGGGATTAAAGGTGTGCGCCATCCCTGCCCAGCTAATAGTGCATTTCTATTCCAAACTGAAAGCATAAAGAGCAAGAGTCCAGGGGAGAGACACACATGCGTGGAGAAGGCTACCAGACAGGAGCGATGAGCTTCCAAAGGAGTCTGCAACAAAGCCACAGAAACCACGAATGGAAGATGAGAAAATTCATATGCAGCTCACTCTCCCTCTTCTTCTGTGATTCTTGTCTGTGAGAAGCAGGAGTTCCCCTAAGGCACCTCTCCAGGCATCTGCGCCCAGATCTTGGTGGTGATGTGAAGGGGAAGGGGGGGGGTAATGATCCACAGGGGCTAACAGGATTCCAAAACCACTTGCAACTTCCTATTTCCTTCATGTTAGTCATAGAGTATAATCTGGGCCAAGCTTCTGAAAACTTTGGAAGAATAAGCTTTCTCTACCTCCCAAGGCCCGACTCTGCTTTCTGATACAAAGGGAAGATTTTGAGCAGAAATTCAAATTTTTCTTCATCATGATGTCTAGTGATGAGACAACGTACTGACCTCCTCAGCTACAGTCTGGATCAGATAATCACTTGGAAAAAACTGCCCATAATGATTCTTTGGTCTGTCCTTGAGATTTTACTGACACCTGGCTGCCTGTAATTATTGGAGCCAACACAAATTTCACAGCTACTGACTTGAGTGTACAAAAATGTAATTTTCTCTATTTTCCTGTAATTGAGTGTAATTTCTTCCCTGAGCCTTCGTTCCGTCTCAGAGCAGAGAAAATTTAATCTAGCTACTTTCAGATAAATTCATTCAAATACAGTCATGTCTTAGTCAATTCAAGTTTATAATTCACTCCCAATTAGGTTGGAAATTCTCTCTCCTTTTTTTCCTTCTCTAGAATTCACTCTAAGCTCCTGGGGGCTTCAATAATGGGTCCCCTTCTTCATGTCAGTGTGTACTGTCTGCATCTGGGTATGTCACAGGTGTCAGGTGCTCCCCGCAGAAGGAAGAGGCAGGAGGATCACCGCAAGTCTCAGGTCAGCCTGGGCTGTAGGGTACTTGAAACACCTTGTTGTCGTGAGACCCAGCACTGTGTATAATGAATGTACACAGGTAATAGCAAGATGCAGTGGCAATAGGAAGTTTTTTAAGTTGAGTCACGTGCTTAGGGCTTATATTATACTTAAGGACCTGATAGGTAGAACCTGCATCAGCTACTAACCCTGCCGTATTTATGGATGATCAAAACTGAAGTTTTAAGAGACAATAGAAAGAGTTGGCTATTAGTATACTTTTTGAAAATAAATAATTTTTTTAGAAAAATTAGGTACCAGCTACCTGGACCTAGGTGACTCATGTGACATGACTTCGCTGTCTTTGGAGTGCCCCTGTGTTCTGGCTCCCACACCTCACCCTAGACCGACTCGTTGGTACTCCTTTTCAATCTGAAGAAAAATGTTTTGCATGGAAGCCTTTAGAACAGTGGTTCTCAACCGTCCTAATGCTGTGACCCTTTGATACAATTTCTCACGTTGTGCTGTCCCCCAACCGTAAAATTATTTCACTGCTACTTCATAACTGTAATTGTGCTACTGCTATGAATCCTAATGTAGACCTCTGATATACAACCCCTAAAGGTGTCATGACCCACAGGTTGAGGACCACTGCTTTAGAGCATCTCAGTGCCCTGCCTTTGGATCTGTGGGAGATAGAGACAGCAGAGGTCAGGAGTCTCTCATTATTTCATACACAGACATCATTCCTCCTCTACCATGGTGACACACCAGAAGACAGTTCTACCCAAAGCTTGATAGCCTGTTCTCTCCCCAGCTTCAAACTCTGGACTCTCCGATGAGATCAGACGTGGGACATGAAGGAGCCCTGCTCACATAGGACCCTGTGACTCCCTCCAAACACTTCTCCCAGTGCTGATGCTCTGTCTACTGCTGTCTCCCTTCAGATGACCCCACCTTACTCCGAGCACAGCCTTTTGGGTAGGAAGCTGGAGATTCCAGAAGCAGGCCTCTGAAACAATGGCTGCCATAGCCATGTATACAGGTGCCCACGGTGCTCTGAGGTAGTCTGGAGAATATAAACACAGAAGAAAGCAAGGCGACTGGGCTACAGACAGACCCTTCAGAGAGGTAGTTCAGTGACGCTATTAGGGTGGCTGTACCTGTCTGATGTGACTGGTGTCCTTAGGTGAGGTAACTCATCTGCTATTTTGCATCCTGGCATGCATGGACACACAGAAGAAAGACCAAGAGACAGTAGAGAGGACAGCCATTTGTGAGTCAAAAGGGGAGTCTTGGAAGAAATCAAACTTGAACCTGAACCTTGGACTTTTGGGACTTTGGAAATAAATTCTGATTGTTTAAACTACTCAGACTACGGTGCTTGGCTTGTTTTGTTTTGTTTTTTAGAAACACAACATTACTCAAATGGAATCCTTCCCAAAATTATTTCATCTGAATCCATTTATAAGGAAATAAACAAATCTACATGACAAAATAATCTATAAAAATATAATCTAAACTTCTAAACAATTTAGTGCTCTTAATGACAAAAAAATGTCGTTTAGCCAGGTGATGTAACATACACTCCTAGTCTGAGATTTCAAGGTCAGTCCTGTAGCCCCAGACTGGGAAGGCAAAACAAGAGGATCCCCAGAGCCCATGACCAGCTAGTCTTGACAAATGAGCTCTACATTCAGTGAGAAATCCTGTCCCAAAAGAATGAGGTAGAGAGTGACACGTACCTACTCAGAGCTGCATGTGCACATAAACCTGTGCATACATATACATAAATACATACATACATATGCTGTAAAATAACAATGAAGATATTACAAAGAGAAAAGACACTATCAATTATATAAAATGATAACTGTAGTATGTAATAAAATTTAAAGTCAAAACAAAAATTTAAAAACTAATAATGCAAGTGACTAGCAATACAAGTAATATTTTTTAAATTTTATTATACTTAATTCGTGTGTGTGTGTGTGTGTGTGTGTGTGTGTGTGTGTGTGTGTGTGTGTGTGTGTGGCCACAGCCCTGTGCATGGGGTCAGATAACAATATACAGGAGTTGACTCTCTCCTTCTACCATGTGGGTCCTGGGAATTGAACTTGAGTCATCAGACTTTGCCTGTTGAGCATCTACTCAGCACAATATAGTGAAGATTAACAAAAATGTACATATCATTCTTTTCTTTTTTTAAAAAAAATGGAACGCTTCACGAATTTGCGTGTCATCCATGCGCAGGGGCCATGCTAATCTTCTCTGTATCATTCCAATTTTAGTATATGTGCTGCCGAAGGAAGCACACATATCATTCTTTTAATGAATGGAGGAAATGTACAGGTGATTCCTGAAAGAAAAGAAGTAAATGAACAACACACATTTTTTAAATATAAACTAGAATGAGATGCAACTCCTCTCTTGAATCCGCAGAGACTTTTTGTGAAGACTAACAACCAAAGCTAGCAAGCTTGCAATAATGGGGACGTTTTCACACTGGTGCAAGGAGTCAAAACTGGTGCCATCTTCCTGGAAAGTCAGGTCACAAGCTATAACAACCTCTCTAAAATTGTTTACACCCAGGGGGAGTGTAACACCCCACCCCTTGCACTACTTACATGTGGCTGTGCATAGTGACTTATTCCTGAACAGTGCAGAAGGGCGGGAAGGAGAAACGATTCTGCAAAAGCACCGTCTAAACTGTACCACCGCAGCCAGGCGAACAGGTTCATCACCGAGAGTCACAAATCATGTTGGCAGACTTCGTGATGGAATGAAACTGGCGCATTACCTCTGTGAGCATCCTTCAAAGCCCATGACCCCATCTAGTCCTGGGAGAACACATCAGATAAACGCCAACACAGCCTACAGTATGTCTGACTGGTACTCTTTGAAGTGGTCAAGGTCACCCAAACCAAGGGAACTCCGAGAAACTTTACCTCCAAGAGGACGCTAAAGAGACATGACCGTCAGGAGTAATGTGTCCTGAGATGGGAACTAAGAACAAAAGGAGATCACGGTAAACACTAAGTCTGAATGCAGTATGGGCTTTATTTAACAATTATCTGTTTTCTAAAATTTATTCGATATATGACCCTTTCTCATGGAGAAGAACACATAAGACAAAATTGACCAATTTAACTATTTTGTTTACATTTCATTCATTAATTATAACAAACGTGTCATAGTAGAGTGAGACATTTATATTAGGAGAAACAGAGCAGAAAATTGAAGGATTTACAGGAACTCTGCACATGTGTTCTGTAAATCCAAAACTGTCCTTAAAAAAATAGTCTGTGAGTTTCTTCAAATGTTTATTTGGTATTTACATAAATTTTAGCATGCTTGTAGCCTAATTTTTTTCTGAGAAAATGTTTACAGTATTTCAGTCATTGGTTTAGAAATGTTTTCCGTCATTGAGATCAAAGGTTCGCACCAGATAATTCATGTGGGTCATTCAGATCCCAATGTTGAGCAGAATTTGTATGAAGCTTCCTTTGGATACGTTTTTCTATTCTATTCAATGTGAGACCCAATGTGTAAAGGAAGCCCTCACACACAGAGTCCATTTTTACCTACTAGACCAGGAAGGTGACCAATAAAACATCCCACTGCCTAACATGGCTCACCCCAGGCACTGATTCAGCTGAGCTCTGCTGGAAATAAACAGGCCAGGGAACCTCATTAATGATGCACTCTGGGGCACCGGCTGTGACTGGCCTGGGGCTTTGCATAGAGCCCAAGCAGCCAGGCTTTCACTTGTTCAAAGCAAGGGAGGCATCTTCTCTGTCCTTTCTGCTTGAGGTGTCCTGGCTGCATGGACCTCAGTTAAGTAAAAATGACAAAGGTGAGAATGCCACCCACAGTGTCAGCACCCTCTGGAGTACACAACGGGAATTTTATTTTTCTATTATAAAAATTAAGGGCCAGGCGTTGGTGGCGCACGCCTTTAATCCCAGCACTCGGAGGCAGAGGCAGGCGGATCTCTGTGAGTTTGAGGCCAGCCTGGTCTACAAAGTGAGTTCCAGGACAGCCTCCAAAACTACAGAGAAACCCTGTCTCCAAAAACCAAAAAAAAAAAAAAAAAAAAAAAAAAAAATTAAAAACCGACAATAAGCTAGTTGTCCAAAAAACAAGAAATGGTTAAATATTAGCCCTCTGCAGAAAGATGGAACCATTATGTTTAAGAGTAGAGAAATACCAGTGTGTGAAACCTCAGCAAATCAACCAGGTACCAAGCATAAGGTCTTTTCATGAAGATGGGGATGGCAAAAAAAAAAAAAAAAAAAAAAAGATGGATTTAGAGGGCTCAGAACACACTGTTGGCAGACACTTCTAGACAATTCCAGAAAAGATTAGGCCTTGATAAACCATGAATTTTCAGGTGACTTTTACAATTATAAGCGCTCCAGCTTGGGCTTAGGGGAAGTAATAAAGTGAGTTGGGAGGTTACCAGACCATTGGTTGACTTAATCCCCATAAGAGCACAGGAAATCAAGTACCATTGTCTTCATTTTAAAGATGGCCTCTTCCAGGCATGGTGGTACACACCTATAATCACAGTCACAGCACTCTGGGTTGTGTTTCAAGCTAGCCTTAGCCATATAGCATGACCCTATCTTTATTAAAACAAAACAAAAGAGTCCTCTTCCTTGGCAGAGTTAAATAGTTTTCTGACGTTCCCCCAACTCAGCCTGCAAGGTTGTACACCTGTAATCCCCATCTATCCAGAAAGCTGAGACAGGACTCTGGTGAGCCCAAAGCCAACCTGAGCTACACAATAAGCCCTGCCTCCCAAAATAAAACATTAATAATAATTTCTCCCAAGTCAACCCACATCTCCTTTGCCAAGCAAGCCCTTACCCTCTAGACATTTTGACATCACAACATGATGATGTCATCCACAAAGTTCACACTTGAGTGCCGTGCAATCAAGCTGCAAATACTAATAATGTTTTAAGTAAGCTTTCAATTTTGTGTTAGATGGCAGATTAGGCTTGCCTGCTCTAGACTTCCCCGACAGCAATGTTTAAATGGAGTTAGAGTCAGATGGTGGTGGTACGCACTTTTAATCCCAGCACTCAAGAGGCAGAGGCAGGGAATCTCTGTGAGTTCACGGCCAGCCGGATCTACATAGCAGGATCCAGGCCAGCCAGGGCTACATAGAGAGACATTGTCTCAAAAAAAAAGGGATGGGGATGGAAAAGACTATATTATGTGTTAGAATTATGTTTTTAGGGACAAATAATGCCACTGCCCAGGATTTGCTTGTTTTCTTATAAGAGGACTCAATAGAAAGTCTCTCTCAGAAGAGCATAGTCCTGAGTCACTGCAAGTTCTAAAGACAAGACCCGAGCTTATATGATGAGTTTCCCCCACCTTCTTCCTCCAGTCTGGGAAGAACAGGCTTCCTTCTATCTGACACCATTTCCTTCCTTCCTTCTTTCCTTCCTTCCTTTTTTCTTTTTCTTTCTTTTTTTTTTCTTTTTTTTTTTTTTTTTGGTGGTGGTGTCTTTTTCAAGTCATGGTTTCTCTATATAACAGCCCTGGCTGTCCTGGAACTCACTCTGTGGACCGGACTGGGCCTCAAACTCAGAGACCCACCTACCTCTGCCTCCTGAGTGCTGGGATTAAAGGCATGAGCCACCGCAGCCTTGCTTCTGACTCCATTTTCTACTTTTTTTCTTGTTTGTACTAGTATTTTTGTTTTGTTTTGCTTTACTTTCATTTTTTAAGGCAGCATTTCATTCTGTAGCTCGGGCTAGCTTGGAACTCACTGTGTAACCAGGCTAGCAATCCTCCTGCCCCAGCCTCCTGAGTGGCAGAATGTCAAGCACTTACCACTGTGCCCAGCATTTGGATCTCCCTGATAAAAGCAGCCTGGAACCCTCAGCTAGTTTGCCCTTATTAAACTGTGAAGGTCACTTCTCTTCCAGGGTTTATAATCAGCAAGCCCTCACTTCCTTCCCATAACATCTTACCGAGCCTTTCGCAATTAGGGCTCGTTTCTCTAGGTTTCCTATGGCAGGCATCTGAACAGAATTAAAGCATGAGCACGTGCAAAACTAATCTGCTTCCCAAGATAGCAAATGCTGAGAAGTTCTATACTAGAACACTTGCGGTGCTGACTGGCTGGGCGTGATTAACCTAACAAGCTTAACGCTCCGCTTGCCATCCACATCTGTCAGGTTCATAATCCGCAAGACCTGGGCCCTGCAGAACTGTCCCGCTGCTCACTGACAGCAGAGGCTTCAAAACTTGGGACAACCGGCATGTCTTCCTCTTCCTTGTGGCATGGGCCTCAAGTCTAGGAGCATGCACCGTGGACTGGGGTTGCCCAGACAGACTAGCCAGAAAGCCAGTCCCCAGTTCTGAGGATTCTCCAAAGACCTCGAAGGTAGAAGATGGTGACAAGCTGAAGCCATGGGGTGCACACCGTCACACAGCGGCATTGTCAACAGCGTTGCCAAGAGTGGCATTCAATTTTTTAAGAAGCCCAAAGCAATTCTGCCAGGATGTCAGCGGGGCAGCCGAAAATGTCCCATCCCTTTGCTGGTTCAAAGTTCTACCTTCTGTGACCCTGGTGGGGACCCGCACCTGGGACAGAGGTCAGCAGAGGAGCCAGCGAGTTCCAAGAAGCCACAAACCATGGCTGAAGGTCTTTGTCAGCTCACGAAAGATATGAAAGGACTGATTCCAGAAAGCCAAAGATTCCAGCTGAACAAATCACAAAGCCATGCAGCTACGGACATGTCATCCAGGACAGGATGCTACCACATGATACAAGAAGCAGATTTTGCTGGGCAAGAGGGTGAGGAAAACATTTCCCAGAAGACCTCAAAATGGGACCAAAAGTTGGACAACCAGGACCAATGCTACCAAACTACTCCTGAGTCAAAAGGCAACGTGGACTTCCCTGAGCCCCTGGTAAAGGCCCACCAGCACGCTTACGCCTATCTGCACACCAGCCTTTCCAGATACGAAGCAATTCTGCGCCTGGTCCAGCAGGCCAGCCACACCCGGGAACTGTTGCAGCCCATGCTTAGCTTCCTGCTGCTGTGTTTCGAGGAAGTCAGCCAGCTCCTAGGAGAGATCTCCAAAGATGGAGAAGTGCTCCTCCAGGAAGTTAGAGGGGATCTGGCCTGGCCATCAGGGAAAAGCGATCCCCGGGAACAGCCAGACCTCCTACAACAGCTGCTGCAGTACACGGTCAACAAGCTGCAGGTGGTTCACAGCACGGTGGCCGCCCTCACTGGGAACCTGCTGGAGGGCTCCAGCAGCTACCTCAGCTCCACTGCTAGTCATCTGGAGGGTAAGCTAAGCACCAAGAGAGGTGTGGATGAATACCTCCTAAGGACCCTGGGACAGCTGGAGAGCCTGACCACTGGCCATGGTGACCCTGGGCTGCTAGGGCCACCCTTGTGCTCTGAGGACAGTGGCATCGGTGCTGACACTGAGCCTGTGCAGTCCATGGAGAAGCTGGGCAAGCAAACCAGCCTGGACTTTGCAGCAGAGCCTGCAGAATGGAAGCAGGGGACTGCACCCCAAGTGGAAGCCAGGCTGGCAGGGCATGCCTGGCAGAAAGGTCCATATTGGACAGGTGCAGGCAGACACCAAGGCTGCCCACTGTCAAGGCCTAGGATAGTGAAGATCCAGCCTGCAGCACAGGATAACGCCAGACGCTCTAGTGCCTCCAGCACAGGCCCAGAAGCAGTCACCTCCAGGCCTCCACAGGCTGCCAAAAGCATTCTGCAGGATTCCCTTGGGGTTGAGACTCCTGTGCAAACACATTTTCCTCAAAGTTCTGGGTCGGTGGAGGCTCCATCCCTGAGTGAAGATGAGGACAGCAGCCCAGAGGAGGAAGATGAAGTCAGCAGCATGGATCTGCAGGCCGAGCACCTGAGAGCATCCTCAAGACCACGGTCCTCACCCGCCACCCGGGAGAGCCTGTTTCAGCCATACTCCGGGAAGCTGAGGAGTCCCCAGGCCCAGGAAATGATTCTGAAAATGAAAGAGGCCATCAGTGAAAGGATCAAGTTTGTCCCTGTGCCTTCCAGACCCCAGGACTGGGCTGAGGAGGAGGAGGAGGGGAGAGCAATGGTCCCTCCAAGACCTAGCACAGCCAGCGGCAGCAGGAGGGCCCCCGAGAGACAAAGGAGGTCACAATCAGAAGGAAGTCTTAAGAGCCACGTGGAAGACCCCACCCTCCAAGAGCTGAGACGGGTCCAGACAGACCTCAGTCGGAGACTGGAGGTATTTTATGCCCTGGGTGGCGCGCGGCGGGGCCAGAACAAGGAACGACTTCTGCCATCCAGGGCATCAGTGCTGTGGCCCCCTTCCAGCTGCAGGGTGAGTCCTAGCAGTGCCATCAGCAAGTTCAAGGCCTCCCTCACCAAAAATTTCAGCATTCTGCCCAATCAAGACAAGAGCATCTTGCAAAGAGGTAGTCCCCGCTCTGGGTGTGACCAGCCCTGCCAGGAGAAGGCTGAGACATTGCCAAATGCCAGTAGGGTTCCCAGGGACACTGAATGGGACATCAGGGGCTGTCCCACCAGAACATCAGTCAAAAAAGCTTATTGAGACCTTCAGTCCCAATGAGAGTCTGAGGATGCCAAGGGACTCCAGGAACTTGGGGTCAAGCCCCTGCCTCAGGAAGTGGGGGGTCCCTGCCATGCCTCCCAGATTTCCTATATACAGGGGGCTAGCCCCCCTGTATCCTAAGCCCCAAATTTCTCCTGCAGCGGGCAGAGAACCTCTCAAGGTGGGCATGGGCTGGAGGCCTTCTGCTCCCTTCCCCTCTCTTCCTCTGGCAGAAGCAGGCAAGGGGGGAAGACATCAATTGTGAAGCAGGGGAAGACCTAGAGAACCTCCCTCCACCGCCTCTGGAAATCCTGATGGACAAATCATTCACTGCTCTGGAATTTTCAGATAGCAGCCAGCCGGCAGGCAGCTCCATGGAAGAGACCCTGGTACCAGGGCTGCAAGAAGCTAGCCCGCCAAGAAAAGCAGGCCCTTCCCCCAAGCTGAGAGCCTCCATGAGCCCCATGGCCTTGCTCCCCAGCAAAGGCACCAGACCAGGGGCCATCAGGAATGTGGGCAATTCCAGAGAGCTGACCTTGGACCTGAACTCCCAGCAGGCAGTGAGCCCCAGCCCAGAGGCAGAGGGCGGGACTCACATTCATGCACCAGCAGAGGACTCCGCAAGACCCTCTGAGCATCACCAGAAGGCTCTGCCCTGGGACCACACTAGGGCCCTGGAACCCAGCCTGGCCAGGCTTTCACAAGGTCTGCACTCTCCAGAAGCATCCAGGAAGGGGCCAGAGAGAAGCCCTCCAGGACACAGAAAAGCCTCTCCCCCGAGAGCACAGTGGGCATCCCAAGGGGACAGGAGGCTGCAGAGCCTGTCCTCCTCTCGTGGACTGCCCCAGTCAGGCCTCCCTGCTGTTCTCAGCTCCCCTAGCCCACCTCTGAGCCCCAGGACACTGAGCCCACCAGCCACAAAGAAGCCAACTTCCCCACCGTGCGGGCACCCGCAGCCCAACCCGGCCCAGGGCAGCTGTCCTGTCCAGCCGACAGAAACAGACACCCTTTCCTCTGCCTCTTCATCATCCCCCTCAGTGTCTCCCTCTCAGGGGTCCAAGGAGAGTCACTCTGAGGACGGTGAAGCCACCACGGGCAAAGCCCCCAGGAACACGTGTTCTATATTCTGCCCAGCCGCCTCCTCTCCGTTTGAAGCTAAATCGTCATTCTCAGGACCCCATCCACGAACACTACCAGAACCTGGGGGCCCTTTGAGGAATCCATCAGGAGGCTGGAGGGGCAGCTCAGGGCCGCGGCTGAGGGCAGATTCGCAGAGAAGAACAGCTCTGAGCGCCCTCAACCCCCTGCCTTTTGTCAGAAGGACAGCCTCAGACCGCCAGCGCCAGCAGGGCGACCCGCTTCTGCTGCCCGGCAGCTCTTGGGAACCCTACCCCGGCCAAAGCAGGTAAGAGATGCCTCGCCACTGCCCAAGCAGAGCTGATGGGCTCTTTGGAGCGTCTGGGGTATGGTTCTCAAACTATGTCCCAAGGGGAGAGGCAGTGGGGGCAAAAAGAGATGAGATTCCGAGAACGGCCCAGTGGGGGGCTCACCGCCTGCCTGAACCCAGTAGCTGGAGTCTGTTGTCTCTCCGCTGGGAGGGTCTCTAATGGTCAGGTCCCAGTACCCTTTAAATATTTAAAAAATTATTGAGAACTCGGTAGATTTTTACACGTGTGAGTTACACCTACTATTTTTATCACATGTTTAAACTGAGAAATATTTTTAAAGAATAAGACCATTCTATACTCACACAAATAGCGTATTTCTGCAAAAAAAAAAAAAAAAGAAGCATATTTTCCTATTGTTGTTTTGAGATGGGGCTAGCATTGAACTCAATCCTCCTGCTTCAGCTTCCTGAGTTCTGGGATTAAAGAAGGGAGGGAGGGAGGCAGGGAGGGAGGGAGGGAGGGAGGGAGGGAGGGAGGGAGGGAGGGAGGGAGGGAGGGATATTTGATGTGAGTATTACCACCTTGCGTTTTTGCAGACTTGTTGGTATCTACTGGCTTATTCTGACAGCTGAATTCTCAGGTCTGCTTCTGTAGGCCACACTGCACATCCATGAATTCAAACCTCTCCCCACATTCCTAAGAGTGTGGACCAGTAACACCTTCACATTATGATGAAAATTGATTGAACCTTGAACTCCCCCATCCCCAGAAACGTCTCTGAGATAGACAGGTCCATAGACCTGTCTTAAAAACCCTGGAAACTGGAGGAGAACTAGCCCAGTGAACTTCCCAGAGCCCCGAGGGCTTGGCCCCGCCTCTCCGCCAGCTTCCGTCTGTAAAGTGAGGGCAATGAGCCGCCCAGCCCCAGAGGAGGACTGGGTGCCCAGTGTGCCTGTCTCGGCAGAGACAAGTTGGTACATGCTGTGGCCCAGTGTGCAGGCAGTTTGAGCACAACGCTGCAGGGGGCCGGGAGCCGGCAGAGCCACCCCACTGGCGTGGAAAGGATTCCTATTCTTGATTGGTTGTTTAACAAAGAATACACAGGGCTGGGCGTGGGGGGAGCACCGAGGTCTGTTAAAGAGACACTCTATCAGGGCACTTGATATAAGATAAGACAATGCTCGGACACCAGCGCTTCCTCTGTCTGTATTACTGTTGTGTTAACCGCAGTTAATTTCTGCCTGGGTGATATGCATCATGGGCTTCACAATGTGTCTGGGCATAAATGGTAAGTATTTTCTACAAAGTATTCAGCAGTCAATTTTAAATAGAGATAGCATCTCGGGAAAGTTGTGCGTTGTGATAGTTCTATAACCTTCCCCAGCCACTTGAAAGAAATGAAATATTGATTATTCTTGCAAAAATCTCAACCTAACACTGCTCTTTTCTTACATCTAAAATGCATTTCCTATAGTGCACTGGGTTTCATCTAAGGACCTCGGTAAACACTGCCTACTCTGTTATTAGATGCTAAAACTGTGCCCTTCAGGAGCAAGAGCTTGAGAGAACAGGGACAATAACAAGGCATTAATTAAAAACACTAACATTTTAAAACAGCAGGGGCATAAAATTGCTCAAGAAAATTTCTCCTCCAAATAGGGCAGCCAAATGGGCTGTTTGTGTTCTGAATCTCAATACTCTGTGTGTGTGTGTGTGTGTGTGTGTGTGTGTGTGTGTGTGTGTGTGTGAGAGAGAGAGAGAGAGAGAGAGAGAGAGAGAGAGAGAGTGATGTGTGTGCATGTGTGATGTGTTCGTGTGTGTGTGTGTGTGTGTGTGTACATGCATGTGTGCATGTGTGTAAGTGTGTGGCAATGAGGCTCTGAAACAGAGCCTGCCCAGAGTCAAGTGGAGGTCACTTACCGCCTGCCCCCATCCCCCTCCCTTAGGGTGTGACTATACCCTAATGGCATTCCAAAGTCTGAACACATGAAGGGTAAATGCCTATCTCCCACCAATCACCCTACACCAAGGTGTGCATTTAGCATCTGGAAGCAGAAGCCCATCGGTGGTAAGAACACTGAGGCTTTGCCTCTGTACAGACACAAATATAATTTTCTACCGTCCTGTATATGAAAGAACCAGGCCAGGGCCTGAGGCATGGCTTCTCTGGGACCACACAAGAGCTGGAGAGCCAGACAGTGCTTCCAGAGCTGGGGCTTGCAGGATGCACTGTGTCATAGCCATTGTGTCTTACAGCATGCAGACTCAGTGCCCTAGAGTCGTCTTTGACGCCATTTCTGTTACTCCATGCGAGGCACTAGCTGTTATTGTAGAGAAAGGATGACGTATATATCCTCCTGTTCTGGGGCTCCTTGGGATCAGAAACAGTCCTTGGAGGCATCCTCAGGAAACTCAGCCACTAATGCATTTCTAGTCTCAAGATATTGGAGTCCTGTAAACATTCCAGAAGAATCTAGAGTAGTGCTTCTCAACCTTCGTAATGCTGTGACCCTTTAATACAGTTCCCCATGCTGTGGTGACCCTCAAAACATACAATTATTCTTGTTGCTACTCCATAACTATGATTTTGCTCCTGTTAGGAATCATAATGTAAATATTTTTGGAGACAGAGGTTTGCCAAAAGGGTCATGACCCACAGGTTGAGAATCACTGGTCTAGACGTTTCACCCCTATATGCAATGTTTCTCATCACTGCCTGATCTGAACTGGTAGGACAGGAGCATTGTATAAGTCCCATGGGGTGCTTGGCTCAGGCTGCCCAGTGGCCAGCAGGGCAGCAGGTAGGCAGTCTGTCTCCCTAAGAGTTCCAGGAAAAGTGAGAACCTCAACCACAAAGTGACAGCCTGTAAGATTAGCAGGCTCCTGCCCTCAGCTTTTTGTAGATAATGGAACTTAAGAGGGGCAGAGATAGAATTTAGATCAAATTTTCATGCCACCCCGTCAGCCTTCACAGAGTGGCACATTTTTCCTTCTTGCTCACAACAGGTAGGCAGAGAGCAGCAAAGACTAGGGCATGGATGAAACACAGCCTGTGTACGATTCCTGTTCCCCAAGGCCTCAGGGGAATGAAGGCAGAGAGGAGGCAGCTGTGAGCTACAGATCACCGTGAACCCTGAGCACCTGAAGAGAGAGCCCTGTAACAGCCTGAGGCCATCACTGGCTCTAAGGCACAGTGGGCTCCTTGACCCTGAAATATATGATGTGGGCCACCCTGCCCATCCTCTACCTCGCACCTTGACCTGTTCGTATGCAAACACAGGCTCGTCTGCCGGTTTGGCGTCTCAAGTACAGAGTAAGCATACTTTATTATAAAAGGCAAGAGCATGCTGTCACAGCAGAAGGAAGGGACTTATGGACTGTGCAGGTGGCAGGCAGAGCTCTTGTCCCGCTTTTGAGGTGACTAAGCGCTCTAACCAAGGCCCAGCTCTCTGACCCTGGAGTACCCAACTACTGTACCAAAGTTGGTCCCTGGAGTCCCTTGGGCGCAGCTTCCTATAAAGCGGCACCAGAGTGACAGCTTCCCATTATCCGCTGAGCATGGATAGGGGAGCTGTGCTCACAATTTCCCTTCCCGCCTAGTACTGGTACCTGCTGGTACCTGTGAGTTCTGGCGAGCCAGGCACTGCATTCATTTCCAGCTTACAGAAGGAAAATTCAGCCTCAGCGGGATTGAGTCACAGGCACCAAGGCACACAGATGGCGTGAGTGAGAGCCAAGATTTCAGCCCAGGCAGCCAGACTTCAGCTGCCCGCTAGCCATCCTGAGGCCAGTCTGCCAGCAGTCGGCCCTGGGTGGTTTTCAGAGTTCGTCCTGTCTACCTAGGTTCATCCATGCTTTGTCACAGCCACATCCCATTCTCCCAAAGCGTGGCCAGGTAGAGCTGGCGTTCTGCCAGGGTCCCTTCCCCTTTCACAGCCCTTAGTCATGGCACTCAGCATCGGGGAAGTCTAACCAAACGCTGGACGAGACTGAGCCAAGCGGCTCCTACGTGATTCCATTCAGGAAAAGAATGGCAACCGTACAAGGCTGGACTGATTTTTTTCCCCCTTGCTCCTATTGTTGTTTTTAATTGAAGTAACTAAGCCTAGCTCTTCATTAAACAAGAAGTGCTTTAGAAAAACAAAACTGAACTAAATAAAGGCCCAGTTCCCTCAGGCCTGTTCAGAGCATCGCAGGACTCTAGTCCTAGAGGAAAGAGCATGAATCAGCCTGCTGGGGAAGTGCCGGGAGCTGGTTCCCACCGCATCTAAGCAGACCGGGCACGTGGAAAGGACAGTGTAGCCTGGCAAGTGTGAAATGAGACCACAGAGGGAGTGGGAGGGGAGAGAGGGGCAGTGGGTGTGGGGAAAGCAGAGGTGTGTCTGACCTGTCACTCTGCCTTCTCTTGGCAGCAGTAGCAGCAATGAGGAGAGCCCTAAGCAAGAGCCCCCACCTTGGAACAACTCCCGTGCCCCGGAATTACAGGGCAGTGGCACCAAGTGGGCATCTCCTTTGGAGCTCTGTGTGCTGGGCCACGGGTTGCAGCCAGAAGCCCGTATCAGCCGCAGCCAGGACAGATCCCAGCCGGAGTCACAACACCAGCAGAAGGAAGTGGCCTGACGCGTGTCCTGTGGGGTCACATTGACGCCCGTCACCCTAGAGCACATGAATGAGTCTTGAAGTGTTCACACTGCTCCATGGATGGCGGGGAAACCAACTCAAGCTGGAGGGTCTCAGAAAGACCCTGAAGACGCGATGCCCAATGGTCTGCAAAATCTTAAGCAGAAGCTGGGTTCACTTCACAGCAAAGACCCTGACTGCCATGGTTTCAAACGTTAACGAAAGCTTTAGAGCCTGCGGTGACACCCTTATCTCTTTTCGAGTGCTGGCCTTAATTAGAGGGAAAATGCATTCATGTTTAGAGGACCATATGTTTTACAGGATAACCAGTGGTGATCACAACATCATTTAAGCCACAATGTGTAAAATAGTCTTCCAAATAAGAAACTCCAAGGTGTGGGGGAGCCCCCCCCCCCGGCCCCCAGGGTCTTGCTGGAGTTCAGACAGATATAAAAACGGATCTCAAACAAGTACGACATGTGTGGCCTTGGTCTCTGCATTCTTCTTTACATTTCATTGCCTTTGATTATTCTAACACTGTACCTGCCTACAGCATAAGAAGTTGTACAAACAGTAGAAAAAGTTGTTGGTTTTTTTATTTGTTTAAGGTTAAATGGTATGATAGTCAGTGTTGTCAAGTTGGCAGAATCCAGAACCACCGAAGGGACAAGCCTTCCATCATCTCTGTGAGGGGTTTTCTAGGTTGAATTCGTTGAGGTAGGAAGCCCCACCCTACTATGATTGACAGCTTTCCATGGTGGGAGGGGGTTGGATCCTGAACTGCAGAAAGAGGAAGAAACCTACCAGCATGCACTTTTTCCTGCTTCCTGACTGTGGATGCAATGTGACCAGCAACCTCCAGTTCCTGCCACAGCCATGATGGACTGCACCCCTCAACCTAGAAGCCAAAATAAACTCTCCCTCCCTTAAGGGGCTCTTGTCCGGATATTGTGTCCCATGGGTGAGAAGGGACACTAACACACACGGCGATGAAGTCTCCATTAAAAGCTTAGTTTAGAGTTGCTCCTGGCACGAGAAGATGAGGTAGATTAGAACACCAGGTCCCACCATCCCACCCCTGCATCCCCTTCAAAGCTTCCGGCTCCCACACTTACAGCCATGCCAACCTCGGCCTCAGTGTGTATCAAATTCTCTGGCTGAGCTAAACACCCACAGGCTTCTTGGTCTGAGCAAACCCAACCAAGCCTCCAAAACAAGAGGCCTGTTGGTGGGGGCTGAAGCTCAGAGATAGGGAGGGTATGTTGAATTCTTACATGCCCTTCCCCACTCAAGCTTCTTGCCAAGTTTATTCCTAGGTCATCTGCAGAGAAGCTCTGCCGGAAGTAAAGCAAACAAGCACACCATTCGTGCTAAACGCCCTACTCCTGCCAATGAGCTAGACACTGGCTGCAGACCCTGGAATTCTTCCATCTGGGACTGTGGAGTACTTTCTATTTAGAAAAGAATTCGCAGTAATTGGGTGATTCAATGCCTGCTCAGTGGGTTGTCAAAAGACAAGAATTCTCACCCACGGGTACAGCTAAGCAGGCTGAACTTTCCAGATCGGCTGCAAAGCTGATGTTTTAAGTTTGAGAAAATTATAGGCCTCAAATCCTTTTTTGTTAAAATAGCTTGTGGGCTCAAGCACACGTGTTACACTGGGTCCTGGAGCCTCCAGCTCCTCTGACTCCTCTCTTCCCAGAGTCAGGCTTGCGACTCTGACCGTGTGACTCTCACCTGACCCGTCGTTCTATTGAAATGAGAGTGACAAGACTTCAGAGACACACCTGAAGTGCCACTGATTAAATGACCAACAGGAACCAGACTCGCCCCTGTCATGCAGAGCTATTGGCTCATGTTCGATAGTGTGGCTGTGTTGACTTCAGGGTAGTACCTGAGCCGTGGGTGTGGTTCTGGGATGAACCTAAAACCTGCTGCCTTTGATTCAGGTACCACCCTAAGTGGCTGGGCAGGGCTGGGCTGAGCACGCAGAAGCAAACAATGTCAGAGGCCTCGGAGAGCTTACCCACATGTGAGTAGCTTTAGGGACCATGGCTCTAGGGTTTAAAGCGGTGTTTCTCAACCTGTGGGTCACAGCCCCTTTGGAGGCCATATATCAGATATCCTGGATATGGGATCTTTACATTATGATTTCTAACGGTAACAGAAATGCACTTATGCAGTAGTAATGAAATGATTTTATGGCTGGGAGGGTCACCACATCATGAGGTATTAGAGGGTGGCAGCATTAGGAAGGTTGAGAACCACTGGTTTCGAGGAAGATTCCTGAAGATCTAATGAAACAAGGCAGAATCCCAGCTGCTGGATTGCACAGACACACAGTGAATGAAACTGGGGTATGTGGCGGAGGGCGGGGTCCCTGCAAGCATCATGGCTGGCGGGGAAATGATCCTGGTGAGGTAAGAAGGAAATCCAGTTCAGCTCATTTTGGTTAGCCAGTGAGTGCTTGGTCAACCTTCTGAAGTCTGATGGCAAGTGATTTTTTTTTAACAGTAGAACTTTGAAAAAGCTTCTCCTCGTGACAATCATCACAGCCAAGATTTAGGTGTGGCTACATCAAAACTCCTTTGCAAACAACACCTGTTTAGCAAAGCCCCTTGTCAACTTTTCTGCTAGAATGGGTTCTGTTGACTGAGAAACATTGCTTAGGAGTCTGGGACTAGGGAGGAAAGGTTTGCAATAAGAGTAAGCATTGACTGAGAAGAGGTGCTCAGGGTTTTGGGGGGATTCTGGTGGAGGCTGGCTCCACAGACTAGAAAAAGATCACCAGGTTAGCAGACAGCATTCCCTCCAGTCTTCCAGGCAGAGTTCTTCCATAAAGAAAAAAGCCTGAGTGTTTAACAATTCTGATTTCTCTAGTTCTTGTCCGTGAGCACACAGTCCTCTTGCCTTGTACACTGGGGTACAGATAGGTATGACACAAGAGGGTCTTCTAAAATTTATTTATTTTTTAAGTTTACATATAAATCCCAGTTCTTCCTCCCTCGCCTCACCCCACCCCTGTTCCTCAGAGAGGGTATGGCCTCCCAGGGGAGTCAATGAAGCCTGTCCTATCACAACCATGAGGCCTGACCAAGGCCCTCCCACCGTGTCTAGACTGAGCAAGGTATCTCTCCATAAGAAAAGGGCTCCAAGAAGCCAGTTCATGTTCTAGGGATAGACCTTGGACCCACTGCCAGTGGACTCATAAACTGCCCAATCCACCCACTGTCACCTGCGTTCAGGGAGTCTAGTTAGGTCCTATGCAAGTTCTGTAGCTAACACAAGAGGATTTTTTAAAGTTTTTGTTTCTGGAAAGAAAGGTTGAACCTGCTAATCCTACGGAAAGGTAGATCACCAACCTAGGCTTCCCTCACCCAAGAGCCCAACTATAGAAGCTCAGGCTAGGTTGAGTTCATTAATCACTGAGTGTCCCACTGTGGTGGTGAGAGCTAGAAGTGACCAGCCTGAAAACAGGTGACATGCTATAACATAGAGAATCAGCATCCTAGACAACTTCCTGGAAGAGCCAGCTATGAACTTCTGCTATGCCTCACAAAAGTGCATGCTAGAGGCCTTCCAGAGACTAGAGCCTGCCCCTCCCACACCATGCCATGCTGCAGGTAGCAAAGACAGGGGGCAGCAGCTTTTGTTCCTACCACCAGCCATAGATGGCACCTTCTTACCCTTCTAGAGGATTTTTTCATACACTGAGAGTCTTGATGAGTTGCCATGTGTCCCCACATGTGATACATGGGGGCCCAGCTGCCGCTAGTCCCAGTAAGCAATGACAATACGCAGTGTGGCCCAGTGACCCACAGGCAATTCTAAGTCACCTTCTACCAGAGCATGCTGGGAGAGACTAAGTCACCTCTACCATGTCAAAGGAGAGAGCTGCCAGAGCTAAGGAGCTGGGAGCAGGAAAGGCAATGAAGCCCACAGGCCAGGCAGTGCTGAGCTGACACCAGAGCAGATGGGTTGCAAGAAGTAAGGACTTGGTCATCAGACAAACCTCACCTAGCTTAAGTGACCCGTGAGCTAAACTCTGTACAAAAGAAATTAAACCCACTTCAAGCTGCCAGGCTTGCAGCATCGCCTCAGTTGTGTCTCTCCTGGAGACCAGGCCTTCCCCAAAACCCATGTCTATGATTCTGCCATAGGAAGTAAATTCCTGGCAGCCACGAAGGGCAAGTTCAGTTCCACAGGCTCCCAGCTCCCTTTACCTATGCTTGCCCACTCTGTCAAGTCTTGTCCTTGCTGGGCCAAATCCACTTTTTTTTTTCTCAATAGAGAAGACGAGAGTTTTTTTTTTCTTTAATTGTTTAGTAATTAAACCAATGGGCCCAACCCACCAAGTAAGCACTCATGAGTGTACTTTTCCATAGTAGGGTTAGAAAGCAGCAAGGGACATTGTTTGATCTATCATTCTTCATTCCAGACAAGAGGATGCCTCCACAGAGCCAGGGGGTCACATCACGCCCACACTCTTACTTGGGCCAGCTCTCCTCTGTGGGTGAACATACACATTCATCCTCCATCCCCATGGGGGCCTCAGAGCTGTAGGGAGGGAGGCATCAGCCCAACTTCTACCCAACACATTTAGTAACATAGCAAACAGATCTGTCCCGGGGGAAAAACACAATCTTTTATTTCCATCAAGGCATTCACGAAGGTGGGAAAAATGGTGCAAATATAGTATTCTAGCAGAGCAGTGATAGCTTTTTTGCAAGTATAAATACAATCCTCACAATGAAATATAACCACTCTCCACGGGCTGTGCTGTTGTTTCCTATAAGCTACATCTATTTTCCTTCCTTATGTCACACGCCCAGTCCAGATTTTCAAATATTCCAAACTGATAGAAATGCATGGCAGACAGACCAAAGAGATTTGTCCCTTCATTGCAAAGAGCTTATGCTCGACAAGACTTGATTCATAAATCCTACAGTGTGAATGAAAGGAATTTTGAGAAATGTATTCTTTTTCTAAAATAAACCGGTGTTTTACATGTACCGGGGGAGCTGGTACAGTGAATTATACATGTTGACATGTTTGTCAATTGATCATCTGGTCGACCACTTACCGGCTGCCAAGCACCCACTCTGTCTTCCAAAGGAAATCTTTTCAAAGGTAATATATTTTTAAGTAGCCCCACATCAAAGATTCTGTTGAACCACCATAAAGTAAATGAGTTCTGAGCCTGTATTAACAGAACACGTTATATTGCACCATCGTTTACTTCCCGTGCCTACCTAAAGTTTCAATAAAGTTCCATCAATCCATCCAGACATTTTTATGAAATGTAATTAAAGATGCGTTGCACAAGAGGAGGCACAAACAGTTCATTCACTCGGCTCCCTAACTCAATTTTATGGAGGAACTTGGATTCTACTGGCTTGTGGACTTCAGAAAGTCACTTCGAGGATCATGTGTGGCCCCTGCATCGGGTGACAATGACTTTCTGCTGATCCAACAACCAGGGTTCTGAGCACCGGTGTCCCAGACACCTTGGCAGTTGGGTACTTGAACCAGCGTCTGACCTTGGTTGTAATGGCACTGGCAGGGCTGAACAGAAGAGAATTAGAGAAAGGGAGAGTGTGGTGCACGTGTGGCTCACCCTTTGGAAGCCAAGATTGTGCTGTAGGTGACTGTAATTAGGGGACAGGCACCCCTGTTCAAACCACCTTTTTGAGCCATCTTAGAGAACTCAGAATGCCACTGGTTCTCTCCCTCTCTCTCTCCTCCCCCCCCATCCTTCTCTTCTCTTCTCTCCTCTTTTGTGTGTGTTTAATGTTCACACCTGCCTGCCTTTATTTCACAATTCTGATTAAGAACTCACTGTCATTTCCCCCTCTTTCCAGAGCTGCACACTGACCCATAAAGAAAGTGAAGAATGGCCAGGTTGGGGAAACCCACAGAATCAGCTGACCCGAGCTAGTGGGAGCTCACTGACTCTGGACTGACAGCTGGGGAACCAGCATAGAACCTAACTGGACCCTCTGAATGCAGAGAACAGTGGGTGGCTTATGAGGCCACTGGCAGTGGGACCAAAATCTATCTCGAATGAACGATCTGGCTTTTTGGAACCCATTTCCTATGGAGAGATACCTTGCTCAGCCTAGATACAGCAGGGAGGGCCTTGGTCCTGCCTCAATGTGGGGATGGGACAGACTTCATTGACTCCTCGTGGGAGGCCTTAACCTCTCTGAGGAGCAAAAGAGGATAGAGATGGGGTGAGGGGAAGGTGGGGGTAGAGGGAGGATGGGAGAGAGGGGGAAGTGGGATTAGTATATAAAAAAAAGAAAGAAAAAAGCTTTACTACAGACAAATAAATAAAAGCACAAGGATTGAACATAGCAAATGAGAAAACTGAATTTTAAAAAATGTGAAGAATGGCTATCAGAAAACTGGGCATGGTGACATAGGTCAGTCCCAGCAGTGGACAGGTAGAAAGAGGAAGAATGGATTTCAGACCAGCCTGGCCAACATTAGCAGGTTCAAGATACCCTGGGCTATATAACTAAACTTTTTCTAAAGAGAGAGGGAGGGAGAGAGGGAAGGAAGGAAGGAGGGAGGAAAAAGAAAGATAGGGGGAGGAAAGTCAGCTGTCAAACTCAATAAAGACCGACTGGGTTCTTTGAGACTGTCCATGACTTTCTGTGTGAAAACAATATAAGATTAAAACATTTTCCTTAGAGACACAAGTCCACGGGTCAAACATACCAAACAGGGTGAAATTAAGTTCCTGAAGCCCATTTATTTCAGGCAGTCTTGGGGTGACCTGTCTGTCAGACAGATGGTCAGCAATTACTTTGGCCCCTAAACAGCAGCCATGATACAGAGGCTGGGAGCATGAAAAAACTGGACAAGAATCACACCTTTTCTTTGTATGCAATGCTCTTCCTTTCCGAAATACAATCACCTACATTGTTTCAATAAATTTAGGTCCTACCAGATTATGAACAAAGTATTTCTTCAGCACCTCTTACAAAAAAAAATAAAAAGTGATGTTGAAAGCAGGCCAATGTGTTGCTGCAAAGATGTGTCACCAGCTAATGGCAGAAAACACGCACGCACACCCAGTTCCAAAATGGCTCCCTTCCCAGACACCTGCAACAAACAGCTCCTAGACTGTTCCATGGTTAGGTGAGGCAGCTCTTAGAGACTGTGCAGCCTTCTTTGGGTGGGGAGGGGTGGGGAGATACCTTGCTTGTACAAATAAAGCCTGTCTGGAGGTCAGAGAATAGGGCTTGCCACTAGCTACCCATACAGGTCTGGAGGTCTGCACAGACAGACAGGAGGTGAGGTAGCTGGGCAGAAACAGGATACAAGCAGGGAGAAACAGGAGCTCTCTCTGGTCTGCTGAGGTAAGGCATGGTGATGGCTTAGCTCCTTCTCTCTGACCTCTCAGCATTTTCCTCCAATTCTGACTCCGGGTTTTTATTATCTAGACCAATTAAGAACTCCATTTACAGAGGGGCCTCCATTTACAAATAGGAAACTAATTTTCACATTCAGCCACAGCTTTGCCATAATTTCATCCACTCCTCTTAAGCTGGCTTGGATAGAATTTTAAACAATAATCTGTTTTGGACCCAACTAGTCCTCCTCTTCGCTCCCCAAGCACACACATCAAACTACCCTGGCATTAAGGGAACAGGAGTATTTTCCAAGAACTCTTTGCTCCTTTCTTTGCCATGAACTCATGCAGTGGCTGGCCAGGTGACAACCACAGCATTGTCTGGAAACAGCACTGGCTGTACTTCAGTGCCCCAAAATGGGAAAAGATGGCAGATTCAACAGGAAGAAGAAAGTAGGCCCTTCAAGAACAGGATAGGATTGGCTGTGTTTACAAAACCTGGTGCCTTTTTAAAACTACTGTTTAGTTAACAGCTTTTGGTACCAGCTCCGAAGCTGCTGGATCACTGACTGCATGTAAAACTTCTCAAGGAGAGCCCAAGGTGACGCTAATAACAGCTGTCACCCCTCAGAGAGGTAATTATAAAGCCATGATTAAAACAAAACAAAGCCTTCGAATGTCACAGCCTTCTTCAACGGAACACCAGTTTGACAGGGAGCCGGACACCAGACCACCCCCTGAATAAGCCTGAGGAATAATGACCCAACACATCCCCCACATGGCCCTGACTCAGAAACACCCACTGAGTGAGCGGGGAAGCATCCTGTGCCCTGATGCTGCCAGCAGCCTGGAGCTCAGCCAGCAGCAGCAACTCCTCCAACCTGCTTCCTCTTGGGACTCACCAGCCTGGCTGCCTGATCCAGGCCCGCCCCTGGAGCCAGATCTCCTGTGAGACTAACCAAGCAGCCATCCCTGCCTCCTCTCTCCTCCCCCTCCCCAGAGCAGTTTTCAGCAACCATGTTTGGGAAATTCTAGTCTAGAAAATCTGACCACTTGGATGTGGAGGTTTGCTTGGAAACTTCTGATATTAAGGCGACAGCAGAGGTCCTGAACCCTAGGCTTGTGTCCGCTGGTTCTGGCCTGGGAGGATGGCTCAATTGGTGAAGTATTTACTTATGCATGTGAAGGCCTGAGTTAAGTCTCCTGAGCCCACATAATGAAGCTGGGCACAGTAATTCGTACCTGCAATGCCAGCACTAGAGAAGTTGAGACAGCTGGGTCCCAAGAACTCCCTGACCAACCTAGCCTTATGACCAGTGAGCCCTGGGTCAGAGAGAGAGACCCTGCCTCAAATACCTAAGGCTCTCTCTGACATGAGGGTTTTGACAGGAAAATCTCTGAGCTCAGAGTAGCTCCAGGAACCCATGGGATCTCAATGGGCTGTGACTGTCCTCAGGAAAGAACTGTCTTAAAGGTGTAGTGGGCCCTGATAAGTCAGGATCCATAGAGCACAACAGACCTGGGCGCATATCCAAGCTCCAGCTACATTCCAGGGTCAGACCCCTACCATGACCATCGTATCCATATCTTGTTGGAAATGCCAAAGCTCAAGCCCTGGCCAGGCCTGTCAATCAGACACTACACTTGACCCAACTCCCTGAGAACTCTACCCTGGCTGAGGACACTCACTCTGCAACCCTGGGTCCCAGCTTCCTCCAGGGAAAGAGATAAGTGACCAGCAAGAAGACTGACAGAACCCAGAGTGTTGCAGGCATTTGATTAGCAGGCTGCCTTGTTCTCCTGCCTCCCTGGTCTCACTCCACAGGAGAGCAGAAAGAGTGCCACCCTCCCTAGCTCCTCCTCTCCATTCTCCAATGTAGCGGAATTATAATGAAAGGAAAACAGTCTGAGCTGGAAAGTGCTCTGTTCAAAGCCTTCTGCTTCCCGCTGTGAGCCTCTAAGAAGGTAGGAGGGATGGGGGGGGGGATCCAGGTCTCCTCCAGTGGAAGGGATGAGATTGAGAAAGGCCTGTCAAGCAAGGGCAAAAGGGAAGAAATGTCAGGCCCCCAAAAGTGAGTCGGGACCTATTTCCTAGTAAAGAAGACAAAACACTTCATTTGCCCGAAGCCCTCATAGACTCGGAGGGTCTTAGGCTCCATCAAGCCCCAGCACTGCAAGGAAAGCAGACATCTACATCACTAGTTTCTCTAAAACACTGACCCCCAGAACATTGTCAAGGGTCCCCTGTGTCTTATGCTAAACAATTTGTAAGAATTACCTCAGTAGTCTGCATCGAAGCTGGGTTAAGGCAGTTATTATTGTTATATACACCTCACCACCACTACCACACACACACACACACACACACACACACACACACACACACACACACACAACCACTCACACATTGTCAAAAGGTTTCAAAGTCATACATCAGCAAGTCACAGTGCCCAGACTTGTTAAGTTCAGGCCTTGGGCCTCCGTACCTGACCTCAGTCTCTGTCTCCAGCTGCAGGACATCCCAGGAGAGGAGAACTAACAGGCTAGGAACACCATAGAGCCAAAGACATCGTACAGTTTCTGAATTTGGCCACACATTAGAATCTCTTGAAGAAGGGAAATGAGAGGAGGAAGACAAGAAGGAAGAAGGAGAAGAGGAGGAAGAGGAGAGGAAGGAAGGAGAGATGGAGGGGAGGAAAGAAGAAACGAATGAATTGAGAAATGGAGGGAGGAAGGAAGGAAGGAAGGAAGGAAGGAAGGAAGGAAGGAAAAACGGGAGGGAAGCACCCTGAGCCCCACCCCATATCAACTAAATCAAAACCCCAAGGGAGGGGCCCAGCTGCTACACTCTTTGCTAGATGAATCTGAAGCATAAAGTGGATTGTGATACTGTCTTCCTCCCACCTACCTATCTAGGCTCCACTTTCTCTCCTCCACCAAGGAGAACAGAAGGCCCACTCTTTACCTAAAAGGTAGGAGGTGAATAAAGGCAGAGAAAACAAGATAAAAAGCCAGGCTTGGGGGCAATGACTCCTAAAATCTCAAGCATCCCACTTGACATAAAAGGAAGTTGTATTGATCACTCTTCATTGTCATCTTGACTGGCTTTGAGATCACCTGGGAAACATACCTCTGAGCATGTCTATGAGAAGTTTAACTGAAAAGGAAGGACCTACTACCCAGGGTGTGGATGGTCCCCATCTTAGTTACTTTTCTCTCGTTGTGATGAGGCACCATGACCAAGGCAACTCACAGAAGAGTTTATTTGGGACTTATAGTTTCTGAGGGTTAGAGTCCGTGACTATCATGGCAGGGAGCATGGCAGCAGGCAGGTAGGTGCTGGAGCAATAGCTGAGAAGCTTACATCTTGAGACACAACCACAAGGCAGAGGGAGAGACGCCAGAAATGGCATGACTTTTGAAACATCAAAGCCAACTCCAGTGATACACCTCCTCCAACAAGGCCACACCTCCTAATCCTTCCCAAACAAGTTCACCAACTGAAGAGCAAGAATTCAAATTCCCGTGGGCCTGGGCTCCAAACAGAATAAAAAAGGAGAAAGCAGGCTGAGTGCCAACTTTTCTCTCTCTGCTTCCCTAACAGGATACAATGTGACCAATGCCTCATTTCCCCACCCCCATGCCTTCCCCATCACAGTGGATCACACCCTCAAAACAGGATCCAAACGATCCTTCTGTCAGTTGTTTCTGTCAAATACTGTGAAATGGAAGAAGAGACATGGAATTCCTGGCAGTTACAGTCTCCTCTCATCTCTCTAGTGTGTTGTTCTCATGCTAAGGGTGGAGAGGAGGACTCGCCATAACCAGAAGCTATGTGCCCACCCCCAGAAACATCTCCAGTGTCTTAGTTAGGATTATTACTGCCTTGATGAAACACCACAACCAAAAGCAAGTTGGGGAGGAAAGGGTTGATTTCAGCTTACACATTCAGATACACAGTCCATCACTGAAGGAAGGCAGGACAGGAACTCAAGCAGGCAGGAACCTGGAGGCAGGAGCTGTGCAGAGGCTAGGGGTGCTGCTTACTGGCTTGCTCCTCGTGGCTTTGCTCAACCAGCTTTCTTATAGACCTTCATATGAGGCTCTTAGAGGACTTCCCAATAGGCTAAGGCCCAAGTTGTTATCCTGCTATTTTCTCTGTCATTTGTAAGCAATAACCTGTAGCCCAGGCTGGCCTGAAACTCCAATCCCCCACACTTGATTTTGGGCTCCCAAAGTCTGCCAGAACTGTCCAGCCCTTTCCCAGTAACAATGTGCCAGGCGTGTGGGCTGCAGAGACCTCGACTGCCGAGCAATAGATTAAACTCTGAGATCATGAAGAAAACCAGAACAGAGCAAAGATTTGCCCTTCCCTTTTCCGCAGTTGACGGTTATTTTCAACACATTCACCCACGAGAACCCTAGGGACAGGAAGCTTGGGTTTGAGGTGGGTACAGAAGACAGGAAGCAGCATCGAGCTTCAGCTGTTTTTGCTTTCTCCCCACCTCCCTCGAGTGTGCGTGCGTGCGTGCGTGTGTGCGTGCGTGCGTGTGTGTGTGTGTGTGTGTGTGTGTGTGTTGTGAAAGTGTGTGTGGGTGTATGTAAAAGGCCCTCCATCTTATTCAATGAGACAAGATTTTTCAATCAAACCCAGAGCTTGCCAGTTTGACTAGTCTGCTAGTCAGCTTGCTCTGGGGATCCTGCCTTTGCCTTCTGAGGCTGGAATGACATAGGAGCTACCACATCCACCCAGCGTTGGCCTACTTCTGGGGTTCTGAATGCCAGCTCTCGTGCTTGCATAGCAAACGCTTTAACCACTGAGCAACCCTCCCAGCTCTGTTTTAAGTTTCATTATCTCTGCCTACCTCTAAGTCCCTGGGCTCTTTCAATTCCAAGGAATCTTGAAATACTCTTGTCTCTCCTTGGATCTTGACAAGCAGAAAATACAGGTCTCCCCACCAAAAAGCTTGCTCAGACAATAAGCAAACATGGTTAATTAAATTGCATAAAGCCTTAGGAAGATTTAAAAATCAGCCTCTTGGAGTGTTTCTGCATAACTTTCTTTGCAAGCATTTCTCCTGGCCCAGACTGAGTTGGCTTCCGGAAAGCCCTACTGGGGTCACCATCAGGTGAACAGAAGCTCACACTGGCTCTGGAATGACCCAAAGTCACACTTAATCCGGCTATTAAAAGCCAAGCCCCAACCTGACTTGCAATCACCCACTCAGCATGGGGAGGGGCTGGCCAACATCCACCTGGCCCAGAGCTTCCCTGGCATAAGGCCAGGCTCCCTGGAGAGGCTCAGAACAGCATAGAATGCATATCAAACCTGGGGGTCAGATGATGGATGAGGCAGGGGGATTCCACTGGGTGGGCCGGCCCTGCCAGAAAATCTGCTGGCACGAGGCTGGGCCTCAGGACTTCACCATCTGGAACTGTCCCTCTATATGTCTGAGTCCTTGGCCAATGGCAAAATGTCACCCCTTCAGCCTTCACCCCATCGCAGCTGCCTAGCTGCATGTTCAAGGCAGTGAGCTGAGCTCTTAAATCCTAGTCACGTCATTGTCAACCTGTTATTGGTCAAGACAAACTAAACCTACCACAGAGATGTCCAGAACCCCCACCCCAAGATCAGGACCCCGCTCACTGGCTTTTCCTTAGGGACCAATACTATTCTCTACTTTCTCACAACCTGACCCATCTACAGCAGCCTGTGCCATTTTGTATAGTAATGGAGAGCATGCAGACCCCACCCCACAGTCCCATCCATGCTGTTATAAGCATGAAACATCATCTCGTCCCTGTCAGAACAAGCCAGATGGACAACTTCTAGCTAAGGCATTTGGTGGTACCCTTGTTAGATTCTTCCTGCTCTGTGACAAGCTGGGCAGATCCCTGTAGAACGTCCCATGGGATACACAGAGACTTAATTCAAGATTTCATAAGGCTGAAGCATGATGGGCTGGAAGCGTGTGGTGCGATGACTTCTAATCAAGCCCATGATAAACAGACCATATCTGAGTGAACAGCAAGGGGGTCTGAGATGCAGGAGGCTTCCAGCTGCTTACAGAGGTGGGGGCTGGGCTATATTCCTACGATATGTGAGCTTTTGTATCCCTTTCTTTCCTATTTGTCACTATCTTATCTAAAACTAGGTTTGCTGTTGTCACGTCTCATAAACCTGTCTGCTGGAAAATTCTCTGTGGTTAAAAATATATATATATAAGATTAAAAAAAATAAGCAATTCTTTTATTTCTACTTCAAAATATACTATATACATTGGGGACCCTAATGGGGACAGTCAGTCATGAGGTGACTCCATCATAAAAATAAAGTAAAAAATAATAATTTCCCGTTTCAGACCCATCTTTAACCCAGCTGCTGGAGGCAGGTGGTCCCAGTCATCTTGCTGTCGGGGAGCGTTCCCCCACCTGTGAGCTTGTCACTGTCCCCAGAGACTCAGAGTCTAAAAGTCCCTGGAGTGTCTTGAGGACATGCTGGGGCTGATTGGCAGCGAAGTCCTGCAGCCGGGACCCCATTTGTTCCTGGAGGCTTCCGGCCAGCCTGCACACCACTGTGCGGACATTCCCGCCACGCCCAGGCAGCACACCCTTGCCGATCATTTTGTTCAGGAAGTACCAGAGGACTGGAAGGATGTGCCGCTCCACCGCCTGAGGCTTTCGGGGGTACACTGAGGCCACCAGCACTGTCACAAAGAAAAGAGGGAGGGTCATTTGAGGGTCTCTCTTCCCACTTCTGTCTCTAGCATTACCGAGTTTGTGCTCTGGAGGGCAGGCATCCCCCCTAGCCCCTGTGCTCAAGCCTCATGACATTCAGGAGCTCTAAAAATGTCTCAATTTATTTTAACATCAGAAGAGAAATATTGCTTTGCAGTCATAACAGCCATAAAATATACTTTTTTTAAAGAAACAAAGGACCAGAAAGCCAATGCAAATGAGGTAGATCCATGACAATCAATCATGTGTTCCCTCAGCCCCAGTGGCCTCTACCATCTGCCAGCTGTGTGAACTTGAAAAAGACGCCACCTCTCTGGGCCTTTTTATGTTTGTAAAGTAAGAATTGCAGGCCTAAGCCAGGCTCTCAAGATTGTTAGAGATTCCATCTTAAGTAAATGTCAAGTAAACAGGTGACAAATAGTAGCCAATATTAGCATTGCATAAATCCATATTGCCACCTGGGAGAGTCATACCAACACAGAGAAATGCTACACTAGCAATGTGACCCTGTAGGAAAGAAATTATTCTAGAGACTTACCTGTACCTGTCTCTTTGACTATCCAATTATGGAGACAACGGTCCCTAGAAAATTGGAGTTTCCCCAGGAACCTTGTGCTGAGAGAAAGAAAAGGACGTGTCTCCCCGGTCCTTGTCAGACCACCTTGCAGTGAGACTGGAGACGGTGAGGATGGACATGACTATACCTGGTCTGGGACAATGTGACTATGTATGCCTCTATTCCAACCTAAACTTCAGGTCAGGACCCCAAAGAAGACTGCGGGAGACCACTGACCCTCTATGTTGTTTCTCCCAGTGTGACACTGAATAAATCTCTTTTCTCTACTTTCCCCTCTTACTTGTTCTTTAATTGGCTTGTTGAGGATGGGTAGCTGAAACTAGCTTGTTAGGGCTGCCAAGGTCCAGACTCCAAATCTAGCAACTCCAGTAACGGAAAAGTTGATAGTCTCCAAAGAAGCAGGCTGGCATATAAAACAGCTAGCAAGGAACAAGCCCCACAGGGCCTCCCCAGCATCTGGACATCTAACATCACGATCAAGCAACAGTCTGTGGAGATGAATGTGTATGCAAGCCATCGGGCTCCAATTAGACCCTCCATCCCAGTGAAGATCCCTTGAACCTGGCCGTCTCAGAACCTAACCCTCTAAACCCAAGAATGCTCATCACCCACATGAACCTGCAGCAAGCTCTCTATCGCCAAAGTAGGTACTAGGGCTGCAGTCAATGTCAAAGCCTCCCCAGGCCTTCATGGAGAGGTTGCCCTGACCTGAAGCTGTGACTAATTATCCTAAGCACAACAGTGCTAGCCAACGCACCACACACACACACACACACACACACACACACACACACACACACACACACACACACAGCTTGCAGCCCAGTCTGCCTGGCATCCTGGTCAAGTGTAATAAGTCCAAGAGCAGTGATTAATTGATTTATGGGGCCAAGAAACTAGGAGGTTGTGGAAGACTATGTGAGCCTAGCCATGTCTTAAAAACTACTCCAATCCAAGACTGGGAATTTCAAGGCTCCATTTCATGCTAAAAGGACGAATGTGAGCCCATTGTTCAGGGAAGGAAAGCAAGACTCTGGCCAAGGACTTCTTCATCAAGACCTTGCTGAAGACAGAGGCCAGATTGCCTTGACTCCAAAAGCCTGCGCCCACACTGTCCTCCAAACTTCAAGGAGTCCCATGTCTCAGAGGCTGGACAAGATCTTTAAAATGCCCAATTTGTCCTTCTCTCACCAGCTTAACATCTTCCAAACCCAAGGGTGTCCCTTTGATTTCAGAGACAGTGGGCACCAGATGACTGATACTCTCCACGGCATTTCCAGGGAGTGTAAATGTTAGCTATGACGACCCAAAGGTTCCTGCATGTATCTGCAGAGGGGGCAGGGGTCCCCTGGGAACACCAATGGTCGCAGTTCTCTCAACTGTCAAAGTGGTCTGCACTCTGCAGCCATGCAGGCTCCAATACAGAGAGCCCTGGAGAAGTTCCATGGAGAGGGGACAGACTGGGCAAACTGAGTGCTGTGCTCTCTGGGCTTGGAGAAGGCTGTGTTGGGGGAGCAGTCCCCAAGAAGGCAGAAGAGTGGCCCAGTAGCACCAAGGAAGGGAGGCAGAGGAGGCAGGAGAGAAGCAGCTACATATATTCAACAGCCAAAATGTTTCTGTCTCTGTGGGATCCCATCCACAAAACCAAAGCAAGGCTATGGAAAGTGTGCTTGAGCACTCTGTGGTGACCTTACTCTCACAGGGGCCCTAAGCTAGGAGTAGCCTGGTATCCATCACCAGGTAGATGGGTGAACACAGTCAGGGATGTGCATATCATAGTCCAACTTTCCTCAAAACAAAATTCTGGGGCTAAGAAAATGTTAGTCATTGAAGTGTTTGATAAAAGCATATGGGTCTGAGTTCACTCCCTCAGAATTCACATATTTTTAAAAAGCCACATAATGGCATTATTTTTTAGGACAGGCGTAGCAGTATACACTTATCATTCTGACATTGGGGAAATAAAGACAAAATAATATCTTGGCTGTCTGGTCAGCTAATCTAGCCAAACTGATGAGCTCCAGGTTCACTGAGAGTCTCTGTCTCAATAAATAAATAAATAAATAAATAAATAAATAAATAAATAAATAAGGTGGAGGAGACTGGAAAGCTGGCTCAGAGATTTGGAGCACTTGCTGCTCTTACAGAGGACCCAGGTTCAGTTCCTAGCACCCACACAGCAACTTACAACCACCTGTAACTCCAGCTTCGGGGATACAACACCTCAACTGATCTCCCAGGGCTGTTACTTACATATGATTCACAGGCATACACTCAGGACCACACACACATAGAATAAGTAAATATTAAAAGATAATAAGGTAGAAAGCAACTGCACGTGTACACATATGCACACCCACCCATGCGCACACAAATTCTAATGCCTGCTACAACCTGGGTAAACATTGAAGACATTATGCTAAGTGAAATAAGCCAGTCTCCAGAAGATAAGCTGTGTAGGAGTCCGCTCACATGAAGTGCCCACAGCAGTCATTCTCACAGAGACAAAAGCAGAACGGTGGTTGCGGGGACTGAGGGGAGTGAAGAGTTATTGTTTGACAGGGTGAGAGTTTCCAGTTTCACAAGATGGAAAGAGGCAACTGGTAGCGATGCTTGGACAACATTATGAATGCATTTAATACAAAAGAACCTCTTTAAGTGGAGATAGTGGTAAAGTTCATGTTATGTGTATCTTAAAACAATAAAAAAAATGGAGGGAAACAATAAAAAGGAAAATGAGAGAAATCCCAAGAACCATCCCTAACACCAACCTTAACTCCTGACCCTAATTCTAACCCAGTCTAGGAACAAGACACTGGCCTACACCAATGAGGTCACCGCCCCTTCCCCTATCAGACCCCTATCAGACCTATAATGAGGGACACTCATCCTCTTGATCTCCAAAGACCAAGAACAGCAACCTGCCCAGCTCAGATGCCCAGCCCACATCCCTCCCCTGCCCACACATCAGCCACCTCAGAGCCACGGTCCCCAGGCACAGGGACATGGTAGTCACTCAACTGGCCAGGTCGGTCTCTCAACTTGACAGAGGTCCCCTGGAAGCCATTGTGAGGGAGCAATCCCATTAAACTTGAGCTTAAAAGACAGCTGAAGTAATTACAAAAGATTTACTCCTAGTGAAATGTGCTGTTCTAGTCGGTGCCCATGTCAGAGGTGTTTCTAGAAAAAAACTAGTTAGCCGAAATGCTTGGGAGAAACTTGCTTCTGAGGTCTCTTGAAAAGAAGTGGGGAGTATTAACAGTCAGTGAATAATCTACAGTGAAACTCCTCGCCCACCTCAACCCACTAAGTTACCTATGAGTGTTTTTTGTTTTGTTTGTTTGTTTTTAGATTTTTGAGGGAGGGGTGATTTGTTTTTTGTTTTTGTTTTGGCAGGATCTATATCCCAGGCTGGTCTCAAACTCCCTATGTAACCAAGGATGACCTTGAATTTTTTTTTTGTTTTTTTTTTTTTGTTTTTCGAGACAGGGTTTTTCTCTGTGTTGTTTTGGAGCCTGTCCTGGAACTCACTCGGTAGACCAGGCTGGTCTCGAACTCACAGTGATCCGACTGTCTCTGCCTCCCGAGTGCTGGGATTAAAGGCGTGCGCCACCAACGCCCGGCGGATGACCTTGAATTTATGCCCCCTGCTTCCACCTTCCAAGCACAGGGATTACAGGCTTGTGTGTCACCATGTCTAGTGTGTCACCATGTCTAGTATATGCAGTGCTGCCAATCAAACCCAAGGTTTTGTGCTTGCTAAGCAAGCACTCTAACACTGAGCTACGTGCCCAGTGCAAGAGATGGGATCTAGGACCTTATACATTACAGTCAAGCACTCTACCACTGAGCTGTACCACTAGTCTGCAAAACACTGATTGTGGGCAACGGAAACGGGTTGCGTCTGGTCTCCTGAGTGATCTTAGTTCCATGTCCCTCATCCTCACCCCAGGGCATCCAAACCCCATACTGAGGCTACCGCTGATTTTCTTGGCCATCACGCCACATTTTCAGAGGAGGCCTGGCACCTGAGGAGGTAAGGAATCACCCCAGGGACATAGAGAAGACTGAAGCAGGACACAGAGACAAGGTCAGGGGTAAGAGATGGGACAGGGAAGTCAGAATTCAAAGGGAGCACCGAAATCCTTACTGATGCTGCTTGTGACAGCCAAGCACCTCCTCAACATCCGACACTCAGGAACTTTGGGGGAGGCAGCACACTGGTGGCTTACCATGGGGTGCTCTCCCAACATGGGGTGCTCTCCCAAAAGCGTGGGAGAAAAGAGACAGATGAGGTGGTGTGGGGTGCTAAAATGGTATGGGCATCACCCAGGTGGAGAAAAAAGATGGTACCAGCCAGTGTCTGTCCAGTCAAAGAAGCAGCGTTTTTTATTTTCATGACAATGTTGTCAGCTACCGAGTCATGTGCTAAGCAGTGCCTGCCTGGAAGGGCCATACCTTCCTGACTCATCAGTGGAAGCCAGGTGTGGGGAAACACATCTGTAATTCCAGCAGTAAGGAGGCTGAAGCAGGAGAACTTCACATTTGAAGCTAGCCTGGGCTACATAGGGAGGGCCTGTTTCCAAAACAAACAAGGGAGTCTATGTCTTGTGATAGCTCAGTCAGTCAAGTACTTGCCTTACAACCTGAATTCTATCCCCAGAACCACATATAGTGGTTTCCACGAGAAATGCCTCTCTTAGGCTCAGATACTGAGCATTCGGTTCCCAGTTTTTTGGAGATGTGGTACAACCTTCCTGGAGGAGGTGCATCACTGGGAGGCGGGTTTTGAGAGTTCCTAGCCTCACCTCACCTCCAGTCCATTCTCTCTGCCTCATGTTTGCATCTGAATATATGATCTCTTAGCTTTCCTGATCCAGTTTTCTCACACCATGTCTTCCCTTCTTAAGCCAAAATAAACTCTTTCTTCCATGCATTGCTTTTGATCATGGTGTTTTATTACACTAGCAGAAAAGTAACTAGGTAGGATAGATAGACAGACAGACAGAAGACAGACAGATTGTGGATGTAATTGATCCCTAAATCTCATAGGGAGTGGCACTATTAGGAGGTGTGGCTTTGTTGAAGTGGCCATGGCCTTGCTGGAGGAAGTGTGTCACTATGGAGCAGGCTTTGAGGTTTCCTATGCTCAATATACTGCCAAGTGTGTCAGACAACTTCCTATTGCCTGCTAGCCAAGGCAGAGCCAGCACCAAGTCTGCCTGCAGGCTGACATGCTCCCTGCTATCATGGTAATGGAGAGAAGTTCTGAAACTATAAGCAAGCCACTCCAATTAAATGTTTTTTGTAAGAGTTTCCATAGTCATGGAGTCTCTGCACAGCAATAGAAAACCCTAAGACAGACAGATAGCTAAATAAACAGGTGTGGTGGCTCGTGCTTTGTAATCTGATCACTGAAGAGTAAACTCCAGCCACCCTAGCCCACTTAGCAAGTTCCGGACCAATGAGAAACCCTGTCTTAAAAAACACCTAAATGGGTACTGCCTAAGGTAAGAAGCCAAAGAAGTCCTTTGTTCTCTATGTTCATTGCGCACACACACACACACACACACACCCTTCTAAAAAGGTACTCAGTGGGATAGAGAAATCCAGATCTGTAAAGAGGAAGAAATACATTCTTAATTCTTAGAAACTATTTGGTTACATACATATGTGCCTCACTTTCATTGAAAACAAAGATTGTCTTCTGGTAATATGGAGAGTGTCATAGAGAAAGCAGACTATGAAAAATTTTAAATGGTCTCTGAGATCTAAAAAAAACTACACCCCAGGGGAGAACAGGGATGGACAGGCTGTCTGGGCCTGGTGGGGTCATGAGTGCTCACCTGAGAGGCGTTCTGTGACATCCAACACTGCGGGGCCACTCAGGAAACGCACACGCCCAGCGAAGGCTTGCAGGAGGCAAAGGTGGTCTGAAAGAGATGGAGATGCCAGTGACAGAGACATTGCTAGCCATGCCAACACACCAGGTGATCACGGTGCTAGGTGTTCACATGCCCGCATGAGGAAGGGAGGGGCCTATGGGGAGCTGAACTAATTCCCCCAGATGTGTGTGTGTGTGTGTGTGTCTGTCTGTCTGTGTGTCTGTGTCTGTCTGTCTGGGTATGTGTGTCTGTCTGTCTGTCTGTCTGTGTGTTTGTGTGTGTGTGTGTCTGTCTGTGTGTGTTTGTGTGTGTGTGTGTCTGTCTGTCTGTGTGTGTTTGTTTGTGTGTGTGTCTGTCTGTGTGTGTGTCTGTCTGTCTGTGTGTGTGTTTGTGTGTGTGTGTCTGTGTCTGTGTGTGTGTCTGTCTGTCTGTCTGTCTGTCTGTGTGTCTGTGTCTGTCTGTGTGTGTGTGTCTGTCTGTGTGTCTCTGTGTCTGTCTGTCTGTGTGTCTGTGTCTGTCTGTCTGTCTGTCTGACTGTGTGTGTGGCATGCGCTCGTTTTTGTGCAAACATGGAGACTGGAGGATAACCTCAGATGCCGGCCCTCACTTTCCACCTTATCTGAGGCAGGGCCTCTCACTCTCCACTGCTGTACATCAAGCTAGGAAGCTCACAAGCATCCGGGACTTGGGATAGGAAGTCTGGCTGGGATAGTAGACTTGAGCACCCATCTTGATCTGGGGATAGGATCAGGTCCTCACACAAGACAAGTGTTTACCCACTGGGCTATTATGCCAGCCCAGGACCAGTGTTTGAAAAAGCAAATGAACAGGATGCTAGTGGGGAAGAGTGGGCAGTCTGAAGCAGTTAGACTATTCCCAGTCTCCCATCGTCTCCCATCCGTCTGACACGGTTGTCTGATTTTCCAAATTGCCCTAAGGTGAGGCTGGGGTAAGAAGGCAGACGAATGACTGGTAGACAAAAGACAGACACAGAAATAAAGATACTGTGATAGATGCAGAGATGGACACATGGATACTTGAACGCATCTGTAGCTTCGGGGTGAACCAAGGCACTAAGCGTTGGTCATACCAAGGTCATTAAAGGGCTGGGGACAGCACTCTAAAGTCAAGGCTCTTATTAAAGCCTAAACACACACTCTGGTCACTAGGATACTCCATGCCAGGGTGTCACTTACTCCCACAGTGAGCACTTCCTGGTGCGCTTTTGGTAGTGGACATGGAGCCCAGAGCGAGGAGGTTTCTTTGATTTGAACATGAACTTCACCAGGGTGGGAAACTGTGCTCACGTGGCAAGAGCCTGAGTAAGGGTTGATCAACACCCTTGTTCTGTCCATGGAAAGTGCAAGAGCAGAGCACTCCCGGCTGTCTCCCCACTGCCCCTGCCTCGAACCTAGAGGCACTGGCACGCCCAGCTCCCAGCATGCTCAGCTCCCAGCATTCTGCAACCACAACAGCCATGGAATACCTTAATGGAAGGTAGTGAAATGCTCTCTCTTCTCAGGGCGATGGCTATGGGGCTTGCCCACACCTGTCAGGAGGGCGGGGCAGGCATAGCCACCCAACGGGTGTGTTTTGTATCTTCATTGATTTTCTGCTCCCGTGATTTTGAAAAGCAGAATGAGGAATTTACAAACAATGACACTTTGCTTGGCTCAGGGTTGGAGACTGGAAAGTCCAAGAGCAAGGTATTGGCCCCTGATGAGGGCGTGAGTGCTGCGTTAGTCCATGGTGGAAGGCAGAAGTGCACAGCTGTGTGTGCAGAATACAGAAAGGGCCCCACCCTGTGACAACCGGACATCCCTGCAGCAATGAGGGCAGAACCCGACCTAAGCCACACTCATAGGTCCCGAGGCTCACCGCCACCACAAAGGGATTTCAGTGGTTGGGAGGGGACCTCAAAGCAAAGCACCTAAGGTCAGGAGCCTGGCTTTAAAAAGGGCTTGGTTCCATGTGGCACAGTGAGAGCAAAGCCCTTGTCCCTTCTCAGCCCCTCCCACAGGCTGGCCCTCGGCACAGTCCTCCAGAGCCACAAAGAAGGGTGCCTGGGGAGTCCTTGAAAATGAACCACCACCAGCCCGTCAGCCAGGTAATGCTCCTATGGCAGCTGGTACACAGCAGGTGCTCCATAAATGCATACAGAATACAGAATACAGAATACAGATGCCTGGCACCTGCTGGCTGGGTCCAAGTACCTGGGAAATGCTTGCAGAGTACAGCTGCCTGGCAAATGTTTGCAGAGTCATATCACAGCAGGGCACAGGGTTTCCAGGCTGGCTAGCGAGTGTCAGAGCACTTTGCTCAGGCACCTGGCCTTGTCTCGTTCTGGTCACTTCTACAAGGCTCACTTCCTTGGGTCACACTCAGGTTTAACGAGACAAGGAGGTATGAAAAAGGGGTACAGATTCTAGGTGCAAGTTGCCTGAGCTTAAATCCCATCTCCTTCACATTTTACTGTGTAACACTGTTATGAGCCACTCACTGCCTCCATGCCTCAGCTTACCCATCTATAAAACGGGGATAATCCTGGTTCCTTTCTGAATTGCTGTGAGGGTTAGATGAGTTGATATAATATTTAGGATTTGACCCATATCATATAATTAATATTGTATCTTATGTTTGATGTTCTAATTAGTTTCATTATTGCCCTAAAATTCTTACAATGAAAAAAAAAATCAAACAAGAGGCGAGAATCCTGAGCTGGCTTGAGGTAACTCAGCAACAGAACGCTTGTCTAGCATGTGCAAGAGCTCTGAGTTCAGTTCCAAGCATCATTTTAAAAAAAAAAAAGGCAGGGCGGTGGTGGCACACGCCTTTAATCCTAGCACTCGGGAGGCAGAAGCAGGTGGATCTCTGTGAGTTTGAGGCCTGGCTGGTCCGACAGCCTCCAAAACAATACAAAGAAACCCTGTCTCATAAAAAAAAAAAGATGATGATGATGGTAGCGATGGTGGTGGTAACAGGATCTAACATTTAAAAGGCTAACATCCGTACTCCGTTAGCTTGGCCCACATTTCCAAAGGGTTCTTTTTGCCTCCCAAAGAGGTCAAGAACTTGCTATGCCAAGAAGAAGAACATAAGGTTTAATGCAGTGAAAAGAAAACAGACGTAGCTAGTTAGGCTCTCCTCTCTACAAAGGGACAGAGGGACCCCATGCATTATCAGGGCTGTTCCACTTAGTGGCCCTGAGGCCACCAGGCCGTGTTATCCCTCAGACTACTTGAAAGCCACAAAACTGTGTGTATCTTTAAAAACTAAAAAGAACTGTTATTAACATTTGACGCCTTCATTTTGGCTTTCTTTGGTTGTTGTTGATGTTTGTCTTACCCTTCAGCTCTCATCGTCTCTGCCCCACTCTTCCTGTGCGTATTTGTGATCATAGTCGTGATGTTACACATTTGAATTTGCATCCTGTTTAACCAAATCGGAGTCTGAGCATTTGCATATGACGCCACACTTCAGCCACGGGCTGCCCTGAAGTACACACACCTCCTCCTATTTTCTTCCTGGATGACCACATCCAGTTTGGGCCATGTGGAGGACTTGTGGTGTATCTCACATTACCAAACTGGGATGAGTTTCCCCAGATGATCATCAAGACACTGCGCACATTGCCATGTTTTTCATACTTCCCTTTAAAAACTCTTCGATAGAGCTAGGGAGATGGCTCAGCTGATGAAGTTCTTGCCACACAAGCTTGTAGAACACACACACACACACACAAGCCTGGGATGGTTGTGTGTGCTTAGAATCCCAACACTAGGGTGGTAGAAACAGGTGGGCCCTTGGGGGCTTGATAGCATCTATTCCAGGTCACAGTGAGAGAGTCTTTTTTTCTTTTTTCTTTTTTTTTCTTTTTTTTTTAGTTTTTCGAGACAGGGTTTCTCTGTGCTTTGGAAGCTGTCCTGGAACTAGCTCTGTACACCAGGGTGGCTTCGAACTCACAGAGATCCACCTGCCTCTGCCTCCCGAGTGCTGGGATTAAAGGCATGAGCCACCACCGCCCAGCTACAGTGAGAGATTCTATCTCAAAAAACAAGGTAGGCAGCTCCCAAAGAACTACATGTGAGGGCTGTCCCTGACACACACACACACACACACACACACACACACACACACACACACACAGTCTAAATGGGTTATATTCCTTTCAAATGCTTTAGATTTTTCCATTTCCCATTAATTACCAAACATGATTTTTTTTTCAGACAGGTTTCTCTGTATAGCCCTGGCTGTCCTGGAACTCACTCTGTAGACCAGGCTGGCCCTCTGCCTCCCAAATGCTGAGATTAAAGGCATGTGCTACCACTACCTGGCCCAACAAGCATGATTTTTATAGAAAAGAATGAGTTTTTTATGTGTAAGTAACTAGAGAGATATGAAGCAGCATTGGAAACTACTTACTGTTCACTTGCTTTCTCGGTTCAAACTGGCCCTAACTCACATCCTCCTGCCTCAGCCTCCCAAAATGCTGGCGTTTCAGGTATTTACCATCAATGTCTGTCATAAATAGAACTAAATGAAAGAACACACATCAAAACTGGATTCACGCCGGACGGTGGTGGCGCACGCCTTTAATCCCAGCACTCAAGAGGCAGAGGCAGGTGGATCTTCTGTGAGCTCGAAGCCGGGCTGGACCGACAGCCTCCAAAACAATACAGAGAAACCCTGTCTCGTAAAACCAAAAAAAACAAACAAACAAACAAAAAAACTGGATTCACTTGATTCTCCCTGGGTAAACTTGGACACATATGGACCTATTTTAGCATTTGGTACGTTGGAGAGGCATCTTGATGCAGAAGCTAAGCCTGTTGACAATATAACATCAGTCATATGATTTACAGAAATTTAAAGCCAGAGAGCAAACAGCAAAATAAGATCCGAGGCCACCCCAGTCCCAAGCTTATCTGGCCTCTCCAGCACTAGCTAGAGGCTGAGCTAAATTAAGAGCTCCTCTTGGCTGTGAGAACCCGGAATGCCAAGGTCATCTGGGATAGGCAGAGCTCTGCAGGCTGAGGTTTTCTTCAGGCAAGTCTTGTCCAACTAACCCAACAGTAACAGAGCCCAACAGGGCCAACCAGTCCGCTCAGGCACTTCCTTGATCCTCAGAAAAATTCCCCTGAAATCAGTGTCTAGTGGGAAAGCAGGGCTGAGCTTCAAGCTCAGAGAAGCCCCAGAGCAGGAGATGGGTGATGAAGGGCAGAGGCCAGGGAGCAAGCTGCCCGGTCTCCTTCCTGTCCACCCACGGGGCTAGCTGCAGAAACCAGCACCTGTTAAGTCAACCGACGACTAAGCATCCAAGCCACCAACCCGCAGGAAAACCAGGGAAGAAGACGTGATTGGGGCTGATGAGACCGTGCTACCAATGAATTTCGCGATCAAGCAGCATCCCCCGTGTCGTCCTAGGGAAGCCAGCCTCCCCGTTTAGCTGTGCCATCTGGACTTCACGCAGGAGGACAGCAGCCTCACTTGGCACTGTTCTTGATCCTCCTGCCCCGCATTTAGCAGGAAACAGACTGGAGCCTGCTGTGCTGTCGCTCTGGCCTCCCACGTTTAAGCACTGCCCAGCATTTGACAGCCCATCTCCAGCCTGGAGCCCAGAGTCATCCCAACCTGAGGGGGGGGGGCAGGAAGAAGCAGGCTGCGGGAAAAGCACGCCACTAAGAGAAATCCAAAGGACCTCTAGAATTACCCGGCTTAGCTGGGTAGTGTGGGAAGACCATATTCACATTCTGCAGCTAGAATTACCCGGCTTAGCTGGGTAGTGTGGGAAGACTATATTCACATTCTGCAGCTACCACCCAACTCTCTGGGCAGTAGGAGGTTTACTTGTGTCTCTCCTGAGCTACCTTCAGCTCCAGCTAGGCAGATGAAAGTCCTTCCTGGGGACAACATGACTCCACCCCTGGTACTCAATGGGGGTGACAAAATTCTCCATGTCACTAACCTAAATCCTTAAGCTTGGCTCTTCTTGGTCAAAAACACCCTCGGGATCGGTGTTGCCGGTGGACCTGAGAAGGTGTGTGGCACAGCAAACCCAATTGGCCCAGACAACTCATCCCACACCTGTTCAAACAACACCACACTCGGAGCCAAGATAGCATGCTACGCGTTGTAGGCTCCACTGGGGCTTTTCCCAGGGATGTATTGGATTCCCTTGGACCTTCAAGCCAACACCAGTCCATCTCAAATCTCAGCACCAATCTAAGGAGTTAGAAAACTGCCCCCCACCACACACACAAACTGGCATCATTCTCCCTGCCCCAAGGACTATTTTCACCTGTGTCAAAGAGGACTTTGTCCCAACAGAGAGAACCACACGGCTGAAACCCTGCTTGCAGCATGCTGGTCCCCAAAGGTTTCTGTGTTAGGAGCTTGGTCCCCAGCATGGAAATGTTGGAAAGTGATAGGAACTTTCAGGAAGTAGATGTTAGCAGAAAGTAATGAGGTCATTAGGAGCATTGCCCTAGGAGGGATTAATAAGACCTTGAGAAGTGAATCCGTTCCCACGTGTGTGGTCAGAGGCAGCCTCAGGTATCAGTCCCTGCCTTCCACTTTGTTTGAGACATTTGTTTCATTGCTGCATCCCCAGGCCAGCTTCCCCTGAGTTTCCCATCTCCGCCTCCCATTTCTCCACAGGGCACTGGGATTACAGAGACACTTATGCTTCCATGTCCCAGTTGAAGTGGGTTCTGGGATCTGAAATTGTGGACTCACGAAGAAAACTATTTACTAAGCACAATAACCTTCTTTCTTGGTGTCTGTCTTCCTGTCTCACCATGTAATCTCTTCCACAGAAACTCCCACCATTGTGACACCATCCACCATTGTGACGCCATCCACCATTGTGACACCATCCACCATTGTGACGCCATCCACCATTGTGATGTCATTCACTATTGTGACACCATCCATCATTGTGACACTATTCACCATTGTGACACCATCCACCATTGTGATGCCATTCACTGTGAGGTAGGTCTTCATCAAGACTGATCAGAAACAAGTACCATGATCTTGGACTTCCAGAACTATGAATTTAATTTCTTTTTTCCTATATATATATACAAACTTCCCAGCCTTGGAGATTTTTGTTGTAGCAGCAGAAAGCAGACTAATACACTGGCCACTCCCAGAGCTACTGCTTTCCAGGGTATTCATGTTAGGTGGGTACAGCAGATCCTCAGGTAGAGGGTATCTGAGTGATAACTATGGGAGACACTGAATTCTGTTGTCCAAAGTGCCAGGCTCTTCTATGCTAGGGAAAGTTGGCCCAGTGGCAAAGAACAGGCTGAAGCACTTGGTGGAGGAAGAGTTAAAAGAGCCTACTCCCCAGACATGAGTGTTCATTCTCCTCCAGTACCTAAAGCCCATTCCACTTTGTGTAGGTTTTCCCAATAAATCCAGGGCCTGGGGTGATTTACCAAGAGCCTTGATTATTGGCAACAGCAATCTCACTCACCCAGAGCAGCTCAGGGAACAAGCTGTAATTTAGGGCTCGATTTGTATTGTTTGTTCCACAGCAACAAACTCAGCAAATCATAAATTTCCTCCAAGATGAAATGTGGAAATTGACAATATTTATGAACTCAGGAGACAGAGAAGGGCTTGACCAAACCTTTGATTTGTAACTGAAACTCCTCCTGGTGGTTCTAGCCAAGGACACAGCTTGCTGTCCCAGGCCCAGGAACTGGGTTCTGGCCAAGGCTTGGGGAAGGAGAGGAGGTGAATATGCCAGGGACATCTCACCCAAGATGTTCTGTGAATGCCAGAGCCCAGGTGCCAGCTCGTGCCCATTAGATACATAGTAAAGGCAGTCTCCAGATACAATTTCCTTCACACTAGCCCAGACATAAGCCTACTCAGGTACCTCTTTCTCAGCACACCTGAAGTTTCAAACTCACCCTTCCCTCTAGGGATATACCAAGTATCACCTTCTAGCCTGGAAAGGAAAAGGAGATGCACCAAAAAGTCCACCTGCCATTGGGGAACTGAGTCCTGAGGCTTCTGAGTGCACAGGATCTGACACGCCTTGCCTCTCGTGATGCCTGCCCACTATGCCCTCCTCTCTTTCTCCATTCTTTGTTCGCCAACCTCTGGCACAGCAGGGTCTTGCCAAGCACCCCTCACCCACCCCTGTGGTGTCCTGTGTGGCCCTGAGACTGGCTATCGGGAGGCTGGACCAAGTCCTTTCTCATCACCTCTATTCCTGACCATGTGGTACCTAGTAGACTGTGGTGTTTTGAATAAGAATGGCTCCACAGGCTCAGAAACTTCAATGCTTGATCATCAGGGAGTAATGCTACTTGGGAGGGATTAGGAGGCGGGGCCTTCTGGAGTAGGTAGGGCCTTATTGGAGGAAGTGTGTGACAGGGGTGGGCTTTGGAGTTTCAAAAGTTCAAGCCAGTCCTAGTGTCTCTCATCCTGCTGCTGGAGGACCCAGACGTAGAACTTTCAACCACCTCTCCAGAACCATGTCTGCCTGTGAGCCACCAAGCTTCCCATCAAGGTGACAAAGGACTAAACCTCTGAAACTGTAAGCCAGCCCCAAGTAAATGTTTTGTTTTATAAGAGTTGCTATGGTCACGGTGTCTCTTCACAGCAATAAAACGGTGACTAAGACATAGACAGAAAATGGGAAAGCCTCCTGACAGGAACTTGGAGGCCCTACATTGTCAACGCATGCTCCATACAGCCTCAAACAAACTAGCCAGAGCTGCTTGCAACTCAGCTGGTCCCCACATAAGAAGATGGGTGTGGTGGCTCGGGCGCCAGGGCCTCCACAGCCCCACAGGGGACAACAGTGGGATGCTCACCCAGGCTGTCCATCATGGCATCCAGCACAGCAGAGGCAGCAGTGGAGATCCCAGGGTTCTTAGAGTTGAGGCTGTCCGCAACTGCGATGATGACGGAGAGCAGCATGGGGTGTATGCCCTCTTTCAGAATGGGGAGCATCTGCGCGAGGGACTCCAGTGCCCACTGGCTCACTTTCTTGTTGGAATCCTGAAGCCTTGGGGTAAAAGCATCAAAGACCTGTTGAGGGAACAAAACATCAAGAGTTTGTGGGAACTCGGGGTAGGCAGGAGTTGGCTGGGACTCCTTCTGCATCCCGGAAAGCAGTCCCCAGGCTTGTACTAACACATTCCCGATGAAGAAGAGCTCATCCCAAAAGGGAGCAGGCAAAAAAGGAGGGACAGTCTTGTATTGAGCATTCTTCACGTGCCAATAGTCCAGAGCATTGGGGTAGACCCTCTTCACCGTCCCACACTGATGGCCGTAGCAAGCCGTGTTGCTGCTATAACTCCACTTTCTATTAACAGTGAAGGCTCATGGAGGCTAATGAGTCTCTTCAGATCACACAGCTAGGAGGGAACCTGACTCAGCCTGGGTTTCCACCTGCCTGTCAGCATCACTCCAAGTGTGTTCCGTCTATCCATCATTAACGACCCAGCCACTGCCCAACCATGGGCTCTGATATCAAATATTATGCAAACAGCTAACTGAATGTGACCCAAGATCTTGACCACAGCGCCTTTTCTGGCAAAGGGATGGAAGCCAAGAGGGAAATCTCTGAGCATTCTAAAGATATGCTCAGCCCCAAGGTCAGACCCAATTAGTCATTTCACACTACAAAGACCACATGAAAATTGAATGCTTAGCGGGCTCCCCGTGCATCCCCTCCAAACCAGTGCAGACCTCTCCAGATTGAACCCACGGGGAGAAATCAGGGAGGCAGAACAGGGGTGGGTGCTCACCTGGACGAGGTTGGCAGCGACGAGCTCTGGCTTGGCCCTGCAGTATTCAAGGAGCTTCCCGACACCTTCCATCCGAGCGGGGAACTCCTTGGCCTCCAGTAGCCTGGTGAGCTCCCGTAGCTGCTCTGCCATTTCCACACCACCCCGCATGGAGGAGCGTAGCCCCATCAGCCGAGGGCCATTGGAGCCCAGCCTAGGCGGAAGCAGGCACTGACCCCTGGGGAAGAGCCCAGGGGATGAACGCAGCTCTCAGCCCAAGCCACATCCCACTTCCAGGTAAGGCAGAAATAGTGGTGTCTCCTACAGCTTCGTCCAAACCCCACCTGTCCTCTACATGCTGCTTGGGGACACTGCGCTTGGGAACTCTGGGCATCTCTTCTCCTCGAAGGGCAACAAGGCTCTCTCTTCTTGGCTTTTACCCTACCCTTTCTGAGGACACGTAAAGAATTGGGGGTAGGGAAGATAAGTGAGCGTGAGCGTATACTACGGAAAGATGACTAGAGGAAGTGTTGGGGGAGACGGGGTCCTGAGTTTCGTGCATGGGAAATGGAACCCTGGGTCTCATTCATGCTAGATAAGTGTTCTACCACAGAGAAGCACAGTTTGGCCAGCTATGGTATATTTAACCTAAAAATAAGGGACGATTCAGTATTCTGGAGGCCATCACATTCTACATCTGCTTGATTCCCATGCCATGCCCCTTGTTAGCCAGGTTCTCATACTCCCGCAGAAACCGGGAGTATTTGGATTGCATGTCCATCAGAGCCTAGACAGTTCGGCCAACATGAGAGAGACTCCACTTAGGATTCCTGCCTCCCACACTTAGTTCGAAGGCAGGATCTCTGAGCTCCTGCCCTATACCCAGGTCTCACCCAACAGGTTCCAATGTCATCCATTCTATCATTTGTTCCTGCATCTTACATTCTTGTCTACCAAAAACTAAGAGCTGTGTTTGGGTCCTGAGAACAAAGAGATGAGGTACACAGTCTGTGCCTTGGGCATCTCTCAAACAGATGGGAGGCAGAGGTGGGAAGAACAGGGACAGATGTCTACTCTGGGGATACAGGCACACAGTGTCACAGAATGTCTGGGAGAGGGTAACAGGCAAGTTACATCGTGTAGAATCAACAAGCAAGTTTTAGGTGCTCAGGACTAGCAAAGACAGAATGTAGCAGAGAAAGAAAGCATGAGGATGGGAGGCTGGGGACCAATCTAGTCTAGGGAGGGAGAGTAGGAGAGTGCAGGACATCGATGAAGAGCTCAGCAGGACCTGCCCTGCATCCCGCTGTGGTCCTAGCAGAAGGTTCACATTTCAAGCAGAGGATTCCTGCTTCATCTTTAACTGTTACCAGGATACACCCTCCAGCCCTCAAGTCAGGTCTTCTTGTCTGCCTGTGTCCAACTCTGCCCAGGAACTAGTCCCAGGATGACCAATCTAGTGGCTGAAAGACACACTGATCTAAGTGAACAAAAAGATGTTTATACAGAGAACCTAACCAATGCAGAAGTGCATTCCCTTGACCAAAACTACCCAACTTAACATCTCTGACAGATGCCACCAAGTCAGGATTGGGTCTGCCTAAGATGCACCTGACAAATCCATCATTACAGATGCCCCATCAGACATGTTCCAGTCCACAATCAACCCCATGGGCCAGCAAGACACCATTGGTAGCTTTGGTCATGGGGCTCTGGAGACACAAGAACAGCCATACCTCTCTTGACTGGGTAACCCGTTCTCACACACCACCAGACTCTTCAACACCTTTCGGCCTTTGGCAGATGGAAGTTCAAGATTGTCTTGTATTCCCTTGAGACACAGACACATAATGTAAGCCAAAGGGGGTGCCTTGACATGCCAGTATAAAGAGTAACAAGACAGATAATCCTTCCACTTGGAAGTGCCTTCAAGTCACAGTCTGGAGCCCTGGAGGCAGCTGGGCAGAGACTGAGATCTCCACTTAAGACAAGAAGGTGTCTCACCCGTTGTCTGATGGCCGCCATGACTTTCCGCAGATCATGAGACGGGAGGGACTGCTTCAGAAATGCATCAAACTTTGCATTTGCCATCAAGATATTCACCATCTTCCGGCCATAAAACCTGCCACCAGGGAAAGAACAAATGAAGAAACCGCCATGGAGAGGCACAATAAATTCACTCTATGGCTTTATACAACTTTCCCAATTATAACAGGAGAGGTTTGCTTGCTTCTAATTAGGAAAGCAATCCCTTCCCAGTTAAAAATTAGATTCATAAAAGAATAAACATCATCCATAATGCCATTACCAAGAGGAAATCACTATTAAATTTTTATATATTTTCTTAGTCTTTTTTTCTATGCATTTACATTTTAATAGATAGCAGAATACATGGGCAACTCATTTACAAGCCTTTTTGTTTTCTTATTAATCATCTTCCCAGGCTATGTAATATTCTTCATATGTACCTTTTTTTCAAGATTTTCTAAAATGTACGTGTATATATGTTATGTGTCTAGGTGTATGCATGTGCAGGTACCCGCAGAGTCCAAAAGAGGATGTCAGAGCTCCTGAAATTATGGGTGATTTTAAGCTGTACAATGTAGGTACAGGGAATCAAATCCAGGTTCTATGGAAGATCTCTCAAATGTACCTGTCCATAATCTACCCCATCCACAACCTATCCCAGAGCTACAAGCAAGACAACATTGGTGGCTCTGGCCATGGATAAAAGAGCATCCTCACTGGGAAAGTTCTTTTAACTACTAAGCCCTATCTCTCCAGCCCCATAAATATTTTTAACACCTATCCATTATAGCTATTTATTCAATATATTCAATATCCATATAGCTATATATCCAATGGCAGAATATTTAATATCCTGCTGCGTGGCTATCAGAAGTGTTGGTAAGTTTTCCTTCCCTGGTTTTAGACACTTAAAAATCTGGGGAAGGGTATAGGTTCTACCTGGTAAATAGTGCTGGCTGGGTAAGAGAATCAAAAAGAGTTTGGGTTTGGGACTCAATGGATGAGTGAGAGTTCGCTCATAGAATAGGACTAGGAAGAAAAGGAGGGCATTCTAGAGTCTACAACATGGTCTGCTACAACAGCCAGATATGGTTGGAGAGTATGAGGCTGAAAGGAGCCAGAAAAGGGGATAAACTGTGTTTGGGGCAATGTGAAGGGACTTCCTACAGGCAATGGGAAACTGAGTCATGTTAGTCAAAACATCTCCAGGCAATAAAGAGGCCTCATTGCCTATAACTCCAGTTTCAGGGGATTTAACATTCTTCTTGACCCCCATGGTCACCCCATCACACACACACACACACACACACACACACACAGAATGAATTTTTTTAACTTTGGCAAAGGGACAAGATTAGGAGCTTGGAGATGTGTGAGGAGGCCACCACCATGGACCAGGCAAGAGATGAAGCCCTGAGATGGACAACAAAATGAGACTGAGGTAAGGGCAATCAGGTTCACGAGCTGCTGATGGGGTTGAAATTGCAGGGATACAAGGCTGGCTGGAGATGGGGTAGAAAGCGTCTGGAATGATCATATCGCACCCAACCTGCTGTTTATGAAATGCACCACTACTTTATTCTCCACTAAGGAAAATGGGCACAGGAGAAAGCTAGCCGTCCCCACCGTGTCCACTGCTACTGCCCCGTGTGTGAAGGCTACCAGAGGAAGAAAGGTCACATTATTGTGGTCTTTTCCTTCCTCTGGGTGGCATTCCACTTTGCAAGAGAACGTGGGGTCATTGCCTTCAACATGAAGTCTGTCTTAACCGATGTCTCGTTGCTGCCCCGCTGCTCTATGTAACCTCACCACTGTAGCTTTGGCTGCAGTGCCAAGCGACAGTATGACCCTTCTAAGGGAAATGGGAGTTAACTCAACAGACTCTGAACAGCACCCGAAGGGACTTCTGGAAATATACCCCACAGTCAACAAGCAAGGAAAAGTTCCTTGCAGTACAAAGTTCATGCGATGAGCAACAGACACCACCAAGTTTGCAGATGTGCAGAGAGAAAACAACACCCAGGCCATAATCACTGCCTGGACAACAGCAACTTCAAGAGGCCTCTGACTAGAACATGTGTGTGTGTGGCAATGTCAAAGATGCTATGATGGCCGGGTAGTGGTGGTGCAGGTCTTTAATCCCAGCACTCAGGAGGCAGAGGCAGGCAGATCTCTGTGAGTTCGAGACCAGCCTGGTCTACAAGAGCGAGTTCCAGGACACCCTCCAAAGCCACAGAGAAACCCTGTCTTGAAAAACAAAACAAACAAACAAAAATGCTATGATGTGGAGGACAATGAGTCGGGGAAGGTTCAGAAAAGAGTGAGAATCCCCACTCTGCATCTTTGGTGACTTGGTGAGTAACGGTGACTTTGAAAAACAGAGGGAATACAAAGATTTCTTTTAAGGACCCTCTCCACTGAAGACAGGAGTGGGCCAAAGAGAGGAGAAAGGAGGATGTGATGGTTAGCTTTTAACTGGCAACTTGACATGGAGTAACCAGGAAAGGGAGTCTCAATGGGGAAGGGTCTAGATGAGGTTGGGCTGTGGAAACTGACACGGGAAGACACATTTACAGTGTGGTCCATTTAATAGGCCCTGGACTGACTAAAAGGGGACAGCTGGCTGAGCACATGCACGCATGCTTGCATTCACTGCTTCGTGCTCTTGACTGTGCGTGGAACGTTCCCAGGGCCATGACTGCCCTAGCCATGGACTGGAATTTCAAGTCAAAAAAAAAAAAGCCCAATAAATAAAACAAACAGACAAGCAAAAAACAAAAAACAAACTCCTTTCTCCTTTGAGTTGTTTGTGTTGAGTATTTTATCGCAGCAACAGGAAATGAAACTAAGATCATTCCAAGGCCTCCCTAAGAGGCAGGGAGAAGCAGGAAGTGACTCCAGAAACCAGAGTGCCACAAAGGAAAAAGAAATGTGGTCAGCTCCATCCAGTGAGGGATGAGATCTAGGGAGGTAACAGGTCTGGATTTCTGTCCCTCTCAAGCCTTCTACTGCAATGTTCATCATTTCAATGAATAGCATCCCCACTGACCCCCATGTTCAGTTTAAAACCTAAGAGTCACCTTTGATGTGTCTTTGAAACCCTCCCTGCCCATATCCTGATGGCTCTGCCTTCAAAACAGACCTAATGCCCAATCCACACATGCACACACACACACACACACACACACACACACACACACACACCCCGGGCCCAGCCTCCAGTATGTCCTGCCAGGATTATGGACTAGCCATCTGTCCGCTGTCACATGAAAAACAAAGCCATCAGGAAGAAAGACACTCTGAAACAATGGTGGGGCATCACTTTCTCCCATTAGATCCATTAGCAGGGAAGGAGGGAGAGGAGGAAGATGTGGATACTGCCGGTCACTGGCCAGACCAAGGGGAGGCAGTGGCTCAGGCATGGGGGGAGGGGTGCTCAGGGGAAGCACTCCCAGTTCCCCAGTATCTCAGGCTCAGGGGAAGCACTCCCAGTTACCCAGCATCTCAGGCTCAGGGGAAGCACTCCCAGTTACCCAGCATCTCAGGCTCAGGGGAAGCACTCCCAGTTACCCAGCATGGCTGCTGGAGAGTGAGAGGCAGTGTCATGCTAGGTTAATGCCAGAAGATTCCTACTCAGCAAACAAAGAAGTGACACCCTGTACAGTGGTGGTGACAGTGTAGACAGCTCATGTGACCAACACACCACCTCAGCTCCACTGACTGCGGGGGGGGAATGGGGCCTGAGTCCCCTGATCCATGCTCCCCATTCTCTGAAATGAAGGCATTCGATTGTCACCCTTACATCCAAACAGTGACAATGTCCCAGAAAGTAAAAGGGTGGGATCAACTGCAATCATGGGACCCCCAACTCTGGCTTTGGGAGACAATCAGCCCCCAACACACTTCAAACACCTCTAGAACTCTCCCATGGCACAGCCTAAAGCCCCTGCTTTGGGCCGTGGCCTCCAAGGTCCTTCGTGATCTACCATGTGCTGGTGTTTCCCTCTGCCCAGCCATTGCTTTCCTTGTCCAAGCTGTTTCCATCCTGAAGTCTTTATGGCGTTTTCTTTGTCTACACTGCACGCTCAGATTCTCAGAGAACAGACTCCGTTGACTTATCCCCTGCACAGCTCTCCCTGGCCGCAGCCTCAAGTCTCTCTCCCCAGCTCTCCACTCCGTTTTGTTGGCGTTTTGCTTTTGTGCCCCTTGTATAGAATCTAAAATGTTCATTATATTTATTGCTTGTTGAGTCTCTTCCTCAACTAGAAGGCATGCCTCAACACAACAGAGGCTTCATTTTTCCTATTCATTTTCATATCCATACTTAGTAAAAAAAAAATGGCTGAGTAGCGTACGATTGGAGGGGGGCGGGGGCAGATGGACACAGGGAATAGAGGAAACAGGAGACAAGAAAGGGCGGTGACTAACCACTGCCTGGACAGACTCGCCATAATTCTGGAGAGAAGTGAGAACACAGCTCCAGTCTACGTCCCCCTGACTGTCCCTCTGCTAATCCCCGAGGACACCAAGCTAACGGGCCAGTGTCTTGTTACTCTGGCTACACCCGAGTCCTGCCCTACCTGGTGTCCTGGTTAGAGTCCTGGGTCAGCCTCACCAGGTTGTGCACCAGCATGTCTGTGTTCTCTCTGGACCCTGAAAGCAGCTTCTCTGCGCCAATCTGCTCCAGGACCGCGGAGAGATGCTTGGCGGTACATTTCCGAACTAACGGGTTCCGATGGCTAAAAGAAAACACAATCATGGCCAAGAAGTCAGTCTCAGGGTGAAGGTATGAGAGCTGCAGACCAGCACACATGCAGATCTGTAATTGCAGACTGTAAACCATGTTCATGGCAGTCATGACTTTAGAACCATCCTGTGTGACTGGGGGGACAGGGGTGGTCTTTGGGTCGCTCCCAGCGATGGAGCTAAAGTTGACCACAGCATCAGTGGGAGTGGGACGAGCATCTGAGTGAAGCCACGTGGTAGCCACACCATTTTCAGGGTATTCACGAGCCCAAGCGTTCCTTCAGCCCCGTGCACGAGCGTTGCTGCCTTTCTCCCACCTAGGAAAACCCTTCCCAATCAATCTCCTCTTCCTTCCCTAGTCCCTCAGGTAGAATTAGATGCTCCCTGAGTTGGCACTGCTTGGTCCCTGATAAGTATTGTTGCCCTCTTGTATCCCCTGCCCACCAAATCAGGCTGCCAGCTCCCTGGAGCTGGGTACCATGCCACCATCTCAGTTGCATCTCCCAGACTCCTGCTGATGCTAAGCACTTGCACGGTGCTTAGTGACAATGGGGTGCCGTGGAATACTGGGGGGTTTTTTGGGGGTTTTTTTTGGTTTTTTTTTTTCGAGACAGGGTTTCTCTGTGGCTTTGGAGGCTGTCCTGGAACTAGCTCTGTAGACCAGGCTGGCCTGGAACTCACAGAGATCCGCCTGCCTCTGCCTCCCGAGTGCTGGGATTAAAGGCGTGCGCCACCAATGCCTGGCTGGGGTGCCGTGTAATATTGTTTTAAAATGTGTTACATTTGTTTATGCTGTGGAACATTTGTTTTGATGGCGCATAGATGTGTCGCATTCTTTTATGTTGTATTTAATTAACTCTGTGAAGCTGTGTTACTGTGCCTGTCTAAAACACCTGATTGGTCTAATAAAGAGCTGAACGGCCAATAGCCAGGAAAGATAAAGGATAGGTGGGGCTGACAGGCAGAGAGAAAAGAGGAGAAATCTGAGAAAAGAGAGATCAAGGAGTGAGAAAAGATGGGGTCAGTCACCCAGCCACACAGCCAGCCACCGAGTAAGATTATGGAAGTAAGAAAATGAAAAAGTCCAGAGGCAAAAGGTAGAGGGGATAATTTAAGTTAAGAAAAGCTGGCTAGAAACAAGCCAAGTTAAGGCCAGGTATTTATAAGTAAGAATAAGCCTCGGTGTGTGATTTATTTGGGAGCTGGGTGGCGGGCCCCCCAAAGAGCCGAAAGAGCAAAGAATAAAAACATTCAACAGCAGTGGGGTATACTTTGGTCACTTAACAAGTGGAACCTGACCTCTGATGAGAGAAACCCATCAAAGTGTTTCCTCTTTCAAATAAGGCTTGTGTGTCCACGGGCTACCAGGCGGTATTGCCATGTTCCACACAGAAGCATGCACAGTGTCCCACTGCTGTGGACATGAAGTGGAACATCAAAGCTCTCCCTACTCAGTGTGACCCACAAGTCTACGCATTGGTGTCATACCAGCAAGGTCCCCAGCATACGCAAACATATAAGCCCTGTTCTGTTGACAAAGATCAATGGTCACATCCCCTATGACAGGCATCATGACGGGCATCATGCCAAGCTCATCTTATCCATTATCTTCCAGCAACCATGAGTTGCTGCTGCCATCATGCCACAGACAAGGAAGCTGAGGCAAAGAGAAAAATCCAGAAAAGGCACCATGTCCCCCAAGTTCATCCAGCCACCGCCAGTGTTCAGGAATGCTGGGGAAGCAGGCACTGTGCTGGATGCTGTATCATGAAGCTGCTCATTCGCTCCTCACAGCCACTTCAGGGGAGAGAGACCACTGTTACCTCCATCAGCTGAGGAAGCAAAGGCCCAGAGAGGTGCTATGGCAGCGTACGGTGTGAGTCCAGGCCGCTTGGCCCAGGAGCAGCCCCCACGCTCGGCCAGTTATTGACACAATAGGCAGGGTGTGCTGGCAGGTGCAGCGGGCTCTGGGTAGGCTGAGAACCCTGTGCCTCTGTGATGATGACTTACAGGAAAAGAGAGGTGTTTTGCCCTGTGGGAGGGAGGGTTTGGGAAGGGTCTTCGGTTTTGCTATTGATTTGGTTTTGACGTAAGGGGAAGTAAACCTGGGTCTAACAGTAGCCCATCACCTCTCTCCTGAGAGAGGCCAGTTAGTCTACTTGCTTGTCCGTGTTTCAGCAGGAAAAAAAACACTGCTCCCCTGAGAGGAGCAGGAGCCTCCAGGGAACAGCTGAGGCTGCTTCTCCAACCCTGTCTCCCAAGCGTTGCCATGACCACTAAGCAGAACAACATCACCCTCTCCTTCCACCCACACTTACCCATTCTCCACAGCCTAGCCTAGAAAGGGTAGCAGGAGCCCACAGGTTACAGGGTTTTTCTCCCTCTGCTAAATGTGTGAGGCGCTTTCTCTGAAGCCTTACGTGGATGCCTTAGCATACTGACCCCTGGTATCCCAAGAGAGCCTCTACAGCCATGGTTTCTGCTCTGTCCCTCCCTGTCCCTTTCTCCCATCCTTCTCTGTCCACTGCCTATGCCAGGTTTTCCCTCCCTCCCTCCATCTCTCTGTCTCTCCTCTCTGTGTCTCTCTGTCTCTCTCTCTCTCACGCATGCATGCACACACGCGCGCACACACACAGAGAAACGACACATACTAGACACCCGCAGATGTGAGGGCCACCAATGCACGGGCAGGGGTCACGTTTTCCACCATGGCACCCAGAGCCTGGTTGGCTGCCCGCTGGATGAACTCGCTGGTGTTTCCCATCTTCTGCAGAAGGCAGCGGGCAATCTCCTCAGCCTCCTGGTCCATGCTCTTCTTCAAAGACCGGAAGAGGTCTCCAAGGGTGCTGATGGCCAGGCGGGATACCTTGGAGCGGAGGTTGGTGACCTTGGAGAGAGAGGAGAAGGGGCCTCCAGGACGGCTGTGTCTCCCCAAGGCTCTGAACACACTGCGTGGCGTGCGGCCCCCTCTGCTGCCCTGGCCCTCACCCTTTGCACACTGGAAGCGGAAATCTGTCAGTGCCTTGGGCAGAACAGCCTCACTGGGTTTTCATCGTACCCCACCTGGTTATTGTCGCAAGCATCAATTCCGTTTTCAGCGTTGTCTGAAAATGTGCACATTTGCTTTAAACTTGAAACTTTCCCTCCGGGTCCGTGTTATGAACACTTGTTCCCCAGTCTTTGGTGCTGTTTTAGGAAGATGGGGAACTTCCAGGAGGAGGAGCCTAACTGATGAAAACAGGCGGCTAGAAGCAGGCCTTTGCTCTACCCCGTCCCTCTGGGCTCCCTGTTGGCTGTACCTCTCTGTTAGCTCTATCTCCATAGACACGTTATCACTTCCCATGCCTTTCCTGCCAGGATGGACTGAAATGCCCCTGAAACCATGGGGCAGAATCTTTCCTCCCTTAGGTTGCTTCTCTCAAGAAAAGAAGGAATAGAAACACCTCTTTGTTCTTCATTCCACACTCACTCTACAGAGGAAGAAACCGCCCCTCAGTTACACGATACACCCCAGCCAAGTGTCGACACGACACAATGTCCTCTGTACTCGCAACCGTCCCACCCTGGCTAGAGCCGTCTGTTCCCAAGGGCGTAGACTGGTGTCTACAGAATCAAGCTCACGTTACAGGCTCTCAGGGCAGGACCCAGGCTGAGATCCAAGCTTTGGGGTATGCTACAACAGCCCTGAGGTTGAGGGTCAACCCAGAGCACCGCAACCCTCGTTAGACACGGCAACTACAGAAGACAAATGCAGGACTCCAAATGCTTCAGCTCCCAAAGATTACAAGATTGCAGATAAAGAAAGCCTGGTTCTCGGGGCTGGTATCTGAGGGATGGGTGGGGGCCTCCCTACCTCAGTGGCTGGAGGCTGATGAATGAGCAGAAACAGCCATGCTCCAGAGAGCCACAGTCTCTCATGGCTGAGGTATTACTCACCTGAACAGCTGTGACAGGAAAGGGCTATGATTAGGGGAAGAGGCAACATACAGAAGCTGTGGGGAGGCCTCACCTCTGCAGTCACTGCCAAGGACACATCATGCAGCCGGGTACTGAGGACCTCCGAGTGACAAGCTGCCAGGCGCTGGATGCTTGCCAGGCCCTTCTCCTTCATTTGCCTGAGAAGCAAGGCCAGGCCTGTCACAGGGGGAAGGAGGGAGGAGTCCTGTTTCTCTGCAGACAACCCCCAGCAGGGTGTGGTTGCATGGCCTCAGAAGGAGGGTTTTTTCTAGGGGTGACAACACCCAGGCTTGGGGTCCTAGTAGGCCAATACAAACTGGTTTAAAGGCTCTTGCCTGGTCCTCCACTCTGGCCACCGAGGACCTGTTTGTGTCTGTGACATAAGACATTCAATGCCAAGAAGTTGCTTGAAGTGGGGCCTGAAGATTGGAATGTTTCTGCAAGTGCTCTGGGCCACCGCATCTCTAGTGACTAAGATCTTATGTCTCATTTGCATAGTGGGAGGGCATTCATACTAAACTTGATTTAGATGGGGATATATCGTTGTTAGCCGCATGCTTGCTTAGCATGCACAAGATCCAGCGCCACACAGACTGCACATGGCGGCACATGCCTGTCATCCTGCCCACACTCAGGAGGCAGAGGCAGAAGGATCGGAAGTTCAAGGTTATACTCAATAATATACATGAGACCCTGCTTTTTTGGTTTTGGTTTTGGTTTTTCGAGACAGGGTTTCTCTGTGACTTTGTAGGCTGTCTTGGAACTCGCTCTGTAGACCAGGCTGGGCTCCAGCTCACAGAGATCTGCCTGCCTCTGCCTCCCAAGTGTTGGGATTAAAGGTGTGTGCCACCAATGCCCAGCTGAGACCCTGTTTTAAAACACATAAAATAATAAACTTGATGTAGAAGAATAAAGCTGGGACTTTTCTTGGTCTCTTTGTTCTGCAGTCAAATTCCTAGTGATCATGCTTGGCTCTAAAATATCACAGAACAACACAAGGAGCTACTTGGAAGGGCCCAGGGCATGTACAAGAAGCTAGAGATTCCACAAATATGAACCTACATGTGTTCTTGCACATCTGCACGCGCGCGCACACGCACATATACACACGCGCGCACACACGCGTGCACACACACACACACTTCCATAGCAGCAGACCCTAGGGGTAAGGGAGGAGGGACGTTGGGGGACTGGAGCTTTTCTGTATTCCTCCTAAATAACCTCCCACAGCCCAAGCCACAGGCCATGCAGCAAAGGTGATCCTTACCAGTCATCGCTGTTGAGGCACTGGAGGGCATCAGTCAGCGCCAGCTCTGGGTTTGAGAAGGGCCTCAACTCCCTGAAGGCCCGAAGATCCTCCTCCTCCTCCTCTTCCTCCCACTCGGGAGAGCCCAAGGTGAGCACGGCAGGTAATGAGTTAGCTGCATGGGAGGAAGAGACAGCAGGCTTCACCCAGGAGGATGGAGAAGAGTGTGCGTGCAGCCACACACAGAAGGGTCTGGAGGTGGCAGAGTCAGCATCACGTGCCCTGACTTCCCACCTATGGTTCGTCCCAGCGCCAACTTTCTTGCACTAGGAACATCCTGGCAGCGGGGTGGAAGCCAGCTGAGTCTGTGACGTCTCCAGGTCTCCCCTCCCTTGGCTGGGATATGGCACAATGAGTCCTTGAGAGACTTCCTGCTCACTTGGTCGTGTTTTAAGCTCACTCTGACCCATGAACCTCTTCCAGCCATCCCTCCTTGTGATCACTCCGACCCTTTGCTCCAGCCATCCCTCCTCTTGGGAGAGTACCTGAGTACGAAGCACCCCAGCAGATAGCTGAGGAAGGCAGAGTGCAGGGAAAAGGTTGGAGGAGACTGTCACCTGCGGGATCATGGCCACACTTCCAGGGACTGACAGAAAACAGGGACGAGAATGGCTGCGGTGTAAGATGCTTGCCTAGCATTTGTGAGGCTCTGGGTTCAGTCAAGACAAACAGACAGACAGACCCAGAGAGAGACAGAGAGTCAGAGACAGACAGACAGACACAGAGAAACAGAGACAAAGAACAGAACCTGCTTTCTTTCTGGCGAATAGATGCTAGAATCATAAAATTCTAGAAGAACCGGAAGGAATTTCAGAGACACAGCGCAGCCCCTCAATTCCTCCATCACAGAGCCAGCGCTGAGGTCTCCCAACCACATCTCTCTTCCTGGCTAGTTCTGCTGTGAGGGTTACCTGGTTCCCCTCCCCCAGAATGATTTTCACTGTAGTACACCCAGGAGATCCTGGATCTGGGTGCATTTGTGAGTGTGTGTGTGTGTGTGTGTGTGTGTGTGTGTGAGAGAGAGAGAGAGAGAGAGAGACAGACAGAGAATGTGTGTGCATGTATATGTGTGTGAACATGTTATGAACATGTTATGAGAGTATGTGTGTAAGTGAGCATGTGTGTGTGCATATATGTGAGTGTGTGTGTGTGTGTGTGCATTTTACTGGAGACTGAACTCATAGCTTTCCAACACGCCAGTTAAGAACGGTAGCACTGAGTTATATCACCAGCCCTCTTTACTTTTTATCTCTAGACAAGGTCTCGCTAAACCATCCAGGCTGGCCTTGAACACTCAGCCTCCTGGACATCTGGTGACGCAGTCCTGCACCACCACTAGTACTGGAGTCGCAGCCAGCCTCCAACTGCACCCCCTCCCTCCACACCATCCCCCAGCATCGTTTAACTCCCGCCCACCTAGAATTCGAGCACACACTTGCACATAGAAACACATTCAGACACAGGGCCCTGCGGGGATCACTCCAGCTTCCAGCCTCTGGGGTTTGTATTGACTTTGTCTTAGTGCCCTCTCCTACCAGCTTCTCCACAGTGCTCACGAGTATGCCTTCCCACGAGTGGCCTAGGAATTTCCATTCTCTGTACACGCACCTGAGTGCACACACACACACACACACACACACACACACACACTGAAGAAATGCAAGTGAGATGGTCTCCAGGTTCATGGTCCCCTGAGACAGGCTGGAATCACATGAAGTTCACTAAGGACATCAAGACAACCAAGGTTTCCAGTCCTGAAATTCCATCTTTTTCAGAAAGGCCAGAAACTAGGTGCAGGTGTAACTGATAAAGCCACTTAAGTGACACTCCAGTGACTGCCATGGGAGGGAAGAGTAAGAGGATTCAGACTCCAGGGAGGCCAAAGACGTTGCCCTTTCCTGATCAAGCCGCACGCTCACAAGCATGCACAGCTTCAGTAATGAGACAGTAGCCGACCACACTGGACCAAGACTCAGCAGCCCAAGGCTGGAGGCCCACCATCTCCGTGGGTGACTTGAGTCTTGGGTTCTCCATCCGCTGTCTACAAAGTGAGAGGGGCAGGTTAGAAGGGTCCATTCTCTCTCACACACAGCCCAGGCCACAGGGCGCACAGAACGGTGCCGCCTCACCGGCCACCACTGTTGAGGAGGGCATCTGTCAACCCTAGAGCATTCTTTCCATCTCTCATGGGAGAACAACAGACAAAGGAACAGACAGTCAGACAGACGGATGGAGACATCACAGAGACAGAGAGGTGGAGCCAGGCCTTGCACATGTAGTCCACTAAGCGAAAGCCCTGGCCAACCATATCTCCTAATTACCTATAATTTTCATCTCTTTTGTACTTCCCTTAGGATCAAGCATCTTTCTAGATCCTAAATAAATTTATTTTAAAGGGGATTTTAGGTCACAGTCATAGTAGGTAAGCTAGTATTGTTTGTGACACACCCTAGCTTCTGAAGCCTCAGAACCTGAATGTGGGTCTCTCTGTTAAAACAAAAAGCAAAACCAAAGGCGAAGGCCAGCAGGGTGTACACACCTGGGACCCTAGCACCTGAGAGACCAGGATACAAAGATCAAGGGCCACATAGCAAGACCTGTCACACAAGTGATAACAATAAAATGATAGATACTGAAAACAAGCCCCAACTGAAGGCTTTCTATTTGACACAACCGAACAGATACAAAGCATGGAAAAGGGAAGTGAACCAAAAATATTTATAATACGAAAACTCTGCTTTAGCCATCCATCATTATCTGCCACGTGACAGAAGAAGGAAATCTGAGATGAATTTCAACCTTTACTTTAAAAAAAGTGAGTCACCTTTGAAAGTGGGACAGAGCTTCTCCTGTTCCCTGAGATGTCCTTGCAACATCTACAGATTCCTTGGTCCTAGCCAGCCCCATGCAGCCCCAACAGTATGAAGTCACAGGCAGGCCTCCAGTGTCTTCACAGAGCCCCGCTGGGAAGTAGTTTCTTGCCAGCATCTTTGGCCCTCATACACTGATGGCTTCTCTAAGACATGTCACACTAGGCTGGTGGGACTGCTTAGCCATCTACTTGCCAGATGAGCCTTCCTGGACCCCCTAGCCTTGTGGGTCCCAGACGCTGTCTCTCTTAGAAAGATGAGCATGGGCAACATGACAAAGACGGGTAGCCTAGGTCTCCCTGGCCATACCCCAGAGCACCCAGAGATGGCCCACGTAGAGGTCAAGTCCCACCTGATGCGTGGCGGGCAAAGCTGGGCTCCTGCTTGCTCACAGGGATGCTCGGCAGGGACGCTCGGTTGGCCCGCTTCCTCAGGAAGACTCCAGTGTTGTTTCTGCGTGGGCTGCTCAGTCCAGTGGGCACAGAAAGTGTTCCACTGCCCCGCAAAGGAAGGAGGCCTGGGGGAAACCCGAAGACTAAGAAGGTCCTCCACCCCCTTGGCATCGGGTTTCTGTGGATATGCGTGCACCAGCAGGTGACAAGGGAGTAGACGTGATCCCCTGTCCAGTCTCAGGATGGGGGAAGGAAGGAGGTGTGGGCCGCCCCTCCTTTGGAAGGTTGACAGCCCCAGAGTTGTCCAGGGGGTATTCCCCAGTGGAGACACCCACCCAGTGCACCAGTACTCTTACTCGGAGAACCCGTGCTCCCACCCAGGGCATCATCAGTGCTCCCACCCAGGGCATCATCAATGCTCCCACCTGGTGCACCAGTACCTTCCTTGGTTGATGTTCTCCATGTGTCCAAGCCCTGGGAAGCCAGTTCCCGCCCCGGCTCAGGCTCCTTTGCCCTCCGAAGCATCTCCATCTCCTTCATCTGCTTCAGCCGCATCTTTTCCTGGGCGGACTTGGAGATGGTGACTTGGACCTGAAGCAAGGTCACGGACATGTCATTAACCTTGGGGTCACAGCCAGTCCTTCTGCACCTTCATCCATTTGGTCGTGAAACATAAGACTGCCTCCTATGCGTCAGCCACTGCTCCAGAGGGAGCAAAACAGAGTCAAGCCCTGGTCCCCTGGGAGCTTCAGGGCAGGGGTGGGGCACAGACAATAAAGAGCCAATCTGTCTGTGATAAGATATGCCAGAAGAAAAGCACAGCGATGGAGATGGTGGCCTTGACTTTGGGTAAGAAACCCCGTAGGTGGGTTACTTCCTTCGGGGGGAACTCAAGTGGAGACAGACAGGAAGAGAGGCAGCAGGCCACGTAGGTTTGAGGAGAGAGATGTTTCAGCTGAATGACCACAAAGTCCCTGAGGTTGGGGTGTGGCTAGCATAAGTGGGAGCAGCCTGAGTTTAAGCAGGCCAGGAAGTGGCAGGCTACATCTCACAATGATTTTTAGGGCCCATGACAGGGTCTCGGGCTTTCCCTCAGAAGGGTGTAAGAGGTCATTTGAAGTCTCGAGCAGAGGTGTGACAGGATCCAACTTCCACCTGAGGAAAGCAGTTTCTACAAAGGCTGTATTTCCATAACATTTTATCTTTAAACAGCTTGATATCCTTAAGACGTATAAGTGGAGCCCGGTGTAGTGGCTCGTGCCTCTAATCCCATAACTTGGGAGGCAGAGGCAGGCAGATCTTTGTGAGTCTGAGGGCAACCTGGTCTACACAGTGAGTTCCAGGACAGTCAGAGCCGTATAGTGAGACCATGTCTCAAAAAAAGGGGGGGAGTTATAGAATTGGGATGAAAAACCCCATGCACCCTTCATCCAGCTTCACCCAATGATGCTATCAACAACCACAGAACATTTCACTTCTGTTCCCCAAAGATCACGCTGACTACCGCACTCAAGAGCATGGAAAAGCATTAGGGAATAATGGGGCATCCGTGCCAAAGCAGGGACTGGGGAGGACCAGGCTAAAGGGAGAGCTTGGGGACAGCGGAGAGTTGGTTCTGCCGACTTATAAAATATAGGGAGAGAGAGGAAGAGAAGCCAAAGGTGGACCTGGGATTTGGGGCCTGAGCAGCCAGGAACTGCCATCCGCTAGGTGGAGACCCTGGTAGGTGAGGATTCAAAAGCAGGCGTGGTAGGGTTAGAACCTAATTAGATATGTAATAAGTGATGCTGGGTGTTCTTCTGTACATCTGCTTCTCTTATTGGTTGGTGAATAAAACACTGATTGGCCAGTGGAGGCAGGAAGGTAGGCGGGGCTAGGAGACGAGGATAATGCTGGGGAGAGAGACAGAGGGAAGACAAACAGACGCCATGTAGACACTGGGGAGATGGAACACGCTAGGTGTTCTCTGGTAAGACAAGGCCATGCAGAAATACATAGATTAGTAGTTACAGGTTAGTAATTAAAACAGAACTAGCCACTAAGAATCCTAAGCCACAGGCCAATGGTTTTATAATTAATATAGCATCCGTGTGTTTATTTGGGGCTGAAGGGCAGCGGGACCTGGCAGGACAGAAACCTGTCTTCAGAGGTATGATAAGGACTTTGACAATGTTCAGCCTGCTGTACTTTAGACACAGCTGTTGGTACCATGGACTAGAGCGCACATCCTGAGATAATTAGATAGCCTAGAGACCAGAGGGCTGAGCCCTGGGGTCTTCAGGTCTGGAAGATGGAGGAGTGAGCAAAAGATGGAGATGAGCTGTCTGTCATGAATGCCAGGAACGCCTCCCTTCTCACCTCCGTCTCTAGGTGGGAAATTGAAGAGGGACATGTCGCAAGCTGGGTCAAAAGCTGGCAAGGCAGGAGATTGAGATGTGGCATCTGGGGCCTCAGTGGGGCAGACTCCCAGACTGCAGTGTGCTCAGGAGAAACGGGGGATGTGCGGAGTGGGGGTTGTGGAAACAGGGGTTGTCCGGAGTGGGGGTTCTGATGTTAAGACAAAAGGCTCACAGAGAGCCATTGGACTGCTGGGAGTGCTCTGGACTCGGGAAGAATGTCACTGATACAAGGAAGCAGCCCAAGGCTACTGCTGGAGCAGTAGGGGGTGGAGCCAGAACAGGGCCGGGCGAGCAAGTGGGACCTTGGAGTTGGAGTAATGTGGTGGGGACAACACAACTTGCAGTGCCCAGGCCTGTGGAGCGACCATGGAGTGAGTGGCTGAAGCAGGCTGGGGCATAAGTCATGTCACACAGAGACTTGGGGCATAAGTCGTGTCACACAGAGACTTGGGGCGTAAGTCGTGTCACACAGAGACTTCTCATGACCACCCTCATAGGTGCTGTCAGCAGGCATCCCCGGCTGTGCCACAGCACGCGCTCAGGGCAGGCCTTCCACGTCTGCTGCAGAGCCCAGCTGCTGTCGTGGCTGTTTAAAGACAAGCACGAGGATCCCACGACAGCGATTGACCAATTCCATCTCAATCAGGGAAGAGAAGCCACCTCCTCCCCAAGGTCACCTTCTGAGTGAGAGGTATTTGTCAGCCTGTCAGGGGCAGCTTTGGCCTCGAGCCTCTGAGTCAGCTGCCTCTCGGCTGCTATCTTGGGGGTCAGTTCAAATTACTCAGCCTGCTTCATCCAAGCCTTCTGGGCTCTTCCCAGCATCCCGCTCCCTTCCAGGCCACAAGTGACCTTCTTCTGTCCTTCAAGTCTCCTTCCATCTGCATCCTTCCCTGTTCCCAGCCCCCACCCTCATCCTCAGCACCCTCATCCCCCCACCCCACCACCCCACCACTCCACCCCCGGGCTTCTCTTGCTCTCTGCAGCTCTCCCACCCCACCCCCACAAACTGTCCACGGGAGGGCTTGGGGAAACTGGTTTGGCAGTTCTTGGCTCTACCTCATTCCCCACTCGCTGCCCCCGCCCCGCCCCGCCCCGCCCCGCCCCGCCCCACCCCAGCAGGTTTTAGCAGCGTGCTTGCATCCAGCCAGCTGGACCTCAGCTTCTTCCGCCTGTCACTCCCCTGGTACCTTGGCGCTGGACTCCTTCTGGTCTTCGCTGCTCACCAGGGAGCGGGCTTCTTTGGCACGGCTGGGGGAGAATGCTGTCGGAGTAGAGGCGGACTGTGACGAAGCCAGGGGCTTTGGGGGGCCTTCGGCAGACTTGGCTTTGACGGCTGGGACCAAAGGCTTTGGCTCTGAGAAGTCAAGAGCAGGGACAGAGCTGAGGACAGTGGCACCCTGGGCTGTCAGTGGGGCCCTGCCCCTGTGGCTGATGGACGACTGCGCAAGTCCTCATTCCTCAGTGCCCCTGGTGCACACTTCCCTGATGGGGAAGTTAGGTTTACTCTCCAGAGCAGCACTGCCAGGGAAGCCAAGGGCCATGTCATTCTCCTTCATTCTCTCACTCACTCACTCATTCATTCAGAAAGCAAGCGCTGAATATTTTGTTCTGAGAGGAGAGAAGGTGGGAAAACAGAGTCAAATAAAACACACCTGTTTATACCACTCCAGCAGAACTGGGAGGGGCCAGAGAAATTTTGAAAACTAGACTAACCCTCCCACTTCACAGATGGGAAAACTGAGGCCCAACAACCTTCATTTCCAAATATCAGTTCCATAAAATCTCATCATCACTCTATATTTTCCCAATCAATGGATTTAAAGGTACGTCGTTTTTAATAGAGAGAACAGGGATGGGTTCCTTAATTTTCTCCTGCCCCTAAATTTGGTCACTCATCACCTGGAGAAAACCAGCTAACCAGGGGTTCCTTGGAAGTGGGCAGCAATCTGGGGGTGCTCAGGGCTGGAAAGGGCATTTTGTGTCTGTGTTTTGTCCCTGCCAAGCCTGCCTCTCAGGCCTGGCTCCATGTCCTATCCCAGAGGAATGTCCTGGACAACAGCCTGTCCCTCCGCCAGCTGCCTCACCTTGCTGAGCTGATTAGTCAGGGACCTGCCAGGAAGTGGGTCACCCTCCTGCCAGCCAACACAGCAGCCTGAGCTCAGAATGCCCCTCACAGGCTGTGGCCTCTCCCCCCACCCCCAATCACTCTCCAGCCCTGGCACAGCCCCCTGCACCCCACGCCCTCTCCAAGGCGGATCATCAGCCCCGAAGGGATGACCTTCTACATCCGCTCTCCTCCCTCCTCCCTGCTTCCCTTTACCTCTCCCTCCTCCTTCCAGAAAGCTGCTCTTCCCCCACCTGCACCCCGCCCCTCTTCGGTTGGCCTGCTCTCCTGACCTTTGAATTTGCTAAGAGCAACTGTCTGAGGTTTAGGAGAGGTGGTTTACTGTCACGCTCTGACCAGTGAGGACATCTCGATGCGCTTACCACAAGGCAAGAAGCCTCTGCTTGGTGAGTCAGGCCCACCCTGCCCCGGTGCAAAGCCACTGCAATAGTGACAGGGCTGCTTTCCGGCTCCGAGAGCACTACTGGGAGCTCAGTGAGCATCAAGGTGACCTGCACCAAATCAAACTATTCAGCCAGGTTCACCAAAAGAACAGCACGTCACCAAAAGAACAGCATGTCTCCCTCGTCTGGACTGCCAAGAGCTACATGGGTTGGTGTGCATCCCGGTGCTCTGTAGAGCAGATGCCGATAAGAACGGCTGCCTCCCTGGTCCCTGGTACAGGCTTGTCACCACTCTGTAGTGTGGTGACATCTTCCCCATCTGTCTGTGAAACGAGGGAGCCTCAAGTCTCAGATGGCCTAATTCCATAACCCAGTCCGTGGATGCAAAGAACAGAAACAAGATGAGTGCTCATGGGGCTACGTACCCAGAGATGTCGGGGTCTTCTCTAGAGGCCCATTCTTGCAAGTCAGCCTTAAAGGAAGAGAGAAAAGAACCGTGTGAGATCCAGTTAGCCAGAGACACTGTGGCGAGAAGCCTGGGGGGGGGGGCAGTGAGATGGACAGAGAGATGGGAGCTTGTTTCCCTGGCAGAGTGGCAGGAGATGTAGCTCCTTAAACAAAGACTGGGTCGTTGATTACCTGTCAGGCGTGCCTGGGAGTCCAGGCACAGTGCTAGGTGGGTCCCTGGCAGTGCAATCATCTGTTTCCTAGGTACAGCATCCACATGAAAACTGCTGTCTTAAACTAGACCCGTGTCTTTGACACTCAGTTCCCGACACAATCCCTGCTTTGGCCCGCGCTTCATGGCAAGTGTTTTAGCTGCTAAGCCATCTCTCCTTCTCCTACTGCCCACCACACTTTAAAAAAATGTGTGTATAGCACCGGGAGGTGGTGGCACACACCTTTAATCCCAGCACCCGGAAGGCAGAAGCAGGTGGATCTCTATGAGTTCAAGACAAACCTGTCTTACAAGAGCTAGTTCCAGGACAGCCTCCAAACCACAGAGAAACCCTGTCTCGAAAAACCAAGAAAAGTGTGTGTGTGTTGTGTGTGCCTATTGCATCAGGGTTTCCTTGTGGGGGCGCGTGTGTGGGAGGTACATGTGCAAGTATGTGCGCGCGTGTCTGGAGGATCAGGGTTGATGCTGGGTGTCACCCTCCATCACTCTCCCCCTTACGCTTTGAGGCACTGAACCCAGAACTCACTGTCCCAACTAGAGTGGCTACCCAGCTTGCCCTGAGGACTCCATCTCCTCCTCTCATACACCGGGGACACAGGATGGACCATGATGACCACCAGATCTCATGTGGTTTAGGGACCCAGCTCTCAAGATTACACTGCAAATGCTTTGCCTGCCAAGCCATCATCCCAGCCCCACGGTGACCCTATAAAGTCAGAGCTTGTTTAGTCCCTGGGTCTAAGAGTTTTTGATGACACTGCGTTGCTTCAAGATGGGGGTTACATCCCTCCGGAGGGCACTCATAGGCCCCTCAGACAAGCCGAGTCTATCTCACAGACAATGTCTTCATAGCTGTCATTCCTCCCTGTGTATCTTCTCCTCCATCTTACACTGTCTCCCCGCTTCAAAATTCCTCTAAGAAGTCATCCCAGCTTGATTGAGACACTTTCCTGTTGGGCTTCCCAACATAGTGGGCAGCCTTCTCCTCTCCTCCAGTCTTGGACTCAGTGGTTTGCACACGAGTCTCTCTCATCCCCAAAGAATTATTTACCCTGGTTTCCAAAGCACCTAGCAGATAGTAGGTGCTTAGTAGTTTTTAAGTAAATGAATGATTAGGTGGGTGAATGAATGAATGAAGTGGCCACAGAATGGTGTTCCCATCCATTTGCTAGACAGCCTTACAGAATTGCAGACAGACAGCATAAGGTGGGTGTTTCTATGTGACTAATTCATGCCAAGCACTAACCTTAGCATCACAGGTTTTTGAGATACAGCCCCTGTCCTATAAAGTGCCAAATTAAAGAATAGAATGATGTTTAAACAAGACAAAATAAATAAAATGAAGACACGAGAATCTATTTAAGTAGCCAAGGTTTGTTAGTTAAATCAATGAAGCAATGGAATTTAGGTGGGGGTGGACAGGTAGTCATGTCATATGGACAAGGCAGAGGTGGTCACTTCCTGTCCTTGCCAGTCATGGAAGCCAGGTGAGGCGGGGGCAGAAGGACAGTGCTGCTGTGCAGGACAGAAAAGCGCCACACAGGGACTGAGGCTCTGGTTTGGGAATCAGCAGGCCCACAAAGGCGTGGGAAGGACCCTGTATATAGTGCAGGAGGAGAGTAAGATGTTCCCTGTGCACAGCACAGGAGGAGGGTGAGATGCTCCCTGTGTACAGCACAAGAGGAGGGTGAGGTGCTCCCTGTGTACAGCACAGGAGGAGGCTGAGGAGCTCCCTGGGTTCAAACCAAGCAGGCTGCTCTCAAAAGCTGCCGGCAGCAAGAGGTGAAGGAGACGGTCATAAAGGGTGTGTGGGGACTGAAGATGTGGGGGGGGGCTGGACAGCGAGGGGCAGATGAGGACCTTTGGGGAGAAGCTATGAAGCAGCTAGGAGTGGAGAGTGGGAGGGAATGGCAGGGACAAGAGCCAGGTGGGTACTTCCGGGTATTCTGTTGTTGCAGGAGAGACATGGGGAGGGGCAAGCTGGGGGCGGGGGGTGGTGGGGGGGAGACCAAGAGCACAGGAAGCCAGAGCCAGACTGCTGAAGGTGCAGGCAGATCCTCCATGGAAGGGCATTCTGGAGAAGCACAAGGAGCCTCGTGTTGCCATGGTAACATTTTACACTCCCTTTCTCCCTACTTCCTCTAATGCTGACCAGCATCAGCCATGAGAAACCAGAGGTTCCCAGTGAGAGTGTGGGTCCCAGGGAGAGGCCAGGCCATGGGCAAAGTCACCCAGAGCACCTGATCCTGGAGGTCATGGGCACAGGTAAAGGCTCCAGAAGATAACCAGAAGTTTTCCAGGACGGGTAAACTTAAGTGACAGATGAAAAGGGACGCGTAGGAGCCTGCCTGGAAGGTCAAGACACGGGTCAAACCAGAGAGGAGAGGGCCGAACAAAGTCTGAGGGCTGCCACAGTCCAGAAGATACGAGAAAGTCAAGTCGTGAGACGGGAGGAAAGGACCTGGGCAGAGCAAGGTCTCCACCATTAATGCCGCAGCGAGGAGAGGCATCCGGGCAGGAAGAGGAATGAACGGTAAGAAGGAGGAGGTGAACTGTGTGTGGAATGGGAGAGCTCCCATCCAGGAGCAGGGGCATGGACACATTCCTGCATCCCAGGAAGCCCCGAGAAAGATGGGGACATCTGGCCAAAGAAATGTGGAAGGAGGATATGGCAACTATATGTAGTGGTTCACGTGAGAAACACCTCCCGTGGACTCAGCGTTTGAATACTGGGTCCAGGGTGGGTGGCAACGTTTGGGTAGGTTTAGGAGGCGTGGCCTTGCTGGATGACCACTTTGGGGTGTCAAAAGCTTTGCGCTATTCCCAGTGCTTTCACTCGGCTTCCTGCTTGAGGACCAAGATGTGAGCTCTCAGCATCCTGTGCCACCATGCCCGATGCTTTCCCACCATAACGGACTCTTGACCTTTGAAACGTAAGTGCAAGTAAACTCTTTCTTCTGTAACTTGCCTTGGTCCTGTGGTCTTTTATCATAGCAATAGAAAAGAAAACTAATACAGGCTCAGGGTCGATGAGCGTATAGTCAGACTCACGCACATCCAGAGACACATACACTCACATATGTGTGTACATGCTCACACATATACACAAACACGATCATAAACATACACTCACAGGCATGTGCATATGAATTCTTACTTCTTCTGACATGTCTGGGCTGGCCACTGAATGCTGAGAGCCATTTAGAAGGCTCTGCCTGTCTTCTTTACAAGATTCATAACAACACTGAGCCTCTGCCCCAACTGTTTCTGGGTATAAAGACCCCTCTTTTTTTTTTTTTTTTTTTTTTTGGTTTTTTTTTTTTTTTTGGTTTTTTTCGAGACAGGGTTTCTCTGTAGCTTTGGAGGCTGTCCTGGAACTCACTCTGTAGACCAGGCTGGCCTCGAACTCACAGAGATCCGCCTGCCTCTGCCTCCTGAGTGCTGGGATAAAGACCCCTCTTTAAGCCCAAAAGTTTTAGGGAAAACCCATATGCTCACACATGTGCATACACAAACATGCACACACATGAGCATACTCATATATACATGCTAATGGTGGTGGTTTTAGTAACTATCAGTTAAGAAAACACATAATAATAAAGACCCACCGTGAATTTGACCATACCCTAAAACAGTTTGTACTTTATTCATCACTATGACAACCATAGTCATTAAGAAACTAAAAAACAGGCCTCCCACATCACTTGCCACGTATGCCTTCGTGGATCAGAGAAGTCCCCAACATCTGTGCTATGGCCTCCATGAGTCTAGGGTTTGTGGGTGGGGCATTTTACCTTAAACTAACCTAGGACCTCAAAGCTGTACCTACCATGGTGACTCAGCAATGAAGAACCCAATGGGGCTGAGAGGGTGCACAAGTTACAGGAGAGATGACTACAAACAGACCTGAGATTTGAGGTTGGCTCCTTACCGCGTATGTGGGACCCTTGGTCCTGTAAGCACATCCTGGCCTGGACCCAAGGGGCTGGGCAGGGAGTCAGGCCTGCAGGAAGAGGTCCCTGTGGGCAGCCGGGCCTTCGGAATGGGCGGGATCACGATGCCTCCTAGAGACTTGTGCATCTTCTCATCATTGCAATGCAGATATTGCCTGGAGATCTGTACCTGGAAGGGGAGGGGAGCCTGGTCCTCGGAAGCATGACTCACTGTCTCCCAGTGACCTCACACGGAGTGTGAGGAGCCAGCTGGGGAAAGGGCCTCTTAGCCCCAGCCCAGCCCCTCTGGAAAAGCCAATCTTTCCCAGTCGCTCTAGGTGGGAAGACTAACAAGCTCTCCTGTGTTTTTTATTACTGTTTGGATTTTTCTATCTTCTCATTTCAGAAGAACCTGTGACTATCAGAGCAGGAAAGGACCCTCTAAAATACCCGACTCAAAGTTCTGCTTTCACAGATATACAAAATAGAGCTGGTGGGGGTGGTCCCCCATGCCAACTCACTGGCATTAAACAAGAGATAACCAGAAAACCAGGCAAGTCCTGAGACATGAATACCAGGGAAACCCTGGGGGCCCCCAACTCTAGGATGGACAGCCTTGCAGCCCCTGTATCTCTCAGACGCTTCCCTCCCACCAAACTCCCGGGTTAGCTGTGGAGGTCTGGAATACTACGGGGAGAGGAGGTGAGATGGCAGCCCCGAGCCTCTCTCGGTGCCATCCTGATCTTGATGGCTGTCCTGAGACACTTGCAGAGATGCACAGAGCATGGGACAAGAGCTGGTAAAGAAAGCAGGCAGAGTAACTGCAGTAAAGACCGGGGCCGCGGAGCCTCTTTACCTCCTGGGCACTGGCTCCCGAGTCCTGGAGGACATGTCTGCCCCCAGGAGGGTCCAGGTCATTCTCCTTGGCACTGCTGGCCTCAGGGGTGGTGGGGATGCTCTGGATGGGGGGCATTGGCCTGGCCACCCTCAGCAGCCTCTGTGAGGCGGTACGGGGGATGGTGCTCCTCAGAGGTCCTCCTTTGGGACCTCCTCCAGGACCTGGAGAGGCTGGGCAAGGTAAGATGCAGAATGAGTTAGTATCTGGAGCACGGGGAGTGGAGGGGGATTGCCATGCTAACATAGGACTTGTGTCCTGAGAGAAGCAGGGATGCTGACGGGAGAGAGCAGGGCTCGCTCGCTCCAGCCCTACGCCCCACACCCACCGGAAGACCAGAAAAGCGGCCGGGGATTTAAGGGTCCCTTTTCATTTCCATAGAATTCGGTAGAAATGAACATCAGAGTCAAAGAGGGTAGCGTGGAGAGACAGAGAGCAGTGGTGGGCTAAGAGAGGGGGCAGCCGGCCCTGGCTAGAAGCTGTGTGACCCTGCCTGTCCCTAACTTCAGATCTAAAATGTCCCTCCTCAGATTCACGTCTGCAGTACTTTCTCCCCAGCTGGCTGTGCTATTTGGAGCAACTGTGGAGGCTTTAGGAGATGAGGACCAGCCGGAGGAGGGCAGAAGTAGGTTACTCAGGAGAGAACTTTGAAGGTTACAACCCAGACCCCGGGTCCAGCCTCAGCTTCCTGGTTTATGAACAGCCTCGGATACATGCACCCACTGCCGTGAACGGAGCTACCCCACCCTGCTTCCCCCACCCCAGCTTGGAAGTGTGAGTCAAAATAAACCTTTCTTCCCTTCAGCTGTTTCTGCTCTGCGTGCTGGTCAGAGATGTGAGCGTAATAAGGTATCCACCGAGACTCAAGGAATAGACCCCATAGAGTGCCAGCCGAGCTCCTGGTGAATCCCAGTCGTTCTATGCACTTACACAAGATGCCAGTCTGGTGCCAGGCAGACACAGGTCGATTCCTTCTCCCTCCTCACTTCTTCAGATACCAAGGCGGGGTAGAGCTGCCTTGACATTCCTAACCTAGCCTAAAAGACACGCTGCCCCTCTTCCAGCATTTTTATACTTTATCCTCCCCGCCCCCTGCCTATCCCGCAGAGCAGCACCCCATCAGTAGAAGCCCACTGACCAGCCCCAGCGGACCCCCAAGAGCCTGAACACCTACTGATCCTCACAGCCTGGGTGACCTGGAGTCCGTGACCTCAGAGCCGCTGGTGGCAGGGTCACGGCTCACCTTGAGAAGATGCTGCCGTGCCTTCTGAGAGCCGCCTCTTCTTGAGCTTGTCCTTAATCTGGATGGTGTCCCGGGCCACACTGCTGGCCTCTGATTCCATGGAGGGGATAGCTCCCACAGGGTGGGGCCCCAAGGCCAGAGCTCCGAGGTTCCTGGGGTAGCCATTCCTGGCCTGCCAGCCTATCAAAGGCGCATCCAATGTGTGGCTACCCTGGGCCTTGTGTCCGCTCAAGAGTTGTGATGGCTTCTCACTGCTTAGGACATTTGACACTGGCTGCAGAGAGGCTGAGAGAAACAGAGAGAGGATGGCTTCTCAGCCAAGACCCCAGGTGGCACTAGGCACCAGCAAACTTGTTAGTATTGCTTCCATAGCCAGCCATATGCCTGATGCACCCAGTCACTCTGTGTTTCGGTCATTCCTGGGAGCCATTTATAGATCAGTGGTGCCATGAGACACCTAACCCCGAATGAGACCCACATCATGAAGTCTTCCAGGAATGAAAGGGGATCTGTATGCAGCCTTATTGCAGAATGAGCAAGAAATGCTAACTACATAGGAAAAAGGCTCTCTGCCCAGGGAACACATTCAGCAGACTCCAGGACACAGCCTTAGAGGACTGACAACAATATCAATGGGTCTTCAGAACAAGTCATGCTCACATGTAGACTTCAAGCCATGCAATTTCTCCTTCATCCAGCATTCAATAGACACTGTCAGTGTGCAGAGCATTGTCCAGTCAGTGGAGGGACAGAGATGAGTGGAACACAGACTTTGTGATTAAGGGACTTTCAATATGATATGCTGTTAGTGGGTTCAAGGTAAATATGAAATATGCCCTAAGTTATGGAGAGACATGTTCAATGCACTTGCTGTTGTGATGATGTAGAAGGTGTTGGTGGACTGTGGGGCCCAAAGGGGTCCTAGAACCTAGAAGAGCAAGGGGAATCGTGGGCAGGGAGCATGCAGAGGCACTTCCATGTTGTTTCACTTCCTGGAACCCCTGGACATAACCCCTAAGACCTGATGCTCAGAAGTTGGAGTGTAGCTGGCATACAACCCACGGATGGACAAACTCCTGGACCAGCCACAACCCTGAGATAATACAACTTCCCAGAACCATGGAAGCTTCCACTCAGAGCAAAGGGACTGAGCCCTGCCCTGACAGTCTATAGACAGACAAGAGAGCAGAGAGTCCGGGAGCAGAAGGTGACACAGGGCCTGAGCGGAGTGTAGGCAACCACCAGAGCAGAGCCGCCATGTTCATGACCTCATCTCCTGCCACGCATGCCCCGCTGCCTTCCTAAGCCCGAGGTGCAGGCCCCTGGGGAGACTGGCCCTGTCCTGCTGGAGTCTGAGGCGTCCCAGGTTCCCAGAAGAACTAATCCACACCAAGAGCACCACCTTCCCAGCCCTGGGTCTCCCTCAATGACCCTCATCACCTAAGGAGACTTTTGTTTGTTTGTTTTACTTTTTGTTTCAGTGGTTCTGTTTGCTTTTGTTTTGTTTCATCTCTACTCCTTAATTAAAATAACTTCTAAAACTAGGCATCACTCCACACATATAAAAGTTGGTATATAAATGTCTTGGCAGATTTAAATGGTCACAAGTGCATAATTTCCAGTTTTTAATTTCATTTTGTTTTGTTTGTTTTTCGAGACAGGGTTTCTCTGTGGCTTTGGAGGCTCTCCTAGAACTAGTTCTTGTAGACCAGCCTGTGTCTCGAACTCACAGAGATCCGCCTGCCTCTGCCTCCGGAGTACTGGGATTAAAGGTGTGCACCACCACCACCCAGCATTTTTTTTCTTTTAGACAAAAGTCTGTGTAACCCAGGTTAGCCTCAAACTCATTGTGTGGCTGAGGATGACTTTGAATTCTGCTCCTCTACTTCTTCCAGGAGCATTTTAAACAAGGGCCATGATACAAAAACACCTGCTATATAGTTTGAGAATGTGCAAGCATCCAGATACCATTCCATCTCCTCCAGGCTGAGTTCCAGCTCTGTGGTCAGTGGCCTTGCCAGGGCAGTTTCTAGAAAATCATCTCCCGTCCCATGCCAAAGACCCCAGAGAGGCCACCAAGGTCACTGGTGGTGACCCAGTTCCCAGGCCAGGTTCGTACCTTCACCATAAGCAAGAAGACTAGAGTCTATGCTTCCAGGCGGGGGCACTCGGAGCCCGACACTAGTCCGAGGAACACTCCCACAGTACACAGCCACCGGAGCCAGAACTTCAGCTGGGAAGAGAATCACAAAATAATGGTACCTTAGCGTCCTCTGTGGCCAAAACTAGGGCATAAAGGAAGGATAGGAGTACATACACCCACACGCCCACTACCGTTCTCCACTTGGGGTCTCTAGAAGAACGAAGGGCAGAGCCTGGTCCATTGGTGGGGGTACCAGCCAGGAAGTGACCTCAACAAGTCCCATAAACCCTACCAGCCCCAGCCTCCCTAGTATCCCTCTCATCAAATTCTTCCTGCTTCCTCTCTCATGCCTGATTTCTCCCCTTCTGTCTGTCTGTCCGTCTGTCCCTCCCTCCCTCCCTCTCTCTCTGCTCTCTCTACCTCTGTCTGCTCTTTAGCTGCTTCCAGCTTTGGGTCAAGCCCTTTGGTTAGGTTTTTCTCCAGCCTCCTCCAGCAGCCAGTGAAACTGAAGCCTGCTGACCCTAATCCTGACTTCTGTCACAGTGTGTCTCAGTGCTCTCCCTGGACCACCCTCTGATACCCATCACAGGCAACGAACTTACCTGAGAAGCCTTGGTCTTGGCAAAGCCCTGATTCAGAGCATCTATCACCTGCCTCGTTCTTAGAGGGCCTCAATCAGTAATCTCTAGTCTTCCCCCCCACAGCCTCCCTGATTTAACAAATGGCACCCTTCGCTCCTAGTGCCTGCACCGCGCAGGGACTCTGGCCTGTACACATTGACCAGAGGGTAGCAAGGCTGACCCAGTAAGGAGATTGGAAGGCCAGTGGCAGACAGATGTTGAAAAATAAGCAATGACACAGTAAGCCCCAGTAAGGGAAGAGATGAAAAGGCTTCCCAGTAGGAGAGGAACCAGAGCAGAAGCCAGGGAAAGAAGAGGGTGGCGGCTAGGGGACCACCCCTTTAAGAAGCCTTCATCGAGCCTACTACTACTATTAGTGAAAGAAACATAGCACGGCATGGTGCTGTACCCCTGGGTCAGAACCCTCATCAGGGAAACTTCTTGAAGTGGGTGGGATTTAATACAGAGACCCACGACTGGACAGTGTACCGGGAGCGACTTCGGAACACTCCATCCTAAATGAGATGTCTTCACCGAATCCCTCCTTTAAAGGCTCAGGGATCCTCGGGGAAGAGGAGGCAGAAAGGTTGTGAGAGCCAGAGGAAGTGGATGACTCCAAGAAAGGTACGTCTTCCAGACGCAACAGGGTTGACACACATGCCAACTCACAGAGACTGTGACAGCACACACAATGCCTGCCCACAGTCAGACCTGACAAGATTCCAGCCCTGGAAAGGGGACACAACGTCCAAGGTTAGGACGACGCCCCGAACCAGGAAGCTATCTGCAACTGACGCCTGCTAGCACTGGGAAAATCAGTGTTCTCCAGTGGAGTCACACCGGATACGTAGACCGCGCTCCAGGGCAGGCTCCAGTCAGGAGCAGTCGGCCAGCACCGAATGAACCCCTGCTTTGTGGCTGTTATTGCTGTGTGCTTTTTGTTTTATTTGGATTTTTTTCTTCATTTTTGTTGTTGTTATTGTTGTTTTTTGGTTTTTTTTGAGACAGGGTTTTTCTGTAGCTTTGGAGGCTGTCCTGGAACTCACTTTGTAGACCAGGCTGGCCTCGAACTCACAGAGATCCACCTGCCTCTGCCTCCCGAGTGCTGGGATTAAAGGCGTGCGCCACCAACGCCCGGCCTTGTTGTTGTTTTTTAATTCTTTGTTTTTGTTTCAAGAAAGAGAGATCGGGGGGTTGGGTGAGTAGCAATGTGGGGCAGATATCCCAGCTGCTACCTTCTTTCCCAGGGTCACCTGGAGACATGGGCCCATCCGAGGTCAGTAGTAACTCCACACTTGACAGTCATATTCAGCTCATCTGGGGCAGGGGCAAATCCCTCAGTTTCCACCAGAAACCAGGGTGCCTGGACTGTCTCCTGACCCAGCCACCCACAGGCTCACAGCCACAAGGTGGAATTAACCCTTCAAGGAACCAACCCACTGTGTTTCAGAGCAGACACAAAGCCAGCTGGAGACGCCTGCAGGCCAGGGAGCTTTACAGGCAGACAGTCAAGACCACTAAGACATCCAAGATCGTTGAGTGGCTACATGACCACACCTCCCCAGCAGAGCGTGACCCCTGAACTATGCAAGGAATGTTCCCAGCCCATCAAGGTTCCCTACCTGGAGGGACATCATCGCGGGTGTCCATGCCCTGGGTGGGGAAGGTGCCCACCAGACTGTCTGGAGGTGGCAGTTGTCCCTGGACCCTGAGTGCAGGCCTCAGGGGTCCAAAGGGTGCTGGCCTGTGACATCCAGGGCCCTGTGGAAAAAAAGAAAGAAGGAAAGAAAGAAAGAAAGAAAGAAAGAAAGAAAGAAAGAAAAGGAAGGAAGAAAACACTTTTAAACCCTCTGCAGCAATCCACCAGACTCAAAGCCTGGCTGAGGTAGAAAGATCAATGCCAGGCCCAGGATGGCCTCTTTCCTTTGCCCTCTCTCAGAAATGCCCCAGTCCCCGAGTCCTAAGGCCGTGTGACCCTGGGGAGAAGTTCATTATGAGGAGTCTCAATGGAGCCTAACCAACCTGTCACCTTCAAGCCTCAGGGAAAGTGTAAACCCATCACTCCTTTCTAGAACTTTCTATTTTCTTCCAAAGCCCTTTCCTCAGCAGCTGCCTGGAGCCTGTGCTGTATGCTGCTCCTGAGCTAAAGCTCGGGGTGTTGGTGGAGTCTCCCCAACACTGGTGCTCCAGGTTTCTGGGGGTTTTTGGTTTTGTTTTTCAGGTTAGGCCTGTCTGTGCCAGCAAGAAGAGCATGGTGTTTGTTCTCATCTCATTGAACAAGCTGCACCTCTAACCCTCTTAGCCGCCCTGGCCATTTTGTTTACCTGGGCTTGGCCACTCTGAGCCTCTTCCTCCCCGCCCTCAGGTCAGCCATCAGCTCTTGCCCCTGACTGAACTTCTCTTTCTCTTTGACAGGGGTCTCACAGCAGGCTCTGCAACCCACACAGTTTTATGGATTTCTTCTTGAAACAGGGCGACAGTCGGCGGCTAGGCATGGCCACACCTGGTTAGGGACAGAGTTGGGCCTCCCAGTGTCACACTCCTGAGAGTGTTTCCCTCCAGACACCGTCTGGGGACAGGTAAGAACACTGTGGCAGCGTCCTTTTGTTGAGCAACAACCCGCAGCTCAGGAACTGAGAGCCCTGCCACAGACCCTGCCCCAGTTCCGGAAGGCAGGGGAAGCCCTGCCAACGTCTGGCCCAACAGGTTGACTGAGGCTCAGCCAACTGCCCAGACCCAGCCCTGACCCAGACCAGACCCAGCCCTCCCTGTGCCAGTTGGGTCCTCTGTCCCAGAATTTTCCTTAGTGACTGCAAGGATGAGAAAGATTTAACCACATAGTGACGGCAGCAGCCAGGAAGGCCTGAGAGACACAGCGCCTCTTCCAGGCCAAAGGGAAAGATCCTAGTCCACAAAGACAACACCCACTCTTCAGCCAGAGCGGTGAGAAAGATTCAACATGCTGGCCAGGCCACCAGCTTCAGCCAGGACCACTCTGGGCCAGAGTCTGGGGCTTTGGAGGCCCAAAGGGTTGGCTCTCAACAGAGGATGCACAGTGTGCACAGTCTGGGTAAATAATCCACATTCATCCACACTCCTGCCCACAACCAAGGCAGAGGCTCTCCATCACCTAGAGTCTGATTAAAATTATAGCACACACACACTCTCGAGCACAGGCACACACACTGAATTATTCTAGTAGGCCTGCTACAAGAATGTGTCTGTCTGTTCTTTCTACTCCAAAGTGATTTTTGATGTTCAAACGGGACTGAGCCCCGCCTACAGTTCAGGTCCATCCTATAGTAAGAGCTGAGCCTCCTCCCTCACCTTAGGTTGTCAAGGCAGTTATCAGTGCCTCAGTTTACTCAAAGTGCTCCTTTCTAAGCAGACCACTTGGAGTTGCCCAAGAGCACAGACTCTGTAAGCTTCTTATAGCCCTGCTACTGCAACGCCTTGTGCATAGAACTGTCCTCGACGGCTACCTCCTGGAAGTCAGAATGTCCACAGGCTGAGTCAGCCCCATTCCTCTGTGTCCCTGGGAACTCACAGGAAGGAAACGATGGGCCATCACCTAGCTTCCCATGGTGCACCCGTCAAGCAGTCCTGCTGAGGCCCAGGCAAGTGCACATCTTCAGCCCCTCAGTCCCCAAAGATCCACAGAGCAGGGGCTCCCAGGCAGCTCCCCAAGAGGAGGAGGCCACAATAGCTGATGAACGAGCAGCCACGCCCCATGTGACAGCCAGGAGTGGCACCCCACCCTCAGCCCAGGAATTCCACTCAGGCCCAGGGTATGGTGGGAAGCCAGAGATCCCTGTCCCTAAACCGGGCAGTGGTGGCACACACCTTTAATTCCAGCACTGGAGAGGCAGAAGCAAGCGGATCTCTGTGAGTTCGAGGCTAGCCTGGTCTACAGAGCGAGTTCCAGACAGCCAGAACTACACAGAGAATCCCTGTCTCAAAAAACAAACAAACAAAAAGATTCCTGTCTAGAACAGACGTCAGAAGGAGGAATTCCATCGCACACAGACAAAGCTCTGGATTTAGCTCAGCGGCCATTCAGCCCCTGTCCCCTAGGTAGAGTTCACATGACACTGCTCTGGCCTTAAGCTCTCTACCTGTTGGCTAATCCAACCTCAACCTGAAGGGCTCAGTGAGCCCGCAGATTCTAATAGCCAGGATCTTATTCTCACTCCTCCATGGACCATGTTGTCCCAGGAAGCCGATTCGTTCACGCTCAGCCTCAGTTTCCCTCAAATAAACACTGTATGCTCCTTTTCCACAAAACTGTGGTGACGGGGTTCCGTGGTGGCCATACTGAAGGAATGAAGCTACAGGACAGAAGGGACTCGGGTTTCAAGGAGACAGGAAACAAAGCTGTCTTTGACTCTGGAGCGTGTCAGCCTCAAGAGCAAACTGCAGCTGCCCCTGTGCCCCACGCAGACCACAGAGCCAGGCCAGAGCTATGCTCACCTTGTTTCCCAGGGAACTGCTGTCCCAAAGAGAACAGCAAACAGCCCAGGCAGCAGGGCAGGGCAAAACAAAACACAAACGCTCGCTCATGCCATCTTTAAAGTTACAATGGAGATGACCTTCCCACAGCAGACTGATTACATGGAGGAGACAGGCAGAAAGTTCACACTCGATTTTACACACACACACACACACACACACACACACACACACACGAGCATACACGAGTGCTTTTATTTTTCTTTTCTGAAATAGGATCGCAATATGTAGCCCAGGCTGGCCTGGAACTCAAGATCTTCCTATCTCAGTCTCTGGAGTGTTGAGTCCCCAGCTCAGATGCCCCTTTGGCCTCCACACTGTGAGCCCGTGTTTTATGTGAGTACTTCCTGTCTCAGGCAGGAAGAACAAAGCAGGGGAAGGGAGTGGATGGATGCTCCCTGTCGCCCCCTGTGGGACGGGCACTGTCACACTGTCACACCAGTCAGAATAAGCATCACTGTCACGCCAGGAGGAACGAAGGCACACTCGCAGTATCTGGACAGGTAGGCACCTCGGGGAACCACACCGTAGTCTGGGATGTCAGCTGCAGGAAAACAGCCTTGCTGGGCCTGTCTCGGTGTCAACCGGTCAAAGAAAGAAAGACATTCCAAACGCAGGCTGTAGTGGCCATGGCACAGAGTCTGGGTTGGGCCTCTGGAAGCAACAGTTTTGGTAGAATCAAGGAACAGAAGTTTACAGACCCTGCACTAGGACTCTGGCTCGGATGCAGAAAATTAAAAAAGAGGATCAAGACTTGCCTGATGGTGTGGACAGGGTATAGGCTGAATTGAAGACTTTTCCTTGCATCGTGCTTTCTCTCATGGGGGGGGGCAGGGGGTGAGGAGCAGCCAGCCTCTGATGACATACACCTCAAGCCGCTACCCAGAAGCATCCCAGCCACAGTCCTCCAGAGAAGACCCTGGAGCCCTTAGGTGGCCTGGGGACTCTACTTTCCCAGCTGTTGCTGGAGGTCTGGCCCCCACTCCAGCCCACCACACCCCCAAAGACCAGGACACAAAGGTGAGTGAGATCACACCCGCCCCGAGCGCAGTGTGACTGAAGCGCATTGCTGAAGCTCTCTAAACCCCAGCTTCTGCAGAAAGAGAGAACCCTGACAAGCCCGACCTAGTCAATATCAGAGATGGTCACTTAACGTGAGGTCTGGCCCCTCGTTAGTGACCAGCGCAGCTGGGCATCACTGCAATTAACAAAGGCACAGCAGCTGGCTCAGTCGGCACAAAGCTTGCTACGGAAGCGTGAGGACCTGAGTTCCAATCCCCAGAAACCGCATAAAAACACCTGGGCATGGCAGCACACACCTGTCATCCCAGAGCTGGGGAGGCAGAGAGAGAAGGATGTCTGAGGCTCGCTGACCAACTGTCTAGACAGATAGAAAGTGCCATGCTCAGTGAGGTAACATGGTCAGAAGATAACATGGCCAGTGAGTGAGGGCATCCAATGTCAACTGTACATTTGGGGACACGGAGTGATGAGCTGGTGGGAGAGAAAGAAGCTAATGTGATGAGCACCTACACACTTTCACACACACACACACATGTACACACTCCCAAGGGTATACAAAGGGCCAAACACAGCACCTGGTGCTTAGTAATAACTCAATAAATGTTAGTGATGTTGCTAAATGAATGAATTCTAGGTAGGAGCATGTCATCATGGGTAGTCTTGCCAAGGAAAACTTAAATGAAGGAACCTAATGTCCCTCAGACCCATGTTGCTGTGCATCAGACCCTTTACTTACATGCCTCCAAGAATGCTACATACCCCGGAAATAGCGCAAGAAAGTAGATGTCATGACAGCCACTTTATAGGCAAGGCGGCTGAGACTCAACGAGGCTAGGTAATGAACCAAGGCCACAGCGCTGTGTCGGAAGAGCCCAAGCTAGTGGTTTCTGTGGATGCTGGCACACTGAATTTCAGACTCTTCACTCAGGAGCCAACAGCACACCACCCCCAGACCACGTGGCCTCGGGCACATTAGTAAACCTCTATGGACTTCTGTTTCTCAGCAAAATGGAATTAAAAGCATCTCTTTAACGGGGTTATCAGGAGTACTCAAGGGGCTGGAGAGCAGGCTCAGCTACTAAAAGTGCTTGCTGATCTTACACAGGACTCAAAGTCAGTTCCCAGAACCCACAGCTGACCGCTTACAACAGCCTGTAACTCCAGCTCCAAGGGATCTGACACCTCCTTTTGGGCCTCTGCAGGCACCTATATACATGCACACAGAGACAGACAGACACACAGACAGACAGACACACACACACATACACACCTAAATAAATAATAATAAATCTTGAAAAAAAAACAGAAGAGTACTCAGAAAATATAATAGGTCTTGAGTGCTCAACCGTAAATGAGACACCCACCTCAATCTCCCCAAGGCTCAGGCGCATCAAAGAAGGAGAAGGGAGACTGGAGTTGGTGGATGGAGGAGTGCCGTGAGACACGCTTCTGTAACCGTTACACTCAAGAACTCACTACAGCTATGGTCACCTGAACCAGGTCAAGTCGGCAACAGCAGTCAACATTCCAGTGCAAAGCGGACTCAGCGGGTCATTAAAGAGGACGTGAGGTCAGGAGGTGGCGGCACATGCCTTTAACTCTAGAACTTCAGAGGCAAGAGGATTTCTGAGTTCAAAGTCAGCCTGGTCTACAAATCAAGTTCCAGGACAGCCAAAACTGTTACACAGAGAAGCCCTGTCTTGAGAAACCAAAAGAAAAGAAAGGAAAAGAAAAGAGAAGAGAAGAAAAGAAAAGGACATGACACAGGCAAGGGAGATATGTTGGGGAATTTGAGGGAAGAGAAGGTAGTTGGGAGGTCAACTGTCCCCTCCCCTTGTAGAGGGGCACCAAGTATCGGCTGTCTGCTCTGGAGAAGCCTGCAGAGTGCAGCCTTAAACAACAGATAGAATTTCACATGGTTTCCACTGGAAAGGCCAAGGTCAAGGAGATGGATGACCCCGGGCCTGCTGAGGACTTGCTGAGCTACAGAAGGCTGCCCCTTCTTGGTGTTCCCACATACCAGAGAAGGAGCAAGCTCTCTGGTCTCATCCTCTCATGGGACTCCACCGTCGTGACCTTCTCTGAACTTAATGACCCCCACAAAGGTCCTCCTCCAGGGGAGGGGTGTCAGGGACTCAGTGTGAACTTCAGAGGGAACACGGTCATCAACACAAACTCAAGGCTGTGTGGACAGCCGGTGCTGATCCCGGGAACACACCCTGCCAGACATGGAGTGGTCACCGGCCGGCAAGGCCTCAGTGGGAATGGGGGAACTCCCCTCTCTAGCTCCCACCAAGGCCTCTGCAATCGTCACCAGGGCACAGCGGTACCTGGCATGCCTCTGCACGGGTTGGCTGTCCAAGAACCTCATCCAGTCTCTGGGGCTCAAATCACCCAGCTGCGGCCCGTGGGCCTGGGCAGGATCCCAGAGGCCTGGGAGAGGATGAGAAGGGATTGAACGTCTGTCCAAGCAAGGTCAGAGCACTTGCATCCACTAATCAATCTGAATGCCTGCCTGTCACAGCCCAGAACTCTCCTCAGGACCCTTGGGGAACGGACTACAGCTCTGCTCTTTAACCAAAGGCCAATCATGGGGAAACAAAGAGTTGAGCCAATGCGGTGGCTCAGAGAGTAAGAGTTCTTGCAGCACAAGTCAGACGACCTGAGTTCAGTCCCCAGGATCTACAGTAGAAGGGGAGAGAGGGCTCCGGCAACTTGTCCTCTGACCTCTGCACATGTGACTCACACATATATCATATACATGCACATTTAACAACAGTCAAACAAAAACTTTAAAGGAGAATGCCAACTGTCCTAGCAGGGGCCCACTTGTCAAAGACCGGGGTTTACCTGGGACACCGAGGGCACTTTTGTGGAATGCCACTGTTTTCTAACCTAGGACGGAAGAGAAATCCCAGAGTGAGGAGGAAGATGAGTGGACCCAAGAAGCAAAGGGTTTGAAGCAGGCCGAGTGGAAATCGCAGCTTCCAGGCAGCTACCCTGGAGCCCAGGCCTGCGGCAGCAGAGAAGTAACAACACTGGCTGGTGACTGGCCTCCAGGAATGGAAGAGCAAGTGGGGAGGAAAACATCAGTCCACAGCTGCACACAGGGCTAAGAAAGCAGGGAGTGGAGGAGAGCAGGACCTCCAGGCAAAGGGAATGGGAAAGAGGAAAACCAGGTGCCCATCCCCCTGGTGGCCATGGAAACACCAGAAATGTGGTGTGGCCCCTGCTCCACAAACATTGGCGTACATTAAGATGAGAAGAGGTCCCATGAGAGGAGAGTGATGGGAACCCGTGCTGGCCGCGAGCGAGTTGCACATGGGCCTTCACCTGGACTCCGGCTGACTTTCTCTAACAGAGCTTGAGACGCATTCACACCGCGCCAGTAACTCCCGTCCTGCATGTCTGTCTGCCCACAGGCAATCTTGGGCATGCAATCCAGGGGAGAAGTGGGAGAATGTTCACAGTCTCGGAGAGGTGGCTCACCACCGAGTCTGGAAGCAATCCAAATGTGCACCATTCACACGTCACAGCAGGGAACACAAATGATTCAGTACCAAGGATGACCACAGCAGCGTGTTTAGTGGAGGAAGCCATTAGGAAGCCAAGGGACGATGGGCCATGACACTGTTTACAAACACTAGGAGGGAGGCAAGAGTGACCCGGGTCCTCGGGCATGCATACGTGGGTGGTGGGCTTTGTAGTGAAGCAAGGAGGAACTAGGAGAGTGATGAGCCCTGGGAAGGAGGGGCTGTGTCAAGGACAAGGAAAGGTTCCCGTGGTTCTGGGATCTGCGATGTCTGTCTTGACGCGGGCAGTGGCCCGTCAGCATTCACTTTGCTACTGCGTGTGGGTCATAAGCCATATCTTTCTGTCTGCGACGATGGTGGCCCTGGGGGATGACAGGAGGGCTATTGCTGCCTCAGAGGCAGGTTTCTCTAGAGCCCGTCCCCCTGTCCGTTACCCTCCACCTCACTCTTCCCGTGTCAAATCCGCTGCTCCCCGGACTGAACTTCAGCCAACTGTGCAAACAGCATAGGACTCGCCTAACTCAGGAAGTCCCTGCTACGGGCCTGTCACTTCCCCACCTGGTCTGTGGCAGTCCCACTGATGCTGGAGCAGGTGGAAGCCCTGTTAGCCCTCTCCTTTCTGAGAGAGACCCAGCCTTCGGAGGCTCAGGCAGAGTGGCACACACACCTGTGTTCGCAGCACTCTGGAGGTAGAGACAGGGACACCACAAGTTCAAGGTCATCCGTGCTCAGCTTCATAGAAATTTTGAGGTCACCCTGGACTACATGAGACCCTGCCTCAAAAAAAAGACAAAATAAAAATAAGCAAATCGCCCTTCCGGATCCCCTACCAATGTGTCCTCCTAGAGAGACCAAGATGGGTCCAGCGAGAAGCGAGCTGATCTCCTCTTCCTTCCAGTCAGTGGCCTAACCAAGTCCCATAATCCCCACCCCCATCTCCACTCTCAAAAGCAGGGTCAGGAGAGGCCTAACAAGGAAACTGAGGCTCAGAAGGGCCTCAGCACATTGCATCCGGTGTTAGAATTCAAACCCGGAGCAGAATGGTTCCAAAACCCTCGCTGTAACCGGTGCCCTGGTCCCCGAGGTCAGCGCTGTCCCCACCCCTGCTGGCACAGTCATCCTCAACACCCCCAGGGAAGAACCAGCCACTGCCTAAGGCCACGACCCTGGGGAAGGGAAGTAGCCCAGGGCAGCCCTGCAGGGAAGGGAAGGAGCCCAGGGCAGTCCTGCTTCTTTGAGTCAGTCCGCAAGTCTGGCCTCATTTAGAGAAGCCCAGAGAGGGGCAAGGATCCCCCACAGCCGCACAGCTCCCCTCCCCCTCACGACGTGATATGTGCTTGCTCCAGGTGAGGGGTCTGTCCCTCCTTCCAGGGACTTCAGAAGGTCATACCCCCGTCCAAACCGCTCAGTGAACACCTCTCACCTCTCCATCCGGAGCCCAAAGCCCTGTCAGTGGCGGAATCCAGGGTCCTTAGTCTCCCCGGAGACCACGCTGCCCCTGCATCTAGGGAGGCAGGGTCGGGGCAGCACCCACCTGGCCTGCCTTGGCCCTGGCCCAGCTTAGGAGTCCCAGGCCACGGACTCCCGTCCAAGCAGGCTCAAGGCCGCCACAGCCAGGACTGGCGCCCGCCTGCTCTCTGCCAGCTTCCTCTGGAATAAACACCGCTGCATGGCAACCGCTCTCTGAAGGAGTCCAGGTCCCTGTGTGGGGGAGAAGCGGAGCTGAGACTTTTCCCCTCGGTCTCCTGTCCCCTGCGGCTCCCCCAGGTGCTGCCCATGCCCCAGTGGCCAACCTGGAGGGAGGGGGCAGCGCAGGAGCGTGCGGAGCCAGCTGGGCTCCACTGTGCGCTGGCTGCATCCAGAAGCATGCCGCAGAGGGAGGCAGGAGCCACAGGCAGGTGAGCCTGTACACGTGGCCCGGGGCCCCAGGGGCCATGCTCGCTAGCCTGTCTCCACAGGCAGAGGCCAGCAGGGTAGGCAGCAACTGCAGAGCCAGGTCTGATCCTGATTCTGCTGTTGCTTTCTTGTGCCCTTCTTGTGCCAGCCTCAGTTTCCCCACCTATAAAATGGGTGGGCATAAAATAGTACTCGCTCAGTAGAGTTGATGCCAGGATTAAAGAGCTGCCAGGAGGTTTGTCTAGATCTAGAAGGAAGCCAGCCCGATGTTAATCTCTCCAGAAATATTTACGTAACAGAAAGCCGTGGTCTCCCCCCACTCAGGTACCCCTGGCGGGAAATACAAAGTCTGTAATCCTGCGTGTGCTTCCTCACTGAGCCGCCACACTGGTGTGTCAGCCGCTCAGACGGCAGCTCCTGCCCCTTGCCTTGCCCGCTTCTGATCCTCAGCACCCCCCACCCCAAGGCTTACAGAGGAGCAGCAGAGGTCTCATACAACTTCCAGAGAGCCGCTCACCCAAAGACTAAGGGTTTTTTTTTTACTTTATTTTATTTTTAGGCGAGCCCCTTCAAGTTCTCAGGGAGGAGTCAGCTTGGCGGACACAAGAATACAGAGCAGAGGAGTCTGGGGCAGGCTGCCTCGCCTCCGGGAAGCCTAGCTGCTGAACAGCTGTCATCCAATGCCCGCTTTCCTCCGAGGCGCCCAGGGAGGCCAAGGGTGGCTGCCAGAGAGAACGGAGAACTGGGTCTACCTGCACAGAGCGCTCGTCCCGCCAGAGGGCGCCAGCGGGCCTCCTCTAAGGCTAACTGAGCCCCATTCCCGAGCTTCCCCTGCAGATGCCCCTAAAAGAAGGACCTCCTCTGGACGCGGGCTGAATTTGGGTTCTCCGTGGGAGGTAAATATGAAGAAACTCAATGTTACGGATGGGAAACTGAGGCCTGGTAAGTTATGCAATTTGTAAGTGAAAGAGCCGTGAGCATGCAGAACGGATGGGCACAGAACAGGAAGGACTCTGTGTCCGGGGAAGCCAAATGTTCACCTCCCCAAACTCATCCCACACGCCAGCCTGGATGGGAGTTCCCGGACGGTACCCCATCCCCACCCCCGCCAGGATCCTTCCCAGCCCTGGACCTTGAAGGAAGACCACACAGCACCCCTGACTCTACTCTCCTTCCCCTCTGTCCCTCTGCTCCCTTTGCCTTCTTTTTCCTCTGGGGACTGGAGCATCAAGCTTCTCCAGGGTGACCTGAGCCACCCGGTGTCCGGCAGGCACAGAAGACATGGAGAGAGCACAGGTTGCCCCTGAGCAAGCGAGGAAGACCCCGAAGGTTTATTATCCGCGCAGACCTGCATCACCTCCAAGGTACCTGCCCACATCACCTCTGCAGTAGCTCCTCCCCGCCCCCGCCCCTTCTAGGTAGCCCTTACTGGCCTGGAACTCTCCATGTAGACCATTCTGTCCTAGGACTCTCTCTCTCTTTGTAGTCCTGGCTGTCCTGAAACTTTCTATGTAGCCCTGGCTGTCCTAGAACTTTCTTTGTTACCAGACTGGCCTGGAACTCTCAATGTAGCCCCGACTGTCCCGGATTTTCTATATACTCCTGTCTGGCCTTGAACCTGCAGAGAGACACTCACAGTCCTGTCTCCCAAATGCTAGGATTAAAGGTGTGTGCCACCAAGCCGGGCTCACAGTAACTTCCGTATGAATGAAATAAATTAACGGAAGAGCTTGAAGGTCACGGCCATTCAAGAAGAGCTTCACCCCGTCTCCCACCTTGGAAGCCTGTCAAGAAGTGATCAATACCTTGTCACTTCCCAGACTGACAACTCTAGTCGGTGGCAGACAACTCAGCGCTGACCCTAGTCCAGAGCTTCTCAACCTTCCTGATGCCGCCACCCTTTAACACAGCTCCCCATGTTGCTGTCCTCCCCAACCGTAAGACCGTGTTCATTGCTACTTTATAACTGCCATGCTGCTACTGCTGTGAATCCTGATGTAAACGTCTGATAAGCAGGGTGTCTGATACGCAACACCCAAAGGGGTCGTGACCCACAGGTTGAGAACCACTGGGTGGGGCCTAATATGTCACCAAGGAGCCTCTTAGCCAACCTGGGAAGTGGGTCAGCATCCACATCTAGGAAGATGTAGGTGTCCTGAACATGTGCCCTACTGGGTACTACCTGGGTCAAGGTATAAGACAGCCTGTGAATCACACAGCCAGGCTCAGCCTAGGGACTATGTCCTGCACGGATGTGTCTGGGGTACCACTGCGTAGACCCCTTCTTTTCACCTGAAGATCCTCCCTACCCACTTTTCACAAGGAACCCCCCTCATCCGTTGGCTCCCGGCACAGCCAGCCAACCACACATGCTACCCTGGGAATCATGGGGCCCGTGCCACCTCCTGTATCTCTTGAAGCCATCCCTCACTATCCAGACTCCCCCAAGAAAGTTCCAGGCCATCCAGGGCTGTACAGAGACACAGATCTGACTCCGGTGGGACTGGGGACCGTGAAACCCAGAGAAGTCTTCTTCTCTAGACACAGGGCTGTCCCCAAGACCAGACCGTGTCTCCAACCTGCAGAACCTGGGTTCTGAACACTGTGGGTTGTGAAGTCCTGCCCCTCTTGACTCTTCCCGCCACAAACCAGGATGCTCTCAGCCACAGCTGGAGGGGACTTGAAACACACGGCGCAGAAGCATAGAAAGTGTGGGACATGCCTCCTCACGCCTTGTCTCATGTGATACCTGCCAGGGACAACTGAGGACAGATGGAGAGGAATCTACAAGGGGACAGGAGGGATTCTGCTCCTATTCTGTCACTGATTTTACTCTGGTTTCTGATGAAGCCCCTTGCCCTCCATAGGCTTCCAAACGGCCATTGATGACTAAGAGCCTCAGACACTGGGTGACCTCCCATGGCTGGAGAAATGGCTGACCTTCCCCACTCCTCCATGTCCCTTCTCAGGCAGAGAGGCAGAGACAAGTGGCACCACCTCCAAACTGACCTTGCCACTCATGGTCCCCAAAATCTCACTCCTGCCCCCTAACCACAGCCCCTCCCTTCAGAACCTGGCCTCCCACAGCCGCAGGAAAGGATTTTAAGGAGGATGCTTCCCTCAGCTTCACACAGGGTGGAGGATAGTATGGGATGGGGTGGTGATGGGGGAAGTCCTTCTATGTATATATTGATGAATAAAGCACTGTTGGCCAATAGGGAAGCAAGATAGATGGGACTAGGAGTCACAGAGGATTCTGGGAAATGTAGTAAAGAGAGTCATCACCATGTGATCCTGGGGAAGAGGACAGATCAGGATGCCGTCCTTGGAAAGATAAGTCCTTGTAGAAACATATATTAGTAAGTATGGGTTAATAATTAAGTCAGGGCTAGCCAATAAGAAACAATAGAAAATGTCCAACAGCTTCATAATTAATATAGCGTCTCCTGTGCCATTTGGAGGCTAAAGCAGCAATGGGAGCCAGGCGGCTGGCAGGAAGAGCACAAGTCACAGGGTGGAGTCTGTGGAATAGAATAGGAGAGAATGGGACGGACAGATGGACAGGGTGGCGTAGATATGACAGGCATGATAGAATAAAAGATGGGGAGGGATAGGAATGGAGAAGACAGGAGGATTGTGGTCATCAGAAAATTGTGGGTGGAAAGAAGAAATGAAAAATACTAATATGAATCCATAATTAATACATAAATGAAACTGAACAAAAGTAAAGAGTGATGGTGGAAATCGAGAGATGAAACCGTTCTGAGCCACTGGATCAAGAATGACTGGTGAGCAACTAACCATTGGGGCAGGCTCCCGGAGCACAATGGAAGTGAGGGAGGAGAGATAATATGAACAAAGGAGTCACGGCCATGATGGGAAAACCCTCAGAACCAGCTGACCCGAGCTAGTGAGAGATCACTGCCTCAGGTCTGACAAATGGGGAACCTGCATGAGACTGAACTACACTGCCTTAATATAGGTGACAATGGTGTGGCTGGAACAATATATGAGGCCACTGGCAGTGGGTCCAAGATCTAACTCTAATGCACAGACTGACTTAGTGGAGCCCATTCTATATGGAGAGATACCATGCCCAGCCTAGACACAGTGGTGGGGGTGGCGAGGTGCCTTGGCCCTGCCTCAACGAGATGATGGGACAGACTTAGTAGACCTCCTAGGGGACGCCTTACCCTCTCTATGGAGCAGATGGGAGGAGGGGGGAGTGGGGAGAGTGGAAGCAGAGAGGGAGGGGGAACTGGGATTGGAATGTGAAACATAAATAAATAGATAGATAAATAAATAAAAAGAATGGTGAGGCCTTCATTACTGTGGTGAGGGAGGTGGGCTTGAGTCGAAGCTGACGGCTTTCTGAGTGGAGCGATCGACTCCATCAGTGACGCTGTGACAGCCTCGGGTGCTGAGAGGAGTATGTGGTCACTAACATGGAGCCTGGCACACCCCCACTCCCTGCACTGATGAACCCAATCTGACCCACGTGAACCCGGATTACATCTTCGTTGAGAGCCACTGCCGGAGTAAGTCAGATTTGACCCACATGGACCGAAGCCTGGGGCCAGCTGTAAAGGGAAATGCCATGCCCACTTAAGATCCGGGTCGCCGGGCGTTGGTGGCGCACGCCTTTAATCCCAGCACTCGGGAGGCAGAGGCAGGAGAATCTCTGTGAGTTCGAGGCCAGCCTGGTCTACAGTGCGAGTTCCAGGACAGCCTCCAAAACAACACAGAGAACCCCTGTCTCGAAAACCCAAAAAAAAAAAAAAAAAAAAGATCCGGGTCTCTTCAGCACCCTAGGGAAGGGTGTCAGCAAGCCACAGCCTCCCAAGGGCGTGCCATCATCAGGGCTCAGGAAGGGCCCTGAAAGCAGCTGGAGAGGAAAAGCCGCTGTCCCTAAAGGATCACACAATGAATGACAAAGGGTTAATTCTGCAGGCCCAAAGAGGAGCTTCCAGAACGTATCTCATAAGCAAAGGTGATGGCAGAGGACTGTTATAGCCCCGTTCAGCCATCAACAGAACAAGCCATGACGGCCAGAGGCTCAGGAGCTTGGAGGAGAAGAGGGTCAACTCCTTAACACACAGCTCTAATTCAGAACTCAAAAGAAAGATCCAGCGCCCCACCCCACCCCAACCCCAATCCTTAGAGATGCTCAAGAAGCCAGATAATCTTCCAGAATATTCTCTACAGATCTGGGCTCTTTCCCACATCAACCCTCATCTACCAACCCTACCAAGAGCCTTCATGTCTCAGAGGCTCTGGAATGAGGAGGAAATGAAAGACTGCCCTGAGCTCCAGGTGATCACACGCTCTCCTCCAGCCTGTCTAGAAGCATGTCCTTGGCCAGGCCCACCCAGGGCCGGTGCTCCAGCCCAGCAGTTCCCCAGCTGAGCTTTGTAGAACAAATGTGAAGGCAAAAGCAGAAGCATAGCCAACAAGGACATAAACGCTGCTGTTTGTCTCTTACCTCTCACGCTCTAGGAACCTGGAGGGGTGGTCAGCTGATCACCAGTAGGGCTGGAGCATAGAGCAACCTCCAAGTCCATAAATTATGGAGACCAGTTTGTGCATGAAAGACCAGAGTTTTAAAGAACCCTTGTGAATCTCAGTTCTCGTACATTTCAAAGTTTTCCAGGGAATAAACCAGAACTTGATGTCCACAGATAATTAACAAATTTATTATTCTGTTCAGATACAAATATTGTACCACTTAAAGTCATAGGATAAATCAGACCCCCAGAAAAATGTCCACATTTGTCCAGGTCTCTCTCTCTCTCTCTCTCTCTCTCTCTCTCTCTCTCTCTCTCTCTCTCTCTGTGTGTGTGTCTCTCTCTCTCTCTCTCTGTGTCTCTCTCTCTCTCTCTCTCTCCCCACCCCCTGGCAGATCCAGGAACATCTTCATTGCTCCCCTCAAGCCACCACCAGAAGAAAAAGAAGTTCTCACCACAAGGAAATTTGCTAAAGATGTCTCCATTCCCCACCGAACCAATTTTAAGACTATAAGCAGCCTCTAACACACGTCTACTGGAGTGCCTCCCCCGGGTGACTGACAAACACTCCCAGGTTACCCGAGTTGCTGCCTTCAGGTTCCTTTCCATGCTGCCAGTCCCCAGTGGTCCAAGCCCTCAGGCTCCCTAGGAAAGAGCGGTAAGAAGGATGATATGCCCACATCTTCTGAGAGAGGACAAGTCACGCTGGCCAGAGGGACAGCAGCCCGATGGATTTTAGGCTGTGGCTCTGACTGATGTGAAAGGGAAGAAAACATTCTTGTTTCTCACTGTTCGCCAGGGTGACAGTAACCATGGATATAAATCAATTTTTGGAATCTGTCAGTCGCTGACTGAATATAAAGAGCACTCTCTCTCAGAGCCACGGGCAGGCAGAGATAGATACAGCAGCCCAGACAAACGGACAATTAGGCATGGGCACAGAATAAACCTGGTGTCTGTATAACTCATCCATCCTGCGGGATCGTGTTACAAGTAAACAGATGACGACAGCAGCCAAGTCTAGAATTTGTTATGAAAAAAAATCATTGGGCGGGGGTGGGGGACATGACCCAGGGAAATAAATATTGTTATAATTAGAAAGCTAGACATGGCTGGATACATCTGTAGGACAAATGCCTGAGAAGCTGAGGCAGGAGAGTAGCTTAGGCACAGAGCAGCCTGGGCAACAGAGAGAAACCCTGTCTCAAAAAGCAAGCAATAAGCAATAATATTAATAATAGCCAGGCGGTGGCGGCACATGCCTTTGATCGGAGCACTGGGGAAGAAGCGGCAGGAGGATCTCTGTGAGTTCGAGGCCAGCCTGGTCTACAGAGTGAGTTCCAGGACAGTCTCCAAAACAATACAGGGAAACCCTGTCTTAGAAAATAATAATAATAACCTATACACAAAATCAAGTAAACATACAGTGGTTGAGAACACGTAATGCTCTAGCGGAGGGTCTCAGTTTGGTTCCCAGCATCCTCACTGAGCAGTTCACATCCACCTGTAACCCAGCTCCGGGGGAGCCTACAGATCTACCCTCACTGGGCACACATGCATATAGCCACACAACGATACGCAATTTCAAAATAGTAAAAACAAATCTTTTCTAGATAGATTCCACTAAATGTCCTTGGGACAGGAAGGAGAATCAGTTGTGGACCTGGTGCCTGCCTGGCTGGCTCAGTGGCCTTGGTCTAACCTCGACCCTGTGCAGGGCTGCTTCCTGGACACGTTGCAAACTGCTCTAACTCCTCTATCTGAGGTGCTCTATCCAGTCTTCGTTTTGCAGACAGGAAAAATAGCATTCAAAGGCCACAGAGGGGTGGGCTGAACCAGCACTCCCCAGAGCTTTCTAAGCACTCCGTTCCTTCACAGGAAAAGGCATGCTGGGTCAGCCCAGGGCCATCTGTGTTGGGGACAACAGAGGACAGTTCGTGGCAAGAGCCATCAAGCTTTAATTTGCATGTTTTATTTTTCTTTTTTTAGCAAAGTGATATATTTGTGTTGCTTAAAAAAGAAATAAAGTTCACATTAATAAATAAAGCTCCAAAGCCTTTGAAATCTGATAATCCATTTAAAGAGTTATCTGGTTTTGCCCATTCACTTAAGCAATGCTTTTTAAAAAACAAGCCGGCCGGGTGTTGGTGGCGCACGCCTTTAATCCCAGCACTCGGGAGGCAGAGACAGGTGGATCTCTGTGAGTTCGAGGCCAGCCTGGTCTACAGAGCTAGTTCCAGGACAGCCTCCAAAACAATACAGAGAAACCCTGTCTCGAAAAACCAAAAATAAATAAATAAATAAATAAATAAATAAATAAAAAACAAGCCACTCGGGAGACAGAGGTAGGTACATCTATCTCTGTGTTTGAAGCCAGCCTGGTCCACACAGCAAGTTCCAGGCTAGCCAAGGTGACACAGTGAGACCTTGTCTGAACATAATTGATAACTAATTAATTAAAATTAATAAATAAATACGACAGACCCAGAACTAGAGAGATGGTGCAGCAGTTGAGAGCACTTCCTGCTCTTCCAAGGAGTTATTAATTAAAATTAATAAATAAATACAACAGACCCAGAACTAGAGAGATGGTGCAGCAGTTGAGAGCACTTCCTGCTCTTCCAAGGAGTTGGAGCTCTGTTCCCAACACCCGTTTTGGGCAGCTCACAAGTGCCTGCAAGTCCATCGCCAGAGGAGCCAACCCCCTCTCCTGGCCGCTGTGGGCAACTGCATACACGCGGCATATACGCATTCAACACACTCACATACACACGAGTAAAAATAAGTCAAAAGTGTACTTCTCAACCCCAGCACTGAGAGGCAGAGGGAGGATGAGGCCAGATTGGACTACCTGACACCTTGCCTCAAAAAGACAAGACAAAAGAAAAAAAAAACCTAAGCCCCTTTTAACCCTGAAAATGCATCGAGCGTTCCTAAAACTGAATTCCCCTTTCTCATAAACTTGTACATTTGCAAACCTGGAGAGTTTTCAACACAAAACAAATGCAGGTCTCTGTAATACAAGAAATTCATCTGCCCACTTTGACAAATACCTCTAAAAGGCAGTGCTGTCCCAGGGGACCCATGGGGTGCCACGTTCAGCGGAAATGGATGCAGTCAATGCAGTAGAACCCTCCTGCAGCAGGACAGCCTGGCCTCTCTGTATCTGTGTACATACTGTCACAGAGAACAGTCTGGAAGAACACGTGCTGTAACACTGATTTTGAAGCAAATGGGGTGGGGAGTATTGGTGATCTTATTTCCACTTGTATTTTAAAACTTTGTAGATGTTATTTATTTGTTTGTTCATTTGTTTGTTTTGAGACAAGGTCCCACGATATGGTTCTGACCAGCCTGGAACTCTCTTTGAAAAGCAAACAGGCCCCAAACTAAGAGATCCACCTCCCTCTGCCTCCTGAGCGCTGGGATTAAAGGTGTGCACCACCACCTGTTTTAAGACCTTCTTCTTCTTCTCCTCCTCCTTCTCCTCCTCCTCCTCCTCCTCCTCCTCCTCCTCCTCCTTCTTCCTCAGCCTCCTCCTCTTCTTCTTCTTCCTCTTCTTCTTCTCCTCCTCCTCCTTCTCCTCCTCCTCCTCCTCCTCCCCTTCCCTCTTCTCTCGCCCTTGCCCTCTCCCTCTCTCCCTCTTCTTTTTGTTTTGATTTTTTGAAACAGGGTTCCTCTGTTTAACAGCTCTTGCTATCCTGGAACTCACCCTGTACACCAGACTGACCTTGAATTCATAGATATCTACCTGCCTCTGTTTGATTTGGAGACACTCTGTATCTAAAACCTTGGTTGTCCTGGAGCTTGCTATGTAGACCAAGATGGCCTCAAGCTCAAGATATCTGCCTGCCTCTGTCTTCTGAGTGCTGGGACTAAAAGTATGCACCATCAATCCTCGATAATTCTTCCCACTTCTCTTTTTCAAAACTTTGGAAAAGAAACCAATTGAAAACCCGAAGTCGACCCCTCACTCTGCCACTGAGCAAATGTGAAATCCCAGCTCTCATGAACCAAGTCTATACAGGAGATCGTGTCCATTGCTGCACAGCGCAGGTTGGGGATTTCTGTGGTCAGGTCCAGAAGACTGGTACCTCAAAACATTCACCAAGAAAGCCTTCTCAGTCAGCCCCACTTCCTGCTGGTGCTAGCCCTCAGATAGGCAAGTTGCCCGAAGCAAGGCTGACACCTAGTGGCTCACTTTGATTTTGACTATTTACACTTTGACCTCCCCCAGGAGGAACCATGATAACCCGGATAGGCATAGAGAAGTCAGGGAAAACTTCCACTGGAACTCCTAAAAGCACTTCCACAATGTTCAGGAAACTGGAGCAGCACACAAGACCACCATGTAAATCCACAGCCAACCAACACGTCTGCGGGAGGAAGGAAACCTGAGTCCTGAATATCTCTCTCTCTCTCTCTCTCTCTCTCTCTCTCTCTCTCTCTCTCTCTCTCTCTCTCTCTCTCTCTCTCTCTCTCTCTCTCTCTCTCTCTCTCTCTCTCTCTCTCTCTCTCTCTCTCTGTCTCTGTCTGTCTGTGTCTGTGTGTGTCTATGTCTCTCTGTCTTTGTCTCTCTGTGTATGTCTCTGTGTGTGTCTTTCTCTGTTTCTCTCTGTGTCTCTCTGTCTCTGTCTCCCTCTCTGTCTCTCCCTCCTTTGGTTTCTTGCAAGCAGAAATCTCTCAGTAAACTGAATCAATGGCCTCAGATATAAGGAGTTCTAGTTGTAGGGCTCTGGAAGGCATCTACCAAGCAACTTCTTGTCCCTGGCTGTCCTTTGAACATCCCTACTTCCCAGAAGACTCTCCTTCAAATTCTAGACAAAGTCATCTGTATTGGAGTCCCCCACCCCCAAGCTGATCTCGACACAGTTCCACACAGTGAAGTGGTTTTGTTATCGCCTAAAAAGGTTAAACTGCAAGACGCTACCTACGGTATTACCATCCATGTCAATGGTCCTCAACCTTCTTAATACTGTTCCTCATGTGACCCCCAATCATACAATTATCTTGTCGCTACTTAATAACTGTAATGTTGCTACTAAAGCAATGCTAATATCTGATATGCAGCCCCCAAAAGGGTTGAGACCCACACTTTGAGAACTGCTCATCCATGTGGAGAAAAAGGAACCAATTGTTTCTCACCAGTACATCCGCCTGCACACAGATCCACAGGGAAAATACGGAGGGACCAGACTCCAAAAGAACCGTTAGCTCCGCATGCAGCTATTCCCAGCTGGGATTCCAGAAGAGGGTAAGAGGCAGTGGGCAGCGGGGTTCTGCAGTAACCCACAGCCTTCATCTCTCTCTAGAGCAGTGCGTCTCACCCTTCCCAATGCTGAGACCTTTAATACAATTCCTCCCGGTCAAAACATTATTTTCATTGCTACTTCATGACTGCAATTTTGCTACAGTGCTGAACCGTAAATATCTGTGTTTTCAGATGGCCTTGGGCGACCCCTGTGAAGAGGTCGTTTGACCTGGGGTCATGACCCACAGATTGAGAAACCCTGCTTTAGAGCCAAGCACTCTCCGTTACTTTAACGCTGGGCTGGTTCCACAGGTGGAGGCACTTGACTCCAGGCCTGGTAACTCAGTTTGATCTCTGGGATCTACCCACAAGTTGTCTTCGGACCTCCAGCATGTGCCATGGGACAGGAGCCTATGGTCTGGATGCTTCTCTGGAATACTCAAGTACATGTCATTAATTTCCCTTTGTACTGGGTAGGACATGAGGCTGGGGCAAGGATGGCCTTGGAGATAATCAGTGTTGAGGTACACCCCACCCTCTTGCCACACACACACACACACACACACACACACACACACACACACACACACACACACACACACAGTGTATATGCTCACACAGAGGGAAAAGTGTAAAGAAGATCTACAAGAACATGACGGTTACTGCTGCTACAGCTTTGTCTTCCTTCTCTGTATCTTTTGGTATTTTCCAATAACGTCAAACTTTCAGAAAAATTTTTTTTCACTTTAAATTTTTTAAGATTATAATTTAATTACATTTCTTCCTTCCCCTTCCTCCCTCCAAACCCTCCCTGCTCTCCTTCAAATGTGTGGCCTCTTTTCTCACTGTTATTGAATGCATATATCTACACACACACACACACCTAAATATAACCTGTGCGGTCCATATGCTACTTGTATGTTTTCAGGACTGTTAGGTGCTGGACAACAAATTGGTGTGCTCTTTTCTGGGGAAGACCTCCTCTCTCACCCTGGTGTCCCTCAGTTGTGTATAGTTTTTTGTGTAGAGTTGAAGGCCTTGTGGGATTTTCCCTGTCTGCGTGGGATCAGGCTCCGAAGTTCTGCATTTTGATTGGTTGTGGTTTTCTGTATTGGTCTCCATCTGTTGCAAAGAGAAATTTTCATGATGAGAGGTGAAGACTAGACTTACCTGTCTATAAGAATGTCTATCGATTGTTGCTAGGGATTATGCTGGTTTAGTAACTTAGTGACTGTAGGTTCTCCTCCAATAGCCATGACTTCATTAGCACTGTTAGCTAGGGCTCCGGGATCCTCTTTTTGAGTGAGTTTGAAGACCAGAGGACTGTTGGTTACCACAAAGATGTGCTTGCCACTATCGTACCTTTAGGGTTATCATGCCATTATGGTCGCTGATGTCAATCATGGCCTAAGGTATCTGGATCCCATGGAAGGTTTATTCTGAGAATTTCCCACACTGATGTCTATAGAGGCTGCACCAGTTTGCAACCCCACCAACTGTGGATGAGGGTTCCCTTCTCCCCACAGCCTCCCAGCAATTGTTGCTCAGAACAGCATGTTTTTAAAAAATGAAGCTCACCTTCAGAAAAGAGGGATTTTGTCTACTCAATGAGCTAATTTTTCTCTAGAACCTACCCTTTACCCTTTCCTTCCCATACTGGGAAAATGTCTAACAATAAATCTATCTGGAAATATGCCCTTAAACAGGTCCGCACTTTATCCAAGTTTCCCTCAGTTACTGTGCCATGGGTTCTTGGAGCATCCTTGAGGCAGATGGCTCTCTTGACTCTCACCAAGAGGTGGGGGGTGGGGCACTGATGGTTGTCACACCCTGGTGTGTACCCAGAATTTGCACTCCAGCTTCTGCCCCTTGGTTTAATCTTCTCTCATGATGAACTGGTGTATTCTGCTGCCCCGCCCACCTTATACCCAAATCTACCACAGGCACCTATTAAACAGGGTGCCAGCTGTGTAGTGTGGCACACAGAAATTCACACCTGAAGTTAGATTGCTCATCTTTGTCATGTGTATTTTACCACAATCAGAGAAAGGATTCGTCAGACTGGAAATGATTAACAAGATCAAAGTCTAGCTTAATCTACTGTCTGCTCCTTGGGGGCAGCTACATGTACTGTTGGGGTACCCACAGTCATAAGCCAACTAGGCAGACTCACAACCCTAACCAACACACCCAAACCTCGATGAGGTCACTGTCCTGTTAGGAGAAAAGCTGAGGTGGAAGGAGAGGACCTAGGACAGTGCTTAATAAAGCCAAGTCATCAAAGCCTGCCCCTGGGAAAAGATCACAGCTGTCCCTGGCACCAGCTGTGAAGACGCCTCCTGTCCATTTCTCTACTACAATGCCACACTTGGTCCAAAATCAATCATCTAATGATAAAACTGAGTTAGTGTGTGACTTTCCTGTGTAGAAAGAGGACATGTCACACTCTGCTCGCAATCTGCTGAGAGACCTTTTTTCTCATAGTGAACTCAAAGCTTCATTCCACCGATGCTCTCTGAATGTTTTGTTGACTTAAGCAATACTGCCGAGGTACCGCAAGGTCAAGACCACTACACTAGATTAAAAGAAAACGGAATTACATGCCCAAGATACCTTCAAAGAGGGGACCAACAAATGGTCACTTAAAGGGCAACATAAAAACCATTGCTGCCTGGGTGAGTTCCGTACATCTGTCAATCACAGTCCAAAGAACCTGCAGGCAAGATGTTAAATCTGAAGAACACCAGGACTGGTCAGTTCTTCACACTTGTGTTCCTCTTGGTGTCCCCTTTTTCTTCTTCCTGAAATGCTGGAGTGCACAATGCCTGTGTTTCTCCCATTCCTATTACTCTCCAGGATGTAACTGGATGTAACTCATGGATGACTCAGGAGCAATGTCACATCTAGCCAAATGGCTACCTCAAGGTAACTAGCTGGTAGCATCACCTGATAAGTACCCCCAGTTATAGAAAATAACTTATAGCCAGCAGTGTTAGTGATGCTGGAGGATGCTAATTTCAATAGCCATGGTCCTACCAAAAATAGTGTGAGCAGTAGTGGTGGACCAGCTACCTGATGCCAGTCACAACTTGAAGCCAACACCAAATCTAACTCTAACTTCCAAACAGCAATCCTCTCCAACTCTGTAACTACCTTCCTGGCCCAAGTCACCACCAGGGATTACTTCAAACACAAGGCTTTGTTTTCTATTAGAGTCCTGGAAAACAGGATTCTCAACTGGAAAAGCTGCGAGCTCTGCTCAAACACAAGCTCTGCCCCTCAGTTCAGAGCCTAAGCCAATGTCTCAACGGTCCACAGGGCCAGTGCTCAGCCTTCCGACCTCAATGCATGCACATTTCTCATGCTGACCTCCACACAGAACTGCCCTTAGGCTTTTTTTTTGCTCACCTTCTCCCAGATAACCCACTTGACTCACCTCCTACCACGTCCAGAGCTTTCAACAACCAGACTGCATTTTACGTCATCTACACTTTCCGCCCCAACCCCTTCCATACTCCTGCTTTTGTCCCATTTATGTGCCGGTTTCCTTAACACACACACACACCCGCGCGCGTGCGGGCGGGCCACAGGCTCTTCACTGGGGTGACAATTTGTAACTACTTAGGCTTAGACACTGGTGGAGTACTGGGAGGACATTTGGTCAAGGTAAGCACAAAAACAGGTGGGAGCCTGGGGCAGAGCAAAACATTTAAACAAAGCTAAAGAGGAAGAGCCCAGGGTGTCCCACAGCACCTCTTGAGAACACAACAGGAACCTTCAAGTACCAAGAACTGGGGTGGAGGTGGGGGTGGGGGAGAGGACCCCTGGCCTTTAAGGCTTCAGCTATTAGGGATATTTACCTAAACCATGACAACTAGATGCTTGGGATAGAGGTTCCCATTGTTCAACATACACATCCGGCACCTGAATAACTACCAGCATAGCGGACAATGAGAAAATGCAGCTAGCATACTGGCAACTGTCGTTCACAGGGATGTTAATCTCACACAAACCAGTTTCCAAACCTCAGACCTCTTTTGCCTTAAGGATTCAAAAATCAGCTTAATATCTACTCACATAAAAATATATTCCACATCCTCAATGGTCTCTACTTAAGGCAACAATCACAAACCCACAATTTATGGTACTGTACAACACAACTCATGTGAACTCACCGAATACCGAAACAATACACAAGAATAGTATAGATTTAGAGAGTAAACATGACAACCAACTAGGACATGTGATCATTGACAACGGTTACAGGCTTCAGTTTTCAATGAAAACTCAGGAATACCCAAGAACACACACATACACAACCAATTTTCACATTGTCCCAATTGGTGTAGCACAACAGTGAAACTCTCTATCAATAGAAAAAAAAAAACCATTATGCAGGCCTAACTGGATATTTCTAAACGGAAAACAGTACAAGTTTCCCTTGTTGCTGTTTTTCTCCACAATATCTAATAAAACATAAATGCCTCTTGTGTATGTCTAAAACATTGTAATATGGACTTGCAACCCAACCAGAAATAACCAGTAATCACTGACAGATGTAAAATAAAATGCCTATTCCTTTCACTGCTGCAAACTTGATTACACAGCAGGCCTTCAGTGTTTACTTGTGAATGAATGCTAGGGGTGAAATCACCTTAAAACACCTTCACACTATAAGCCCAAACATCTAGCTATATCTTTTCTACACATACAACGAGACACGCGCTGGATAAAGATGAGTATTTATTCACTTTACAAAGAGAATGGTATTAAATTGCCATAAACAACTCCATTTATAGACAAATAACAACTGTACATCGCACAGCAGCTTGCCCAGATGCTGTTCCTGCTCCAGCTGTGCGGCCTGCCTGCTCTGCCTGATAGAGTCCTCCCGGTAACAGTGCTCTGACACGTTCACAGGTGGGAAAGTCACCGCATCTGCTTAGCCCTTCTGCAGAAGTGAGCTCTCCATCTGCCCCTTAGTGAGCACTAAGTCAGTATTAGCTCACTCTTTTAAAAACAAGACAAATTACTGGTAATTTGAAAAAGCTGTGTAGCACACCAAAATACTTTTTTATACATACATAAAAAAATCTTGAGTAAGATTTATCATTTTTAAAGATAAACAAATACCCTAGCCCTGCCAAGAGTGGACAATGAAAAGGAAAGAAGACGTTAAATTACTGAATTATAAAAATAGTTTCTTTGGAAAAAAATTCCAGCAAAGGTTATCATTAATATCTAAAACCAAAGAGAAAAAATAAACAATTGTTCTCTGATCCATTAGTAAGTTAAATAAAAATGGCAACCTCTTCAAAAGCAGCTGAGTGACATCTTAAAAAGTCGCAGCTAAGAGCATGTCTCATCTATACGCAGTTAAGTCTTTACAATGCACAGACAAGAACACCCTTAATATGGCTAAACCTTTGCTTCTTTAATTACCATTATTTTGTTTTGTTTAAAAAAATATCTCACAACACTTTAAAAATAAGTGTTACTTTGGGGAAGCACTCCAAATACCAATCTGACCCAAATCAGATTACTAGTTAGTAAACAAGCTAGGGACACTGTGATTTTATTTCTGTAAATCACAACCATTTTCATTTGATTTTTTTGTTATTCCTTCATGGTTTATGAAAATGTATCAAATCGGGTAAGCCAGATTAAAAATAATTCATTAGTGCTACTTTGGCATCTGGACTAGATGAAAGATACCAACCTGAGAAGAGAGCCGACTCGTTCACAAGCATCCAGTTCCTGACCCTACGGCATGTCTGTCTTCACCCAAGTCAGGTTATGATAGAACCAATCCTACTGAGTATTATGTTATAAAAATATACCATATATTGGACACTCATGTCAGTACATGGCAGAAAGTGTGTCTATTTACTGTGTAAAGTTTATTAACATTTGAATGAAACACTCTTATTTACACAGTTAAAGTCTGGGGCACTCAGGACAGGAAGGTGGTGTGGCCTCTGTGAACTTGGAAGCATATGGCGGCCTCTGGTCTCCTGGCACAGGGCGAGCGAGCCTCCCTGGGAGGATGCTGCAGCATTGGGCAAGATGAGCCAGGGTTCACGGTGTGACTGGCTGCTTGTGTTCACTCTTCTTCGCTTTCGTTCTCGGGGTCTAAATCCGAATCTCCATTCAATTCCTTTTCACTTGACCCGTCTCTGTCCTCCCCGTTCTCTTCCTTATCGTCAGTGTCCTCGTCATCTTCTTCATTGTCTTCATCAACTCCCTCATCGTTTTCACTGTCTTTCTCCTCTTCATCTTCATCCCAATGATCCTGGTGGAAACAGCAAAGGAAGCATTCATGAAGAGGCCCCTTACAGTGAGGACAAAAGGCAGCTGATCAGAGAATAGCACTCACGTCAGAATCCTTTTCTGCAATTTCATCATCAGACTCCTCTTCAGAAGACTCTGTAAAGAAAAGCAGAGTACAGTGCTGAAGCAGCCTACTACTCACATTAGGCTATCTGCCACCCACGGGTGCTAATCAAGGGATACTTTTCACTGTTGTTTGCATCGTTTGAGTTGGGATCTCATGTGGCCCAGGCAGGCCTAGAACTTGTAGTCTCCCTGCCTCAGTCCCCAAGTGCTGAGATAACAGGTGTGGGTATATACGTCTAAATCTAGCTTCTAATTTTATTATTCTGTTTTTTTAACATTTATTTTAAATTGTATGTATGTCTTCCTGTGCACACCCACAAGTGTAACTGGGAGCAGAAACACGGGTACCAGGGAGCTGAAGTTACAGACAGTTTTAAGTCATCTGATGTGGATGTTGGGAACCAAGCATGGCTTGTCGTCTCCAAGATCAAGACATATTCTTAATCCCTAAGCCATCTCTAGCCCTAAATTTAAAACATATGCATATAATAAAAAACACAAGAAATGATGGTTCATGCATCTATCTGAAATAAACGCATTTTCTTGGTTTGTGACCCATAACAAAAGTACTAGTAACAGAAAAAAAAACTGCTGTTAAAAATGTAGTTTTGAGAAATGAAACATTCAAATGTGTAACTGAGCCAGCTTATTACCTAAGTACCATGGGAAATAAAGAACAAACAGAACGAGGCTCTCATACAGGGCAGTAAGAAAACCAATCTGCACTGATAGACTCCACACAAATGTGGCTTGAAAACCAACTCAACCTCACAAGTTGTCACATCCAGTTCAAAAGAATGTTAGCTTTTATAGAACACACTAAATGACCCAAGAGGAAGCACACCCACAACCACACACCAGAGCATCTATCTAGTGTCAGATGGCCTCTTTTCAGCAAGTCTCATCATCAGTAGCTCTAAGACATTCACAAGCCAGATCTATAATGCACCCACAGTATACGAGGGAGAAAATATTATCCCTTGAAGGCTTCATAAAACTTCAGCTAGGTGTTTGTCAGGGGGTTGGCTAAGTTGACTTGTGTGTGTGTGCATGTGAGTCTTAGAACACATGTGCAAGTCAGGAGACATCTTTTAGAGTCAGTTCTCTTCTGCCACCATGTGGATCCTGGGGCTTGAACTCAGGTCCTGAGGCTTGGTGGCAAGCATCATCACACGCTGAGTCATCTCTGGCCTCTAGTAAGTACATTTAGAGCGAATGGCTTTGAAGCCAGGTTTGGTCTCTGACATTCCTAATCGCTAATGCCATAGTCTCCTACTTTCCGGCCCCTCTTCAACTACCGCCCTGGTCAGCAGATTACACATTTGCCTCATTCCCCTCTGGTTTGTCAGGGCCTTGACTGTTTCAATAAAGGAGACGTGACAGAGGACTTCCCATGTTCTCATTCACATGCAGAAACTAGGTTTAAATGCATGCACACATAGGCAAACTTATGTGTGTTGTACAAAGTCACCAAAATGAGAAGAGGCTCTCAAGAACAGCGGTGGGAACAGAGACAGTGGAACAGAGGACTAGCCTGCTGAGGGAGGTGACATGGAGGAAGGCAGCAGGGGTGTGGAACAAAAGAAAACTATGGGGACACAAAGATTTGAAGATTCCACGGCAAAATCCATCACTCCATAAGCTAACCTACAGCACTAATTTTAAAAAAGAGTGAATATGGACATTTCCATAGAACAGAATTGATGTGAAAAAAACAAACTATCCCAGCAGCCTCTACCCCAACTTTTACCTTCTTCATACACCAATTTTGCCTTCTGTCCAGGGGAAGGCATTTTTTTCGTTTTTTCTGATGCTGTAACCTGTAAGACAATTATGAAACAATTATAAACTTATCAAGTATAGCCATCATAACCAGTTCCCCAACATTCAGCTTGTTTACCCTCCCCCACTGGACTCTCCCAAAAGAATGGACGGCCCAATTACAACTTGGAACAGACACAGGAAAAATATGAAAGGGGAAATTACAATGGTTAGAGTATTACTGCACCAAAATGCTACCTACAGATGCCCTGTACCGCCCTGCTCACAGTAACATGCTGAGCCCGGGGACAGTCACTAAGAGAGGTGAGGAGGCTGGAGCTACAGCTCAGTTGGTGGGTGTTTGCTGTACTTTAGCAGGCCTGTGACTCCAGTACTCAGGAAGGCAGAGGCAGGAGTAAGAGCATCCTTAGCTACAGCGTATGCTCAAGGCCAGCCTAGGGAAGAGGAGAGAGAAGGAACACAAACGGGGAGGGGTACAATCAAGTGTTCCCACTGTCACTGGGAAGCACTTCCAGGTTAAAGCCAACGTCTTTCCTCGACCTCTCCTCTCTACTCTATCACACCCAAATCTGAGGCTGGAAATCACTGGATTTGCTCACTTGTGTGATGAGAAGAATGAGCTTTCCATGCAGGTGTGAGAGTTTCTGGAAAGTTTTGACTCTGCTTTCCATGAGCTGGTAGAGGGTCCCCAGCTGGTGCACCAGGTCAGGCAACTAGAAAAACAAATGGACAAGAAATGACATCAGTTGACATCATCACATTCTGAAGAGGGACACACAAATCACGCTCAGCCTTTGCAGCCTATACTAGCATCGGTCAGAAGCACTTCTGGGGACAGGGGAGCTTTGGGACACAGCCTAGTAACATGACAAACTTTCAAAGAAGGCCCTTGATACCCTGGCAGGAAAACATAACTTCAAAAACAGCACAAATCACCACTGCTGGGAACCTTTGGTCTCAGAACTTAGGAGGGAAAGGCAGGTGGATCTCTGTGAGTTTGAGGCCAGCCTGGTCTACAGAGGGAATTCCAGGACACCCAGGGCTACACAGAGAAACCATCTGGAGGTGGGAGAGGGGAGTGAGGGAATGGGAAGGGGACACAACTCATCAGCTGGGACAGATGGCAGGGCGAACTCCTGCATACTGAAAACTACTTCCGGTAAGATCAACACAGGGTAGATAATAAAAGTCCTCCAGCACAGTCTGAGCTGAAGGGACTCTCTTTGAATCTTCCCATTTCCAGCACATCCCCTATGCCCGCCACAGGCTCCAGAGCACCATAAGCTTCCCCAACCTCGAGTTTCCACACACGCATGTAGTTCCACATATGAATGCATACTATTTACATGCCATAGGGGGAGGGGACCTACAACTTTACTGTGGGCGGTTATATGCTAAACTCTTTTGGGGAAAAATGATAAGCAAATACAATGATATTTTGTTTAAAATATAACTGATAGCCAGGTGTGGAGGCTCATGCTTATAATACAGCACTTAGGAAACTGAGGCAGGGCTGGCTGGAATACAGAGTCAGACTAATTCACAAAGTGAGTTCCAGGCTAGGCCACGCTACAAAGCACTGCCTCAAAAAGAATCTCATAATGGGGCTGCAGACATGAGTTAGCTGTTAGAGAACTCAGGTTTGGTTCCCAGCACCCACATGGCGGCTCACAACCATTGGTAACTCCAGTTCCAGGAAACCCAATGTTCTCTTCTGACCCCTACAGGCATGTGGGAGACAAAACACTCATAACGCTAATACAGGTCAGTGAAACGGTACAGCAAGGGTGTTTGCTGCTAAGCCTGTAATACCTGAGTTTGATCCCCAAAATCTGCATTAGGATACAGTCAAGTTTTCCTTTAACCTTCACTCATGCCATGGCATAGGACACCTCCAACACACATATATAAATAAATGATTTTCTTAAAATAAAAACTCAGGCTGAGCGGTGGTGGCACATCTTTAATCCCAGTACTTGGGAGGCAGAGGCAGTTAGATCTCTATGAATTCGAGGCCAGCCTGGTCTACAGAGTGAGTTCCAGGACAGCTAGAGCTATGCAGAGAAACCCTGCCTTGGGGTAAAAGAAAAAAAGGGGAAAAATTATGTTCCTTATTAGGCAAGGCAGTACAACACCTTTAGTCCCAGCACTCAAGAAGCAGAGATGGACAGCTTTTTTTTAGTTCAAGGCTACCCTGGTCTATCTACATGGCAAACTCTAGTCTAGCCAGAGCTATATAGTGAGACCCTATCTCAAAAAAAAAAAAAATTGATGATGATGAAGAAGAAAAATAAAGAAACTCTCTAAAGGAAGCAAAAGGTGGTTTTTCCTTCTAGCCCATACCAAAGCCCAACCATTCACTCTCACGAGACTTACCGTGGACAGGTACGATGCATGAATCGTCAGCACACACTTCAACCACTGAACCATTAAAACAGCACTAACAAGGAAGAGAAAGCCAAGTGAAGGTCAATTCCCTGATTCAGAAGTACACGCGGCAAGAACAGGGAGTCAGTGAAGGTAACCACAAAGTACACTTCCCAGGCCTTTCATTCTGCCATGGCATCTACCACACTTCAGGAAAAGATTCAGCTTTTGCACATTGAACTAGCAAGTAGGACAACCCCCACCTCCCAAAAAAGAATGACTACTTCAAGACTATAGGCCATGCTTTACCCCATATAACTAATTTATAACAGGACAGTATCAAGCATCCAGACAGAGTGGAATGATTTTCCATGTACTAATCACATCTCAGCCCAATCAACTTGTTCACTATTGGGACAAAAAGTCAAGCCTTCCACACAAACATTAACAGGCAAGTTGGATCAAACTCTGTAATGTGACACTAAGGACTTCTTTAGATTTCCTGCTTTGTGAGCTCTTAAGGCTAAGGGAGTCTATACAAAAAAAATAAGAAAAAACATGGAGGAGGCTAGAGAGATGAAGTACAGCAGTGCCTATGTGTATAACCCCTAGCCAGCTAGGCTAGCCTGATCTGCAAGTACTAGGTTCAGTGAGAGACCACATCTCAAAAAATAAAGACACCAGTTTTTGGCTTCCACAAGCATGTGGTGGTGCACCTATATGCATGTACATGTATACACACACAGCTAATGTTATAAATTAGAAATGAAAAACAGAGCCCAAAAATACTATATTTCCTGCCCTTGATAGCCTGGCGGGAAAAAATAACTTCAAAAACAGCACAAATCACCACTGCTGGGAACCTTTGATCTCAGAGCTCGGGAGGGAAAGGCAGGTGGATCTCTGTGAGTTTGAGGCCAGCCTGGTTTACAAAGCAAGTTCCAGGAAAGCCAGGGAAAAACAAAAAACAAAAAAAAATCCACATAATTTAGGTTACAAAAAGAAAAATTAATTACCCAAAGGCCAAGTTGATAAAACCTGGAACAAATTGTACAAGTTTTAGTTTGTTTGGGTTGTTTGTTTTTTAAAGAAAACCACAATGAAACCACTTAGGGATAAAAATTAGTCAGCTTAAACACTGGAGGGAGGCAATACACGCCCCAACTACCTGAGGCTGAGGATTGAATCTAGGGCATTGACACTGTGTCCAGCAAGCACTCAACTCTGGACACTGCTATTTATATTTCATCTATAAAACAGTAATTCAGCTCAGAGTGATAGCACACACCTTTACTGAGACAGGAAAATGCTGAGCTCTAGGCCATTCTAACTTACACAGTAAGGCTCTGTCTCAAACACAAAGAATCTTAAGTCACAGAAACAGCTTACCTATTGGGATGTCCTTGCAACCTCTTCGTAAGCTAAGGGAGAGAAAACACTGTTAACATCAGCAGTGCAAAGGCAATCTTTCTCCATCAATTCCCCAGATGCAATAATGGCTGTACAAACCATTCAACCTAGCAATAAAACCTAGTTTTATTCAACACAACATACTTGACTTTATTCTCATAAGATAATTACAAGACAAAAATAGCTAGGGTTCTATAGGCATGTACATGGAGATCAAATACAGACTGGTGATTTCCTGTAAATAGGAAGGTATGGGAAGGGGCATACAGAGTCAACACTAATGGGTACAAGATTCTTTAAGGAATGACAATTGGCAATCTATGAACATAGGAAAAGCAACTGCATTGTACACTAGAAAAGATTAAACAGTATTTCCATTTTAAAAATACATTTAAATTTAAAATACAGGAAATTCAGGGAAGGAATAGACAATAACCCAATACATGAATAGCCTTTTCTATTATTTTCTTAAATTTTCCTACCAATGATATAAAAACAGCATACACTGTTACCAAAACCAATCTTATAAAACACTTCATCGTGAAACAAGCTTGTTTCTAATTTAAATTTAACAAGGGGAAAAAACAAAACACTTCATCATGTTAAATATAACTCAAGTACAATGTCTATTTACTGAGTATTCTGACTTTAGGTCTAATATTTGATAAAGGGCACCCACTCTATCAATGTTTCAGTGCAATTATATTTTTGTACAGTAAAAGTACATTGTAATATGTACTTTTGAAGGAGAAAGTTTCTTCCCTACTAATGACTAAAAACTGAACTGAATTCAGCATATGCAGTCTCGGCACTTGATCTCCCCTGGCACCCAGAATGAATGCAGACTCTGAGTCGCACCTGTGTTGTATGTATTCATTTAAACATCTGGTACCATTTAGTGTTTGGGTCTCGCCATCCTGCACTCCCTAGCTTAGCTTTGCTGCTCCGGCCTTGTTAATACACTTAAGTAAGTTAATACAGTTAAGTAAGCAAAGGCAGAACTAGCCCATGCAGGAACTATGCAAGTTACTTCCAGGGTCAGAGGCTGGACCACTGGGTAACTGTCCTCTCCAATACCACATTCCAATCAGAGAAAATAAAATATGCAATAGTTCTATTATATTTCCATTATATTAAGAGTACCACACAAGCGCCGGGCGTTGGTGGCGCACGCCTTTAATCCCAGCAGAGGCAGGCGGATCTCTGTGAGTTCTAGACCAGCCTGGTCTACAGTGCTAGATCCAGGATAGCATCCAAAACAATACAGAGAAACCCTGTCTCGGGAGAAAAAAAAGAGGCTCTATGTTGGGGTATTCTACTACAACCCACAAACAGCAGCTGTCCACAGTACTCCGAGGCTCACTTTAAAGGGCAGCAGTTACCTCTTGCAACAGTGGGATAACAGCGTGCAAGGGCATCCTTAGCACAGTCTTCTTTATTAGGTTTATATTCCTAGTTTGAAGCACTTTCTGCAAGAAAATAAAATGGCAATTAAGGTGAGCATATTCCCAATAAGGACACTACTGAAAAACCTTATATAACTGAAACTAGATCAAGGCAATAAAGTACTGAATGAACTGGACAAATCAGGTTGGAAATCAGGTTAAGTTGCCTTCAGATAGCACTCAAAACAACATCTAGACATTTAAATTTAAATACAAGTAAGTGCCATTTTAGGGATGTTCTCCAACTTCCATCTCACTAAATTAGACTGTCTCTACATAGTGAGTTGAACAAGTTTGTTTCAAAAGAAAAAACAAGTTATTTTAAATTGTCACCATTTGGTAAAAATTTAAGTCAATCAAATGATAACATAATAGATGCTTCAACCAAAGCCCTTGAAAGTCAGATTCTTCCCTGGGTTGTAGAAAAAGCAACTGAGCGGACCAGTACTGAACCTACATCCTCTGGGCAGTATTCCAAGCCAGAGTCAGACTGTTTCACAGAAGAGGAAAGGAGGGGATGGAGAAAAGAGTCCACTGGCCTCTGATACACCTGTCCTCTTAAATACTTTTAAAGCTAAGCAACAGAGACAAGTCCCAAAGTCAAACACACAGGAAGGAGGTTTCCAGTTTTCTCCAAGTCCTTAGAATCAATTCAGAATCCTCATCAGATTTTAATTTTCTTATAAAAATGACCTTTACACCAACCTGATTCTACCAAATAATTAAACTCTCACACAATTACAAGATTTCACAGACTATAATATATAAATCTTATTTTACATACAATTACAGGAGCTTCAGGAAATACAAAATAACCCCATCCTGTCACACCATGATTTATGCCAAGCTTGATCACATTCTGCTTTCTTTGTGGTTTGGTAAATAAACCTATTTTCCTATTGGAGGGGTGCACTGCAGGGACACAGGGACGGACAGATGGATGGACGGTCGGACAGACACGCACACACGCACAGAGCCAGACATGGTGATGATATGCCTGTAATCCCAGCACCCAAGGGGCAGAAACAGTTATTTATGTATTTAAGAATATATATACATAACTAAAGAAATAGAGTCCTCGTATCTGAGACAGATAGGGTGGGGAGGGTGATGCATGGAAAAGGCTGGAAGAAAGAAAGGGAAGGGAGGAATTGTTTAAAAAAGAAAAGCAAGTTAAAGCCCAACCTGGGCTTTACAATGAGACCTGTCCAAATAAAAATAAAAGCAAAAAATGTCTTTAAAAGGCTGGGAATGGGGTCAGGCGTTGGTGGTGCACAACTTTAATCCCAGCACTCGGGAGGCAGGAGGATCTCTGAGTTCGAGGCCAGCCTGGTCTACAGAACGAGTTCCAGGACAGCCTTCAAAACAATACAGAGAAACCCTGTCTCCTCGAAAAACCAAAAAAAAAAAAAAAAAAAAAAAAAAAAAAAAAAAAGGGGGGTTTGGAATGTGTTTCAGTGGTTGAGTGCTTGCTTAGCATGAAGGAGGCCACAGGCTCAGTTCCTAGAACCACATAAAAATAAGTACAGTGGCCCAGGCCTGTAATCCCAAAACTGATACATTCAAGTCCTTACCAACTACATCATGAGGCCAGCCTGGTATTTAAAAAGAGAGAGAGAAAGAAAGAGTCGGGCAGTGGTGGTACACACCTTTAATCCCAGCACTCAGGAGGCAGAGACAGGCGGATCTCTGAGTTCTAGGGCAGCCTGGTCAACAAAGAGTTGTTCCAGGACAGCCAGGGTTACAGAGAGAAACGGGGTGGAGAGAGACACCACACCACACACAAAACAAGCAGCTATAATAGTAAGTTTTCTCAAAGCCATATTTTAAAAAACAGCCCTATAAACCAGTTATAACTACCAAGATGACAGTAGCAAGAGTTTTTTTTTCCCCTTACAATTTCACTGTAACACAACTAAGCATAAAACACATATAAAAGTACAAAATTTTTATCAATTCAAGAAGCACATTTTCCTAGGACAGTTAAGTTCTATCAACCTCAAGTTTCCGTGGACATTGTACAATCTCCTTCCTTTAAATTCCAACCCACCAGTCACTGTACTATGTATGTACTAGCACTTGTTTTCCAGAACCAATTACACAGTAGTCTCCCTTTTTGCCAGTCATCCATTGTCTGCACTGGCAATGAACATTCACATGCAAGACTCTGCAAGAACACGCTGGTTAGTCTCTTGACAAACAGGTGGGAACAGAACAGTGGGACTGCATGGGAGGTGCATGCTTCCTTTTTAATAACTCAAAGTGTTCTGCCAACAGTAGGGCATGGTTTTCAGCCACTAAACACCCTGACAACACAATGTTATCTTTCTAATTTTAAACAATCTATAGCAGATATGTAGTATCATCTGAGAATTTCCTTTGCCTTTCTGTGATTAATGTCACATACTTTTTACTGTGGGCTGGTGAGGCGGCTCAAAAGGCAAAGGACTTTAGCACCAGGCCTGACAACATAATTCAATCCCTACAATTCACAGGGTGGAAGGAGACCAACTCCTAAAAGTTGTCCTTGACCGCCACGTGTCCCCAGTGGCACACTCTTGAATATAAGACAAACAAACCTAAAAATAACAATGAACACTTTCCATGTGTTATCTGTGTAATGTTTTTTAAATCTTAAGTGATCTTCATATATACGAGGTAAAAACAGTTTTCGGCCTGCAGAGTGCTAAACACTGTCGTTTAGTTTGTGTGCACACTACCCAACTGACTACCTGCCTTTCTTGAGATGGGGTCTCTATTTGCCCTGACTGTCCTGGGCTATGTAGACCAGGCTGGCCTTAATCACTACCTCGCCTCAACTGCTGAGATTGATTAACAGAGTACCCGTGCCCCAGCAGCCCGATATCCAGCATGTCTTTTCAAGGCCATAAATTTCTTGTCTTAAAGGTGTCCAAGTGACCATGTATTCCTTTGTTCATGATTTCTATATACATGTCTACACTCACACATAATAAGAGAAAAATTTAAAGTACTATTAACTTGTTAGTTATTGTAATGGATTATGGTCCATCTTTTAAAGGCGCCTTTAAGTTAAGTGGGTCTGTCTATGGATGAAACAAAATCCCACCATTTCTAAGCTTCACTCCACCTGCAGAAGTATGCAAACAAATAAATGAACATATGATGAACCGGCAGGCGTTTGTGAGGAGCTTATGAAACTGAGAGATGGGTTCCTGGTGATCTACAGTACTGTTCTAGAACCTACTTAGCTACAGAGCATACTCACAGTAACATCAGTATGTTTCAAAAATTACTGCTGAATACTTTGTACAGATAATTTTCATCAAATACTCCTAGGTTTCCAAGTCACATTAAACTATAATTCACCTAAAAACAAATTGTCGGAAACTACTTGGAAAGTAAATTGAGGTTTTTAGACCTGCTGGCCTCCTCTCTCTATACAAGATTACTTTAGACAGAAATATTAGATAAATCATTGCAATCAAGTGAAAAATCACAAGTTCCAGGTTTATATTGACTGAACTAATACTGCTAAGTCATGAAAACTGCACTGACTGGTGAGGCAGTACTTAAGTCCTATTTGTCATTTTTCTGTGTAGATCACTAGGATTTAAGATAGCCAAACTGAGTAGTTTCCTACAATCAGTCACCACCTTACAGACATTTCTAATGCTTCCTTGAGTTTCTAGAACTACACAATAACATAGCCCCCAACCCTCTTGAATCTCCCCCCCGAACTCCTACCCATTGCCAAGGTTCCACCTCACTGCCCCCTTTCACGGCCAGGGGAAATAAGTTTCTGGAATCCAGAGTAAAAACTCAGGAACGCATTTTCCTACAGAAAAAAATATAAATTGTGATCTAGAATGCTGAGTGTTATAATTCAGCTGCACTTTATACGGGCTTTTGTAAACTAAAGCCTAAGGAACCCAACAATTCAAAATACCATTTCTATGAGAAAATGCATTCCAAGTTTAAGAAAATAACACACTCCCATGGTAGGTTGGTGACTATATATTGCCACCAAGCGTACCATTTGACTAAGTTCACACTAAAAAAAAAGTTACAGTTGCTACATGACATGACTATGCATTCTCAGAGTTCCAGTCCAAAAGTTTCTACTTTCTCAGTTCACTGAAAATCTGTTGCAATACTTACATTTAACATTTCAAAATCATTGCTTTCTAGGCCCTGTGTGAGAAGGATGGGGAAGCTGGTTGTCTGCAGAACGTCATCCTTCCTTCCTTTTCTATCCAGATCCATGGCTCCAAGGCGTTCCTCGATGCTAGCCTACAGAATGGAAACACCTGCTAAGTTAACCAGACAGGGATTGGGAGGCTGCAAACAAGCTCAGAGTCGTACCTCAGCCACAGAAACACAAAGAATCTCATCACCACAGTAGTACTGTGGAAAGAGCTACAAACCAAGTTCCCACAGTCTAGCAGAACGCCTGAAGAGGCACACAGGGGACTAAAGGAGCAGCTCACAAGTTAAGAGCATTGGCTGCTCGCCCAGAGGACCCCAGTTTGGGTCCCAGCACCCACATGGCTGCTCACAACTATCACTGAACACCAGTTCCAAGGGATTTGATGCCCTCCTCTGGCTTCTACAGGCACTGTACACACACAATACAGACATGCATGTGGACAAAACACACGTAACATAATTTTTATTACTCTTTTTTAAAGAGAGGCACATGCCATGAACATAGAAATACTAGTCCCAGTTCTGGGAAGATTAAAAACAGAAAGGATCTGGCATCTTACTACACAAGGAAAAGAGCTATTATTATCAAGCCTACCAACTGGACTTTAATCCCAATCCCCAGAACCCAGAAGGTAGAAGAAGAGAACCAATTATACCAAATCATCCTCAGCCTCCACACACATGGCAGACAGGATACAACTGTTCTATTCATGCCCAACCCTCCCAGCCAGAGGCATACACACATGCATGCACATATGAACTAATAAATAAGTAAATGTAATAAATGTTTAAAATACCAAACCTTTTAACCCCTGAAAGTGACTATGACCATCATTTACAAGACCAACTGGCACATAACCAGGCAGGATTGCTCAGACAGCCAAGAGAAAGGAGGCATCATGGGAACTCAGCAGTATGCGAAACCCAATCAAAGTCATCACAGCAAATCCTGACTTAACCTATCCAATTTGATCTATAGAGCTACTAGAAATGACAAAAGTAGAAGATAGCAAAACCGTTGAAGGCTTCAGTGTAGGGGATAGCATTATTTCCATCTTCGCTTCAGAAGAACTAGCTCCAGCTCTACCCAATATACTCCCCCAGTCTCTCAAACCCAAGTAAGCGGTCATTACCTCATTACTGCCCAATTTCCTCTTGTTCTCCACCTCCTTAGGCTGTGAGAGTGGAGGCGGCTTGATCGGTGCGTGATGTCCAGGAATGCCAGGCACCAGAACTTTAGCTTCCGAACTCATCACTGGTGTTCTCACCTGTCACACACAGTATCAAGGTGTGGGAAAGATGTAACTTAGTTCTCATGCTTCCTACTAGAGAAAGCAACCAGCTCTCTCTCCAAAGGCTTTTCCATTAGACTAGCAATACAATATACTCACCACAACAGGAAATCAAGACAAAAATGTGAACTGAATGTTGGCAAACAAACTTAAAATATTGGTTAAAAAGTTCACGGCTTTAAAGTCTGCAATATCTCATTAAGAGTATAAATCAAGGAAAATAATATCTACCAAATACAAAAAAAGTTGTGACTTAAAACTGCTTAAGTTACATACCCGAAAACCTCCAAAACCAAATCTTTGCCAACCATGCTCAGACAGCCAAGAGAAAGGTGTCATCACTGAAATTCAGCCAGATGCGAAACCATGTGACTATCATCACAGCATGGATTGGCTTTCCTTCCTAGTTCATCACCAACAAGGCAGCTACATGTATGTCAACAAGTTATACTCAAAACAGAATGCCACAGTGATGGTCCCAGTAGCAATGAACTCCAGCTCTACTGTGGTTTGATTTTACCCTGAAATACAACATACAGCTAAACAAAGCTGTACTCTTTCAAGTTCTGAGACTGATGAGCAACACTGAAATCTGTTATTAACACGCACTCTGTCTACAGAATTCACGTCCACCATGCACCACACTAACAGCACAGAACAAGTTTTGTAACCTTTATGTCTAAAAGCAGTCTCACATCTCTAAGAAAAGAGCTTGAAGAGCACTTTAGAGAACTTAGTTAGGAGCCAGGTGTGGTACTGCAAATACCTAGAACCCCAGCACCAAGGCTGAAGAATCATGAGTTTCAATCTAGGCTAAATAGCAAAACTGTATCTCAAGAGACAGGATAAAAAACAAATGAAGCCACTCTAACATGGCACTATATTCAATTCAGTTTAGCCAAATCTATTATTCTTTTCTTTTTCTTTTTTCTTTTCTTTTTTTCCTGAGACAGGGTTTCTCTGTGGCTTTGGAAACTGTCCTGGAACTAGCCCTGTAGACCATGCTGGCCTTGAACTCACAGAGATCCATCTGCTCTGCCTCCCGAGTGCTGGGATTAAAGGCGTGCACCACCACCGCCCGGCTCAAATCTATTATTCTTAACATCAAGCTTGTGATGTGCTCACCTTGGTTATAGCCGTCTCTACCGTTGGAGCCCAGCAATTGGAAATGTCTCTTTCCAAACATATATGAGTATCTTTGGAGTTCAAAGCCTGGAAGGGGTTTTTCAAAGGGAGGAAGGGGAGAGAAGCAACATCAAACATAGCAAGCACCAACGATGTGAGAAACAAACAACTTGTTTCCATAAAGTATGAGAAGTACGGAAGACCTCCATGCTGGCCGCAATCTCCATTCAGACGATGGCAGCCGAGTAGACACATACATTGAAGGCACTGCTGCAGTGTTTATGGACCACTAGAATTTTTAAACGGCCAGCAAGTAGTTCTCATTTACAGGAAAAGGTACATAGTCCAACATTCTCATAAATAAAAGACCCATGCACAAAACTGAGTCCTACCCTAAATTTCCCTAAGCAAGCTCTTTCTACAAACAAGATGAGGACAGCACTGCTTATTAACAGACGGCTCTGAGAGGGTGTGTATGCCCAGGCACCATGGCCAACTGGGGGGAAGGAGCCACATGCAGCAGGCTACTTATGTTCCCAGGAAAGCCGCTATGTACGTAACTCCATATGCTTAACACCTATAAAACCAAAACAGCTAGCAAAGGCTGTTATCTAGAAAAGGGGCATCCCAAAGAGTCTGCAGCTGACTTTTCTTGTTTAATCAAACTCTATGTACATAGTCAATTATCAAAGTACTTACTGGAACTGACAGCACCAGTACAGTAGAAGAACCCCTTAAAAGTTCATAGCCAGTCAAGGGTACCAGGCAAGAGCCTGTGTCATGGTACAGTGCTTGTCTAGCATGAATGAGGCTCTGAGTTTAATTCATGGCATTACAAGGAAGAACAAAAAAATATTCTTTTAATAAATGAGAGAAAGCTTATTTGGTTCCTGAAGAGCCTTACTAAGTTAAAGTATTATAAAGCTAAGCTTAAACACATTGGACATTACTGAGAACTTGTAAGTATTTAAAAAAAAATTCTATAGTAAAAAAATGTCAGGACTTCCATTTAGAAAATGCAATGGGTACCACCACTAAGGGCTATTAATAAGTAATGCATTTTATGTAACTGAGCAAAATTCAACTCAAGTCATATACATGTTGACCAAAAAAAAGTATCCAGTAGGACAGTACGAACATGAAACTAGGACTAGTTCAAAGTGAGGTCCATACACAGGAAGCATCATCTCAAGACAAGATACAGAGCAAAGAGGGGACACTCTACCTGTTGGGTTTAGAAAAAGAATTAAACCACCCACTGAAAGTGTCTTAATTAAAGGAAAATGCTGTTTATTTTCTCTAAAGTATTCCAACTTAGCCAAAATGCCCCTCTTAAAATCTGAATTGCTGTCTTCAAAGATGTGTCTACTTACCACTCGCTCAATAGTAGGCTGAAACCAGTTGCCATACACAAGCAATAAGGACGTTTTGTCTAAGCAAAATCCAGCTGCTAGAATAGGGATGGGTTTTGGTGTTGACTTCTTGCCTT